>NC_140532.1:22923453-24123453 GCF_057382185.1 Mchenga conophoros | reverse complement strand
TGCAGCCAAATTAAATTATTTGTGACTTAATTTCCAGGAATTGATGCATGTGATTTTTTTTTTTCCTTTCCCCATCCATCCTCACTTTTAATAGAGACATTGAAATGACAATGTGACTATGGTGTGATCCACGTGCTTTTTTTGGTCTACAAACATGGTGTTTGTTTTTCACCATGCCAAATCACATCCTGATTTCCACAAAAAGCATATGAGTTAAAAACAAGGAAAAAAGACATTTAGACAAGACTTGCTTTTTGGTGAATGAAACACTTTGAACAACAACTTGGTTTCTGTTTTACAGGGCACTTATGGCCTGGAAGCAGCCATTGCAGAGATCAAAGAGTGTAAAAATCTAATTAGAGAGAGAGAATGTGAGGCAGAGGCCATGACCAAAGAGATCAACCAGCTTGAGATGAGAATCAATGACCTCATGGACGAAAACGAAGGTTTTAGAGAAAAACTAGGTCAGATGTTTGTTTTTTTTGTTGTTTTTTTTTAACTTGAATGGTCACATTGCTCAGTATATTTAGACAACACTCACTGACGTGGAACTATAAAATTAATTTAGCTTTTGTTTATACTGATCTTGACTCCGAAGGTCTGGAACCAAAGCAGGAAGTGGATCTGACAGAGTTTAGGCGTGCCACAGATCTCAGACAGCGCCGGTACAAAGCAGAAAACCAAGTGCTCACCAAAGAGGTATAGTGGGAATTATACTGGTTAAAGCCAATATTTTTATATGTAATTTTGCTCATGAGCGTCTTCTACTAACACCCTGATTATTTTCTAGATTGAACGACTTGAAGAGGAAAGACTGGAATTAAAGAAACAAATCAGACGCATGGTGAAGGAAAGAGGTGACATTAAAATCACTCGGTTTAATTCCACAGATTGTTCCTTTAAAAAGTATATTTGTATATCAGCAACTCTTTTCACCCATTCTGAAAAGCTCATGTGTAGTTGGTTCACCACATCTATCGTGTAAGGCAGGGGTCGGCAACCTTTCTGATGATGAGTGCCATCTAAAATTTTATCAGAAGTCAGTGTGCCATATGATTGCATTAGCAATAAATGTAATAATGCTCTATATGAACAGTTACACACTATATAGAACCACTTTATAGAATTATATTTGTTCGCAGATGTTGGCAGCTATCAGTGAATAGTTATCAGCTATTTTGAAACAAAAAAAAGACACTTTTTATCCATAACAAGAACTCCATAACAGCAAATGAACTGTACAACAGAAAATGTGTGTTTGTTAATACAGGGATACACATGTTAATGTGATCTCTCGTCTCCCACTCAGAGACACAGGTCTCTGTGTGTCCAGCATTCAGACGGCTACCTGAGGACACTCATGTGAGAGAAAATCTGTTCACACAGATATGTAGAGCCAAGTACTCTCAATAAGGCCTCTGCAATGTTCTGAAGACAGTTAAACTTGTCAGGTAGTGATGTCCAGCAGGTGAAAATGCAGCTCCATGAACACGCACAGTTGTGGATTCCAGCTGCGTTTGTAGTTCTGCAAACTTTGACCCCACAGAGTCGAGCTTTTCAGTTCAATCAGCTGTATTTCTATGTCCTCTGTCCAGCCAGTTAATGCGAGACAAATCTAGCTGCTCATTAAAGCTTTCTGGTTTGATCAGAAAAGAAAACATTGGTCCATACACCTGAAAGTCCTGAAAACGCATTGTGAATTCTGTCTTGAGTCTACGGCTGTATTGGTGTATTTCTGCGGTGCTGATGCTGCGCTGAGCGGAAAGCTCCTGAAGCATTTCAGAATCAGAATCAGAATACTTTATTAATCCCGAAGGAAATTTGAAGTGTTTGAATGTGGAAATTTCAACATCGCTTGAAAAAACTGCCAGCTAGCCACATCCCTGTTATTTTTAGCCAACTATAAGTTGAATCTGGTAGTTGGGGTTGTTAGCTAAAATACCGTCATTAAGAATTGGCACAACTATGCGAGCTCATTTGCGATGTGCACCACTGGCCTGGCCAATAATTTTTTAATGCACCTTCTCAGATTAATTCACTGTGCGTTGTGCGCCGTGCCATCAGTTAACCCAGCTGGCGCACGTGCCCAGGGTTGCCGACTCCTGGTGTAATGTCTCCACAAACAGGCACATAGGCCTCAGTAAGGAGCCTTGTCCACTATGTTAATGTGAAATTTATGTCTCTCAAATCCAGTTGTCCCCTATTATATACACAGACATGAAACCTACAACACTCCTTTAAGGTTCCCGGTCAGACCAAACTCATTTTCATCCTTTTGTGACACTTGCTGTCAGTTTTAATGGAAGGGACATATGAACACATTGGCCCGATGATATCTTTTCCTTGCAGGGTTTTTCCACCTAAAATGTATTTGTTTGAACCAAATCTATTGGTTTAGCTTGTACAAAAGGAAGACATTTAGCTATTTTTCTCCTGACTTCTCTTGAATTTTGAGTTTTGTTTCAGACATACATTTTAAAAAATGTTGCTCTTAATCAGCTGTGTCTACAGGGATTCCACAGTCAAGCTTACTGCTGGAGGAAGATGTTAGACCGAGCAGGGCGGCACAGCTGTCGCTCAATCAGAGTGGCATGTACACAGATGAAGAAACCAGGCGCAAAGTAAGACTCTCAGTAGTGACATCACCTCTTGCCACCTGACTTAGTGCCCTATATTAAAAAAGAAACATTCTCATCAAACAAACTAAGTGAGAATTATAATTTTATTTCATATTATTCAGTGAAGAATGCACCCTTTGTTGCATATTGCTTCCCATGGAATACCATGGTATACCATGGGAAAGGGTTATGTCAAAGTTTTCAGGGTTTTTAATTTGAAACGTTACGTTAACACTGCATTTCAGAATGAGTACCTTGAAAAAGAGTTAAGCAAAAAGGAGCGAGAGCTGGAACTTCACCGGACCCAGTTTCAGGTCAAATGTAAGTGTAGTCCTGCTCTGACTTCCACTTAAAGTTCACACAGATGTTTTTACACTTGAGTCACTGTAGCATCTGTACATTATGTAATGAGACGATGATCAATGCAATATATACTGTATTGCCAAAAGTATTCACTCACCCATCCAAAAGATTGAATTCAGGTGTTCCAATCACTCTTAGGCATAAAGACTGCTTTTACATATGTTCATGAAAGAATGGCTCGCTCTCTGGAGCTCAGTGAATTTTAGTGTGGGACCGTGATACAATTGGCAGATTGTGATTGGCAATCCATAATCTGATGTATGAGTCTAGGTTTGGCGGTTGCCAGGAGAACAGTACTTGTCTGACTGCATTGTGTCAAATGTCAAGTTTCAAATCTGGTGGAGAGGGGATTATGGTGTGGGGTTGTTTTTCAGGAGTTGGGCTCAGCCCCTTTGCTCCAGTGAAAAAAAAACTCTCAATGCTTCAGCAAGACATTTTGGACAATTTCATGCACCCATGCAGTCTTGTGGGAAGAGTCTGGGGACGGGCCCTTCCTGTTCCAACTTGACTGTGTACCAGTGTACAAAGCAAGGTCTGTAAAGACATAGAAGAACAAGTTTGGTGTGGAAGAACTTGACTGGCCTGCACAGAGTCCTGACATTAACCTGACAGAACATCTTTGGGATGAATTAAAGGGGAAGCTTCTGAAAGAATGGTAAAAAAATTCCCATACACACTCCTAAACCTTACGGAAAGCCTTCCCAGACGAGTTGAAGCTCTTACAGCTGCAAAGACATCACATTAAACCCTTTGGATTAAGAATGAGATCCCACTCAAGTTCATTTGTGTGTGTGTGTGTGTGTGTGTGTGTGTGTGTGTGTGTGTGTGTGTGTGTGTGTGTGTGTGTGTGAAGGCAGACAAGCGATTACTTTTGGCAATATAGTGTATTTAAAACATTTTTATCTGAATGATTTATCTCTGGGGTACTGCTTCCCCATTGTTATTCATTCCTGTGCATGAACTCTTAGTGGAAGAACTTTCAAAGGTGAAAAAAGATCTGGAGGCTGCTCTGAAAGATGTCCTTCAAGCAATGAGGATTAATCAAGAGGCTGTTTCTGTTCCTAATCTGGAAAGGTTGGCCAATGTAAGTATGCATGAAAACTGATGTGAAACAGTGCTTAGTTTAAGACGACATTTGATTAATAGATAGTGTTTTTCAACGTGTTTCACACGGGCTCACTTTACATCATGCCTTTACACGTAGATAAGCTGAAAACTATGGACTTTGTCACTCGTCTGCATTTTACCGTTGACCTTGTCATTTGATGAAACACAGGGTTTGCCTCATAGCAACCTGATAAACAAATGTGGTTAGCTTCAAAGAAAAAGGCAAGAAAGCCATGCAACATACCAATCAGCAAGGAAGTAGCAGATGCTAGCACACACCAAACACATGAAAATCAATCTTGGATAGTGGCATAAATGTATTTTTATCCTCTACAACTGTTGCATCGAGGATTTGAGAATAGCTGGGGTTTTTTGGGGGTGGCAGTAAACTTTACTCATTCTCCTACAGGCTTTAGATGTCAGTGGCATGGGTGGCCAGTCTGAGTCAGCCCCACACTTCAAGTCCCAAATACACCAGCTGGTGGGGAGAAATGAAGAACTGAGGCAGGAGCTAAAATCAGCTCGTGAGGAGGCAACCGACAGCTTGAGTCAGCTTGCCAGAGCCAAAGAAAAGGTAGATTAATATGATTTAAGTTAATTACACAAATTAATAATGTGGTGGACTGGCAGCTTTATTTGGCCATATTTCTGTCTTTGGCAAGAAAACAAAGCGGTATGATTTCTCAACTTTCTCAAAGCCAAGCATGTATTAAACTCTAGTTATGGAAGCCCAAATCCCAGTGGTAATGGTTGCGTGTTTCTTCTCCAAATCAAAAAAAATTATTTTCTTATGTAAAAGTTTGTAACCACTGAAATATAAAGATTTATGAAGATAGCTGCATGCCTGGCATGGGCTCCATGGCGGAGAGTCATTAACATGTCTAGAAGATATTTTTTTCCTTTTTTTTTGGCCTGATCAGTCGCCTGTTTTTGATATCTGCTACTTCTGTTTCATATAATGAGAGAAACGAGGTAAACAAACTTCTGTCTCAACTGTTCAGCATGCATTCAGTTTCAATTTTCAAAATGATAAAACTTTCTTACAAATAACACTTAACAAAAGCCACATTATCCAGAACACAGACAGTAACAATTTTGTTTAAAATGGGGAAGCCTCCTTTACAGAACTCCTCTGCCATTTCTCCAGTTTTATTTTCAAATAAGATTTTCTCTTTTTGTTGATTATTCTTTTTCATTATTTATTCCTTTGTCTGATAATTTTTTTCACAAGTAGTGTAGTGTTATTTTAATC
Source organism: Mchenga conophoros (assembly GCF_057382185.1). NCBI lineage: Eukaryota > Metazoa > Chordata > Actinopteri > Cichliformes > Cichlidae > Mchenga > Mchenga conophoros. Next base: position 24,118,113 of record NC_140532.1, on the reverse strand, counting down.
ATCTATGTATTACTGCCTTTAGTCTCAATAATGTTTTGTTACCTTATGTTTGTGGTACATTACAATGGCCTCCTCACATTCAGTAATCAAGCAATCCATGCCGTATTGTCCCAAACTGTGCTAAATAATACTTTGAATCTAGAGACAAATGCAGGAACTTTTTGATAAACAACACAACGTTTAATAGCCAGGTTTTGCTTGTGATTTTTTTTAAATTATCTGTGCCTGTTAGATATGCCAACTTGAAAGTGAGTTGGAGTTGCTCAGGAAGTCTGGCAGTAATGGAGTCGTCCTCAGACCTCTGACCCTTCCCGAGGGCCTGGAGCCCAGCAGCACTGAAGTCATCAGTTCCCTGAATGAGTACGCCGTTCGACTCCTTCAGGTTAGTGTCGCTGTCTTCCAATAATAAGGTTGGGAAGAACTATAAACTAATTGTTTCAAGTAAAATCTAAATAAATTGATCATAATTATTTAGGAGCTCAAAAACAAGGAGGAAAAAATGCAGAAACTTGCAGGTGCTCTGGAAGAATACAAGGAGAAATTTTCTGTTATTAGCCATCAACAGGGACTTCTCTACAAAGAGTACCTGAGGTGGGTTATCATGAAAGGTTTTGCGCATTGTGGGTGATTTATTTACATGTAAGAATCTCAAATATTTTCCTGTGTTTTTCTCAGTGAGAAGGCAAAGTGGCAGAAGGAGAAGGAGACATTCACAGAGATGAAGAACAGGCTGGACAAACAAAAGCAGGTGGATGACGTTAAAATCAAAGAGTTCAGTGTAAGTCAGCTTTAAAAGGTTAATAATACTTAAATGCTACAAGATTCACTGTGTTTATTTTGCAAACACTTTCAATGTGGCTCTCATTCACTCACATAGACATATGGTTTACGATGATTCACTGTTAAAGGCTGATAACATGGAACTAAATGTGTCTCAGACAAATTACTGGAATATTTTCCTTTAACTCAATAAACATAAAATGCACATTAGGGGAACAGACAACTTGTTCTGGTGTGTAGTGTGCAATATCAGCAAGTCGACCAGCAGCTCTTAAGTGATTAAATAACTATGTTTTGACATTTTTACAAATTTGAGATGTACAAATATAAAATATCAGGGTAGGATTTTGCTGTGCTTCTTTTTCCTTCTGGTGTCAGTTTTATTAAGAGCAATTATTCACCTTATCTATCAGGATCTGCTGGACACACTTCAGAAGGATCCAGAGGACATCAGAAGACAGCTGAGTGAAGCAATTCGTAAGCTGACAGTGCTCAAAGTTAATGAGAAGAAACTGGCGCGACGCTACACAACCCTGCTGGAACAAGAACAGCACCTCCGCAAGGAAAACGGCAAGCTGAGAGATGAGAGCAGCCAGATGCAGGTTTCGGTCACTCAGAGGATAGGTTACCTTCAGAGATACAAGGTACCAAGAAGCTAAATCCCACCAAAAGCCTTGGGGGGGGAAACCGATTCTTATCTATTGTCTTTTATCGCAACTAGGTGAGACTATATAAAACATTTTACATAAAAGTTTCTCACTCAAAGTTTTCTTTAAATAACAGAAAATAATTTATGAAATATTGTGAACATTTCTATCAGAGAGAGTGTAGCAAAAAGTTGTGTTTTTAGCACTACTGTATGTTCATTCAGCACCTTTCTAACGTCATTGCCTTTTATTTGGTCTTTAGGAAATGGCTGCATATAAAATAGCAGCACTACAGAAAGCTTTGGATGATAGTGTGCCCTCATCAGACCTGGAGAAGGCTAACAAACAGTACACAGAGCTAACAGTCAAATACAGAAACATGCTACAGAGAGACAGCCACCTCATACAAAGAACCACCAACTTAGAACATTTGGAGGTATTAAAAAAAACATTTCCTGACCAGGTTTGTCCCACATCTCATGTTGTGTTCTTGACTAATGATAACACTTTATTAATCTTTTTTTCTTTTCCTCTCAGAGTGAGAATGAGTCTCTCCGAGAACAAATCTCTGCCATGAATAAAGAACTGGAGATCACGAAGGAGAAACTTAATACTTTAGAGCAAAGATGGGAGAACATCCCTTCAACAGGTAAACTAAGGATATTGATCATTACAAACAGTTTTGTTTGTAACAAAATTCATCATATAATGATGTGAGTGTTGGCCACAAGTACAACATTAAAAACTGATTCCCACCTTCAACAAAAACAATGGTGGGTGGGGTGGGTAGAAGAATCAAGAATCACATCTGAACTGCATATCTGAAATAAATTGGTCTGAAAGAATTTTGGTTCAACCTCAGTTTTTATAAATTTGATCCTATTTTTGTCCATAAAGAGGTTTAAGGGAACATCTTGTAGTTCAATATAAATATTTTGAAGTTAGAATAAAAGATGTTCCAGCATTCTTGGATTCACAACAAGGTATCACAGTCTATGAAGGCTTTTACAAGCTGAAGTTTCCGCCATGAAAACATTCACTGGGCTGTGGTAAAACCGCTGGAATAAACCAAGGGCACAGGCTTCCCACAGGGCCAAAAATTACAGTTATTTATGTCTACTGCTTTCTTCCTGAGCTTTTATCTACTGTATTGTCCTGCATGCAGTGTTGTAAGACAGCTTGAATACATTTAGTGCTCATTGGATCTGAGCCATAGCTAGTGGGGTCATTGCATTCCTGTCTCAACAATGAGGAGGTTGGGTAAAATTCATCATATAATGATGTGAGTGTTGGCCCGGCTGCAACATTAAAAACTGACTCCCACCTTCAACATAAACAGTGTAGGGGTGGGTAAATTGTATAACAATCACATTTTTGAATTTCATATCTGAAAGCAAATTGGTATGAAACAATGCTCGTAGACAGTTGTGTATCATTTTTGCTGGATAACTGCTTGAAGTTTTGCAAATCCTCAGTTCACCCCACAGTTTGTCAAAGAGATTTATGTCAGGGCTTTGTGCAGGCCATTCAATAACATTCACTTTGGTCTTCTGGACATAGTTCTTGACCATGTTTTGGGTGTTTGTCATGCTAGAAGACAAAACGATGACCTAGACCCAGTTTTGCTGCTGCTTAAAGTTTTTCTCCAGATTCTTCACGTATCCTTCCTTCTTCCTGATTCCTTCCACCTTGACGAGATTCCCAGTTCCAGGCGTACTGAAACATCTTAACAGCATAATACTCTCACCACCATGTTTTACTGTGGTATTCTTTAGGTTGTATGCTTCTCCATTCTTTTTCCAAACTATGTTTTAACGGTCTGTTTTTAATCTCATCTGATGAGCGTCAAGTACACAGAATCTTTCTCCAGGTTGCCTATAGCATGCTTCAACATTCAATTCATTCCTGTGCATGGTTCTAGTGATTGTCTTCTTTGACACTACAATTCCTAACTCTTTCTAACTCATTCACTAGTGTCTTGGCAGTTCTTTTGAATCTTCAGGCACATTTCTCATTAGTTTTCTTTCCAGAGTCTTTGAAATCTTTCACTTTGTACCTCTGCCAGGGTCACTCTGCACCGTGTGGCTCTTCCTTGAATTTCAGTTTCAATTTTCAGTTTTATTTGTCATATGCAAGTTAGCACAGGGTCAACATTGCAATGAAATGTGTTTGACGAGCAGCAGTCACTCAGCAGCATGAATTTCTTGATAATAGTTATCGTTCCAGTTCTTAACACTCGTAAACGCTCAAGTTTAAAGTGGTTGTTTTTGTTTTGGGAGTGTTGTTTTTTGCACGTGCCTAGTCAAAACCTTCCTGAGGTTTTTCTGCCTGGAAGATAACCCTCAGTTTTAACGTGGTTTTACATGCTTTGAGCACTACAAAGTCACAGCAGTCAGTTTTTCAAATAACTAATAATATTTGACCTTGGTCATTTTTGTTTGTTCTGAAATCATTCTGTTATCGTGTGCCAACAGAAGTAACTTGTGCTTTCTAAATAAAATTAGTATGATAAGAATTTCTATGTCGAAGATTGATTGCTCTGTTAAAAAACGCACTCAGGAAATTTTTGGCTAATAATTTTGTCCTTATCTGTATACAATGCCACAGTTTAACGTCATTTAAGTAAATTTTGCATATAATCTTTATATTTGTATTTAATATATTGTGTGTGTTAAATTATCATTCCACACTGTTTATTGTTTTATTATCAGGAGAAGAAAATGAGATGGATAAGGCAGAAAAGGCATCACTCAACAATGAGATGATATCTGCTGCAAGACGAATCACCACTTTAGAGATGAAGGAGCTGAATGAGAGGCAGAGAGCTGAGCATGCCCACAAAATGTATGAGCACGTGAAGAACTCACTTAAGCAGGTGGAGGAGCGCAATGTGGAACTGGAATCCAAGTTTGTGGAAGTATGAGACCAAGGAAATAGACAGATATGTTTTTCTGTGGCACATGAAATGTGTTGTTTTCCCAGCCATCACCATGACCATCTTTTAACATATCTAAAAGGCTATTTGGTTCACCTGACACATAATGTTACAGTGAGAGAAGTGAATTCATTTTGATTGGACTGGACTTGCATTTTTATGCTATCCAGAACCTGCTCAAAAAGAATTTTTTATTTCATTATCTTAACATTTTAGTCCACAACCTTTGCGATATATCTCGCTTGTCAGTCTCTATCAGGTTGTGGGTGTTCAAAAAAGAATTTATATGACTCTTATCAAGAAGTCTTACTTCTGTTTCTCTTTAGTTGACTAAGATGAATGTGGAGGCCCAAAGGCTTGAGCGGGAGCTGAGAGATGAGCTGGCAAGCAGCGTGAGCAAAGCTGCGAGCGATGCAGACAGAGCCAAGATTGCAGAGCTGGAGAAGGCAGAGGCTGAGCTTCGCAATGAGGTTTCTAAGTGCGTCTGACAGCGACTATGCCTTAGATTGATTTTTGTTTTTGTTTTGTTTTTTGCTCTCTATTGTGTGCTCTAAGTTTTGATAAGCACTGCAATCACAATCATCCCGTGTGTGTGTGGAGGGGGAGGGGGGTGGATTTATAGAAGCATAGGTTTTGAGGTCACAGCATTGTATTCAAGATCAAGCATCAGGATCCTATCAAAGATAAGCTTGTCCTTGTCAGGGGGGGTTCAAAATATTACAAGCAAGTTTGATTTTTATGATTGTTTAGTATTGATTGATAGCACTACCACCATTTATCCATTCATCAATAATTAAAGACAATGATCACAGTGTTTCACTATAAAATACCAGATCATTAACAAAAATTAAAAAACACCTAAACTAATACGCAGCTGTAATGTTGGTATTTAAAGGGATTCATTATTTTATTTTAAAAACAAAACATAAAACATGTTATGTTGCAATTTCTATGCTTTTTTCCCTTTGGCAGGCTTCAGGAGGTCTCTGATGTGGCTGTGACACAGGTGTCTGCTCTACAGGCCAAACAAAAAAGCAACGAAAAAGAAGTGGAAACTTTGAGGAGGCAAATATTGGACTACCAGGTAACTTGGTTTTGCTTTCAGCTTCTTTACTTGAGTTTACGTTGTTTAACCTGATGACTGTGTTGATAAAAGAACTTTCTCAAGCAGGTCCTTTACTGCACTTTCTGTTTGTTGCCATTTGACAGTGAGAGATACTTTGAAATCAATCATTGCAACTTTTTATGGTGATTTGTATAGATTTTCAGATCTTTGCTTTCAACAAAAAAGTGGAACAAATGTCAGTGGTTTGTTAAATTCTCACATGTCTGCGAGACAAAAATCAAAGAGAAATCATGCTTTGTTTTTCACTCAGTCGCAGTCAGACGAGAAGGCCCTCATTGCAAAGCTTCACCAGCACATTGTGGCTCTGCAGCTCAGTGAGTCAGATGCTTTGGGAAAACTTGAGGCTGCCACCAATCACATCCAGCAGTTGGAGGCCTACAAGCTGCGAGCTGAACAGCGGCTCGATGCAAGTGAGCGTACTCTGTTTCTCGCTCGCCAAGAGGGCAGAAACCGCTCGAAGCACCTACGGCAGACTATCCAGTCGCTCCGTAGGCAGTTTGCAGGTGCGTTGCCACTTCCTCAGCAGGAAAAGTTCTCTTTGACCATGCTGAGCCTCCAGGAGGACCGAGCAAAAGCTCAAGAGGAGAAAAAGAGGGCAGAGCAGGAGAGCAAGAGAGTGGAGGGAAGGGCAGAGGAGCTGGAATTAAAGCTGCAAGGGCTGGAAGAGCTCGTCTCAACCCTAAAGGATGTGAAAGGGGCCCAGAAGGTTAGTGGGGAGTAATATTCTTGAGATCACATCTTGTCTTGTTTTGACAGTTGCCAAAAACCACACTGTCTATGACTTAAACCAGGTCACTGAGTGGCACAAAAAGATGGAGGAAACTCGCCTGCAGGAGCTCAGGAAAGGCAGGGAGCTGGTGGTCCAGAAGGAGGAGATAAAATATCTCTGGAACCTTGTAAAGGAACAGGAACAAACCATCCACTCACTGGAAGAGGATATTGTTCAGCAAAAGACTGTGAGCGAAAAATTTATTCTTACACACACCCAAATTTGCTCATTTCTCAATCACTATAAAATTAAAATTTTATTTGTCACATACACAGTCATACACAGTATGATATGCAGTGAAATGCTTACACAACTGCTCGTGACATAAAGAAAAAAAAAAGGCTATGAATAAGATAAATATGAAAATTAAAAAGGGTAAATTTAACTAGGAAGGAATAAAATATATAAATTAAAGTTGAAAATAAAATAACTGTACAACAAAATACACAATACACAAATACACAGTATAGAAATATATAAGAATGTATGAAGATATATATATATATATATATATATATATATATATATATATATATATATATATATACACAATAACAGCAGCTGTACAGTATTAAGTGGAAATGAAGAAATATAATGTCCAGTGTTGTGCAATCCACACATGAGAGTTACACAGAAATTGAAATGATTGTGGGCTGATTAAACTGCAATGAGTGGAGATTTTTTGTGAATACATATTTAGGAAACTGAGGTTTTAGGTGCATAAGCGCTTCGGGGGTAATGCAGTAATATCTTCTCATTACTGTATAAAGCTTCACGAAGAATGCCAGCTTGCATGGGATCAGCGAGAGGTGGAGATGGAGCGTCAGCTGGACTATTATGAGAAGCATCAGGATGAAATTCTGAGCAATGCAGAAAAGGTAAACCATTGTTTAACTAATTTAAAAAAAAAGAAAACACTGAAAACAAAACCAGCTGGATTTCCAGCTTTTTCCATTTTTAATCCTCAACTGTAAAAGGCTGATGGACCGGGCATGGTGGACATCCATCATGCGAGAATGAGGCAAAGTGATATAGAACAAGTTCATGCGTTTCCTTAAAGTCTCAGATGAATATTGGTGATCTTGACCTCATGGTGAGAGGTCAAGTTATCTTAAAATCTTGTGTACATGATAACTTGAAAGATGTCACCTAAGATTTTCGAATTGATACCATAAGTGTATCTACTAGGAGGCTGAGGGGCAGCACTGGCAGTCCAGTTTTTGATTATTTAATGTGCAATTTTACATGTAATTAGTTTCTTTAACATGCTATTGCAAAGGTAATTACTCTATTTTTGTCTGTTGTAAGCTTGATGAAGGTAAAAGATGGCTACCAGACCCAAGTCTACCTCTTGCTCGTCAGTTAGAGTTTACCTTGGGAAAAATCAGAGAGCATGTCCGCACCATTTTGGAGACACAGGCCACGTGCAGAAGTTTGGACAAGGCACAGTATTTTGTCCCTGTTCACATACTCAGCAGTCCCTATAAGTATATAGCAATATTATTTTTTATTTATTATTGTTTTAATTTGTTCATTTGTACATATGCAGAAATTGAAAGAGAGGGAAGCAGCTCTGTGGAAGGCAGAACAGAACATCGTGTCAAGGGATAAAGTAATCAACGAGCTGCGTCTGCGGCTCCCAGCTGCTGCCGACAGAGAACGGCTGCTAGCCGACCTTGCCAAACATGAAGAGGGGCAGTCAGACAGACAGTCTGCCCTCAAGCTGGCTCACCAGACCATCAAAGACCTGCAGGATCGACTTGACAAAAAAGAGGATATAATAAAGAAATACCAGAACCAGCTGGCTCAAGCTAGACAGGTACAGTGATATAAGATGAAATATTGGCTGTGCAGTGATTTTAAGCACAGCAAGTCTCTGATGTTGATTTCTTTTCTATGGGCTGAGGAGAATCATTAGCAAGTCAGTAAGATTTTATTATTGATTAATTGCAGTGTTATAGAATCTTCAACAGGTGAAAAAATTAAAATCGCAGATCTTAAACAGGGTAAATATCACTGGTTAACTCTATACATGAAGTATTTCAGTTATTTACTTCATTTAAGGCACCATCACAACAGTTTAAACATGTTTTCTTTTTTAACCATTTATTTGTTTAATTGTCCTCAATGGTGTTGATACCAGGACCAAGAGGAACTGATAAAGAGACATCAGGAGGAGATGAAGATGTTGCACGAGAAGCTGGACTTGCACACAGACACCTCCCTGGATCGCTTCAGACAGACAGCGATGGTACTGGTGCCCTTGTTTCAGAACTTTTTTGTTCTGTTTTTGTAGATTTTGATCTTTGATGTAAGGCTCACAAGAACGTTAGACCACTGCAGACCAGATAAGGCATTCAGATTCATTTCTTGAAGTGTATTTCCACAAATAACTGGATGTATTTCACACCAATTTTCCCAACGTAACAAAAGATAATCAACAAAGGATGTGCTGTATTTGTATAAAGAAAGACCAGCAGAGAAAAACATGTCTCTAAGAGTCTTTGAGCTTATAAGGCTTCTGTTTAATTCTCTCTCTGTCCAGGAGTTGATGAAAAAGCCCACCTTAAGGGTACCAACCTCCAAACACGTGGAGCGTCTGGCTGAGCTAGAGCAAACAGTGGCCGAGCAAGACATTTCACTTTGCTCTCTCACTGAGAAGCTGAAAGTGACCACTGCTGAGCTGGAGCGACTGAAAGCTACCATGGAAACAGAGGCTAAGAGACACGCTGGCGAGACGTCAAAGTGATTATCACTTTTAGTTGGTTTTTTTGTTTTTTTTAAATGTGTGTTTATTTCAGTTTTTTAACCCAGTGTTTGCGACTAAAAGTTATATTAAAGCAGCATCGGAATGCTTAATGTTTCCTTAATGTAGTCTGTAAAGTAAATATTTAAGTACTTCATGGATGTAGCTACTCATATTGGTTGCCCATTTGTTAGGGAAGTCCCACGTGAAGGCACAAGATGTACATTTTTGCTTTTATTATCTTGGTTCACTGCACATTCAAATAATAGCACCTTGTGCAAGCAGAGCCTGTTTTATCCTTCTTAATTACTTTAATGAGAAACATAATTTATAAAATAAATATCCTACTGTATTCAGTATGGCTTAAATCTATCAATCAAGACCATAAATGCAACAGGAAAGAGTTTACTGGAGTCATTTATCCAGGAAGTTGAAGGATGTTTTAGACTTCTGTGCAATCAGACTTTTTCTGCAGCCAGAAGAACCACTTGCTGGTGGCCCTTCCAAAGAAACAGCTGTAAGACAATTTCTACATTAGCTTCACTATACAGGCATAACATTACAAGCACAGATTAATTCTTCTACATGGCACCTTTTAGTGGGTGATATATATTAGGAAGGAAGTGAACATTTTGTCTGTAAAGTTGATCTGTTAGAAGCAGGAAAAATTGGCAAGCATAAGGATTTGAGTTGTGATGGCTAGACGACTGGGTCAGAGTAAAACTGCAGCACTTGTAGGGTGTTCCCAGACTGCAGTGGTCTTGTATTTGCTTTGTATCTATAAAGGAAGTGGTCCAAAAAAAGAACAGCGGTGAACTAGCAACAGGGTCATGGACGCTAAGGTTCACCGATGCACGTGGGGAGTGAAGGCTGGCCCGTGTGGTCCAACAGACCAGCTACTGTAGCTCACAAGGAGCACAACAACAAGTTTGAGGTGTTGACATGGCCTCTAAATTCCCCAGTTCTCATCTGTGGGATGTGCTGGACAAACAAGTCAGATCCATGGAGGCCTAATAGGACTTAAATGATCTGTTGCTAACATCCCAGTGCTAGATACAACAGCACACCTTCAGGGCTCTAGCGGAGTCCATGCCTCAAAAGGGTCAGGGCTGTTTAAGCAGCAAAAAGGGTGACCACCAGTGCTGTGGACATGGGTTCATTTTAATGGATTCATTCATAACTATCCAAGAAAATGAGCATTGCCAGAAGTGTGTACCCAGTGTGGTCTTGTATTTGCTTTGTATCTATAAAGGAAGTGGTCCAAAAAAAGAACAGCGGTGAACCAGCAACAGGGTCATGGACGCTAAGGTTCACTGATGCACGTGGGGAGTGAAGGCTGGCCCGTGTGGTCCAACAGACCAGCTACTGTAGCTCACAAGGAGCACAACAACAAGTTTGAGGTGTTGACATGGCCTCTAAATTCCCCAGTTCTCATCTGTGGGATGTGCTGGACAAACAAGTCAGATCCATGGAGGCCTAATAGGACTTAAATGATCTGTTGCTAACATCCCAGTGCTAGATACAACAGCACACCTTCAGGGCTCTAGTGGAGTCCATGCCTCAAAAGGGTCAGGGCTGTTTAAGCAGCAAAAAGGGTGACCACCAGTGCTGTGGACATGGGTTCATTTTAATGGATTCATTCATAACTATCCAAGAAAATGAGCATTGCCAGAAGTGTGTACCCATACTTAACCAAAACATTCAATTTACTGAAGAAGGACAGCATCAGTGTTGTGACTGAAAGGGTTTGGCTGGCTTAGTGCATATGTAAGAGTTTCTCTTTCAGAGAGCAACATGTTGGAAGGAGGGTGCTTGAATTAACCCCTGGAGGGTCTTAGAAAAATGCATACACTATCGGTCTTAGAGCCACAAATCGACCCTAAGACCCTCCAGGGGTTTTAATGATGTAAATTTGATTTGCACTACACAGTTTAATGGAAATTGCAACAAATTTAATGCTAAAAAAACATGTTATACTGTGTCTGATGTGGTTGTGATAGATGCGTCTACACTCTATCAGAGTGATGGCTCAAAGCAGTGACCATGCCAGTGTCTTGTAACACATTGAGTCCTCATTCTGCCTGTTTAAAACTGAGCCTCACATATTTCTGCCCCTCAGTCATGCTGGTATTTTGATGGAAGAGTGCAGAACTTAATTCTGTTACTGAGTTACTTTTTATAGTGAGCTGTTGTGTCTGCAGTGCTTTAGATGTTCAGTCACATTTTGACACAATAAAAATGTCTCGTGCTGAGTGTGTCTCGTGCACGCACATGATAAAGTAGTTTGAAACACTGCTCTCCTCTGGGTACATCGAGTCAAATTAATACAGTGGACAGCTGTCCACACAAGAACTTCTAACAAAAGAGTAGTAAGAGCAGGTTTCCTGAATGTATGTGCTGTGTGGAATTGGAAGCCAAAAAATACATTAACGATAGTCTAAGGGGCTTTTGGGAAAAAAGCATCTGGGCTTCTTTAAGTTAACGTTTCCAAGTTAAGTTTAAGTTTAAACTTAAAGATGTCCAGACGCTTTTCTTTCCAAGCTCCTTAGACTATGATGACCTGACTGACTGAGAACCTTCACAGACACACATTAACAATACATTTCTTAAACAGAGGTGGTGAGATGCACAAATTATTGCGTAAATGATATCACTACGGCATTCTTCAAAGCAGTCATATGCTTTAGTGAAATGAGTAACTCACAGTTGTGAACAGATATAAGCACAGCCTTAATCTTGCGTGGGCCTCTTCAATAATGCAGCTGCAGTTAAGACTCGTGAGGTGATGATGCAAATATCTGGAGGCTGTGGTGGTATTGAATAGTACCGTGTTATATTTTATAAGTATTTAAGCTATGGGTGCGTCCACACAAAGATGCAACTTTTCTAGACTTTTGTTCTCAAAAGGCCTTTAACACTACAAGCTTTAGCCATTTGCTCACATGTTCATACAGCTCTTATTGTAGACATATGACATTTTCCTTATCACACTCACATACCAATAGAAGCTTTGTTTTGGGATTCAGAATATTGCCCAAGGACACTTTGAAAATGCACACTGGATTAGCCAAGGATCGAACAACAGACCTTCTGATTAATGGGCAACCCAGTTTGTGACATTTGATTCGACATGCTATCTGTAGAAATTAAAAAGAATATCTATGCTTGTGTCAAACTCTGACTTATCAACATTAGGTATTTCAATATTATTTAAACTCACTGAGTTAGAAGATTTAAAAGAGTAGAGATTTTTTTCAGGTTTAAGGATATGAAGTGTGAGACTACGCCCTAGAACTGGCATTAGACCCTGTTAACCCTTGATATGCTGCTATGTTGCTTTTCACACAGTTGATGCAATGGCTGAGATCATTATAAGCCTGGGATCAGAGCTGCATTAGTGCCTGACAGATTCTTTCCTTAGTTTACAAAGCATCATTCCACAGCTCCTTTGTCCTGATCTTGCAGACTAAAATACTAACGCCTACACAGTTATATCACTGGCGTTACTTCATATCAAAATGGCAAGTTTTACTGACCACCTTAAAGTACTTTAGAGTAGAAGCCACATTTAACAACAAAGTCTGTAACTGTGGGCACTTTGTCTGTCTCTTATACATGGGAAATTTAGAATCACCAGTTAATCTAACATGCATGTGTTTGAAGTGTGGAAGGAAGCTGGATTACTCAGAGGAAATCCAAACCAGTCACCAGGAGAACATCCAAAAACAGAGAGGCCCCACTTGTGGTTCAAACCAGTAATTTTCTAACTTTATGGCTGTAAAGTAACAATGCTAACTACTGCCCAGAGGGGAAAAAAATGTTGCTTTCAATAGTCCAATATTTTTTTTTTAAACTCATAACTAAATCCCTTTTAATGCCACAGACACATGTTGATCACATTTTTTTTAAGTCATTATTCTCAAACTGAGGCAAAGTAATCCCAAAGGTATCCAAAGCTAACAGATTTCTTGTCTTAAAACTGATATGGGGGATTTGTTGCAGGTTGGAGGAATACCATGTCAGCCAGGTGAAAGCTCTGACTGCGGAGAATGAGGATCAGAGGAGCCAGATGGCCCAGATGGAGAAGGAGATGAATGATCTTCGAGCTGAACTGGAGGCCCAGAAGGAGGCTAATGTCCGCTCCCCCAGTAACACCATGAAAAATCTAATGGAACAACAGAAGGCACAGCTCACCCAGAAAGAGAAACAGCTAAAGGTTGTTGTTTTTTTCCCCCCCGTTTTTCTTTGAAAGTTGTGCACACATGTAAAGTGGTTGGCACTCAGTTTCAGCGTACTGAGAAAATGCTTTCCACTCATAGTTGGTATTTTCCCTGCGTACCGTAATTCCTGCCTACTCCAAATTTGTGAAATAAATCTTGACTGTCTTCTCTCTGCACTGGCGGTGTGATGGAGTGGAAGCCTCACCTGAATATTTAGAGTTCACCCAGCATAATGTTTTTGTGACTAAATGATTTGGATATCTGTTACGGCTGCAGAAAGTCTTTTAAATGATACATTTATAATTACACCACACACATTGTAAACTCAGATGTTTTTGTTTGTGTCAATTTTGCAGTTTGCTTACCAAAATGATGTGTATGGTAGAGGGCAAATAATCTGTTAATGGATGATGATGCATTGCGTATGCTTTAAAGGCTCTCAGTAAGGTTCTGTTGAACCTGCGTGCGGAGATGACGTCTGCTGCAGAACAGCAAGTTATAGCAAGTGCTGCACAGAAAGAGGAAAGTCTGAATGTCCAGATGCTGATTGACAGACAAACCAAAGACCTTAAGGTAAGAGCCCACAGTCATCAGAATGTAATCATTTCTGTTTTGGTTTGTTTTCTGTTTTGTGTGGGGTGTCCGTGTGTTTGTGTATGTTGTATTTCATCAGCTGTTGAGCTAGTTATTCAACACCACAAAATATGATTTATTGTTGGTTCTATACTTGCCAAAAACCTGCTTCTAGTTTGTAATGTTTTACAATGTTGTTCTGAGAAGAGTTGGTACGCTGTTTAAAAGTGAAAAACAAAAACCCAGAATGCAGGGATATGTAATTTATTTCAACACCATATTAAAATGAAAATAGTACAAAGACCATAAATCAAGTACTACTAAGACTTTTTTATTGTTCCTAGAAAATTAAATGCTCACTTTGAATATGAGTCCAGAAAGTTACAAAAGGAAGAAGTTAAATTGGCCACAACAGATGGTAAAACAAACAATGAAATGAGCTTTCTGGAGATGTTGTTTGAGGCTGTGTTTCAGAAGTAAAAAAGGAAAGATTTTTTGTCAAGCATGGTAAATAATATTAGAAAAGTTTGAGAATCTGGAGAAATCTTAAGAAACTGGTTATTAAAAGAGTTTCTGCAATCTTCTGGCCTCTCAGGTGGAAACAAGAAACAATTAGAGAATGCAAACGTCTGCCAAGACAGCTCACTCTCTGGGCAGAATTTACTTTTGAGGGAATAATTTTTAAAAGTAAGTTTAGTAGTGTAGTATAGATCAGACAGGGCAGCATGACAGATGTTTACTTTGATTATTTAGAATCTCCATATATCGTTCTTATATGCCTTTATGTTGTCAATGCAGATAATGGAACCAAGAAACATAGTTTTAAATAGCTCTATATAACATTTTCAGTTTGACTTACAGATAATTTGGTTGACGTTGACGGAGAGGTCAAATGTGCCATATTTTAAATATTTATATGATGCTTTTATTTATTGACAATAAACACCACATTTGTAAGATTCACAGTTTTATTGTGTTATAAGGCTTTTTTGTCAATATTTGACCAATAAATCATTAAGTTGACCTTGAACACTTTGGTGGGTGTAAGGCAAATTTTAATGGATTGTTAACATTACCCCACTCTACACCCCTACATAGCCATTGTGTTTACCAACAAACAGAATAACATGCTACCAAAAATATATCCTCCTAGATGGAAGTAATCACAGCATGGCTCATGAACACTTTTGAAAACCAGTGTTAATGATCAAAGTTTGTTTCTGCATCCACAAATTAGACTCAAAGCAATACTATGCAAAGAAAGATATACTATATTACCAAAAGTATTCACTCACCCATCCAGATCATTGAATTTAGGTGTTCCAATCACTTTCACGGCCACAGGTGTATAACATCAAGCATCTAGGCATGCAAACTTGTGGCCTTCAGATTAGCAAAGAGCAGCATGCACCTTCATGGAACTTGTTTCATCAGATGCAGCGATGTAACGCATGCTGCAACTGGACTCTAGAGCAGTGGAGACGTGTTATCTGGACTGATAAATCACATTTCTCCTTCTGGCAATCTGATGGACAATGATCATTTCTGTATTTTTTTATTTACCTTAACCAAAAATGTATTACTAGTTTATATTGGTGAAGAGAAAGAGTATCACTTTAATACTTTTAATATTCTAAAGGTTCATAAGATTAGATTTAAAAAAAAAGGAAAAGATATTTATAAATTATGTTTATAAACAACATCCTAGACTGCCTTCATGTTCTCTGAGCCTGAGCTCATTGAAGATGGACTGGGAAAGAGAGGAAACTGTCCCGTACTGTCACGGTTCTGGGTCAGTTTTGACCCAGCATTTTGAGTTTCTCATGTTTTGGTTTAATTTTGTATTTTGTATTGACTCTTGTGCATTGTTGATTATTATTAGTATTCTATGTTTTAGTTTATGTTTGTTAGGGGATTAGTTCTTAGGTTCTGCGTCTAGTCTCCGTCTTTGTGTGGTGGTTTCTTGTTTCCTGTTTTATTGTGAAGGTTTGTCTCATGTCAGTGTGTCTAGTTTTGCTCCCCCTGTCTCGTTAGCTCTAATCTCTCCCAGCTGTGCTCCCCTTCTGTGTCTCATGCCCTCGATATCCCAGTGTGTATTTAAGCCCTGCGTTTTCCCTGCTCTGTGTCGGGTCATTGACGTCCACTTCCTCCCTGTGCTGTGTTTGAAATTCATTCATGTTCTTGGTTCTGTTCCTGTGTGTTATCTTGTTTTAGGTTCCAGTCTAGTGTCTAGTTTCGTGTTCACCATTTATTGGTCGTGTTTGAGTAATGTTTATTTCTCTGATGAGTCACCCCAGTGAATAAACTGCACTTTAAGTTAACTTCTTGGTTTTGAGTCCTGCATTTGGGCCCTCTATCCTACCTGCATCACAGCACACTGCTCCGTGACATGTACCCTGACCAATCAAACGGATTCTGGAAATAATTGGATGCCAAGTATTCTGGCCATTTTAGGGAAACAAAGCCAAAGAGATTCTGCGTGTATTACAACAGCATCTCTTTCCGGTCTTTACTTTCCAGACCTGTAACCCATCACCAACATTTAGTATCGTATGACACATTATCAAGCAAATATGGAAAAACAATTTGCTTTTAGAACTACAATAACCAGATACCAGACAGTGGAAACTATGTCCCTGCTCCAACCTTTTTTAAACATGTTGGTCTAAAAAAAACCAAAAAAACTGTCAATTTCATATTTAATATTTGGTCCTGGTTGTATTTTTATATGGTATAGATTTGTAGATGATCTCAAAATCATTGCATTCTGATTTGATTGCATTTTTTATCATTCACTCAGTTTTAGGAGCCAGGCTTATACAGTCACAACCTGATGCTTTTGAATAGGAACTAACCAAAGATCAAATTGGTGAACAAGCTGCTTGCACTGGGCTTATTGCATAAACAGCATGTTTGACATCTGGCTAGCCTCAACCAACCCTTCCTCCCATCATTAATTACCATTAACGTCCTCATGGGAGGCTCAGTGTGATTTATAAAGGTAGTAGATAGAAAAAAGTTATCATGATTTAGTTCAACTGATTAAGGGGGAAAAAATTTAGATGATCTAAACGTTATTCATAATCGTATTTGTTTAGGGAAATGCAGCCGTTTTTCCATACTGGTCGTTATTTACACTTAAAGAACATTGTGTGTGATTGACACAGTATTTGTGGTATTAAAGTAAACTTCACCCAGCACAACACTATGAAACCTTTATGTGTTTTAATTGATTTGAGGAAAAATGTTGCTCTATAGAACAAAACAAAATGCTGATTTTGGCCACAAAATCAAGAGAATGGAAATAATATCAGACTTTTTGAATCGGAAAAGATTTAAAATTTATTTTTCTTTCCCCAAAGGTGCGAATGCAAGAACTCAGTGAAGAACTTCAAGCTGCAAAGGAGTCTGCCAAATCAGCCAGAGGCCGCGAGAGCTCCTTGAAAGAGGAAGTGGACAGGCTGAACCAAGACATCCAGAAAGCTCAGAAAACCCAAAGGCGTCTGCAAGCTGAGAAGGAGGCGCAAGAACAAGAAATCGAGGAACTCAAGCAGCAAATCAAAAGGCTCACCAGCGCTCTTCAAGTTAGTGCCTCCAGAAAGTGCGAAATCACAAACCACATCAGGTTGCTTTGAGCCGCTACTTGTTGTTGTTAGAATCTAAGCTATGTGTTACATTGAAACCTCATGCTGATGTGCGACCACATGCTTTCGTTTAGGCGTCATATTCAGACCTTGCAGGTGATAAAACACGAGATAAGAGACATCCAAACCCTGTCGTGCTTATCTGTGGCAAAAACTGAAGCATTCATCAAGAATGGAATCTCACATGTCACAAAGCTCGTATGTCAGAACTGATTTAATTCTTTAGATATTCTCGTGGATCAGTACCATGTAGGAGTTTTTTGTAAGTTAAGTTTCAGGTTTATCTCAGGACTTGGGCTATAATTTATATTAACCAAAACTCCCCACCGTGACCCTAACCTAAACAGAAACTTTTCCATCTCCATTTATGTACCTGTCTGAGAAAAGGTGCTTTCGTGTTTGTTTTTAGAGCCAACGAGAAGCAGATGGAAAGCGACCAACTATTGAGAATCTGCAGAAGAAGATCTGGAGACTGGAGTCTGACTTGGAGAAAAGAGCTGAAATAAAACATGTCAAAGACGATCACGGAAAGGTATGAACATCAATTCAGTCGGCATCAAATATTTTGGGCCCTGTTTTCAAGGTGGTGCAGTGACCGGTGCCAAATAGTACAGCGATATTTTGCTCTTTTCCTGGCTATACACATCCTGAAAAAGAGGCACATATTAGAGAAGAGTCACTTGAAACTGAGTCAGTATAGTCGTTGTGGTTTTTCTTTCTTTTTTAGTGCAAAATAACATCAGTTTGCAACCAGCCCTGTTATTTTATCAATAAGCAGAACAAGATATTTGGAAGAAAGCATTTGTTTGTAAGGGTTGCACTGATCTCTGAAGGAACTTCGACCAAATCTGCTGCCCAAAGTTGCCGTTTGTCATTTGAAAACCTTCCCTTGCGAATGTGTTTAATCTCAGTGGCTCCCCGATGGCCTTTTGGGACACGACTGAAAAGGACTGTTGTTTTCTGCAGCCTTTTAATATATTATTAATATTAATATGGTGTACATGTAGTGATTTAATGCATGTTGGACAGACTAAAGAAGAAATTGTGCGATGGGAGGAGGGCAAGAAATGGCAGGCCAAGATGGAGAAGGTCAAAAATTCACTGAAGGAGAAGGAACGAGAGAATGAATCCCTCTCAAAACAGCTCAGCACTCTTAAAGACCTCTATGCCAGGTTAGTTTGGACATCACACACAAACAGGCTTTGCTGACCTACTTCTCTTCGTGTTTTCTGTCTAAAACCCAGAGGCACTTGTGTGGATGTAGAAGACGTTAATGTGTCAGTGGAACTGTCACTTAATTCATTTTATTTGCTTCTTGTGTCTTTTTGCGTTTATAGGCTGGAACAAGAGAAGAGTGCACTGCAGAAAAAGCTGAAGGCTCGAGGGGTCACTGCTGATCAGGTGGTGGGCGTGCGATCCACTGAGATGGAGAAGGAGATGGAGGAGCTGAAGAAGAGGAATTCAGACCTGGAGACAGAGATTCTCACTATAAAGTATCTGTCAGGCTGTTCAAATGTCCTAACGTGTAGATTGCATTAATGCGGGCATGTTTATAGTTTTCTAGGCTTCGTCTTCGTCTCTTTCTCTTCTTGATGGAGAGGAGGCCGTTCTTGGAACATGATAAATTTACGAAACAATAAAAGAATCTGAATCACATACACAAAATTCAATATTATCTGTAGTGTGCTGTTAAATTACATTTACAC
This sequence comes from Mchenga conophoros, assembly GCF_057382185.1. Taxonomy (NCBI): domain Eukaryota; kingdom Metazoa; phylum Chordata; class Actinopteri; order Cichliformes; family Cichlidae; genus Mchenga; species Mchenga conophoros. Next base: position 24,098,967 of record NC_140532.1, on the reverse strand, counting down.
AAAAGAGGCAGTACACATGAACTAATTGGAGAATTAAAACACACAATGAATTCTTTTAGTAATAAATACGCAGTAATAAACATAATAATATAATAAAACTAATTACAAACATACACTGTAAAGATTGACCAAAACACCAGTGGATTAGTTATGAAAAAACATGCTTACACTAATCATATTCAGGATTAATATGGCAAACCTAAATCAAGTTCATGTGTGCATGGATACATAAAGATGATGCCACTCGAGCACTGATGTCCTTGCTTTTGCCTGTACAACTATACGTTTCAGTGCTTGTAAACTGTTGGTAATTGTAGATTCTGTCTGATAGAGCAGCTTTACATAGTCCAAACCGAGGCTTTTGTTTTCTTACTCGATGTACAGACAGCAACAGGCTTTACCGCGTGACGGTGCCATTGAGGATATGATGCTGAGAAACCGCTTCCTGGAGGAGAGACTCCGTTCCTTAGAGAGCCAGGTTATCAAAGAATCTCCATCAAGACCTTCTGTAAGTATTTATTTGACTCTGAGATCAACAAATAAGATAATGTAAGAATTTCATCAAGCGAAAGGGCAGCTTCCAACTTTGAAATATGGAAATTTGTTGGTTTTACTCATTTTATGTCATTTTAAATTCATTATTCTTAACTTTGCGTTTGTTGGCCACACAGAACATGGGATTTAATGTTAAGGCCATTATTTTGTCAATTAATTTCTTTGGTTGCTATTCATAAGGGCATGGGTGTACAAGTAAACATCTGTTTATATGTTATTGTCATTGGCAGCTCTAATTGGAAGATTTTTTTACTCTTATTTATGAGTATGGACCTTAAGCAGAAGCCGAGGTTTGCCTGTTACTTTTCAGAAATAACATAATGAAAGGGGGTTTGTTAAAATTAATTTCATTTCTGCATTCACCCTTTTTTACGTCCAGTTTTCTTAATACACGTCTTTCATTTAACTGTGTTTGTCCACGAAGGGAAAAAGCATCTCTTCTCAGACTCTAAGAGAGATTCGTTCTGCTACTTTTGATGTGGACAATGGGTCATGTGAAGAGCATGTAGGTTCCTGTCCTGTCGAATCCTGCAGAAGCCTTCTTAGCACTGAAACTGCTGAAGATACCTTTGACCAACAGAGGGAGCCAAAGCAGCATTGGGTGAACAGAGAAACCCAGACCAGCTGTGCAGAAGCAGATGATGTTCACAGTAAACAAGCGCAACCAAGCTCTGAAGCTCCAGGCTATCTCGAACCAGATGTGACCAGAGAAGTAGATCTTAGAACTGATAATGCTGAAGATGATGAGAAACAAAGCGAAGGTGACAATTTAGAAGGCACAGAAGAAATTCATTGTGGCTCTGAAGTTCATACACCTGAAGACAAGGAAGAAGAACAGGCCACAAAGGCAAGCGAGCCTGATGAACTGTCAGGAAGACCAGGATCGGTTATATCACCTCCTCCAGCAGAGGCAGTTACAGATGATGAAATGAGTGAAGCGCCAAATAAAGAGGCTGTTGGCGACCAAGACTATCAAAATACAGATGATAATGATTATGATGTGGGAATCGCATCAGAGAAGTCACAGCAGGTGGACGAATGGGTTACACAGAAACATGAAACAACAAAGAATGCAACTGTGGAAAATCCATTACATGAAGATGAGGACCCCAGCTCTATTCATACCAAACACTTCATCAGGAACAAGATGGATCATGAAGTACAAAAACGTGAAGGCAAATCTGTGAGCTGTCGAAAGGTATCTGAAGGCTTCTGTAGTCACCCTGCTAGAGTGGTAATGCTGTGATAGCATTAGACATGGAAGAGCAAAGATTAGGCCATGGCTTGCTTTTTAGTGTGCAGTTGTTTCTTTCCCTCACACCGTCGATCATGGACTCGATGTTCCCAGTGGTTTCTGCACTCCCTTTGCAATATTTTGTTTCAGTTTAATTTGATAACCTTTATTTCCACCTGGCTCACTCTGTGCCCTTGCTGTCCTCTAGACTTCAGGACGAGGCACCAATACTCCATCAGAGAGAGAGCAGGACCGCCAAAAAGAAAACCTCAAGCTGGCCTCTGAGAACCTGGAGCTGCGCTTTCAGCTGGAGCAGACCAACAAAGACCTGCCGAGGCTCAAGGTAGACATTACCCAATTAGACTGAGGTAGCTGATCAGTTCAACACGAGCGCTATGGATATATGAAAACATACATACATCCATAATATATATATATTTTTTAATAAATGTTACAAGCTGCAGATCTGGGAGAGCCAGTTTGGCAGAAAGCTCTGACTGGAAACATTTCCTGTGTGAGAACTATAATTTTAAAATATAAAGAATGGTAAATGGCCTGTATTTATATAGCACTTTACTAGTCCCTAAGGACCCCAAAGCGCTTTACACATCCAGTCATCCACCCATTCACACACACATTCACACACTGGTGATGGCAGCTACATTGTAGCCACAGCCACCCTGGGGCGCACTGACAGAGGCGAGGCTGCCGGACACTGGCGCCACCGGGCCCTCTGACCACCACCAGTAGGCAACGGGTAAAGTGTCTTGCCCAAGGACACAACGACCGAGACTGTCCGAGCCGGGGCTCGAACCGGCAACCTTCCGATTACAAGGCAAACTCCCAACTCTTGAGCCACGATCGCCCCGTGGAAGAAGACTATTGATGGCACCTGGAGAGTTTACCTCTTCATTAAACGCATTTGCCTTAATTGCTTTAATAATAGACCATTTACAAAAATACATAAAAAGTATGAAAGTTTGCTTTAATAAAAAGTGATTTCATCTGTAGCATAATTTTTTCTTTCAGCACCACATTAAGAGGTTTAAAAGAATGGAGCAAATCTATTGAATTAATACTTTGATTTGGAAACACTGGAAGTAGTTTTTTGGGGTTTTTTTGCCAAAGGTATTTTGTTTTTTTGCTCCCTACAGAATCAAGTTGCGGACCTTAAGGAGATATGCAACGCACTGAAAAAGGAAAAGACAGAGGCAGAAAAAAAGCTGGCTCATATACGTGGAGTATGTTTTTTTTCTTTGCCTACACAATCTTTAAAACAACTGAAAATAAATCTGTACATAGGAATTAAAACAGAATCACCTTGAAACACAGTTTACAAAAAAATGAACTAGTTCTGATCTAATACGTTATTTATTCTGTGATCCTCATCAGGGTGGTCACAGTGGTAAAACGGTGCCTGAGCTCGAGAAGACGATTGGATTGATGAAGAAGGTAGTGGAGAGGGTGCAGCGGGAAAATGAAGCACTGAAGAAATCCAGCGCCACTGTGAATCAAGACAAAGTCACTGCCCTGGAGAAAGAAAATATTAAGCTAAAGGTTGCCAACGCCTGTGTCACCTTACACATCACAAACGTTATTTTGGGAAGGTTTATTTAGTATCTCTGTTCCGTGACTGCAGCTTACAGTAAGCGCTGTTTTCCAGGCCGACTTTGAAACACTGAAGCGTGAGGCTGAAACTGAGCTGAATTCCAAACTTGAATCCAAAACCAAAGGACTGGAGAAAATAGTGATTGAAAATGAACGTCTTCGAAAGGAGATTAAAAGGGTAACGTCTTCTATGACTTATTATAAGTTCGTTTTAATGAAGTTGGGTCGGGGCAGAATTAATTATTCCAAAAAAAAAAAAAAAAACCACAATCAAAAAAGTCTAAATGCTCGTTTTTGTCTCTTGGCTATGCTTGAAAATGTGTGTCACTGTAAAAGGAAATGGAGGCTGCAGAGAGGCTGAGAGTGACCAAGATGACACTAGAAGTGACAAATGAGAAGCTTGAGGCAGAGCTGGAAGACATCAAGCAAAGACTGAGGGAAGCTCTGTCCAGGCCCATCACAGAGGGGGTGGACACTAAGACCATGAGGTCATCTGTGGTAACCAGGTCAACAAAACCAATAGTCTTCCAGAAAAGGGCACTTAAAAGTAATTTGTAAGCTTTAGGGTTGTGCAGCAGGTTAAATCAGCAGCGTGTGACTTAAATGCACAATCATTATCATGCCCATGGGATTCAAACTCTGGTATGCTGCGAAATAGACTGTCGCTAACAGGCTTAGTCAACATTATGCAAACTCTTTGGTAATAAAGGCTGCTCATTTACGTCAGTCTCATGCTCAAGCTTTAATAAGACAATATTAACAAACAGCATGTTTATTTACTTTGGACACAATTTGAGATCTGATGGTCATTTGACTTCTATTTGTGCAGGATGTTTGAGAACAAGATGAAGGAGCTGGAGAAGGAACTCTCCCAAAAGAACATCCGACTGTCTGAACTCAAACAACATCTGAAAGAGATGACAGAGCGGGAGGAGAGAGCTCAGATAACAATACGACAACTCGAGGATCAGGTGGCAAAAACTTTAAAATGTGTTCCTGTTATTTAAGATAGTGCTGAATCTAGAAGTCATGACAATCTTTGGTAAGCAGATACTGACCAAAAATGTCCATTTTTCAAACTTCTTGTTGTTACCCAGGCTGTTTTTAATCCAGCATCTTATCCCTCTACTGCATGACTTTTTAATTTTTGGGGAGCTTTAGGGTCCCTAATAATATATCAATCATAAAATTTGACACCTTGCCCCCCCCCCAAACAGATATTGGTTTGTTGCTTCAAGGCAACACTGTGCGACAAGGGTAGTAAAACGCCAAGTTATTCTATAATAAGTTGCATTAGTACAACAAGGATGAACAAATAAATAAACAACAAATAAACTATGTAAACATTTCACAGAACAATAAAACACCAAAATACATCCAACATTTGACCCTAACCCCATGCACGCACGTGCGCACACACACACGTTGTTTCTCCATCATTTTTGGGGACCTTAAATTAACTTACATTAATTTCCTGGAGACTTATCCTGACTCTACCCATCACAAGTCCCTGCCTGAACTTTACCCTAACCCTGACTCAAGTCTTCACCCTAAAATATAATGATTTACCTTGCAATTTGTCCCCATAAAGTAGGCGAGACCTCACAATGTGAGTGTGTAAACAAATTTGTGTCCCCACAACAATAAATAATACACGACCACACACACTAACACACACACACAGACACAGTTACTTTACCAACTGACCCCTGAGCTCCTAAGTGTCCCTTAAACCTCATTCAGGCATCCACTCTACTTCACTGTCACTCCCTGAAAGCTCACTGTCCTCACTTTCTGAGGACAGAAAGTGCACATTCCCTTGGTTTCCTTCCATAAAAGGTATTTACATCCATGTCCTGTAATTATGAGTAGATTGTGAAGTAAAAACATTGACTATGATCATATAAATGCACACAAACACATCTCTACACACATATGCAAATGCATTATATTGCCTGAAAAAAATTGGGCTAACTGTGCAGTGTTGCCTTGAGGCAATGAATGAAAATTAACAGTTTTACTGTATAAATGAAATTTAAAAAGTAGAACAATCAAATATTCTTCTTCACATATTCATGCACATACAAGTATTTTTAATATACATGTATTTCACTATAAACATGTAAAATAGTGATCTTTATCTTGCCTCCTAATGAGATGTCTCATGTAGTGCACCTTGCAGAAAGCCCCCCCCCCCCCATGAAAGTCACACCACCTTCAACTCATTTTATTGGAAAGAGATGTGCCTGGTAGCATTATTTGAAGGGCCAGTGTAAAGGATGAAAATGTGGTTTGTTGCCTCAGGGCAACGCTATGCAGTAGACTAGAGGGTTAAGTTAATTTGGACAGCAAATTTTTTTTGTAGTTTTAATCATATTTTGACAAAAGCATCATTTAGTTTTAATATCATAAGATTATAGTACATGAAATCTAAAGTTGCTTCAGTGAAATAAAATATAAAGTGTAAAAGTTTGTGTTTTTAGAGTTGCTCCACAGTTCATAACACGTCTTATTTTCCTTGACATTTTGTCGTGTTTTCAAGGGAAGCTTTAGTTTTTAGTAGTTATCGTTCTTTTTTCTGTGGAAAAAAGAGATGACAAAATCTATGATGTAACACGGTTATGTCTGTGACAAAATGTTTTGTCTTTTTAGGTGCTGTATTTGATTGATACTATCAGTTTGTCATTCTTAGGCTGACGTGTTAAAAACCTTTCCTGCTGCTGGAAAAGGTGATGCAGGAAGCAGCAAGGCCTTCCAGGAAATCCGGTACGTTAAACTTCGCATGAAAATTATTTTTTTTTTCCTTTGTCTGAAACATTCAACTTTACATTTTGCTTTTGACTAAACTCTACATGTCATGTATGTGAAGACTGGCCAGCACTCAGCTGGGAAAAGAGAATGAAGAAATGAAACGAAGGATGCAAGAATACAGTGAACGATACGGCGAGACGACATCTAAACTAGGCGAGTCTTCCAGCTACACTGTTTTGTCAGCGTGAATCTGAGGGAGGTTGGGACTTTTTTTTAATATATATATATATATATATATATATATATATATATATATATATATGCGCCGTCTTAACAAACACCTTGACAGGTATGAGGTACAGTACTGTCTAAGGAAGAATCATGATGGTTTCTCTTCTTGTGTCCATAGATTATGGGAAACTCAAAAAGCTTCTGCAGGCAGCTGAAACTGAAAAAACCAAACTTCAAGCTGAGGTCACGAAGCTGAAAAAAGAACTGGAGAACTTTGACCCAGCATTTTTTGATGAAATCGAAGACCTGAAATATAACTACAACTTAGAGGTGAAGAAGAATGTTCTGTTGGAGGAGCAGCTGAAAAAAGTGTGTCAACAATTTGGGGTAAAGGCAGAAGTGCCCAGTGTGTCTATCACTTAATGTGTGGTATGTAAGTCATGCTTTTACAGTCACATTCCTTGGAAATTTTGAGGAAGGAGTTTCCTTTTAACAATGAAATGACACAATATTTTTGTGTTAATATGTGAATACTAACTTATTGTTGTGAGAATGTAAATTTGTACGTAACATGAAAGTTTTTTTCTGTGTACTGTAAGTCACTTTTGTATTCTGTCAAATAAAAAATTGTTGAATAAAATGTTAATATTTATTCATTCATTCTTCACTTAGCAACAGATGAGTTTTGGGATACAGTATATATAAAGTGGTCATTTTTAAAGGGAACCCCGGCTATTAAGACATGTTTGTGCTAAAATATGCACTGTGCTTTCAATAACATATGTGGTATTAAAATATGCCAAATGTTTTCCTTTTAAGCACATTTTATATAAAACCGATTTACCAGTAGGCCGCCATTGTTATTTACTTCTCAATGTACTCTGGGTAGTGACGTCAGACGGTTGCACCGCATCGAGTTCAGTTAGCAGCGCACTGGAACTGGCTTCAGTTCAACGTTTCCAGTTTGAACCAGAACAATCCGAGAGAGAGAGAATGAAAATAGTCAACCAGTACTTATTTTAGATGAAGATGAAAACAATCCGTCACACGAGGACGCGAGAGTGAGGGAAAACTACTGGTGTCTGTGCGGCTACTGAGAGCGTTTGTTGTAAAGAGCTCAGTTTTATGGCAGCAGCTATCCATGGCATCGCATAACCGCGTGATAAAAACATTAATAGAATTCTAATTTTTATTATACAGTGAAATTACGATTGGCACGGGCAAGCAGTAACCGCACAGACACCAGTAGTTTTCCCTCACTCTCGCGTCCTCGTGTGACGGATTGTTTTCATCTTCATCTAAAATAAGTACTGGTTGACTATTTTCATTCTCTCTCTCTCGGATTGTTCTGGTTCAAACTGGAAACGTTGAACTGAAGCCAGTTCCAGTGCGCTGCTAACTGAACTCAATGCGGTGCAACCATATGATGTCACTACCCAGAGTGCATTGAGAAGTAAATAACAATGGCGGCCTACTGGTAAATCAGTTTTATATAAAATGTGCTTAAAAGGAAAACATTTGGCGTATTTTAATACCACATGTTATTGAAAGCACAGTGCATATTTTAGCACAAACATGTCTTAATAGCTGGGGTTCCCTTTAATAACTTAACTTGCTAAAAAAAAAGCCAAGTTGGTCAGTTATTTTTACATTAAAGCAGTACACATCTCTGCAAAAACCATCTTAAGTTTTGATTCACTCCACCGTTTCTTTTGGGTGCCAAACGTTAAACTTTGGCAGTCAGTTTTCTCCTTATTTCTTCCACTAACAGCTCACTCACTGTAAGCTACTCTTAAGACTTTCATGAATTCAAAAAGCAGCAGTTCTTAACTGGTTTCTGTGGAATAAATTAATCTATATGAGTATAGGATTGTAAATCACTCGCAAGGAATTACAGATGAAATATCAAGGATCTATCAGCGAAGCGGCAGAGCCTCACAAGACCGCATGGACTTATAGCTCAAAGTGAATGTCCTGAAGCCGGCTGAAGCAGTGTCCATTTAGTGCTACAAACGATGTAAACAACTCCGTGCTGCCATAAGCGTCAACACGGATGGCCGTCGGCTTGTTACCAAGGCAAGTGTTCACTTCTGGCCACTTCAGTCCCAGGTGATGACGATGGACCTAACAACACACACAGAAGAGCTTGGTGCCTGATTTCACACTATTTAGAACACTGAAGCATGAAAGTATTGCTCCCTGTAAACTGCTTATGGCAGCTCAATCTTTTAATACAGATACTTAAATCTATTTTATGTACTGAATAATATATATATATATTATCCCACCTTGATGAGAGTGCCGTCACTGCAGTGCCAGACTATGCCCTCAACTCGACCGTCTGGATTCTCATGAAACCAGGAGCACAGCTGCTGGAAGTCCACAGGTGGTGGGTTTCTGATTGGGACACTCCCATGTGTAACCAGGCAGTGGACAGGCTGTTTTTTGCTGCCCAGCCCTGTTTGTACAATATTAATGAACCTTGGTTTACTTCAGTTTTTCTTTTAAATCAATCACCCAATGAAGTTAATTAATCTTAATCATTTATTAACATAACAACATAATTAATTCCTAATTCCTAACCACAGCTTATATATAAAAAAAAAAAATGAATGTAGTTTCTATTACCATAGGGGTTTCCATTGACATTGGTTCCAATAAGTTCCAGTGTTTGTTCCTGGAGCTCAGCTAATGGGACTGATGTGATTTCTAACATGTCTTCGTTGTCACGTCGAGGCCTGAGAACAAGAGCAAGCCCAACGTTGTAATCCACCACAGAGGAGTGCCAGCAGTACTGCTTGTTGTCTCTCTCCACTGGAACCCAGCCTACATATTTATAACAACAAAGAAAAGTACTCGTCATGCTGATGGTTTCCATGTGAAGGACGATACTTGCTGCTTATCATCACTTTGACACTTACCCCCATTTTTCTACATAAACTCTTTTACATAGACATAGGTGAATTCACTGCACACAAACTAAAATGAGAACTAAGAACCTGGAATATGTCCATGTTCATCGGGCACTGGACGGCCGCTGTGATGTTTGACTCCATGAGCTGGGATCCATGTTTCTGGCACCGGTTTAAAATCTTCCTCTATGTTCCACGTGAAACCTGAAAGAAAGCCCGGAAAAATAAAACCCTTCCCCACTGCTAAATGTGTTATGTATTAACATTTTCCAGGCCTTTTCTTTTTTGGTCCACACTCAATATTATCACAATTAGCCCCATAGGTTTCTGGTAATTATGCTTGTGTATACCAATACAGTGGATTTTTAAGTAATACTGTTATTAAACCCTTTGAATTGAGGCTCAGAATCTGCTTCAGTCACTAAAAACCCACTGTGGTGATGTGTAGAAGCAATATTACCAAAAAGAAAACGTGTTCAAAAATCTTGGGGGAACTGTTTTTGACAAAGTTAATCTACCTTTACAACTTTTGTGAGAATGTTGGTACTTTTTAAACCTCTTCTCTGTTTGTTTGTTTGGTCTTCTGTCAAGTCGAGCCCACAGGTAAGGCTGCCCTAAAGAAAACAGATCAATTCCACTTAGAAAACTACAAAGTAGTAGCAGTTTGTAGATGCCGACTAGGAAATGATCAGTGTTATTCTGAGATCTTCTCACCTTTATAAACTGTAACATAGCAACAGGTGCCATCAAGTTTTTCAGTGGCAAGCGCACTATGTATGTTAGCCTGCAGAGCAACAGGGTTCACATTTTCTGTGGCAACAACCTGAAATTGCTAAAGAGAAGCAAAACCATGTTTGATCAGTGCAAGATATAAATGAAAGTGACTATACCCAACATTAGTAACGGTACCATGAATGCATAAATCAGTTATCTACATATTATATAGCATCAAACAGAAGCCCCACATTATAAACCACCACTTTTCAATTATAAGTTTGGGCTTGATTAAAGAACCAACAACAGACTACATGACTGTGCTGACACTGAATCAGCTGCACAATTCATCTAATGCAATTTGAGAATAATTTCATGACTGCAAAGTTTTAGCAACCAGAGAATCAATTACATGAAATATAAGTGAATCCCATGAAAAGCGATTCTCTTAAAGTATATCTCCTATATATCTATTAACAGGTGCTGATTCAAACAAATGACGTTTCAGTTTCTGGCTATTTTCAAAAAACACACATGACTACAAGACTACATTTATCACAACATAAAAACATAACATTAAGGAGATACAAATGAGGTGCCAGTGATATGAGGCCCATGATCATCAGTATAAAGTGTCATCATTATGCCAAGATTAAAGCGTTCTCTACAGCTCTAGATGGATGGATGAAGTATATCAGTTTGGCAAATGATTCAAAAACACTTATTTGAAATCTATCACTCCACTGAAAGCGAAATTATCTTCAAGTGGTGTAGAGTTTGAACGAATGCCAATGTGCTCACGGCACATATGACATGAATTAGCTGGTTGCTCCAGCTAATTCAGAGAAAACCTGTGCAAAGGAAACAGGCCTCCAAGAGCCACAAACTTTAATCCCAGGCTCTGCAGGGAACTCTTGCACCTGGTGGTTTTAAGGCACATGCATTTAAAAATCAGAGAGGGGAAAAAATTTGAAAAACATTACAGTTTGCCAGTTAGCCTTATATCAAGTGGATACGTGGATATGGCATGTTGAGGCTTGGGTGTGAAATTTATGGTTTTCTGGGGTTTTATCGTTAACTCGGTTATCCTGGGTCTTTTCCCGTGTTGTAGTTGTGTGTCTTATTTTGAAAGAAATATTTACGCGTTACCATAGTGACCAGAGAGCATTAAGGGGCAGAGAGGAGGATGTTACTCTCAATGTTGTTGCCGTATTTCACGAGGACGGTGCTAATAAAGTTACACAATTACACAATGAATTTGCGTTTATTATTATAATTACAAAATATCATTGTTTTTGTCTTGGTTGTTTCATTTTATTTTGCTGTGTTTATCTGAGACACCTTAAAGGCCGGTCCATGAAAATATTGTCTGACATTAAACCGGTCCGTGGAGCAAAAAAGGTTGAGGACCGGCGTGAGTAACGGGCAGAACAATTACAATCTCTTCCACTAGAGAGCAGTACAGCTACCTGCTCTAATTAAATAGGTTGCCAACTGCCGGGAAAACAGAAGATGATGAAGAAGAAATTAAAAAGTCATGCTGTGAGACGACGCAGCACATCATAGCAATAGATAAATATCTGAAAAGAAAAAGTAGTCAATCTGACCCAGATGAAGGCCCTAGCATGAGTAGTGGTTCTGCTGTACCTGGTGCACAGGAAAAATGATCAATATGCTTTTTGTGACATTTTTGTTTGGTGGTGTGCCATGTGATTTTTCTAATGTGAAATATGTGCCGTAGCTCCAAAAGGATGGTAAACACAGCCATAAAGTAATATGGTGGTAATTATATTTCTGTTCCATCAATAGGGTAACCATTCTGAACAAATCAAGTCATTTCTATGTTGTTTGGGCCTTGGACAGGCTGGAGACCTATGGATGGATGTTGTTTGATGTATCGCTGTGGAGAAAAATCTGGGGGGCCAGCTAGCATCCTAAAAGACACTAACAACACTTTTTCATCTTCTGCCTCCATTTCAAGCATCCTCCTCTGCCACAAATAGCCTCTGCATGGCCTTGTTCACTCTGGCCGTCCCCTTTTCTTCCCTGGCTCCATCCTTCTCTCTGTCTTCGAACATGCCTTCCAACTTTCCTCTTTGGCCAGCAGCAGCACAACTTCCATCCACACCCTGTTGGCCAACAGCACCGTAGGCGGTCGTTCTTAACCCAGGCCTCAACTGATCTGCTATGGAAATCTCATTCTTGATGATTCACATGGTTGATTTACACCAGATGCCCTTCCTGACACAACCCTCCCCATTTCTGCTGGGTTGAGAACGGCACTAGCACTACATCGGCTTGTGGCCCCCCTGTGGTAGGGTTCTAAAAGAAAAACTAAACAACCGCTAAAAAATGAATAAAGAAAATGATAGTATTAAGTTACTGATTATCTAGGGAAATGACTGAAATAATTCTTTGCAACGATTTAACTTAAGGGTAAACAGCTAATGTGTGAAAACAGACTTTTCCTGTTATATGTAGTCCTATCCTGACACCTGCAGATCTCTCCTTTGAGCTGTGTATATTAACATCAGATAGTAATACCTCTACAAGATCCCTCAGAGCTCAGTGAGTGAATAGTAACAGTGTCTAAAGTCTTTCGGTAATGAGCATCAGTAATTAATATCAATTCTCAGAAACAACTTTATTCATTGATTTTTTTCCTGTAGGGTTTTAATGTTCTACAAGTCTCACTGACTACAATCCTGAAACAGGCCATCTATTTGCACTTCCTTATATCAAACTTGCAGTTAGGTTTAGCCTACATTTGAATTATGTAAAGATGCTCTCAGTCTTACACGTTATGAAACATTAATTTAATGTCAGGTTCTTCCATGCCCTTAACGATAGAGCTGAAATGTCCATAAGTCTTTTAACTGGCACGTTCTTCCTCTCTTCTTCTGCTTTCAAGTAGCCCGGCCAAAATTTTCTTCATTCCAGAGTTTGTTTGTTTGTTTTTTCCAGACTTGCAGTGACTAAGCCTGCAAGAGTGGTCTGCATATGTCTGTGTGTTACCTGACAAAGAAGATTTTGGTGCTTTGGTAAAGCTTGAGTAAGTAGGAAAAACCCTTCATTCAGCCATGCAGGTATTTGCTCTACTCTATTCATCACACAGCACTGGCTCTACTCGACTCACTGTTAAAAACTGGAAAGTTGGCACAGCAAATAACTGTTTGATGCCAGATTGCACCACATTTACAATAAATAAATAAATAAATCAGACAGAAATTTCTCTGCTGTTGAAACCAGCTGCACAACTATTTGTCACGACGACCATGTGTCAGTTAATTTGTTCAACCTGTTGTCTACATTATGCAAATCAGTGTGGTCCTCTGCCGAGGAAGACCTGAGGTGTGTCCTCGTGCTACAGGCGAAAGGACAACAGTTAGCCACCTCCCCCTGCTCTGGCTCAGACATTTACTCTGCTTACATTTCATTTCCAGTAAAAGATAAAAAAGACACGACTAAGAACTTGTTCACGACGGGTGCTTCTCCGTGCTAACAACTGTAGCAGCAAGAGATACCCATAATAAACCTACTGCGCCTGATAATGTGTCTGCAGATGCATTCACCTGACAGTCGCGTTTTCTGGACTGTTCTTCCATCACGTCTGTCAGAAACACACACGGTATCTTCTGCTGTACGGAACCCAGGCGTCTCATTTCGTGTGCTTTCTACCAAAGCTGTAACTTAACGTTTACAAACATGGATGAGCAAAGCAAAAAAAAAAAACCAACAACGGTTTGGCTCTGGAGTTGTCGTCTTCTTCGCTGGTTTTATGTCGGTGAGTAAATACCGAAACGATTCATTACCGCCGCCATGTTGCTGCGTTGGTAACAACATGTACCCATGTGTATTTGGAAGTATATATTTTTTGCTATTTTACGTGAAATAAATGCAAATAAATGTACTTTTACTGGATTGGCAGAGAAGATTTGGTAAGTTTTTCATACTCGTCTCTGCTGCACAATCCACACATGCATTTCTTTGGGAATTAAATGGCGCCCTTTAAGAGGAAATAAACAGGCTTTGCAACAGTATTTATTGCCAAGATGCAAAGTTACAAAGAAATATTTGCCCAAACACAAATTACCCGACTTTTTGTGCTAAATCTAGATATGCATATGTCTATGTGTGTGTATATGTGTGTGTGTGTGTGTGTGTGTGTGGGGGGGGGGGGGTAGAAGACACTTGTAAATAACATTAACACAATTTATTTTCATAATAAAAGTAATAATAGTATTACTTTGAAAGCTTGTTTGTTAGTATCGGTTGTCTGTAATACAGAAATACAGGTCACACAATTATTATTGTATATTTTCAATATTATTTTACAATATGGTCTGTGTCAGTTACATATTTGTATTGTTTTTTTCTCCACCACCAGGAGCAAAGCATATGTTGGCTTCCACCTTCATTCATGTGTATATGACAGCAAGTCTAAACATAGAGCCAGAGTCAGTTGTCTGTAGCCAGAAGAGTCCTGCATCAGGCTGTATAAAGGATTTTTCTGAGTACAACAATCAACCGAAGAGTTTATGACGTAAATGATCTTCTAATCTTGTTTTTATCAGACAACACAGCTGTGTCTACAAAAACTTGCACAAAATGGTCATATTACTCTGAAGAGTTTGCTTTGATGTCTGATTTCACACACAGAGTGATATCACTGGAGTACTTGTGGTCTGATTCTTCTTCATCGTCATCATCATCATCTCCTTGCGGTCCATACTGGCCGAGTTGGTTCATATCATTATCAGTAAAATTCCACATCTCTGTCTCGATGTTATCCATCTGCTGCCAGTGAGACAAGCACCTGAAAACATTCCTTTTCCAAAAAGACAGAGAAAAGTGTTTTTAATAAAAGACAACATATGTGGATTACACCACATTATTGCAAACAAAGAAACAAAAGTTGTTCCTTAAGTGCTGAAAACATTACTCACACTTGAAAGTACCACATAGCGCTTGCTGCAGTCAGGAGCAGAAGAATGATGCCAAGAACAATAACTGTTACATGTAAAGCTGATAAAGAAAAACAACAACAAAAGAAAACAAGTAAATAAGTTAATTTGATTAAAATCATTTATCCAAATGTTTGGGTTTCTTTTTGCTGAAATGATGTTAGCAAAATCAAACAATGAAAAAAGAAGATATTGCAGAACATACCTCCTAGAGATGGTTTTGTGGGGCTCTCAGTCTGTGGCAGCACCGACTCAGAGGAAGCTGGGAAATTGAAGGCATGAGTGGAAGCAGAAAAGGTAAAAGTGGTACCAGGGGGGTTCAGAGTGGTAATCGGAGGCAAGGAAACAGGAATATGGGTTGAGAACGTTTTAAAAGAAGGGGTGGCAGAGGAAGAAATCCTTGCTGACTGCGATGTCTTGACAAGCACATCAGAAGCTGAAGTTGAGGGTGTGGGCTGAAGTGTCGGCTGAGATTTTCCTGTTATTGACTTTTTTGTTGAGGACATGGACTTTGTTGTTGATGTGACCAAATGTGTGGTTTGAGTTGTCAGTGGAGTTGCAGATGTGGGGGATTGTGGGCTGGCTGTTGTCTCCAAATCTGTTAATGCTGAGAAAATCAATGGTTCAGTTCTATTTAAGTGATCAGATGCTGTAATTACAGGCAGTAATTAGGCACAACATGAAAACCACTTGCGGGTCACAATCACACTGATCATGTCATTACATTGTTATGTGCCACTCAGACACTTTGGTCTTGGCATTAGACATTTGACATCTGTGATGGATGAATTGACGTTTATGGCGTATATTAGTCTCATAAACTAAGAAAATAAGTAATACCGGATGCATTGAAGCAGAAGACGCCAAACTTTTTA
Organism: Mchenga conophoros; assembly: GCF_057382185.1. Taxonomy (NCBI): domain Eukaryota; kingdom Metazoa; phylum Chordata; class Actinopteri; order Cichliformes; family Cichlidae; genus Mchenga; species Mchenga conophoros. Next base: position 24,083,123 of record NC_140532.1, on the reverse strand, counting down.
TCTGCTGATGTCTTCCATGACACTACCCCGATATTGCCTTGGCCACAGTTTTGTTTAGGGGAAATTCGTGGGATGACGGCAATCTGTTCAGCTATCCAGCCATATCTGTTAAAATAGTAACAGTAATATAGTAATGGTTTTTATCCACATATTAAACAACAATCATTATGGTTAAAATTAGGTCAGTCTGTCCAATTAGTTTTGAGCCACAGAAAATCAGGGATTGTGTGTAATTTATAAACAGGGAATGCAAATGTTAAACTCCTTGACTTAAATAATCTTTGGTTTAATTTAAAGTGTGATGGTGTAAGAAGGCAAAATTACCCCAAAAAAAGTGCCACTAACCAAATATATATGGACCCAAGTGCTTATGCAATACATCGATCTTGTGTATTTGGGACAGTTAGTTGTGTTTTCTAAAATATTTTTATGTTATTACTGGGAAACGCATTCGAGTTAGTCGCCTGTTTTTGTGCATGATTTATTAATATGAAAAATGCATATGGGTCAGCATGTATTAAACCCTAGTTAAATGCTTTCTGCTTACTTGCACGTTTCCAGTCCATGTGTGATTGCTTTTGATATCTGATATTCTGTCGCCATGGTGACATTTAGTGAAAGACAGGCATCTCTGGCAGCTGTGAAGTTCAAGGTGTAGTAGGTTCCTCCTTCAATAAGCAGGAAGACTCCAGTGGCTCTGTAACTCTCAGAAATTACTAACAAAAAAATTTTAAAGCGAATTTTCTTTGTAAATAAATTACATTGAAAAGATGGATGGATGTAAAAGAAGAACTGACTGTCCTGTGAAAAGCCTTATGATCTGTTACTTATGATATAAAGTATACATATCAATATACAGGTAACCACAGTGTGTACATCTACTTTACAAAGAAATAAACCATAATATGAGCGCACACACACACACACACTCCGTGTGCGACAAAGAATACTCAGAAAAACATTTTAAAAAATCATTTTTTTAATCTTTTGCTAATATATTAAAGTTTAATATCACAGAAGGAGCCACACATCTTCGTCTTCTTAACAATAAAATCTGATGGCAGTCTTAAAAGACATTTCAAAAACACAAGTTAAACTTCTTAACAACTATGAAATTTTAGAATTTGAAACGCTAAACTTGTGGGATATCCCAGGATTAAATCTAAAAGTGAATGAAGAAATAAACATACAAAAACCTTACCTCTATTTAAAGTGGATTCGCAGGTTTGTAAAAACAGGGCAAACATCACAGGTAATACTGATGGCAAACAACAAAGTCTTGCCATGTCTTGTATGACAAAGTATACCCAACGTGGATGACGGTGGAGGATCAAATAAACTGAAGCAGAGGGAGAAGCCCAAGAACAAATGTGACAGGGAAGAGAAGAGGAAACAGGAAAAACAAGGTCAAATCTGCTTTATGGCCTGTTAGGAGATAGGACACGCATCCTCATGAGAAAGACCTTCACAGTAACTCTCTAAACGTTATTGTTTGGGTGATCAAATTGCAGATGCATGACATATATGACATTTAAAGCACTAATCTTGTACTAGTGATAACATATTAATGATTTCCAAAGCAGAGATATAGGAATATGGGTTTCATAAAAGAATCAAATAAAAGGATGTAATAATCTAAACTGTCAATTGGGTGAAGAGTTTATTCATTTTTAAAAAATCTAACTTTACAAGTGGATATGGTTAAAGAAGCCTTCTTAAATGTTGTTTTGTACTATTTGTATGAGTTTGAGCTTTTCTGCTTCGTAAGCATCTCTGATGAAGGTATTTTTTCACTCCATAAGCTGTAGGAAAAGGAATTTCCTCCCAACTTTTCCTCTGCTGTCCTCACTCTTGCTGTCTGCTATTGGAACCAATTTTATACGTATAACCAAGTTTCCTCTGTGTTTATATTATGTTTCAAATCATCACATTCACGGCACCTATCAAAGATCAAAAAAGGAAAAAAAATCACGACTCATGGCACATAATCTTTGAACTACTTGTATATTTAAGTCTGTCTTTCACAGTAATGGTGCAAATGTATTTAGAATTGTTTAAACTGCTGTGTGCTTGTTTACTTTTTAATTGTTTTAAGTCCTACATCGATTATGCATTGATCAATCATTTGTTTGATCTTTTCATTTCCTAAAGCGACTCAACATGTAGCACTATATCAGCCCCAGCCCCTTTCCATTAACAGAGCTTACAAAATACATACATAATGTTGATATTATACAATTTTTTCAAAATAAAATGATCAATCAATGGACTAAAAAGTGTTGTATACAAAAATATAGTGTTGTATATTTTAAAAAGTATAGAAAAAATAAACCAGTTTTAATCTATTCATACAGCACCAACCCACGACAACAGTTAACACAGGGCTTTTATATTATAGAGACAAACTGCAGGAGTCCCTTTATGAGGACTGTATATACACTTGCAAACACTGAGAAGAAAAAGATGCTTAAAAAAATGTTCAACTTCAGGAAGGGTGCACAGCTGGAAAGCAAAGCGACAAAAACCATGTGTAGAAGCACATGTTATTTATGATTTGTGACCAGTAAGTTTTTTCCCTGGTGGTTAATGCATAGTAACATAAACAAGAGAGCTTCATGGTATTCTGCAAGGTAATTTATATAGTATATTCCACATGGACAAAAAAAATACATAACAGAATTTTGGGATCAAATCTTTTGGGATAATAAAAATAAGAAGTGGCACACTAAATGCTTAAGCCTGGAGCATCATGTGAAACGCCTCACTGCAGTTTAGTTTCTATCTTAGTAAATACCAAAAAACCCCAAGAAAAACATTCACACGGGTTTTTATCATGAACACTTGAATAATGCACTTTCATGATTAGATGAGAACATCTAATCATGAAAGTAAAGTTGAATGATTTTCAGTGAAAGGACTCATGAATATTTTTGCATTAATTTTTTTTATGATTAAAGTTCAGTTCAATTCCATTTTATTTATAGAGCGTCAAATCACAACAACAGTCACCTCAAGGAACTTTATATTGTAAGGTAGACCCAACAAAACCCAACAATCAAAGTGTGGCATTTTCAGTTAAGTATTAAGTATTGAGTATTAAGGTTATTTATTAATTACGTATTGATTGCATATGGATTATCAACTCAGCTGACGCATTTAACTTTTTGCACTATTAAAACTAGCCTTTCAATAAAAACGATGCATGCTTTCTCATGTAATCTCTAATCATGTGATCAGACCTGGCATTTGGTACCCTGAACACATCATAATCACGAGTTAAAGGCAGGTTAGAATGACGAGTACTTTCCCCTGTTGTGTTAAAACTTGCAGTATCACCACTTTCATTCTACTGCAGGAAGCAAAACAGTCCAGTGTGTCCTACTGCAATGACTCAGTGACTGTTGTGTAAATAATGGTGCTTCCTGCCTTCTTCAGGCTGAAGCAGTAATGACTAAGGATAGCGATAGACTGCTGGTCCACTGATAGGCCCAGGAAAGATGTTAAGTGGTCACACTTCCTCGGTTGGGTGTGTCTATCTTCTTCTATAGACTGTCAGAAAATCACGAACCAGTAAAAAAAAAGTGTGAAAACATGAAAATGAAATCTGACATCAAAAGAATAGGTCTCAGTGACCTTTCAAGTATAGATATAGAGGTGTGTGTGTGTGTGTGTGTGTGTGTGTGTGTGTGTGTGTGTGTGTGTGTGTGTGTGTGTGTGTGTGTGTGTGTGTGCTTCTGTTGTTCTGATATGCTACCCATGGTTACTGGTCCTTAGTTAACTGAAAAAACTTTAAATACATAAAAATAAATTGACACCACTGACTTTTTCAATTTCACATATAAAAATTATTAATAATTTTAAGGCTTTTTAAGGAATAGAAAGTGTCCTCTTACCAAAACACAGAGACTGTTTGCCTCAGTGCGTTTTCTGCTATCGTGTTGCCCAATAAATGTTGAATGAAGCTGGGCTGGTGATAGGATCCACCCAGTGAACCAAACATGAAACTGAGAACTTTATTCAGGTTGCTGGCCTATGTTCTAACAACAAACCGGGAGCCCTTGTTTTCCTTTGGTGACAGTGACATTTTGGCAAAACTGCATCAGTCGTTTTGTTTTTTTCTCTTTTTCTTTGAAATGTCAATCAGGGCCAGATCGCACACAGATCTGCAGATGTCCTCGCTAGATGACAGCCTGTACAAATCTTTCTCCATGAGCAGCAGTAACGTTAACAGAGGCAGCCGGTTCAAGGATGGGGTAACGGAAGAAGTTAAAGTCCTCTCCAGGCCGTCCAGGAGGCCTGTGCGGGCGGTCAGGCCAGTCAGCGCCGTCAGCTCCAATGGCTCCTTCCTCCAGCTCAATCATCTGCAGGGGGAGCTGGTCAGAAAGAGGAAGGTAAGAAGGTAGAAAAGGACAATGAATGTTTTCTTTACAAAATGTAACGTTAAGATTAAATAATTCGTATTAACTCTGATTCAGCATTCAAATATTCAGGCAATTGTAAAATCAGTTACAGAGCTAACACACACTTTTTTCACTTTTAGAAACATTTTTATTTGTATTTATTTATTTTGTAGATTTTACTGCTGAGTTCTCATATGATTCATAACAGCAGGTGTAACATTTAACATCCTCCAGCTTCACTGTAAGAGCATCCTTACAGGAAATGTATGATAAATATTAATAATTCATGTTGTGTAAGCCAGTGCACTCGTGACCTCTCAGATATCTAAGACCTTGGTTCAGAAGCTGAATCCTTCTGGGAAAACCTGAAGGAAAAGAGTTTCCCAGACGAGCGTAAAAAATGATCACACTCGTATTATTATTTCCAAGGCCAGTTAAATGATCTTAAAAAGACGACATGAACCATAAACCATAAAACGTAAAACAAAAAGCATGATGAATGTGAAAAAAATGCTGTAAATATAATGAGAACTTGTAAAGGTCATAATTTCTCATGATGACATAATTCATTATTTTATGAGTTTGTATATTTCGGGGTGGGTGGGTGGTGGTGCTGGGGGGCGGCTCCGTAGCTTCTAGTTCACACTGTGTGTCACTAATAAATTCTCTCAGGAATGTGAGGACCTGAAGAAAGAAAACAAGTATTTATCAAACGAGATCCACATGGAACGGATTATGATGCGCACAGAGAGTGAGCTAACCATGAGGAACCTCAGAAACTTGAACCAGGAGCTACAGGCTCAAGTTAAGGAGGTACAGCCAAACAGTGTTATTAAATGGCACTAATAACCAAGAGATGAAACAGTAGGCCACTTATGAGCACAAAAACGAAAGTATAACCACACGCCTATATGGTAGTCAATCAGACTTTTTGGAAGGAATCAAGACATGTTCTTCTTTCAAACCTTGTCTTTACATCTGTTGGAAAACTTTAATTCAGTTACATCAAGTTACAATTGGCTTATAGCAGCTTCCTGTTCTCCAGGACATTAATGTTAGATTCATATGTTAAAACAGCAGCAAAACAGCATGTGCTTCTATCAAACAGTGTTTACATGCCAGCTTTAAATGTCAGACTAAATTTACAGCTTTAATAAAATATGTGACCTTTTTATATTTTGAAATTTATGTGTAAAGAAAACCTGCTATGGTCAGTTAGCCATTCCTCACCATGTTTTTGACAAATGGGCAACTGAATGTGTAGCATAAACCAGGAGAACCGTACTGCTTGACCCTACACAGAGAGGATTATGTGGCTGTGGTATGCTGGGGGAGATCTTTGTGGCAGGAAATGTGACTGCCTTTTCAGAACTGCCATTGTGTCAATGAGGGAACATGAGGGATCTTTACAGTAGGCATTCTTTAAATAAAAGTAAGTGTTATAAATGAATTTTTTATGTCCAGAAAAGCTTGTTAAGGTGTTTGAAGTCTTAGATCTAGTTTTATATAAGACATCTTATATGAATGTATGAAGGAGATGCATATTATTCCGCTAACCTATATAACCTAACCCATTCATGCCAGCTAAAGCAGACCCTTGTCACTCCAAAGGGTTAGAATCACGTTACGTTGGTAAAACAAAGCAGGCGTCTACTGTTTCTCGATCATGTCACTGCAGCACGCATTCACCTCTCTCTGTGTGACCCAAATCAGCTGAAGCAGAAGCTGTACCAGAGCCAGCAAAGGTCGATGTTATGTTCGCGAGCTGCAGATGAAGCAGAGGAGTCCAGGGCGGAGGCAGAGAAGGGCAGGGCTGTGGCTGAGGCTCGGTCCCTGGGCTTTCAGCGGGACAAGGATGCAGCTGAGGCTGACAGGGGACGTCTGAGTGAAGAGCTGCAGAAGCTTAAAAAGGAGGTAAACACATGACAGAGAACGCTGATCTATTAAGCTGAATACAATTCCATCCATCCATTCACTTCGCTTGTCCTTTTCAGGGTTGCGGGGGGCGCTGAAGCCTATCCCAGCTGTCTTAGGGCGAGAGCTAAATAAAAAATTCCTTTGATTGTTTCTTTATCTTATTAAATAAATAAATAACACTGCAGCTGGGCAAGAATAGGATAGAATATATACTCTTCTAGCTAAATGAAGTAAAAGTGTATATTTTTTCCAGTATTTTATGTTTTCCTTTTCTTACCTTGTGAAAAGGTTATCACATGGCATTTTCTGTTACTGTTATAAGACTAGAAACAGTACTTACAGTATTCACATAGTGGAACCTGATTAGGTAGCTATTTGCCAATCTGTAAGTAACGGGAATTATAATGACAGATAAATGAAAATGAAAAAGTAAGGAAGAAATTGGAGAAACACCCTTCAACCATGTTATGAGTGTTGATGTTGCATAGTCGTACCACCAGAGGGCACTCTGCAAAGCGTTTGGAGCACCAAAAACGCAACAGCCAGCGGATCTGAGCAAAGACGGGCAAAACAACTGTTAGACAAATCTGTTTTGTAAATTTAAAAGAAAAAAAAACTATTGGATGATATATGAGAATATCAGATTTTTAAATAACTAAATATTATCAGTCCTAAAAATCTTGTGTTGGTTGGGATGTATCACTTAGCTTGCTTTGCATCAGTTTGTTGACGTGATATAATATCGGACATGATGAGTTAGGAATCCTAAATAGATTGAAAATGACTTTTGATCATTAAAAAAAAGCATTCTAAAGTTAGCTATTTTGGGAACATGGGAATATTTGACATGACTACACCATCGATTTTCCTTGATGTCACTTTGGGGCTTAATGAGTTAAAGTGAAGGATAAAGCCTTAAGAGGAGCTTTCCAGGATATGTACATGGTTTGTGACGCCCGTGTCATCATGGCAATCCATCGTCCAAACTGCAGATGCAATCTCTGTGGGCAGAAATAACTCAAAGTGCTTTTAGACGCAGTTTTCCAGCTCAGTTCCTTTTTTTGTTTAACCTCAGTTAATGAACTTCCTGAATCAAGCGGGAAGATTAGTTCATTCAATCAAAGCCCGTAACACTTAATTTGACATCTGCTTTTTCTTTCTGCAGCACGCGAACATGCAGCTTTTACTGGCACAAACAGAGAAGAACTACTTTGAAAGTAAGCTGAAGTTGGATCGGGTGTCTGGAGAGAAACAGGCCCTCCTGCAGGAGAGCAGGAGCCTGGAGGCAGACAGAGATGACCTCCGACACAAGCTGAGGAAGCTCACCCAAGAAAATGTCCAAATTAAAGAGGGGTAGATACATTTTAGTGACACCTGGCAACTGTGATTGATTTTCTTACATCCCACTAAATCATCTTTAAGTACTTCTCTTTTCTGATTTTTGCTTTCAGGGTTTTGTTTTGTTTTTATCATTAATGAAAAATAGGAGTTGTGCTTTAGTCCTAGCTTCTTCTACATAAATAAGAAGTTGTACTGCCTTAACAAGAGTAGATGAGGGAAGCAATAATCCATTCATTCACTTCCACTTATCTTTTTTCACGGTCGCGGGGGGCACTGTGGGGCCTATCCCAGCTGTCATAGGGCGAGAGGCGGGGTACGCCCTGGACAGGTCACCAGTCTGTCGCAGGGCCAACACACAGGGACAGACAACCATTCGCACTCACATTCACACCTATGGGCAATTTAGATTAATCAATTAACCTTTCCCCACAAGCTGCATGTCTTTGGACGGTGGGAGGAAGCCGGAGTACCCGGCGGGAACCCACGCAAACACGGGGTGAACATGCAAACTCCACACAGAAAGACCCCGGCCAGATGATGGGGTCTAACTCAGGACCTTCTTGCTGTGCGGCAACAGTGCTAACCACCGTGCCACTGTGTTGCAAATCTATGTATAACAGTACACTGTGTGAGCCCAAGAAGAAATAATTTAAACATCTTAGTTAGAGATGTCTTCTTTATTCCTTACTTTCCTGTCAAAAAAGTGAGATTTTTTTTGAGTGTGATAAAAAAAAAAAACTATTCAGATTTTTTGATTAAAATGCATTTTGTACCAACCAGTGCTCTGTGATATACCAAATACACAAGCTCTTTTTAAAAATCCAATCTAATGCTGGGAATATAGAAAAGAGCAATTCTAACATCAGGATGTTAGACCTATGAACATGTTTGTATATGTGTGTGATTACTTTGACTTTTGTTTTTAGAGGGGTTTTTTTGGATTTCCCATTTATCTTCAGAGGGAATTTCCCAAAACTCAGTGTCATTGTCCATGACCGTCCGTGGTGCAACAATAACGGCCTTTTAGTTGATAGCTCTGAGAAAATTCAATTCAGCTGAGTCACATCAGCAAGGCAGAGGAGGAGAAAACAGAAACAAAGAGAAAAGTCAGAGGAAGCGTACTTGACTCCAAGACAAAGGAGCTTGCAAAGAAAAGCGTCTGGACTTCTTTAAGTTGCTTGAAGACGTTTCACCTCTCATCCGAGAAGCTTCTTCAGTTCTAAGGTCAAATGGTGGAGAGTCCCAGATATAAACCTAGTGGGAGTAACCCCCCCACAGAGGGACAAAAGGACCCCCTGATGATCCTCTAATCGCCTCCACCATTTGACCTTAGAACTGAAGAAGCTTCTCGGATGAGAGGTGAAACGTCTTCAAGCAACTTAAAGAAGTCCAGATGCTTTTCTTTGCAAGCTCCTTTGACTACGATGACCTGGATGACTGAGAACCTTCACAGACATATTGACTCCAAGACGTTCCGTACAATATATAAAGGACTTTAAGAGGCTGCTCTGCTAAGTAAAAGTGTAGAAAGTCTGTAAAAGTGTACTTATTTACCTTCACTGCATAGTTTTCACATGATCTCTGTGTTGTCCCGTGAACACAACACAAGATGACTCTTCTAAGAGTGTGAGGAACAGTACCAAAGACCAGGTGTGCTTATTTTGCACAGACTTCGAGTCAAACAACAAATACCTGACTGGACAACACAGTTAACAAAAGTGCTTTGAGTACTCAGAGTAGAAAAGCACTATATATATATATAAGCACTATATAAGGACCAGTCCATTTACCATTTTCAATTCACGTCTTAGGGATTTTCTTTATTTTCTTTATTGCTTTTATCCTGCAGACCAGAATGAGAGTACGCTTCACAACAGGCTGAAGACAAGATGGTTTAAAGATTTAACTGGATTTAGCTTAAAGGTGCATGAAGATGCAGTCTGGCTATGATGTTCTAGCATGCAATTTCATCCTGTCCCTTCTCAGTGAGATGAACTGGAAACGCAGAGCAACAGAATCAGAAGAGGAGAGCAAAAGAGCTACCCAGGCTCGGCGGGAAGTCGAGGCAGAGAGGCATCTGGCTGAGAAGGAGAGGCAGGAGAAAGTGGCCGAGTGCCTGAGCTGGAGGGAGAAGTACCAGGAGCTGGCTGACATGTTTCAAGTTCAGGAAGACCTGAAGGCTCTGAGGCAGAATAAAGCAGTAAGACAGCACCACTGCTCTCACGCCCACTGAACAATTACAAAACAGTGGACACTACTGTGCTTTTGTGCCATCTCCCACCTTTTATCCCCAAACAGTCACGGAAGAAATTATTTGAACTGAGCATAAAATATACTGTTTAAATGATTATTTCCATCTTGAAAAACGTCCCTGAGTGATTCACTGTGGTACAATATTGCAAGTCACACGTTTGCAACAAGGCTGAAAGAAAAAAATTTTGTTCTGTACATTTTCATCTCTTTAAAGTAAAATCTTTAAGTGATTTTTTTTCTCAACAGTGTCAAGCCCACATCAAAAGCTACTTCCTGTGCATGACTGAAAGCGACCAGAGGGTTAAAATTCTCAAAAATCCAGATGGCACTCCGAGAAATTTCACAGTGAGATGATCCTACATCTCATACTCACATGAGAGCTGTGCATGTCTAGGTCTACAATACAGGACATTTAAAAAGTAAATCAGAAGCTTATGTTATGGTTTTTGTTCAGGAAGGAGATCCTGTATACATCTCCACTCCAGAGTCCAGTGTTGAAGAGCCTGAAAGGAGTTCATCTAGGTAAACACAAACTTTGGCCACCAGGGGGAAGCCACACAAACTACAATCGTTCAGATATGGTAGCAACATAAGATTAAAATTCTAATTTACAAAAACGTGAAGGCAAATAGGTAAGTGTAAAGCTTTTCTCTGGTTGAAGACCACTATTAAGAATTAATTGTGAACTGTATTCACTCAGGACCATGCTCAGGGTGACAGCACCACACATGGGGAGAGATCTGGGTCCGAGTCACTTTGATGAGCTGCCTGCCTATGGAGGAGAGCGACCCGACTCAGGCCCTCTGCGCAGAAGCAGGAAGGTGGTGGAATACTTCTGGATTCCCACAGATCAGGACTGACCACGAATGTAACCACATGCTGCTGGGAAAATCAAAGCACTCCAGTAGAGCTGCTGCTTGGAAGATTCAAACTGTTGTTCAAGTGTGAAGTATTTTATTGGACAGATGGAATATGTAACTGTAAAGCAGAGTAAATACAGGTAAACAGTAGGTGCTCATGTACTGACTTTATTGACATTAAAGCAATAGAGGTGCACAATAATTCTGAATACCTTACAATAAGACCCTAATCATATGTCTTAGACATAATCATGGCTTGAGAGTACAATTCTTGGTTAAGCCTGATGGTCATTTGTTTAGCTTTAGAAGGGAAATGAATTACAATTTATAGTTTGCCAATTTAAGAGCCAGACAAATCTAACATTTATTATTTTGAGCCCTCAATATAAAAACCAACCTCATCAGGGCCGCTTCAAAATCTAGTCGACATTACTCTTTTGATAAGTACACATTTCATCATGTGGGTGAAATTTAAAAAAAAAAAAAATCCTAATGAGATGTTAACACTTGTAAAACATGCAACGGCATCATTGTTAATGTCTGCTTCAATACATTTATTGTGCAATTAGGCCAGGATTAAACCAAATACTTCAGCATCTGCATGGGCTCAATATTCTTCTTAGTGGATTTCTTTATCCCAGCACAAAAAAAAAAAAAAAGCCCATCTAACTAAGAGGTAGAAACACAGGCAATTTTGAAACGTGACGACAGCAAACCAATGATTACAGATTTATTTTTTCTCTTTTTTAAATATTGTAACATTTGGAGAATGGGTATTGCAACCACTCATAATAATGATAAAAAAAAAGACAGGAAGAAAGGACAGAACAAAAAGATTAATGCTAATGAAAAAAAAAAAAAAAAAAAAAGAAAAAAAAACCAACATGCTCATCATCAGGGACTATGAAGAGCACTTATTAAAAAAAACAAACAAACAAAAAACAAAAACAAAGTGGGAATTTAGTGAGCACATGTTGAATAAGAGACACCTTTATCAGTCATGAAATGTTTTGCCAGCTTGTGCTTCATTCAACTTCAGCGGGCCATCTAGGTTTAACGTGTGGTTCACGAGAAGGATCGCTGTGCAGCCCGTTTGTCTACATCCCCGGTGCTGTTTTTAAGCATGTATGATAAAAAGCAATCCAGGCTAGGCCCTGATAGAAGATCACAAAAGCAGCTTGCTGACAAGACCTTATGTTAATGTTTCTAGTTGTTTGCTTTGTAACTAGAATTAGCAAAGATCGTGAAAGATTTGTCTTATTTTAGAGAGGAAAATCCTACATGTTCTTACCATAAAGCAGTTTCCTATCTGGGGGAGGTTTAAATCCGTAAGAAAAAGCAATACAGTGAAAATAAAGTTACAACCTAACGGAGCAAATTGAGAAAAACAATACATGGTTGAGCCACTCTAGAATTCATGTAGCTGATTAGGAAACAGATCTCAGAAAATTAGGCAACAGATTAAACAATGCTTCTCAGCCTATCATCACGGTGCAGGTGGTAGCACATGAGGCCCTGTCGGTAAAAGCTTTCGGTTTATATTTGCAAGACACAAGCAGCCGAGTGCCACATCGTAGTGGTTAAATTAAGCATGGAGTTTAATAAGGTAACACAAGTCTAACAATAAGATACGGTTGATCTACGCCATGATGCTTCCGCTTGGTTTCTTAGTCTGCGTCGTCCTCAGATTCCTCCTCCTCTGCCGTCTCCAGCCAGGTGAGCCACTGGTTTACCTGAATTTTTTTTTTTTTTTGGGGGGGGGGGGGGAGAGGAAGAAAGAAAGAGAGAGAGAGAGAGAGAGAGAGAGAGAGAGAGAGAGAGAGAGAGAGAGAGAATATAAAACTTGTCAACTCTTGTGTTTTCTTTCTAACAAACTAAACTGCACTACTGTACCTGGAATAAAGCTTTTCCTTTTCCAGGGAATTCTTGGGTAATGTCTTCTTTCCATGCAAGGAAGGCTTCCTCTTCAATGATCTCCATGTCGTAGAAGTTGACAAAGTAGCGCAGTAGCATGCCTTGTTAAAAACAATAAACAAATGAATTAATATGCACTTAATTCACAACTCCTGCATTATTTATATTTCACTTTTGTAACTAATCAGAGTAATCAAGATTTCACATCCCTGCACTCCCCATTTCTTGTTGCTTACTAGCTAAACTGTACAAGATTTGCTTTACCTTTAGGGAACCCCCGGGCATTGCAGTGCACCTGCAAGGCGTAGAGGGCGCTGACCTGCAGCTCGGTATGGTCGTGCAGGAACTTCTGCATGACGGGCTTGAAGGCCAGCAGCAGCTGTTTCTCTTGTTCCAGCATCTCTTTAGAGGGCGCTGCCAGTTGCTCATCACCCTCTGCCTCGCACAACTCTTGGGAGATGTACTGGAGGAAACTGAAAAAAGATCAGAGGACAAATGTTAGTTAAACTAAAGAACTTCGTTACAATGCCTTAAATGTGTGACCTTGCGGCTATATATTTAGTGACATCGCAGACAAACCAACACTTGCATGCAATTTATAACTGTTATAAAAACAGACTAAGACTATCCTGGGAAAACAGATTCAGTCAAGTCCATCTGCAAATTTACCTGGTCATGAGGATGTTGACAAAGCCTTTATCAGTATGAAACTTGGGTGAAATGTTGTCTTTAATCCACTTGTAGATGGACTGTGGAGAGGGGTCTGCCTTTATCTGCTTCAGCAGCTCCTTCTCCAGCTTCAGCAGAGGGAACAGGAAGCTCAGGCCTTTCCCCTCCAGGATCTCCAGCATGCGGTCCTTGTTCTGATCAATTTCTACCAAGTGGGAGAGCAAGTCATGTATTAGCCAGACAGAACGTGCTCCTGATATGACCTAGGTAATTAAGGTTTCAGAAAGTGATCATTTTAATATGGTCAGGAACAAATATTTAGCTCCATCCTATTAAGATTTCATTTACTCACAATACTCCAACATAACATGCACAAGAAGCATCATTACCTACAAATCTCTTCTGACAAACTGACATTTGGCAGGACTGTATGTTACTGTAACTTCATTTAAATATGAATGTAATGTTGTCTCATTCAGACATCATCGATGGGGGATGGGGCAAACTTGAATATTCACTGGGTACTGTACAACTATTCTGGTGATCGTTATACTGTAAACTGGAGGGAAATGCTGAGAATATAAAATGACAGAATAAAAGAAGCCTAACAGATGAGGGGAGAAATCACTTTGGCATTTTTTCCCAGGAGGGGGTAGAGTAACCCTGTGCTCTCTTCCATCTGAGATTTTATTCCACACTTGCTTCTCCCCCTCCCTTTGCCACTATTGCCAAGTGCTTATTGGTGATTTTAAGATTTATCTGTTGTGAATTGTTGCTATATTTAAAAAAAAAAAAAAAAAAAAAAAAAAAAATCCTGAATTGGTAGATGGATTGGGGGCCTACCTGGGAGCATCTTCTGCATATTGACCTTGCTCTGCTGGAAGAGGTCAGTGAGCCACTCACGATCCTTGAGCTTGGCCGTCTGCTGCAAGCAGAGCAAGAAGAGTGGGAAGTGGGTTCCGTTCTCCAGGGGGTGAGCCAGCTCCGCCACGCTCACCAGCTCTGCGATGATAGCCCGAGCCGCAAACTGGGCCAGATAAGACTTCACCAGGGGCACGTCCACCTCGATCTTAGGGCACTGGTCCAGGACGTTAAGGAAAGCCTAAAATGAGTGAGGGGAGAAAGAAAATACCTCAAGCATGAAGAATAACACTATGCCCTTCTGGGTTCAGTGACATACGATGTAATTAGTCACAAATAATTACATCAATCTCAGTGAAATAATTGTGAAATAATAAAAGAGCTTTTCTTGTCTTTAAACGTACTGAATGTGTTTGTGCTCAAACACAGAAATGCTCTCCAATACTGAATGAACAGCAGACATACCTGCATGAAGTTCTCCCCAGTGATGAGGCCCTCAGTGCGGAGTGTGTGAATCAGAGTGCTGGCGTGCTCTTTGTCCTCATCTGGACAATCCAGGGAGCACACAATGATCTTACTGAGCATCTCTGGCAGGAAATGCTTTGGAGCCTTCATCTCTCTCACGCCACTCACAGCCTCAGTCAGGTTCTTAGTGTTCAAGTACTCAGTCATGATTGCCTCCTAAACGGAGTAGGCAAGCACATGAACAGAACTGAACCGTGGTCACTCTGATCACCCAGCATAACAAACTCATACGTAGGTCTTGTGGTTTCATCTACTCTGTATGCACATGCTGAGGAGGTAAAATGCTTCAAGTCTAATTCATCTTTTTAGTAGCAAGCAGATTATCTTGCAGTACACCAAAGTGCTTACATAAATATATTTTGCCACTTCTATATTTCACCAGTGATGAATAGAAACTGCTAAACAGGGAGGCTTACCAATATTTATAAGTGAACTGCTTTGCTGTTATGGTTACATCAGACAGTGTAGCAAACCTTTTGGAAAACTGACCTGCAGTTTTAATTCAATTGTGAGTATGCTGTGGTAAAGCTTTTTATTCATGAGGATTTTACATGATTGTCAAGTGTTGCTTCAGCCTGGAACATATGCTTATGTGACAGAAACTGTTCTCCCTACCGTCATTTTAAGAAGCTCCTCCTTTGCAGGAGGTGGTTTCTTGTTAGTCTTCTGCGGTTTCTCTTGAATAGGTGGAGGGTTGGTCTTCAGGCCAAGCTGTGGAGGCTGAGGGCAAAAGTCATGTATTTGAGTTCACAGATACAGCTCTCCAACAAAACGACACTTCAATCTGTGATTTAATGTTTGCTGTTTATATGCTAGTTGTACAACAACCAGTTTTTTTGTTGTTTTTAAAAACTCACCAACGGTTCTCTTAGATTAACTCACTGACAAACAAGTAGACACTCTCATACCTGTCCCAGAGGGGGAGTCTGAGTGCGTGGGGGTTGGGCACTGGGAGGCATCATGGTCGGGATCTGGGGCTGGAGCTTGGGCACCTGGTTCTTATTGAGGAGGAATGACTGAGCAGGCCTGAGGCTGATCTGTGGGGCCATGAGGCATCATGAACAAAGGAGACAATAGTATTAGTCTTTGTATGTAACAAAAACAACTCAAGTTCCATATCAGCTATAAATAAAATGCCCTCATATCTCATAATCGCAGTCAGCGGACCCTGTTGCCAGTTTGAATAAAAAGGAGAAGTGGAGGAGGGACAGAAAAGAGGAGATTAAAGACAGAGACGATAGTAAAAGAAAGACTAGCAGCAGGTTGGATTCCTCAGAATAACGCGTCTTTTTATAATCACTGGGCATCACGACTCAACACAGGACATTAGGAGAGCAGAATGCAGCCTTTACAGGCTAGTGTAAAACATTTGATGTTTTAACTTTGTTAAATCTTTTTTTAGTATGACACACACACAAAAATAAAAAAAATAAAAAAAGTTTTTGGCAACAATTAACTCAGCCACGCTAGGAGCTACTTACCTCGTCAGCATTGAGCTGTCCTTTCTTGCTGAATCGTGGAGGCATGTCCTTGGACTGGACCTGCTGCTGGGCCATGTGGTTCTGGTTCTGGTTGAGGAAATGCTGGTTCTGAACCTATAAGTGTTCACACAGGCAAAAGATTCAAATGATCAAAGACAGTCAAAAGCAGCTAAACAGGTTCTATAATTTGTTTCCCCATTTCCACACAGCTTTAACCTGGAGAACTTTAAGACTAAACTAATGTAAACTTTCAAAAGCAGGCTACCTGGTTGGACTTAACAAAAGACTTGGGCCCCATGTCAAACTGTGACTGAGGTGGAGGGGCAATGTGGCCACCGTGGCCATTGAAGAGTGGGTTGGTGCGATGGCGTCCCATAGTAGGCGAGTACCTGTCCTGAATAACCCCCGGGCCAGTTCCAATCCCACTGCCTGAGAGAACAAAGATGTTTTAAGATGGCCTCGTACAACAAAAACAAGAAAGGAAGTGCACAGGCATACATGATACAGGAACAAAACACACCTGGCATCTGTCCAAACATGTCAGCCAAACCCCCAAGAGTCTCCCTGTCCAGTTTCATTCTGCTGGGCATGAAAGGGCTTTCCAGGAAGAAGTCCATCCTCATCCCCTGAGACATGGGTGCTGGGATGAAAACACCCAAATCCTACAACAACATGCATGACAGAATCAGTCAATAACTGTGCCACAGTCCAGAATTCAAATTCAATATTAACCATTTTGAAAACTCTGAACTAAATTAAACACATTTCAGAGTGGAAACCTTTAACTGTCTGCTTACTTCTCGCATCACATTTATCACAAGGGACTCCTTGCTAATGTACAGAAACGTAAACAGAATGAACTGAACCCTTAAATAATGGACTCGCCTTCACTGCATCTTGACGGATCTGGTTAATTGTCTTTGGTCCGTTATCGATGAAAGCCTTGCGGGGGACCCAGTTGTTTTCTCGAAGTTCCACTGTATCTTGCAGCAGGAAGCGGATCCTAGCGGGCAACTCCTTGTTGTTCATTAAGGATCGCATACGGCCAAAGTACTGATCCATTAAAGACTGATGACAGGATGGAGAGAAAAAGGAAGTGAGCAAAGAGCAGTTCGTAAATAAAGTTTTAGAGCTGATTTTATATCAACGCTGGCTGGGTCAATTGCCTTCACGGTTCTGTCTGATGGAGTAAAAACAATAAATGCACCTACTTTTCTTGCATTTAACAAACTAATGATTCAACTTTGTGACCTATGAATGTTAGTTACACAGTCATTTTTAATAAATAAATAAAAAAAAGTGTTGAATTGAGATGTTGTGTTTACACCTTAAGCCTATACACAGCCTCTCCAAACAGCTATAGTTTATGAAAGCTGTCACCTTTGCTTTCTCATGGTCGAGTCTCGGCCCCACTGTTCTCATTATCTGACAGAGGCATTCCAGATCCTCCCCCATATCCTTGAGCTGGACTCTCTTCTTCTTTTCCAGAAGCTTCAGAGTGCAGGGAAACAAGGGAGAATTGTCATGGAATATGTAATGGATCTATATTCTGGTTTATCTTGCAAATAAGAACCCCAGAATTAAAAGATAAGATTATTAAACACAATTTAAAAAAATAAATCCATACTGTCTTGATGCATTTATGAAGGATAGATTCATGGATGAGGTCAAGTTTGCCAAGTTCCCCGATGAATTTAATGTTGCCAAGCATCTTGATCTTGGCAATGGCACGCTGCTCCTCCTCCTCCGAAGTAAGAGGGTTGTCATGTTTGTCATAGACTGAGGCGAAAAGATTATCAGAGGTAAGCAACAAAAAGTTTATGTAACTAACTACACCACGAGGACCTCTTGGGAGATTCACAAAGACAAACGGACTTACTTTCAACATTTCTGGTGCGGTTCTCAAATTCATCTTGAAGCTTGGAAATCAGCAGTCTTCTGAAGGTCTACAAAAACCAGACAAAACCCAATGTTTGAACAGTTAAAAAAAAAAATGAATTCAAGGCATTTCCATAAAGGCTAACAAAAAGTGTTAGGACTTGCTTTTTTCATCTGAATAAATGGGGATTTTAAAAACAATAGTCATTTAAAAAAAAAAAAAAAAAAAAAAAAAAAAAAAAAAAAAAACCCACACAATTATCCTTTTCAAAAGTAAAGAGTTCCTAATGACTTTAAACTGTGTTGAGCAGGCCTAATAAAACAGCAAGGTCACAAACAGAAAAACTTTGCTGTATCACAGACTGAAAAGAATATTTTGCAGCAGAACATCAGTGAGACTCACTGTGCTCTGCTTTTGGGGTGTCTGGATATCAGGTGAAGTGCCATCAAAGTTTGGTGCGTCCTCTGCCAAGCGCAGACATAGCTGAGCATAGAGCGAGCTATATTTCGGCTCTTCTAAGGCTTTGTCTACAATCTGAAATGCAGAAACAAAACCAGGGAGGTCATTAAAGCACGTAGTGTATGAATCACTCAGAGCAGCCGGCCAAGTATAGATGCATACATTTCCATTTAGCTTCGTTCCAAAGAATACAGATAAGTGCTTACCAGCAAGATGATTCCTTTAAGGACGAGTTTTGAATCTACGCCCACATTCAGGAGCTCAAGGCATAGCTTGTCAAACTTCTCAGGCGTGAGTTTGTTGAGTATGCTAACAAAAGAAAAGAAAAAAAAAAGAAAAAGAAGAAAGAGAGGTAGCAAGACTAAATATTAGAATCTGAACACTTATTAGATTTAAAGGATTTTGACTGGATATAATGATTGCCCAAGACCAAAAAGTAGGCATGTGATATTGCCAAGAAGGTTCTGTTTATTGTAAGGGGGAAAAAACAAACAAACAACAACAACAACAACAACAACAACAACGACCAAAAAAGAAAAAAAAAAAAAAGAAAAAAAAAAAAAGACAGAAATCCTGAGCTCAGATCCTGAGCATTCTGTGGTCAACACTGGCAAGCTTAGATTGCCAGAGGAAACACTGTCACCTGATCTTTTGTACTTGTGAACATCTCCTGATACATACAAAGCAGAGCTTAAGTGCCTTTAGCAAAACACATGCCATGTAAGTGACTCCAGCCCTACGAAATTCAATACTTCATTTCTAATCAAGTTGGAATAATCTCAATAAGAGGTATAAACACCTTAATGAAAACCAAAATTATATTCTTTTGGTAAGTCCCTTCATGGATTGCCACAGCAGATCATCAGTAGGGCTGCCACGATTTGTCGACTAGTCACGATTACGTCGACTATTAAATCAGTCGTCGACGATTTTGATAGTCGACGTGTCGTTTGAAGCTTTGTAAGATCCCAAAAGACGCAGGAATAAGTAGCAGGATTTAAGAGTGTAATAATGGACTGAAACAGAAGATGGCAGCACTGCATGTACAAGGATGCCAGCTGCCGTTAAACCCCGAAGAAGAAGAAGAAGAAGAAGAAGAAGAAGAAGCAGCTGTGTCCCAGAATTCATAGCGCGGCCCAGCTTAGTTTCCAACAATGGCGGCAGCTAGTTAGTTTTAATATTACTCTTATTATTCTTTCTGGGTCACAAAATAAACGTTTAACATATTTTCAGCCGAGAATGTAGCTGTGTAAACCTCAAATATCGGCTCAGTTTATCAGGACACCACATATTTTCAAAAGCGCTCCGACGTTTTCGGAGACGTCTGTTACCCACTAGCTCGATAGCTAGCCGGGGGCTAGGTCACTAGCGCCGTGAGAACACCGGACTCCCCGCAAATTGTTTTCAAACCCACCGCCGTCTTTCGCTACTCAGGTTAAATATATATGAGTCACTTAGATAAATTAAAAATGTTGTTGTTTGGCTTTTTTTTTTTTTTTTAGTATTTTATTTGTTCCTGAGTAAATCGGTTTGTCTGAGATTAAAGTTATAGTTTTTACACAGCTGAATAAACGTCAAGCAGACAACTGATTATCAGAAGTGAGAGATGCTGGAGAATATACTCCAGTGTCCTGTTATATTTTAGATAGCAAGGAGTTTATTAAACTTCACCGAAACAATCTGCAAATTTCATTAAAATTGAATAAACTATCATCTTGTCTTTATTTTTAGTTAGCACCTTAAAAGCTTAAAGCTGTAAGATAATGATAGTTATATAAGAGCAGATGCTGCTGGTGCAATAAGCTGTAGTTTTACGTCCAGTGGATGATGATCTGATTAGTCGACTAATCGCATAAATAATCGGTGACTAGTCGACTATCAAAATAATCGTTTGTGGCAGCCCTAATCATCAGCCTTCATCTCACCCCATCCCTAGCATCCTCCATCACACCATCCGGCAGCATGTCCTCCTTCACTACATCCACAAATCTTGTTCAATATATCCACTGACCCTCCTCTGCACATATCCAAACCATCTCAGCCTTGCCTATCCAGCTGTCCCTCTGATGTACTCCTCTCTAATCCTGGCCAAACTGATCACTTCCAATGGAAACCATAACATCTTCAGCACTGCCAACTAACTCAGGGTCCTGTCTCTTTTCTTAGTACCGCTGACTCCAAACCATCATAGCAGGTCTTACGTCTTGTAAATCTTCACTTTCACTCTTGCTTCTATGCTTTTGTCACAAATCACACCTGAGAGTCAACTCCACCCTGCCAGCACTCTCTTCCTCACTAGTACATCTGTCTCACTCTCATTCACACACAGTCCATGGAGACTCCTGCCTCCATCTTACCTATTCATCACCACAGTAAACAATGACCCACAAAACAAAATAAATCAATACCAATAATAAATTAATTAATCTTAACTCTTAAGCTGGTATTTAACAGATTCCACAGAGGTCTGCACAAAACAAAAGTATAATTTGGATGAAGATTAAACTTGATTTACAGACAGGTTTACTGTGGCATCCAAACTTAGTTGTTTAGTCTGAGCACAACTGAAATGGGTTAAGTAGCAATTAAAAAAAAAAATCTCTCTCTCAGTCAACCCTTTAAATATGCATCGGGAGTTGAACCTTACCCCCTCACTTTCCTGAAGATTGCATCGTGTCGCTCTTTTTCGTTGCTGGAGTTGACATCTCGTCTAGTGCTTCGTGAAGGAACCCATCTCTGAACGCTTTGCCCTGGGGTTTTCCCCAGGAACTCGCTGTAGAAATACAGAGCAAGAGATTGAGTATACTGGCACAGAATCTCAATTTGTGGTGGGTAAAGTGAAATGCGCAATTGTTCAAGCATAGAGCTTAATACCACACACTCATCACAACAGTGATCCCCGCAGGTCTATCTGCCCCCTCAAAGCATGCAGCAGAGCAGCAATAATTAAAATTAGGTGTTAAATAAAAATAAGTCTTGGTAGCCGGGGATCAGTCCACCAGGGCCTCCGGCTCCTGGCCACTGCCCGGCACACAATGCACCTACGGCACCTCCTGCAGGTGGTGGGCCTGCGGGAGGATGGGCCCATGTCCCCTTTTCAGGCTGCACCCAGCCGACCCCCATGGACTAAGGCCTGGCCACCAGACGCTCGCCCTCGGGCACCCTCCCTGGGCCTGGCTCCACAGCGGGGCCCCGGTAACCCTATCCTGGGAAGGGTAAACTGTTCCCTCAACGTTTTCCTCATAAGGGTCTTCTGAAACCCTCTTTGTCTGGTCCCTCACCCAGGACCAATTTGCCATGGGAGACCCTATCAGGGGGCAAAAGCCCCCGGACAACATAGACCCTGGGATCCCTGGGACATACAAACCCCTCCACCACGATAAGGTGGTGGAGGGGTTTGTTCTCTCAACATCCTCGAGGTCTCTACAGGAGGCTCCTTAAAGGCACTTAAATAGGGGGAATTTGTTTTGTGATATCCCTTATTTCGTGATCACCCTTAGAGATAGGGTGAGAAGTTCAGCCATCCGGGAGAGGCTCAGAGTAGAGC
This sequence comes from Mchenga conophoros, assembly GCF_057382185.1. Taxonomy (NCBI): domain Eukaryota; kingdom Metazoa; phylum Chordata; class Actinopteri; order Cichliformes; family Cichlidae; genus Mchenga; species Mchenga conophoros. Next base: position 24,061,017 of record NC_140532.1, on the reverse strand, counting down.
CGCTGCTCCTGCACATCGAAAGGAGCCAGCTGAGGTGGTTCAGGCATCTGACAAGGATGCCTCCTGGGTGAGGTGTTCCGGGCATGTCCTACCCAGAGGAGGGGACATGCCCGGAACATGTCCCCTCCTCCGGGCAGACCCAGGATACGCTGTAGAGATTATATCTCTCGGCTGGCCTGGAAACGCCTTGGCGTTCCCCCAGATAAGCTAGAGGAGGTGGCTGGAGAGAGGGAGGTTTGGGCTTCTCTGCTTAGACTGCTGCCCCCGCAACCCGGCCCCAGATAAAGCGGAAAAAGAAGATGGATGGATGGATAAAAATAAGCCTCTCACTAAAAGCAGTCAAAAATATTTTTAAATGGTCAACACAAATGTTAATGCATTGCCAACTTGTTAAATACTTTTTAAAACTCCTTTGTTGTAAAGTGATCTCAGGCTTCCCAGAATGGTAAACACGTTTGGGCAATCTGCAGCTATTATGTTGCATGACATCAGGGTAATCAAGATTTTCTAGTGAATCTCTTCCACACTGGGGGAATGAATAATACCTACTGATTCCTTATTACAACCAATTAGTTTATCACATATTAAGTACACATACAAACCTGTTGCCGACAGTCTTGGGATAGTGCTGAGGTGCACCCCTACCACCTCCTCCCCCCGAAGAAGCACTGCAGAAGTAAACAACACAGTGGAACACTTAAAATTCATGCAGCACTGGTGTGCTTTTTCATTCAACCTTCAGTTGCACTAAAGAACACACTGAGAGAAAAGCACTCACTAAAAATACATTTTTAAAACTGCACAGTTGGATAATTAACTATTGTAAAGAGCTACATAGATATAAAATAACACACCGCACAACACAAAATATCTTTCCAATTAAACTGTAGCACCGCAACTGATCACTGGATTTACAACTATCTTCTAGTTTTTGTAATCGCTAGAAGAACAAAGCTCGCTTGAAATCCTGTAAGGCACTAAATATACAAATTAATAAAAATTAAACTAAACTGAGAAGTAGTAAAGGTTTGGCAGGGCCAAGAGCTTTATGAATAAGACTCACTTGAGGCACTTATGCCAGTTATTAGAGAGCCAGTAACAGTTTGTGTTTGCTGACAAAGAATTGTTATATTTATGAATTGCATGACAAATTCAATCCATCTGCAAGAAGAAAGGTTAACTCCAAATGTAAAGTCAGCTTGGTAAAAATGCAGTTCTCTGGTATAGCCCTTACTTTTATGTTGTATTGTTGGATCGAATTTAGTTTCCTTCTACTTAATTTATGTGGATTGCATTCAGAAGTTGCTCAGCAAATTAACCCATTATTGCATTAATATTTTTTTGTTGTTGCTGCCATTTTGACTTAAATTATTTAGGTCTGTTCTTTTCTGAAACATTGGTAGTTCATATTCCCAAAACAGCTTCTACTTAAATAAAGTAAATTAACACCAATAGGATGAAAAGACAATGCAGTGTATCCATCACTGGTGCTTATTGTACATGAGGAGAGACAAAAATGGCCTGGTAAATGGCCTGTATTTATATAGCGCTTTATTAGTCCCTAAGGACTCCAAAGCGCTTTACATATCCAGTCATCCACCCATTCACACACACATTCACACACTGGTGATGGCAAGCCACATTGTAGCCACAGCCACCCTGGGGCGCACTGACAGAGGCGAGGCTGCCGGACACTGGCGCCACCGGGCCCTCTGACCACCACCAGTAGGCAACGGGTGAAGTGTCTTGCCCAAGGACACAACGGCCGAGACTGTCCAAGCCGGGGCTCGAACCAGCAACCTTCCGATTACAAGACGAACTCCCAACTCTTGAGCCACGATCGCCCCCTATAATGTATAGCTCCACACTCAGGGGTTAAAGTGGGCAGAATGAGCTGGAACTGCAACGTTTAAATGAACAAATATCAGCAAACACAGTATCAGCAAAACTGTCTCTGTGCAGTTTTTCCTCACTGTCTGTCTGCTAGCTAAAGGTACAGCTACTTTATTTCCCAGGGAGCTAAAAGAAGGAGCGATGTAGCCGCTCAGAGACAAAGAAAGAAGAAGGTTATTTCTAAAGTTAAGGAGTACTTTGTGACATTTGAGAGGGAAATTTTAAAGATTTTGTGTAAAAGTGTGACAATTAATTAGGTTTTTTTAATGAACAGATATTGGTCAGATATAAACTCTGAAAGGACAATGTCAGGTTACACTATGTTTAGATGGAATTAACTTCAGTTACAATCATTTTGATTCACTCACTGAATTCCACCTTTATATTGCCTGGGTGCTGGAAATTAGCCGTGACAATCCGTGTTAACATCTGCTTTGCTGTTTAACTCAAGTCAGCTGATCACAGCCTGCACACAAAATCTACTAGTGGTCACAACAGACATTAATGTGACATTTCTAAGTCATACCCCCCCACTCTCCACCACTACAGATGATCTACAACTGCCAAATCCCAACCGTACTCCTTTCTCTGTTTAGATGTGGAGGCAGCATCCATCTACAATGCAAGCAACAGCAGCTAGGTAGTTTTTATAAAATTCTTTTAGTTTTTACTCTGCTTGGGTTCTACACAACAGATGCTCAAGCTTTCATTACCATTAAGGTTGAACAATTGTTTCTATTCGTGTGACTTCAAAATAGTTTTATTATTATCATTATATTAACACATGAGGTTCAGCTTCCTTTGCAAAAACAAACAAATTTATTCATACAAAAGACCTTACTTTTCCCCGTTACCTCAGTCAAGTATCTGTACCTCTACTCAAGTGAAGAATGACTGTAACTTTGGCTACCTCTGCCTGCAGATGTGCTGCCTTTATCAACATCCAACCAATAGGACAGAAACCCTTTCAAGGATCAGTCTGTATACCCAACCCCCTTTTTCAAAAGGTCTCACAAAGAATTGCCTGACAGCCATTTTGAGCCTTCCCACATCCTGCTTTGTTCTATAGGCCGGAAGTTCCTGCTCAAAATGCTAGCAGAGGGCTAACCATGGGGAGAAAAAGAAAATTCCATGTTGGCATTTCCTGCACAAGCCATGACTTATTACCTGAAACGAGAAGCACCCCCTTCTGCAATCACACTCTCCACTTTGGCGGCTTGAGAATGAAGAATACTCAAAAGAATAAGAAGAATAGGAAGGGATGGGGAAAACGGTGCTGAGGAAGAGAAAAGGGAATGCAATTAGCCACTATAGGGGCTCTGGGAAAACAAGACAGGCACGGACTACACGATTAGAGAAACGTTAAACAGGACACGATTAGGTTTAATAAAAAAAAAAAAAAAATACCCAAAGACATTTACACGACTGATAAACAATTCCGTGACTAGGTCTTCCGAGGCCCAGCCACTCACAGAAAAGAATAAATAAAAATAAATAACATAAACCTGCCTCTTTACTTAAGCAAGTTATACACGAACCCACTACAGATGTGTTTGCTGAACACTGATTAAGTGGCATGATAAAACGATATTAAATGTCGAAATGTAAACATTTGTGCAGGTCTTTGCTCGGCTACAACAAAGCAAAGGTGCGTCAGCTAACTGGCTAACCTAATTAGCTAGCCTGGTGGGTCTCTAAAGCCATAGACTACGTCACGACATTGCTAAGATTTTTAGAATTTTTTCCATAAACCGTGTTTTAACATTATAGTTTTCTACAATTTACCAAGTGTTAAATGAGAAGCGTGACGCTACGTGGAAATAGATGCTTGGGGTTACACTGGCTCTCCACAGTTGGTGCTTTGTGTTGCTTTGCTGCTATAGCTCGAAAAGAGGACCAGTCTGCATACCCAGCGCTGCACCGTGTTGCAGTGAAACAGGGCAGGGCAAGCATGGCTGGCTAACGTTTACAGCCGATTCTTCGTGTCGCCATCCCTTGCTGAGATTACTTATACAGATTTCATACGAGTGTTGAAGCGAACTTGGCTGAATCTGTGTGGTGGGACTCGTGAATTTAATCATTTAGCGGACCCATTAACACGTTTGTGTACTTTTAAGTTTTCGTTGGAGTAGCTAAAGGACGACGCCATTTTCTACCTTTATTTAAATTAGCCGAGACATCTGCAAGCTAGGCTATCCACCGGCTCTTAAGCTAATATGCTATAGTTAGCTTAAGCAAGCTGTTGGTAGACGTTTCAATTTTAGCTTACTAGCTAGCAGAAGCCATTTTGGAAAAACCAGTGCGGTCGTGTAAAGGAAAGAAATGTCTTACCTTCACCAAAGCAACTTCAGTTTTGTTTTGTTGTATGACTACCAAAGAAGAAATGAGAAGATTTATAAATAAAGAGGGTTTTGCGTTGGGTATTAGGATAGCTAATAGCAGAGAGATAGCCGCATAAACACACACACACAAACCCCTTACTGGCCGCTTTGTTTGCATTAGCTAGCTGGTAGAGAGCCCAAAAGCTAGTAGCCTTATGGGGGCAGAAATGTCACCAATTTGCATCACCACGCATCTTGTTGCCATGTCAATTCTGTCCAATCACACCAAAGATATGTTTTTAAGGCGTTTCTACTATCCAATGAGAGCACCGCCTTATTTATTTGATTGACACACAATTCAACCTATGGCGCACAGGGACAAATCAACTAATCACTATATTTTTTTCAGTAATTTACAAAACTGACGAATTTTTAAAGTAAAGGTTTTAAAAAAAATTGTACAAAACGGATTTGATTATATTTGAGTTTAAGTTATGAGAAAATAATTCTTACTATTGACCACTGGCTATTTCTTAATAACCTTATTTTGCTTTTCTGTTCTTTTTTGTAAATACTTTTTTGAATAGTTTTGGGAGAGCTTCACACCATACATTGTGAGTGTTTTCACACTGGGGGAAGCCCCATAGTTCTGTAATGTTTTCCCTCAGTATATATTTTACTTGGTCATGTTGTTCAGAAAAATTACACTTCACATTTATATGGACTTCACACTCTTACCCTTTTGACTCACCAATCAAATGAAAGTATTTTTTTTTATTAGTCTTCTGTTACTAATGGCTTAAAGTCCACTGACAGTCTTTGAAAAGTTTCATTCATTTTCATTCTTATTGTTACATCCCCTGGCTAGTCTAGGGGGTTTGAAGGGACAAACATAAAGGTGGAAAGTGAAGGAGGAGCCAAGATGGTAGTTTTAAAAAGGTTTATTTAATGCTAGTGATGAAATTTGGGTTCAGACTGAGGTATAACTTCAGGGAGAGCCAAGGCCAACATAACAAACAAAACACCCCTGATGTGAAAATAAAAGAAACTTACCTAACTCCAAAGAAAACCAAATATACAACCTATAACCATAACCTACCTAACAACACGTAAACAGGAGAAAACAGGGTGTCAAAACAAAAGGCAGCTCTCCCCTACAAGCAGTCTGAACATGAAAACAAAAAAATGCACATACAAGTCACAAAGGCATGCACGCCTGTACAGGTATGGAAAACAAAATGGCCAGAGGGCACAGAAACACTGCTCCACAGGCCTTAAGTATTCTGATTAACAATTAGCTGGACTCTGAGCAGCATCCAATCAGGACAGAGGAGGTGGAGCTTAGACAAAACATAAGGAGTTAGTTGAGATAAGAAAACCAACATCCTCCTGTGGGATGTAACACTTATATATAGGTTAATCTCCAGGAAGGAGTTAATCGTGTATAAAAAGAAAGAAGTGTCTCATGCAAACCTTTATGTTTGGATTTTATTTTCGTCTTGTTACTTCAAGTTAGATGAGTGGTTCAGTCACCATGAGACTTTAACCAATGGCCTTTTATTTAAGAGCTCATTTGCCCTGCTACTTTTGTATCTGCTGAATAAAATCCACTAGGAAGTGGTCAGTGGATTTTATTCAGTCCAGTGCCAAACAGTTATGTCACTTAATTCACAACTGCCAAGTTTGGAGCTGTATAGGCCCAGGCCAAGGGCAAACCACTCACACTTATAAGTTGGCTGAAAAGGGGTCTTGACCTCCTCTTCTCCATGCAGCCAGGAAAGTAATTGGGAACCTCCATCACCCCAGACACCCCCCCCCCCCCCCTCTCCAATACTTGCAGTTAATCAAACTCCCACCTCTTCACCTTTAGCAGCACTGTTGCTAGGAAAACAACATCCAGAAAAGGACAGAAAACAGGAAATAAAATGGGCTTCCAAGAGTCAGTATCTATTCCTTAAAATGAAAATAATTTTAGTTTATGTTTTGTTTATGTAACCAGTAGGCTTCATGCAACTGTAATGGCAATTTTTATCGGTGAAACCAACTTACGAGGTTGGGCTTAAATGTAAACTGTGTCTCGTTAACTGAAAACCACACACCCTTAGCAGTCTAATTTTGCCCCATTAGATCAGGATTAATAATGCACACACAACTGCAAATGCCACGGATGAATACTCGTGTGAATCCCCCTCTCTGGTTTAGTAGCATCTGGTTGAAAGAAACGCTGTAAGAAAGGTGACTTTGGATGTTGGACATGGCATTATAATAATATCTGTAACATAGGATGTATAACATCATCAAAATCAAACAAAACATACAGCTTCGAATATTTCAGCCACCTGCTGGTATTTAAGTAAAGCATACAAGGATGACAAAGAAGAAGCAGTCGGCCTCTGTTAAATTGTAGAAACTTTTTATTTGGCATTTTTTTTCAAGTGTTATGCTAAACATATGTAACATAAAATTATTTCAGTGTTTTTAGCATGAATACAAAACACATTTGCTAATATTTGACATTTCAGCTGAAGTTGTTTTAGGAAAATAAAATAGTGTTGACCATTACACACCCTCTATTTGTTTTGTTTTTTCATTTTTGAAACATGCTGGGAGATTCTCACTTTATTTTGTAATATTACAGGGTATGCATTGTTTATATTAGGACATTACAATCTTATCCTTTTGACTCAACAGACAAATGTCAGTAATTTTTTCATTAGTGTTAACTTGGCTTTGAATGTGGTATTACTATCTTCTTAAAGACCTCCTTTCTTTTAGGGAAAAAGGCCCGAATGAACACAAAAACTGTTTGTTTGGAGGATATAGAAAGCCCATTGCAGAAAATACCAGAGCATTTATCACATATTAATTAAAAAGCCATTCCAATAGTGTGCTACTTAATTACTTGCTGAAGAAAGTAATCCATTACACTACCCATTACATTACTTTTCCGTTTCTCCATAACATGACCTGAAATGCATTGTCACATAATTACCAGTTAACATTATAAACCTTGGGCTATAGTTTCACACACCGACACACCCCAACAAACACAACAATGTCGACGAAACGTTTTGTACCGTCAAAGGCAACCGCGGGTGCCTTTGATTGCATTCTATAACACTGGACTTATTTTTCTATGAAGGTTTGAACTTTGAGAGTGTTTAAACAAGAGAGAAAAGTGTGCAAATGTTCGTGCCTGTCTGAGAAAGGTGTATAAAGTGTGTAGTGAGGGTAAAAAAAAAAAAAGTTGGCTACTTTGCGGATTTCACCTATCGCGGGTTATTTTTGGAAGCTAACTCCCCCGATAAACGAGGGACCACTGTAATAACAAAAATACAAGTGTATGAATGTTTCCCAGGACTAAAATCTTCTGATGCTGAAATACATCTTTTAAAATTAAACCTCCCACACTAAACAAAGAAGGGGAGAAGGGCACAAGATGATGACTTAATACTGCTGCATGTGTATACCAAAAAGGATGATGTTGCATTGGTGTTTGTGAGAAACAATACCTGGAAATGAATAAAAATAATTAAACAAAACTAAATTTGCCCAGAAACATGCTAAGAGGAAAGTGGAAGAAAGGGATGCTGTGTGATACAAATGAGAATTGCATTTTGATGCAGGTTTTTCAGATTCCCACTAGAGGGCAGAAGGAGCTCTTTATTTGAAATGGAAAAGCCTTTGAAGTGTTCACTGACTTCTGCTGTCTGCTGTTCAGTCCTCCATTAGGTTGCACTCTCACCCAGGATCCTTCCTGAAACTTATTACCTCCCCCTCTCAGACCCACTGACTTCAACCCCTGCAGACAAAATAGAGCACCTATATTCTTGACCATTGGCAAGACTATCATGTAGTTCTCTCCAGCCTCTTTCTCAATTCTCTCTCAATTATTATCCCAGCTTCCTTGAGGAAAACTTTCATCTTGCAGGTGTGCATGAACCCGTCTTACTGCTAAAGATCTCTGACCCAGTTAGTTATCCTTATATAATAATAGTCCACAGGCCCTCATTTAAACCACCAGCTGAATCTTATGCCAGCCTCACCCTCCGTTTGTGTTGTTAAAGTACAAAGTGATTACAGATTTAATTAGCTCAGGACCTTGCTCCCATATCTGTACTGATATTTGTGCAGAGTTTAGAGATAAAAGTCTCAGCTGTGTGGCAATAAGTTGCAAAAAGAAAGTAGCAACGTTTCTGCTCTGCTTATCTGAGACCAAATCACTGCTGTAAGGTGGTAAAAATCACTTCCCACCCTCAATCAAAACACAAAAAAACATCACTTTAAATAATTTCCTAATCTGTTTATCAGTTTTCGGTTTTAAAACAAAACAGGCAACATCTCCCAAGGAGATTTTGCGTAAAACAGTCAGCATGTAGAGCTGTACTTTACTGACACATCTCCTAAATGTATTTGAGTGGGCTTCCAAAATCTCTGTTCTCTTCGCCCACACTAAAAACAAGTCAGTTTTCAGATTCATCTCCTCTAGAGGCAATTTTTTAAAAAGCTGGGCTTTTTGAGTGGTGAAATGGCTTGATATTCCAACCAGTTATGGGCAGCACAAGGATGTCTGAAAAGAGGCCCTTTACAGAAATCATAAGCATAAAATTAGCATGGACACAAGGTCAAAAGGAGGGAAACAAAGACGAACTATGAAATCAAGAGTCTCAACTTAAGGGTTGTGATAAATACTACAACCTTCCACCCTTCCAGTCATGTTCTATAGGTAGATAGTTAAACATAACGTACAGCATGTCATTTTTAAATAATTTGATCATATAAAAGTTTATGTTGTCATATATAAAATATACTGACCGAAGAAGTAAAAGAAGCACTCCCAGTAAAATCAGATGAATGGGGTTATCTCTTCATTCCAAAATTCATTATAGGGCTGTTATTTTTCTTAGGCATCAAACGTTGTTTTTATTTGCCTTACTCTCAAAAGAAATTCAAAAAGAGCTTTTTTAAAGAACCAAGTGCTGACAAAGGTCTGTGAGGACGGCTGGGGTTTAAAAAAAAAGAACCACTGTGACCTTTTCAAAAGACGCATTTATTGCTAAATGACAGCCACAGTATTATTTCTTTCTTTTACTTTGCTTGAATTTAGCTTGACTTAACATGCTTATTTGTACTTCAAAAGATGAATAGGGTCAAGGAAGGTCTAAATGTGTGATCACAGCAGTGTAATTATCTTTTTCTATGGACGGACAAGGTCGTGCTTTGCACCTCTCCACACCAGCTATTTATATCAGCTTCACCTTTCACCTGCTCCTGTGTGTATTCATCCCTGACCTGAGAACATTCATTAAAATATGAATGAAACATTCCTTCGTCTTCAAGGGAAGACCGAAGTGTACGACCTTTCTCGCACATCTCAGAACTTCTATTTGTCCAGGGAAGGGTTTTTTCAGCATGCTGTTTTTCAGCTCCACAAGCTCTGTGTTTATACAATATTCATAACTGAGAGAGATACCCAGAACCGGGAAGGTCTTTTACTGCCAATGAGTACCAAGAGTAGTGTGAAAACTTTTTTTCCCTGCAGACTTATTAAAATCAGATGTTAAAAATTATTCCTGTTGTTTTGCGGAGCAGCTGTCTAATTGCTGACCTGTCACACTCGAAATAATTATTGGCAGCAGCTAATCAGCTGGTTAATACCTGAAAATGACATGGTAACATTGGCCTCTCTTGTGCAATGACATTAAATCATCATTCAAGGATAAAACCATCATTGCAGAAGATGATTCACCAATTATCAATAGTGACCTTAATAAACATCAGTGTACTATGATAAATGCATAAAAAATATACTTTGAGGGACCTGTTGAAGGGTGATGGCTAAGTAAAGCTAAGCGAAGAAGTCCTCGAATACACTGATAATTACAAATGAATAACATCTAATAACAGAAGTTCTGAAGACGTCTAGAAATATTTGCTCCACCAAACACGTGACATTTTTCCAGGCTGAGGAATATGCACTTCACAAATTCTACAAAGGTTTTTAAATGTTTGTCAGGACACAGTGTGGCACTGGCGAGCTGACTTCCCCCCCCTTTTTATTCTTCAGTTACACCAACATTCACTTTTTCCAATGCTACTGATATTTTGCAGAGTAGGAATATGAATATGTTGTTATTCTTATGCTGCTAGCGTTTTGCTCAAAGCGCTGCTGTGCTTAAATACAGCCTTGCAGCACCTTACACATGACTGTAGGCCCTTTCATTCCTTTTGCAGCTTTGCTGATTGACATTTTAATAGTCAGGTTTAGTATTCAGCCAGGCAACTTTCCACTCACAAGTCACTGTCACCTACATTTTCTCTTCTCCGAGGTAAATTTTGCTGAGAAGTGTCTGATGTATTGTGCTCGACGCCTTTTTCAATGTGGGTTCAGTGTAAGAGTGGGAACAGGGCGTGGACACAAACTTGAAAACAATTGACTGAGTGCAACCTTTTAATATCTCCCCCTTGTCCCCAGGAGGGTTTTATAAAAAGTCTCCCATTTCCAGACTGTCTGCTGGGGTGCTGATAAACTGTGGTACACGTGACCCTCTTAACATGTGAATCAATAATGCACTGTGATATCTTCTTTTTAATCTCCCCAGTCAATTACATTGTACCTGACAGGCTAATCTAAAAGAACACATTACTGTTTGAGCGGCCTTTGGCAAAAGGGTATCGCTCGCCGCATAAGAAAGGGGTTTCTGGCTGCTTGTATGAATTGGAGTACAGACAGCAAAATGAGCATAAATCAAATTGGAGAGATGTGGTAGAAATAATTCACTCTTCATATGAAAATCAATATAAGCCTATGTTTGCAAACCCCCACTCAATTTCTGCTCCGTCACAAGATGGTGATCTGTTGAGCTGACTCTTTCAAAAACTTTTCTAAGTGGAGCAATTGATCACTCGTCAGCTATTTGTCAGTCCAGAATGACACAGAGCACAATCCAAGGATCAGTGTGAGAGAATTACTTCACCATAAATACACCTAACAGTATAGAGTGGATGAGTTTTCTCTGTGTGAATCTATACTAGTCTTTATGTCGAAAAAAAAAATACAAATTTCTTTCATACAAAAGAAAGAAAATGTTATTTGTTTTTGTGTGTCTCCATCTTGGGAATACAGGATTAAAATATTAGCGCTTCCTATTCATTCTCTTCTCTCTGGTTCAAAAACAAAAATCAATATGAGCTCCATTATGTAAAAATGTTCAAAGAAACCTGGTCCCAAGGGTCAGGTCGCTCACTCTGAGTATTCCAGTGCATTTCAACTTGAGGATGTACACCCCACTGATAGAACCAAAGATTACCTTTAGACTGAAGTTTTCCAAAAGATCACTTCAAAGTAAAGCCTTTCTGTTATTGAATAATACATTTTTAGATTTTTATGTGAAGTATTCACGATGCCTATGTGGTTTGTGTATGAATACTAATGGCACTGTAACAGTAGATGCTATAGGACTAAAGTGTTCCAGCCTCTTGATGCTGGTTGTACTGATGTCAAAATTATGATCTTATCTTAAAACGAAGAATCCAAAGCGTCCGAGCAAATCAGCTAAAGCTGCCAAGGTAAAGCTTTGAGATTGAGTGCCATACAACCACGGGAGGCTTTTGCCTTAAGTGAACAGAATGAAGATTTGTGTTCTTTCATGCCACGTCTTTACTCCCTGCCAAAATTAAATATGAATACAATGTGAGTAAAATGCAATTTCTTTCATCTCTGGACTTGGTCTGAAAAAGAAGAAGAGTAGCAGCACAAAATGCCACTCAAACACACAATTACTCCAGACCTCTGTGGTAATTCTGCGCGATTCCAATTACCACGCCCTGTCATTTGTGCCATTCACACTTTAATGGGCAGCCTAACATAAGAGAGCTAAAGTATCCAAAAATAATTTCTTGCTATGAAAATGGAGGAGACCACTGAGCTAGAAAGTGGTCTTGTTGCTAATTAAAAAGCCACCGTCTGCGCCAGTCGGCTTGCTCATTAATGCCTTCAGTCCTCCCTGGCTCGAGGAAAAACTGTGTTCCTATAATGACCAGGCATCAAGATGAGGGACAGTCAGAGGTTACAACTAAGGAAAAGCAAGGCGGCTTTTTGGAGGATGACATCTAAACCTAAATTAAGTTAATTTGAGGTTCTGCAGTGAGCCTGTCAAATCCTCACAGCATCAGAACTCCAGCACACATAAGACTAATAGGCAGGACAGCTCTGTGGATGAAACACTGTGAGGTGCAGCGTTAGTGTCACATTCTATCTGTGCCTCAGCCCTTCTCATGCCCTTCCCTGACACTGAACATGAATGACATTTTCAGGAAGGAAATTAGAGTTTATTTGCGTGAGGTGTATCTCCGTACATTTTCTCAGGGTTTCTGGTAATGCTTTAAATGACAAATAGTTGCTGTTGTGGGTTGCATGTTGTTATCTGTGCTACTGCACAATATTCTCATTAGGGAAATAAATTGACTTGCTGAATTTTCGTTGGACAATTGCCGTAGCACAATGATGAGGCATAAGCGCCAGACATCAACATCCTCCTTCTTTGATTTATATTCAAATGAGCTGTACACAAGGAATTGAATTTCATGTCATTTCCCAAAGGCTTTTTAATATTCCAACTCACAAATTAGAGGTGATTCTTCATTTTGCATTGCCATTTAAAAAAAGGTATGTCCACAGTGGAGCACAAACACAAATTAACGTTAATTCCACCCTCTTCATAGAATCCCTGCCTTTTCTTTTTCGTTTGTGATTTCCTGAAATAATTAATTATCACTTGGCTATTTTCACATTTATACTTTAAAGTCTTTTTTCCTGCCAATGAAAAGATCGTAGAATTAAAATGAAAACAGTTTGACTGTAGTTTAATATGCTGACATAAATTGTCTTTCTGCAAGGTCTAAATGTTAGCTATGACATTAGATATGCATTATGCTGTATATCATGTCATCAGTTATGATTGTCTGAATTAAAACAAGTGTAGATGCAAACTTGAAAACTACAGGGCACCTTTTTGAGCAGAGAGATTCCACAGTTGCTCTGGTCTGGTGTAAGAAATACATTTGATAATATCATTGAACTTCCAGGAAATCCCTTGAGAGCTCAAGGAAGGTCTCAAAACCCAGTACCCAGGTAACTAAAATTTTCTGCAGTTATCCAGTAACCTGACCAACATAAGCTGGAAAAGCACATTAGACCCTACAATCATACAGGGGAAAATTCCAACAATCCACAACCCCCTGTGAGGAAGCACTGAGTGACAGTGGGGAGGAAAAACTCCCTTTAAACAGAAAGAAACCTGCAGATCAGGGAGGGACAGCCATCTGCCTCAACCGGTTGGCGGTGCGAGGACAGAGACAGGACAAAAGACATGTTGGTAGAGAGCCAGAGAATGACGACTACTGATTAAGTGCAGTGAGTTAAAAAAAAGGTGAGCGAGGTAAAAACACTCAGCGCATCAATGGAAGCCCCCAGCTGCCTATGCCATGTACATAAGCAAGAATTCTACTAAAAAGGGTCTGTCTCCCAAATGCAAACTGGGAGCTAGTTCCATTGACAGTAAAGTGCTCTAATACGTCTATTGGGGTATTATGGAACTATGAGGTCTTTAGGATAAGATTGAGGGTGATTAGTCAATTTTTATTCCTAATCTGATGATTAGTTTATTTTTTAAAAACGAATTTTTATTTATTTATGCACAGTAATGAACTATATCTTGCTGAATGTTTCAAAGATATTACATATAGAAACTGGATGTCAATAAATATTCACCTGTAGCCTACAGGTGGATGCTCCTGGAGGGTGACAAACAGCAGGCACCAAGGCATGCCTGTGTTTAGGAACAGCCAACATGATAAATTCAGTGAGCCTATACAAATGACTTCTGGCTTTCATCAGTCAAGCAACATTCGAGGATGCTTTTGTCATGATGCTGCTGCAATTTAAGGAGCAGACTCAGCCAATAAAAAATTTATCTACCAACCAAATGGAATGAATGACAGACATGTGAGGAACTGGGCAGGAACTATTTCAGTCAGGAGGAAGACAGTCTGCAGAGGGAGACTGGTTATTGGTGAGGGGGACAAGTTAGCAACTCCAGCAGAAAACGGAGTTAAGAAGCTCAGAGGTCTTACTTGTTAGCATTGCAATCTGAAGCTAAGAAAAGGTAACTGGTGGCTGGGATCTAGAGAAGATGAAAGCAGTTCAGTGAGATTGGGCAGGCAGGCCATTAACAGGTATGTCCTTGTTTCCACAGTGACTGACTGTGATCTTCTGACTCCACAAAGGAACACAAGTGAGATCTCCAGGGAACTGACACCAAACCGGGAACTAGAAAACAGATAAAGAAAGAGGATTACTAAGCAAAAAGCACAAAAACAAGAACTAAACTTGTTGAACCAATTTTGACTGTAATGGAAGCAAAGATTAACAGCCACAGTTGGTTGTTAAATACTACGTCTTAATGAGGTTATGTGCTGCAGGTGCAGTGTTGGGAAGGTTACTTTTAAAATGTATTCCACTACAGATTACAGAACATATGCCCCAAAATGTATTTTGTAACGTATTCCGTTACGTTACTCAATGAGAGTAACGTATTCTGAATACTTTGTATTACTTAATATATTATCATGCTGTTTACAACTACGTGAATGTACTATTGCTGTGTGATTTATTACTATTACTGAAGGTCCGCGGCTCCGAACCGTAGTAAAGGGACCTCTGGCTAATACCGTGGGTTCCGTGTCGGCTCGTAGCCGAAAAATAGTTTTACTTTGTTGTGTGGGTCAACTTTGCTTGCGAGAGACAGAGAGAGGCGTTGAAAGGCTGCTCCAACGGAACTTATTGTTTTCGGAGGAAAACACGAGCACAGTGTACAGTCGAGTCTTAATAGCTTACTTACAACTGGGCTCGTCAGGCACTCTTCTTGGCTGCAGTGGTTATTATTATATTTACATGCTTCCAGCTCTCGTTTCTGCTCGATGACAGCTTGTACTTTTCCTTTTTCTCCCTCCCTCGCTTACAGACACATAACGGGTGTGGCAGTCCATTCTCCCTGCAGCACGGACTACACTGCCTATGATGCTACATTCTTTAGAGCTATATCTGTAGCATTCTGCTTATTAGCTTAGCACAACAACAACAAAAAGGTGCTCTCTCACCCAGGAAACACGCAGAGAGAGAGTCACCCTGTAACCATGGCAACCGTAACTCTGCCGCCTGGAACAACAGAACACAGCTGTCAAACAAAACCGAAACAGTCCTGACCCGCCACAATATGAAACAGGGAAGTACCGTCCTGTAATCAATTTATTTCAACAAAGTAACTGTATTCTAAATACCACCTTTTTAAACGGTAACTGTAATGGAATACAGTTACTCATATTTTGTATTTTAAATACGTAACGGCGGTAGGCTCTGTTACTCCCCAACACTGTGCAGGTGGATAAGTGCAAAGGGCAGCCCTGCCCATAGGCAGAGACACAGGTATGCACACCTCTCCACCTGAGAGAACAGAAGAGAGTAATCAGAGAAAAACCCAGAGCCTGCCCAGATACTGACAGGTTCTTGATTTCTTCTTCATTAGCGATAAATAGGCCACCACGCTGCTTGACCTTTCTAACGCCCCCCCCCCCTCTTCATTGCGTACTTAATGGATATCTACTGTTGGAAACATTTCTGTGACTTTTACTTCCATCTTCTATATGTTCAGTCTTCACAGAATAAAGACATACCCGAGTGATTTGTACATGGGTGTAATTAAGATGTGGGGCTGTGATAAGAAATCTCTCAGAAAGTTTACAAAATGAGGAAACATGAAATGATAATGTTTAATTTATGTCTGCGCCTTTCAACATTTAATGATGTCCTCTGATGTTCTTTGGGGAGGAAACACACATATTTCAATGCAAATGAGAAGGCAACACAAACAAATATGCTAGTCTCCTGGATCACCACATATCACACAGAACCAGACGTTGAGATTATGCCAGCGTCTGATCAAATATGCCCTTGTCTTCTTTATTCATAGCTCTCTTTTTTTTTTTGTTTAGTTTGTTGCCTTGTTTGTTTGTGCAAAGAGAATTATTCTGTTCCAGCAGTTAGCCCACTCATATTGTCAGATACTGGCCAGTTCACTGCTCAAACAGAACGAGTCTGCTGGCGGAGGCTTAGAAAGAAGTGTTTAAATTCAAATAAAAAGAGACTAATGTGCAATAAATTTTCTACAACAACAAGGGAAATTAAGCACCTCTATTTGGCATGAAAAGGTGTGATAGGAGGGAAGATTAGCTTAACTGGTTCAATGACACACTGTTCTCCACAGGGGAATCAGTGCTGTTAAATCTTTTTGGACTGGCTGTGATTAGGTGATGTCTGATAAGTAACTGCTGATGGGTTTTTGCATTTGTTAATGAGAACACTACAGAACTTTCAGCTGAGGTTTTGGTATTATCTAAACAATCTAACACATTCAATTTTGAACACCAAGTCTGCCCGATAACCCTGTTTTATGTTCTTATCTTTTAGGAGTCACATGTAAACACCTCCCGGTTAATATACTCTGTCGGCAAAAAACACACACCATACATTTCTGCAGAGCTGCAGAATATTCACCTACCGACAGAATAGCAAATACATGATTTTGTTTTGTTTTTTGTGGGTTTTCTGTTGTTTGCTTGGGAAAGAAGACTTTCAGCGCTGTACCTGCCAGAATAATGGATTCCAGTGGGAATCTGAGGAATGATGTGTTGAATGCTGTAGATCATCACTGGTAAGGTCACAAAGGGCTTGTTATGTTCGTGCCGTATAAATAAAGTTTGAGTTGTACGAGTCATTATTTTCTGTCGCTCAAACCCCAGGCACACCTAATTGCAGCATAAACAAAAGACAATTAGGCTGAATCTCTAAAATGCTGTTTTTAGGGCTTCGTAGCAATCACTGACACAAATTGGGAGCTATATTAAACGTAAAAAAATAAGTAATTCTCTAAAACGTGTATTGCAAAAGTCTCACTAACGCAAAGTAAGGTGTGTTGCACATTATTAAATATTCATGTCATTTCGACTTAATGTGAGGCTCAGTTTTGAAATCCAGTTTTAAAGAAAGAAAGTATACTTTATTGATCCCCATGGGGAAATTCCTCTCTGCATTTAACCCATTAACTCAGTGAAGCAGTGGGCAGCCATTGGGCACCCGGGGAGCAGTGTGTAGGTACCTTGCTCAGGGGTAACTCAGGGTAGCTGTTCAGGGGAATCGAACCCCCAACCTTGCGATCATGGGGCCACCACTCTACCTACTGAGCTATCCCTGCCTTAGTACAACCTTAAAATTCCACCAATCAGTATTATGAGTGTTTGGGTTTTTACTCACTAGAACTTCACGTATTAAACACATTACTTGTTGTGTTTCTTAAAAGTGACACAATGTATTACTTAATTACTCCCAGAGATAGTAACTTGTTATATTAGTTTAGCATTACTCCATAACATGATGTGAAATGCACTGTCACTTTGTATACATATGAGCACAAAGAAAAGTTGAGAGACTCAAAAGCAATCGGAACATTGAGTCTACTCTATAAATATGTACAGATAGAAATGGAGGCTACAAAGTTACCAAACTGACTGCTCGCAGTTACGAGTTAAAGAGTTGTAGTATTTTTTATTTATTTTTGGTTGTTTGTTTGTTTTGTTTTCATGGAATATGAAATCTTACATAATGCATATAACTATACAACATATCTACAATTAAATATGTGTTAGCAAACAACCCTAGCAAGCTTGGTTAGCAAGGTTCATAAACCATAGCCAATACAATACAACACTAGAATTTTACTCATCAAACTTATTAGGCAGCCTGTACTGAACTGTACAGAAAATCATGTTATTCGTGAGATAATTTCATTAAAAAGGCTCCAAAAAGGACCAACAGCACAGATATGATGGACAGTTCCGTGGCTCTAATTAGCAAAGATGAGGCCTAACATCCACCCGTCTGCCGCAGCTGTCTATGTGTCTGGACACCTGTCAGTCATTGAGGTCTAATCCCTAACTTCAGCGTCCAGACAGATGACTTATTATAAAAAAGAACCCCTTCCTCTAGTGTTGTTATGAAGAAGGAACCTTAAGGAAACTGTATGCATAAAGGTGCCACAGCAAAAGGTTACTGTGGCACACACCATCTGTGGAATGTCTTGTTATGTAATTTATTATTGCATTGTCAGCCAATGACTGCTGTTTTGTTAGATTGTGGTGTGATGTGTTGCTTTTTGAGATCTTTTAATTTGCTTCACTCTGTCTATGTAGGTTCTATGTAAGTGATTTGTTGAGACTACATATCTGGCAGTAATCACAACTCAGCTGTCCAAAGAAATGTAGTCAATCGTTAATAACTGAAATAATATTTTAAAAACTGCATTTTATATTTCTTCTTTGGTTACTTTGTTTAATATCAATTTTTTGATAATTGGAAACGTTTAACAGCAACAAATATGTAAAAGACTTTTAAAAAAATCAAGAAGAGGGCAGATATTTTTTTCACAGCAGTGTAGCTATCAATTTGCACACAGAAAGTGCATTCACTATGTGGCTGCCGTCATGATGGGCAATGAATGTGAATCATCACATCGAAATATTCGTCTCCATGTGCTGTGATGCATGGAGCCTTGCTGGGCAGCCAATCAGTGCTGCATGTTGTTTGCATTAATTGCTTGTTATGATGGGTCATTCTTCGGTTAATGAGACTCGCTGCACTATTGTATTTTCTTTTGCGTTTTCAATTAATCATCTGATAGTTTGGGAAGTGGTGTTATCTGTTGCTCTCTTGTTATCAGAACACTGGGTCAATAGATTTGTCATACTGCAAAGCACAGCACATTTCTCCAAAACAAAAGCCCTGTCAAAACATTTACTGGACTCATTGTATCTAACTTTGTCAGAGGAATGTAAACTATATGTGCAACAGCAGGCTGCTGCTTATGAGTTGTGACACGTTAGCCTCTATATTTCAAAGAGAGGATGAGATTGTTTGCTCAGAAACAATGGTGATTACCCCTGACACTTTTCGTCAACACCTGATTTTCATGTCACCGCTCTCTCCTCCGTAGTGGCGGCTCTCTCTTGCCCTCCTGCGTTCACCTGTGTCTACGTAACGTGGCAGCCCGCCAGCAATGTGTGCACAGCGCTGCAGAGAGACCTCCAGCTTCAAATAAGAGAACAGAAAGCTGAGTTCATGCTGAGCCCGAGTGTAAAAAATAAGGAGTACTGTGTAGCAAGAAATGGCAGCAGGAGACGTGACAAAGGTTGACAGCTCTGAAAGGAGACAAAGGCTCTGTCAGTGTCAACGCTGAGCCCCGCTGCTAAGTCAAGGTGGTGTTACCTTTGTGGGTATTAACGTGAGCTTTAAGCACTGATGTAAGGTCTTTCCGACGTCTTGTTTGAGGAAAAGGTCAGAAGGTCACGGTGTGCTAAAGAAAAATAAACAAACACAGAAAAAAGAGAAAAAAATAGTCATGCTTTTAACCTGAGCATATGCATTATGTGGTTATGATGAATTTCATAACCATCTTACAATGTCCAAATTAGGATTGGACCATATTCCTAAAATATCTTTCGCAATATGATAAAAAACATAAGGTATAGCATAAGCAAAAGATGGAGCACTAAAAGCAAAAAAACAAACAAACAAAAAAACAAAAACATTTGCTGACAACAAAGATGTGATTTGGGGGAATCTATTAGCCAGTCATATTATTCTGCTGAAGCATGGTACAAGTTCACAACAATATCAGCTGTATGGCTACTGGCCTAGTTTATATGTAGCTAAGTGCATGTATTGTTTTTCTTGGCTCACTCTTTTCATACTGTGAATTAGCATTTAGTATTTGCTTAGTGTTTATTATATATGAGCCAGGCAGGTTGAACATGTTATCACTGTGAACTTGAGCTGGAGCCTTAATGTTGTGCACATGTGTGATGTAGGAGAATTAGTGGAGAGAAAAACAAACCAACTTTTTAACCTTATTTTTAGGCAAAGTCACCAAAGCCTTCAGGTGGGTTTCTATCAGATTCGACTGATCATTCTATAGATCGAGTTTTTATTTCTCACTGATATTAATGTTTACTCTCCTATACCCTTTAATAGGGGCATCAAAATTACTATCCAGAGGTATTACCCAGATGACTTCCAAGACGCAAGACTTTTGTTGAGAGGGAGTTTGGTATAATGTAAAAGCATCAGTATTTATTTGCAACACCAATACCACAGATATGGTGTGAAATACACTGTGATAAGTGGTGTGCCCGACAGTCTATCCACTTTAAGAAAATAGCATTGTCCTTGATCTGAGAAGTGAATGACTCTGTTGCAAGTGTGGAAGATGTAACATGAATTGCATGCTAACAGGGCAGCCAGATTCAGTAGAACAGTTAGTTTTGTACACCATGTTTGTTGCTCCATAAAAGGAAACACGGACCCCATTCGTTGTATCAAGTCCTTATCACTGCACAGTTGACCTGGACAGCGAAGGCTGGTTACAGGCTACAACAATCTATTTTCCTAACTGTTTATCCAGGTGGATTGGAGCCAATGGAGAAACGGAAAACAACCAAAAACTCTAAACAAATCATATTAAACAAGATAGAAGTAGAATAAATTAGAATCCCACAAGAAACAACAAAAGTGTTTCTGGGAGGACAATAACTTAATGGAATAGCTGCAGAAGGGACTAAACCCAAAACATGCAAAAGATCACACTGAAGCAGACTTAAAAAACAAGGAGGACTCATCAGTGTTGTCAGGGAGAAAAAGAATTCAAAATAATGTGTGTTTTAATCACATGATTCATATAATGCTGTAGATACATGTTTGTTCATCGCTGTTTAGTGTTAGCTTATCACTTCTTTGGCTGGCCTGTCGTGTTATTGCTTCTCCAAAAACACTTCTGCTGTGTTTTGTGAGTTTTTTGTGTGACTTTTTGCAGCTTTTTCCCCCCCTATTTCCTTTGTGCTGTATTCAATTTCCGTTGTGCTTTCCGCTGAGTTTGTGCTGTGTTTTTCTGTTTGCTAGTGTTTTCTGAATTGTAGAATGTTTGGCCTCTGATCTAAAATGCATATCAAAGGTAACCTGCAATATAAACCAATATTGGATTTACTGTCACTTCCACAGAATTGGATGAATATGAATCTGTATCTCACTATTTCACCCATCCATGGGATAAGCAAGCCTTAATTTCATTGCATTGCTATAATGCAACCTATAAGTCAAATACTGTCTGGTGACTGACTGGTTGGTGACTCGTATTTAGTCTGTTTGTTTTCCCAGCCAAGTTAGAGCAAGGATTTAGGTACTTCTAGGTACTAGTTGGTACTTCTAAAGAGCAATTGTTCTAAGTGCTTCCATCAAAGTCTGATTAGTTTTCAGCTTGCCTTGGCACCTGGTGTTTATTTACTGTCTGCAAGTCTATATATTATATGTAATTCTGAAGTACTGTAGTTTCATTGTAGTCAGTGGATATATGACACGTACCTTTGTTGACCTCTGTGGTTCCATCACATCTGGGAGCTGTTGAGATCACAGAGTGTGTATGTCAGAGTTCAGTTGTGTGTTTCAATGTGTGAATTCTTGAGAAACTGCCCTGAGATGGACCTGGCAGCTTCACAACAATTTACACCTTCACATGACATATGAAACATCGCTGGACACTGAACTATAGAAGTCATAAACTCAAAACTCAAAATAACATAACTGAAGGACCAGTTTAGCTTCCCTTGACATATGACTGCGTTTAATATTTGCCTGTCTTGTGAAGTCATTGTGCTTGACAAATTAAGTCGATTTAATTGGACTTTTCATTTTTACACCATTTTTCAGAATCAACAAATATCGGAGCTTATTCATTCTTTTTTCTTTCTATTTATTCTCATACACACAGCAATCTACTGACATCAGCTGTAACAGTGTTTGGGAATACTTAGGTACATGTGTCTTTTTGGGTTGCTCCAATCTTTTGGCATGCATTTGCCTCAAAACAAAATGATGTACAAATTAAGTCCAGAGGGAGCAGATGAAGGCCTCTGCACTGGCAGTTCATGTTTCACTGAGAGCTGAGCCATACAGTCTGACAGAATCCTGAGAACACTGCAGGCTACGTCAACCTGCAACATATATACCTACTGCATGCAGATTGATTCAGTTGAGAATGTGACTAATCACAAGGCATCAGGGGAATACAAACACAGATCACACATGTGGCTAAAAACCTCAAAACATAGCTCTTCACTGAACAACTCAGGCTTGGAATGTTTTGGAGTAGCAGACCGTCTCCTTAGAGAAGTTTCCAGAAGTGTTTTTGCCATGCAGATGGTGCGTGACTTTCATAAAAGGCTTAACAAATGGAAGGAGTAAATGAAGTGGACAGTTCCTCCCAACCGGAACATCCAGGAGGTTCTACAATCTTGGAGAAAATAGGTTCACATCTAGTTTCACTGGTCCAAGGAAATAATGACACAGGAAAAAAAGTATCCCGCAGCAACTAACTTTGTTGGTAGTCCGACTCAGGGAGCTTGATACCCTTTAGAGCCAGTGTTTGTCAGACAAACTACCCTCTCCCTCCGGGTGTGTGAATACAACAGATCTATTGTTATCCGTTTCACAGTTGTTTGAACATGGTGCACAGAAAAGGTTTGAAAAACAACAGCGATCTATATTTCAGTGGAGTCTCGCACGTTTTGAAAGACGAAAAAGGCAAAATATTTCAGAGACTGCTTTAAGCTTCTTTACATATGATTTGTACTGCCTGATATGAATGGGACTCACACAAGGCAATCAGTTAATTAATCAAAATTTCAATTAACAAGGCAGAAAGGTTTGCGTTACCTCTGCTGCTTCTGATAAAGGGAAGCTAATTAAATGAGCATCAGTACTTGGATGGGCATCAGATGGAATGCAAATGCCATTGATGATTATAATGAGTTGTACTGTAGCTTGACTAACAGGTGTAAGTAATGTATTTCCATAAAAGGTGTGAGGGTACAACAATATAAAGCTAGTTATTAAAGGCTTTTTTGTTTCATTTAACATGGGTGTTATGTTCATGTGTAGCTTTGGCATAGCTGTCATTAACCAAACAGCTACTGAGAACAAAGAACACGGCCTCTTAAACTATTGCCTACTAAGTATGTTAGGTCAAAGCACTACAGGTCGGAAGCCAGGCCAAAGTGATATTTAGTGCTTTTACACTGACCTCACTTTAGATAAATGTCCACTGTGATTATTATATATATTATATATATATTGATTCTACAGGAGGATGCATTTTATTACAACTTTATGCATTCTGGATATATTTGATGATTATTTTTCTTGATCCTTATTTATTGTTTTTGTATATATCTTGTATATATCTTGTAAATTTCAGTCTGGCTTTAAACCACGTCATAGCACTGAAACAGCTCTGCTGAGAGTCCTTAATGATCTTCTCCTAATTGCAGATTCAGGTTGTTCTGCGGTCTTAGTCTTACTGGACTTGTCCTCAGCCTTTGATATGGTGGACCATAATATTCTACTAATGAGGTTAGAACATACAGTTGTTCTGTTAGTTAGAGGTGACGCCCTTAACTGGTTAACTGTGCATGAGCCTTTTAAAGCAACGTGAAGCAGAGAAGAGAGTGCAAGCAAGGTGGAGTGGGTGGAGACGAGTGTCAGAGGTGATTTGTGACACAAGGATAGCAGCAAGAGTGAAAGGTTTACAGGTTTACAGGACAGTAGTGAGACCTGCTATGATGTATGGTGCGGAGATGGTGGTGCTGACAAAAAGACCCGCAGCTGAGCTCGAGATGGAGTTAAGGATGATAAGATTTGGACTGGGAGTGACCAGAATGTATAGAATTAGAAATTAATATATCAGAGTGACAACTCAGGTCGAGTGTTTTGGTGACAAAGAGAAATAAGACTGAGGTGGCTTAGACATGTACATAAAGGGGGTAATAGATGTATTGGGCAAAGAATGTTGAATATGCAGTTGCCAGGCAGGAGGAAAAGAATGAGCTCTGAGAAAAGATTCATGGATTTTGTGAAGGACAAGCAGAGGGTTGGTGTGACGGACGAGGATGCTAGGGAGAAGGTGAGTTTTAGGCAGATGGACCCTAATGGGACTAGCTGTTATTTTTTACTGTGGGACTACTATAGAGTGTGGCATTCTCAAAGTAATGTGTGTCTGAGTGATGAGTGTGTGCTGTCCTGCTGTTTACAATGGAAGAAACTACTGTACTGTACCTACTGTACTTGTACTGTAAGAGAAATTGCAACTTATCTACCCACAGCTCAGAGAGACCAGACAACGTTTCCAAACAGGATTCAGGATTAACAAATATTATAGCTGCTACTGTGTTAATTATTGAGTAGTTTTGCAAATTCAGTGATTTATATGCAAACTCTTAATCTGTAATGTAAATGGCAACTCAAACTGATAATGAATGGTGAAGAGTAAAACATTTTCTCAGAGTTTGGTAAGGGAGACACCTCTAATTCTGTCTTTTCTGCAGATGAAAAAGCACTAAATTTGCAAAAATTAACAACTGAATGATTCTAAAAGTCCCTGCTTTGTTGACTCGATAGAAAAGTTCTGACTGGTGTGTGCAGCATGGAACGAGAAATGTATATTAGCCACTGTGATCAATAAGGAGTTTTAGGCTTATTGCATTCCGATCAATAACACCAAAACAAACTAAATGTTCATTAGATTTTGTGATACATTTGTGAAATCCAGAAACAATAGCTTATTGATTCTTACAGAAGTTTTATATCGCACAGATTTCATAAGCCGATAACGATTAACACATTTGACTCTAAAGTTATCACATTATGGTTTATAGCAGTGAGTATTTTTGGAGCTCTAGTGCAGTGCCACAGAAATCTTACAGAAATTAAAGGAACAAGTGGCACATTACAGCTTGTGTATATTACATGCAATGCTGTGAAAAGCATTCTTTTTTTCTATGTATCTTTCTATATTTGTCACACTTACATATCTTAGATCCATCCTTTCTCTTCTGCTTATCTTTATCAGGGTTGCAGGGAGTCTGGAGCTTATACCATCTATCACAGGGTGTCAAACTGACACAGGGCGAATACAGAGAGACAGAAAGCCATTCACACTCTCATTCACATCTATGGGCAATTTAGAATTACCAATTAACCTAACCGCACTAATTGCATGTCATTGTACTGTGGGAGGAAGCCCGACTACCTGGATAGAACCCACACAGACCCTGGCCAGATGGTGGAATCAAACTCAGGACCTTGTACCTGTGAGGCCACTGTGCTGGCATGTCAAATTAATTTTATTATCAAATGAATATAACCCAAGTAAATAGAAAATACAGTTTTTAAAGAAGGATTTTATTTATCAGGGAAGAAAGCTATCCAAACCTGCCTGGCCCAATATGAAAAGGTAATCCGGTCTTTAAGTGATGACGTGATGAATCCTGTTTCCAGGCCCAAAGTACTCTGCATTTAAAAAGGCTGTTGTGTTTTTAACATGTTTTAATGCTTTGTATCTTGTTCTATTTAATCTCAACAAGACCCTAAAAACAGTCAGTGATTACTGTCGGCTTCTCTCGGTTTTTATTACCGCTAATCATTTTAAAGCTCAGTTTTTAAACCCTTATGATGTAACTACAGCCCAGCCCATGCAGCAGTATATTAATGACTAACCTTGTATTGTGGATGGATTATCTCGGTTGTTCTTCTGACTGACGTTTGGTCCGTTTACAGCATCCTGCCATGCGATTGCATGGAAGCTAGCGAGCTAACTCCCTGCTAACTTCTAACTCCGTTAAATATCATAAATTCTGTTTTCATGGATGCCTGGATGTTAAACTCAATTGTTACACCTGGTAGAGCAGCCACACTGAGCATTTTATTACAGATGAAAGAATTTAGACAGTTTTTCAACTCTCAGTAATGCTGTAGTGATAGTTTGACTTAGGGACCTGCAGGAGAATTTGGGCCCAGACATGGCTAATGACGTCAGACTTAAAGACCGGATTGCAACCCCTGTTTCACAGCACTGTATCTAAATAAATAATAAATACTTGAAAATAGAACTTAAGGGAAAACTAATGAGGGCCAGAGGTTAAGGTAATAAGGTTTGTTCTGCAGCTGATATCTAGTTGACCACGTTGCTGTGCAGGTTAAGCTTGCCTGCACCAGCCAAACAATGCAGGCGGATATAGATGATAGGGGAGTGAGTCCACATGAAGAATAGTTGAATTACATGGTCTGTGATCAATACTCCAATACTGAGCACTAAATGTCACCTCTGTCAAGACACTGTCACGCCACAGACACTCTGACGATCCTCTAAAGATGCTTCAATAATATTAGGCAAGGTTTTTTTTTTTTTACTTCCTTTGCCAATTAAAGATTTAACTTAGCCTACATGCAGAGTATGCATTTTGTGGTATGGCATCAAATGCATTTAAGAACAAAACTGGATGTTTGACTGGCTGAATTTCTGAATTTGTAACAGACAGAGTAAAGATATTATCTTCAGAGAGGCAAATCAATAAGCCAATCTCACACACAGGGTGGCTTTACTGCCCTGACAGTTATTGATGCGTTCACAGTTGTGGCCCGGGTGTGCCTTAAACCCCTCAGCTCATACATCTGCCCCTCAGGAATCAACTCTGAAACGACCCAACACTGTGAAGATACCATTTGTTTTTCATTTGAAAGCTTTTCTTTTGATTCTCTAAGAAATTGTCATGGTCCCTGTGCCTCCCCGGCCAGCCCAGTGTGGCCACAAGTGTTTGTTGTTTTTCTCTCACTCTGTCTCTCCTACCTGTCTGCCTGGGCGGAGCTCTGATTGGTCTCCTGCCCTTGGCCCACGCACCTGCAGCTGATCTCGAGCGGATTGCAGTTCTCTGGCTCTTAAGGCTGGGGCTCTGAGCTGTTCGTCGCTGGAATATTGAGTAACTCTCGTTAGTATTGCCTGGCTTCCTTGCGATTCTACTGTCCCCGTGTTTGCCTTCGACTTACCCTCGTCTGTGTAAACAGGTTTACCTGGATCAGCCCTTTTGTGACCCCTGGACCCCGTGAGTAGGAGAGTGAGCTGAGCTGTTTGTGTGGAGACTGTTTGGACGAGGAGCAGAGCGAGTGCGAAGAAGTGTGTCTCCCCAGCCAAGTGATCCCCGGGACCCTGGTGTTTCCCCCCCCTTCACGTGTATATAGTGCACCAGTGTGATTAATAAAGTGTCGTTGAACTGTGCTACCTCAGTCTGCGCCTGAGACCGTTCCACTCCCGTGACAGAAATTGCTTCTAGTTGAATTTTTTTTTACCTTGTACCGTGACATTAAGTGGCACAAAAAGTAAAAGAAGTCATTTTTGTGCTGTTGTTAAAGTGCTGCCTCTTCATTAATCCTCCAACTTTATCTGAGTCCTGAGTCCAAGCTTACTCAGAGAGTTTTTAGAGCTGCTGGTGAGGGGGTGGGTGTGGGTGCAGTGAGGAATGGTGAGAGGTACGCTCGCACCAGGAAGCAACTCAATGGCTCCTTTTGATGCTCTTCAATGATATACAGTATTACCACTCTCACCACACACACACACACACACACAAACTATTATAAGAAAGACCATCAAATGGTATACACATCCATATAACGTCAATAAAAAACACATTTTGTTATTTATAGCCACAGCCGTTTCACACACAAGCACATAGTGTACACGCACAAGAACAATGACAAAATGAAATCAAACAAACAAAGAAAAAACATTCTGGTGAAAATTTGCATAGAGATAGTTCTTTTAACTTGAGACAGAATCAGCCTCGTCTCTCTAATAATGATAGTCAAATGGAAGATTTCTCTTTAGTCAGGTTCCAAACTTTCTTCACAGAAGGATAGACTGCTGCTGTGGTAACATATTGGTGCTCATGCATGTAAGTTTTAACAGTTTCTGTTCCCTTTTTCAGCATATGGACTTTAAGATGAGTTTTTAGATAATATACAAGTTCCTAAAGCACAGAAAACACTTTTACAGTTGAGCTGACCTATTAGGATTAGTGGGCAAATGCTATGGGTCTACAACTGCACTGCTATTCAAATCATCATGTTACATCACAGGCAACATATTTATAGATATTTTATGTGTATATATGCATTTGTGGTGTCCAGGATAAATATTTATACTTCTGGTTCTTTTTTAAAAATTTAATTCGTTCAGTTGTCAGGGACACTGAACTGTAGCACATCCTCTGATTCCATCTCATTTTATTCCTAACATCCTGTCACGTCATTCCTCTATATGTTGCTCTTCACTACATCCAAGTTATGTCTGATAACTTCATATCCAGCAGTCTTTTCAACAACCAAAATATGTACCAGTCTTTGTTCAGAGGAGGAATAGAGGGTATTACTGTTTCTCCTCTGAAGATGTCCAAACCATCTCAGCCTCGCTTCTCTCACTTTCTCTCTGAACCGCTCAACCTGAGCTGCCCTTCTGATAAACTAATTTCTAATCCCGTCCATCCTCGTTACTCTCAGTGAAAACCTTAACGCCTTTGCCTTCTGTCTTATTCTCAGTGCCACCACCTGCAAATAATATATCGTAGCAGGTCTTTCTACCAACTTGTAAATCTTACATTTTGCTTTTGCTGCTATCCTTCTGCGGCAAAAAACCTCTGACACTCGTCTCCACCTGCTCCACCTTGCCTCTTATTCACCTCTCTTGTGCACTGTCCATTCTGTGTACGTGACAAATAAAATTTGAATTTGAATTTGAATTTTTCCTTCAGATGGTTGATGCTAGATATTTAAACTACTCTGCCTTCACTACCTTAGCTCCTTGCAGCTTCATTCCTGATTATTTCCTCTTATTCACACATGTATCCTGTCTCACTTCTACTGACTTTCATTCTTCTTCATTCCAGAGCATACCTCCACCTCTCAAAGCTCTCTTCCACCTGCCCCTTACTCTCTTTGCAGATCACAGTGTTGTCTGCAAACATCAATGCATTCTGCTTTTACAGGTCGCTCCAGCTTTTTTGGAGCTGCGTTTCTCCTGTTGTGTGCGTTGGCTAGATAAATAATGTAACTTGCAAACAAAGAAATCTCAGGAGTGTTTTGTCTGAGAAATAAGAGCTTACTCTGAAAAAACTAAATTGGTTGTCAGTTATCAAAGTTGCCTGTGAGTTTCCTGCTTGTCCATTCTCCACCATCACTGCCGCAGGGAAACTTTGGCTTCCTCCCCCACCTGCAAGCTCATGAGAAAAATACATGTAGCAATCTGAATCAAACCTGAAAGAATAATTCTGGGAATAATAACTATTTTGAAATGGTGCTAACCTTGCTCTCCCCTCTGGCAGTCCTGTTGTGTTTGCATTCTCTCTCTCTGCTGTAATACTTACCAGCATGACACTTACTTGAATCCTGATTTCACTTTAATTTGTGTAATTAAAGAGCTAAAACCTGCTTTGAGTCCATTTGATGTTCTCACCATTTGCACTTAGACATTTTTGGTCTCCTCCAAAAAATCTGGAAAATCTGGAAAGTACAGTCGTTGCAGAGTGACCACTGTGTTGGTGTGGACAAAAAAAAAAAAAATAAAATCCTGCATACTCAAGATAAAGCCACCAAAGTCTCCTGACATTGTCATATAGCTTTGTCTGATCTGATATGACCACTTTGGGTTTGAAGACTGTGGACTTTTCTGGGAAACTGATGTTTGCATTCTTGGCCCTACTTTTGCTCTCTCTTTGAGTGTGAGGTCTGTGTTAAAATTGGACTCAGAAAAGCAGGTGGTCAGAACAGGGATTCTGAGAGGAGAAAAAGTAGGCAGTGAAGGAAGGAAACCTTGAAAGGACATTCTCCCAAACTTAAATCAGGTATGCTAATTGTTTTTCATGGTTGGTGATGTGTAACTTTTTGAATTCACCTCATACATACATCAGGTCCACTGTTCAGCTTTCCTCTGAGTCACTGATGATGGCTCAAAAGAGAAAAGAATGTAACAGAAGTGGCATCGTCACACATTCCAAAACTAGTAAAACTTCTGTAATCATGTCTTCTACAAATGTAAAAGACCACTTACCAAATAGCCATTGATCAAATGAGCAATTTAGCCATTATGAGTCAGACAGGATCACTCTTAAGTGTTACATTTTCTAAAAATGGCAAAAATAGTCCCAATTTTCCCCACATGAAACCCTGCTCCCCTGTGCTGTCCCTCTAAAGCAATTTGTAGCACTAGATTGCCTCTGTGCAGTATGACAGGGAGAAGTGGCTGTTTATCAGGCAAGCTGGTATTTAACTTTGTAGGACACATTTGTATTGATTGGGCTTTGTAATTTTCTCCTGAGTAGATTGAGCTTCTGGTTTCAGGCTGGTGTGCATTAAAATTAACAGGATATGCCTCCAGCATGGCTGAGTAATGCCACAGTGTAGAAAGCAAGGCATGATTCTCACACTCATTTGTGTAAAATGGAAGATTGCCACAGGAGAGGTCTTTTTCCTGGCTGAGAGAAACTGTGGCATCTTTTTTTGGGGCTACTAGCTAAACTTGTAACATATAGCTGTGCTGGATTTTAAGATGTAAAATTCGATTTTATTGATGCCTGTAGGGAAGGTTAAAATTATAGATAAATATGGTTATTTTAAAAAGAAGAGAGGACTATGCTTCAGTATAATTCAGTATAATTTGTTAACAGCCTTCAAACCAGTGGCCCTGGAGCATGTCTATGTAGATTTTCTTTGTTTTTCCTGTAATTAATGGGAGAAGCTGCAAAGACAGCCATAGTGTTAGTTTTTCTTGTCTGTTTTGTTCATCTCATTTTTGAGACCATGGCCTTTTGCTGAACCAGTAACAAGATGTAAGTGAGTTTATTTATTAAGCCCTTTTCTTTTTTTTCTTTACTTTACTTTTCGTTTCTTTACTCTAGCACCACTAATGTATACATGCATACTGAAATAAAGATTCATTTTTGGTGAGAAAAAAAGAGGCCTGTCTAAATAATTAAACATTCATGCAGACATGAAACCATCCATATGAGCTAAGGTGAGCAATTAGCTCATTATATGTTTATTGTAGACAGCTGGTAGGAACCAGAACACAAAGAATTAGACCTAACAGTAATAAAAGGTGAGTTATTGTGAAGAGCTGGATGTAGCAAAAAAATGTGATTGCAATAGAAAAAAAAGAGTCTGTTAAGAGTCTGTTAAAGTAATCATGTCTCACAAAAAAGTTGTTTCTATGCAGAGGTCAGTTGGACAAATTAATTATTAAAATTCTTAATGCTATTTTTTTTTATTAGATCAACTAATACCTAAAGCAGTTCAAATTGGCTCCACCTCTTGTAACTGCGGCAGTATTGCAATACAGTTACAGGCTTTTTGGCTTTAAGTGGCATATACAGTGCTTTTGTTGATGTTCTTAAGGCAGAGGTATCAAATGTATTTAGTTCATAAGCCACATGCAGCCCAGTTTGATCTCAAGTAGTCCAGACCTGTAAAACCATGGCAAGATTGCATTTTTTAAAAAACAAAACAAAACAAACACTCCAAATTTTTCCCTTTTTGTGAAGAAGTAAAATGCATTCTCAAATTGATCATATTTAGTAATTAGTGCATTCACAAAGCAGTTGAACTGAGATGCCTGAGATGTTTAAGAAAAAAAACAACAACTTTGTTTTTCCAGTCCTTGTGTCATGACAAAGAAACGCTACGCCTGGTTCGTCTGGAGGTTTCTTCATATTTAAAGGGAGTTCTTCCTTTCCACTGTCGCCAAAGTGCTTGTTCATAGGAGGTCCTGATTTCTGTTGTTTTCTTTCTTTTCGCTGTGTTATTGTGTTGTCTTTATTTTACAGCATAAAGTGCTTTAAGGTAACTTCATGTTGTGATTTGGTGCTGTATAAATAAATTGAATTTCACTGAAAGTAAGTCAATAGTTGCATAGCAACAGCAGATCTGCCCAACAAGTGGACAGAGGAAGACTCTTTGCTTTTTGATGGCACTTCATGCTATTAGTGACACATAGTTTACTTCAGTTTTGCTCACTCCAGAATTCAGTTTGACAATTTTATCAGCTTGTCATGGTTTACTCCCTCATTCTGGCTAATTTCCATCTGAGCAGAGATGTGATTATGCTCAAAGTGAGAGGAAGTCTTGATCAACACTCTGGGTTCCCTACTGAGATTCATTATCTTCATTCGCAGCATTATGCCAAAGCAAAGGTCAGACTTATTTCTGTCCACACACAAACACACAACAAACATACGTGTATATACACACTGACAAATTATGAGACACTATTAAGATTAAAAAAACATTTTTGTTCAACCCTATAAAAGACATACTAAAATCTCACCGCATCAAATATCCATCTACAACATTTCAAATACTTAAAAAAATAAATCTATCATTGTATTCACATGAAAACATTATTTCTTTCAAATGTCTGTCAAACATTGGTACCATCTATACATTGCATATTCCCTGTCATCGTCATAAAATACTTATGTGTAATAGTACGAGAAAAACATTTTATGACTAAATTAGTGTGAAATTTCTTGTGATTCATATCTGCATTTCCTTAAAGACCAAAACCCTGTGGGCTCACGCTCTGAGGACATTTAGTTTGCTTGGATACATTATGCGTTTTTCATTTCAGGCTACTTTAGAATGTAAAAATAATGACACAAGTCATTTATTTCTACTAACCAACCAGGCATTTATTAGAAATTTCCATTCCTAATCACTCTCCTTGCACCTTCATGACAACGTCAATAGTTCCAGAAAAAGTGTTACTAAACCAACTATTCCAGCAAGGAAACAGAAAAAACAAAGGTGTTTGTATATACCAATTGCTCTCACTTTTTGGGTTTAACAACAGTGCAATCTTTTCCTTCCCTTAAGATGGAAGGAATATTTTAGAGCATGATCTGGGTTTCTTTATTAAACCAGAGAAGGTTAAACTCAGGATTGCTCGAGCAGCAGTGTTGCCCTCTCTTTCAAGTTTGAAAAGAGCAGAAGAAACAAAGTGAGAAGAGAGGTTTGTATAAATATATAGCCGTATTTATCCTCTATGGAGTGTTTCATGGCACTAAGCTAAAAGAGCAAGGAAGGCCTGGATACAGCTCAATCTGATTGTGCCTGCACTTGATCATCCTCTGGCTCTCAGCGCCTAACAGGGGAGATGAGTTCTGCTTCCTCAAAGCAGGTTACAGCATTCCCAGCGGTCTTTGCAATGCTGGGGTGGTCCCTGGTGTAAATGTGTGTCTGCAAGGATGTGTGTTTTTACACTTAGCTGTACCTGTGTGCATGTCTATGTGTGTTTGTGTATGTGACTACCCATATACACCTTTCTCATAGGTGTGTGTGAGTGGTCCAGGATGGAAAAGAAACACCACTAATAGCCCTGTCGTCTCTGTGGGCTCTCTTCCAGGCTCAACCGACCTTGAGCGGGGGGCTCTTAAAAGATGACATGCCCAGGCTTTCTACTTGCGCTCGGCTCCAAAGAAATATCGTGTAAACCCTTCCATTAATCACGCAACTCCTGGGTCATTAAGCACCTGAAATCGCCTACTGCAACATCTACTTTTACAGGCATGCTATCCCCTAACAATAGCCAGGAGCTGCTTTTTAATAACAACCGCACACACATATGCAGTCATGTATCCATGGCTTTAAAGGACATTACATTGACCTATATTTATTTCCTGAAGACTTACTTTAACCTTAAACATAAGCACTGCTTGCCTAACCCTTACTCTGACCTTAAGATCTGTCTTCACCTTAAACTTAAACAACCTAATGATTAATGATTTAGGTTACTGTTTTCTTTGTCCTCATAAGGAAGACACATCCCAGGAATGTGACCATGCAGAGATTTCTGTCCCCATAAGATGAGCAATTCCTGGACAGCACACACATCTCTTCCCGCTTCCCTCAATCCTTCCAGCCCAACACTGTTTGAGTGTCAGCTACTCTGCTGGTTAATGCAGAGAGACAGGTGTAAATCAGAAGATAATGGAAAATTCGGAAGCCCTGAACTGGCTCCATGTGTTAATACCTCTGCTCTCTTCACTGGAGGCAAATAGCACAGCAGACATGATTTCATGCAGCACAAAACCGTTTCCCTCCATTCACAGGTAATGATAAGTGGATAAATACATGGCATGATGGGATATTTGGCGATACAAACAGAGCTCACAGTGAGACCCACTGAGCACCAATCAGGATCAGACAAGATCTGGCAATCTTCCTTGTACAATGTTAGCTGAAATAAAAGAACTGTGTGAATTTACTAACTTATCGCATGTAGGGGGTTTAAATTAGTAATTTGTTCAGGAAGAGAGCCATTTGTAAGAACAGCTAATTTATTAAAGTACTGGCCATAATTGGACCCTGTTTCAAAACTGTAAAGTGTACACATTATACTGAGCTCATTATTTTGGGGTTTCAGGGATAACTGAGCAGCCCATTTTATTTTACGTCTCCTTTCCCCCTTTACTATCTACTATCATAATCATTTTATGAGTTGTCCTTGGTGGAACAGTTGGATGTAAAAAATTTTATAAATAAATAAAACTAAAATATGGATCAAACAACAATTGCTTATACATTTAAATAATATTTTTGGTCTATTAGCTTTGTTAAATTCATGTAGATTCATATAGATTATCCTTCAGCAAAATGAAATAAGGAAACCCAAATTGCCAAAACCTAATAGTTAATCTGTATTAAAGCCAGTCATGGGGCTGGATGAGTGGGGGAGACCGTGTACTTCTACAGTGTACCAAGCTCAGAAAAACAGGGATGATTGTGTCAGGAAGGACATGCAGATGGGTGGTGTGACAGAAGAGAATGGGGTGATACGGTGGCAGGTCATCCATAGTGAGATGGTTAATATGCATTTAAAATATACTGGGATCATTTGTTTAATTTATTTTTGAGTGGTAAGTATTCATGAGTTTATGTTGTGATTGAGATCTATATAATTCTTATCAGTGGAACATTCCAGTAGACTTAAAATACATATATGGAAATATAGTGGCAGGTGCAAACAGACTGCACAGAGCGCTGTTCCTCTCAGCTCTACGTGTTTTCTACATATTTCAGACCACTGTTTTGATTTAAAAGGCCACAATTTAATGAATTATTTTTAGCATCAAGTGTGTTTTAGTGAAATCTGCTAACTATGGGGCATGCAACAGGGTAATGATCTCAAACACAGCAGAAAATCTAAATTTATAATCTACAAAGGGGTTGCTGGAGTTGTTGCAACCCTAAACAGAAAAAGTAGAATGAATACTGGAATTAATTGGATAGCCAGAAATACAACTTTAATTCCAACGTGATTATAGCTTTACTGGATTTGGAATTTGTAAGTGGCTGTTGTCCATATTTCTTTTCTAAAGTAACATTGACATATTAATGAGACTGTTCTGCTGGTCTCAAAATCTCATTTAAAAATAATAAATCTTCTTTTAATAAAAAATGTAATATAAAATTTTAAGGCCTTGACCTTTATGTAGTGCTTATAATCTGTGTATTCATAGCACGGTCTGGGTCAATTTTGATCGGACCCAAGAATGGGTGTCTACAGCAAATTTTGAACAACAGATCAATTTAGAATGTATAAACAGCTTGACTGTCGTTAACAAATATGTGCTCAATTCTTGATTAATATTTTAGAGCATGGAGGGAGTATAGTTTTTAGCTTTTAAAGCACTTATTTTTGAATAAAATAAGTGCTTCCAGTATTCTCCAGTATTTTTTTTTTTACTTTATTCCCTGCAGGAATCACCTTTCAAATTTTCATCTTCATAGTATTCTATATTGTACTGTAAAGTATAAACACTACATGCGAATGCTCAAAAAAATGAAATAGCTACATAAAATGAGTCAGTGCATAGCTGTTTTTTTCCCAGAACTCACCTGATCATTTGCTTACAATTAATGACTTTTGACTCCAGTCTCCTGTCTTTTGAATCTGCCAAGATAGTGCTGGTAAGTGAGCCGATGGCTCTTCTTTGTTGCTATAATACCAGATGGAGTCCAGTTAGATTGCTATGGCCACAGTCTCCCTTTGTGCTTTTTCAAGCAGGCTTCACCATTCAATTACTTTTAATTACTGAGGGGAGAATACACTCAGCACCTTAGCAACAGTTGGGGCGAATGGAATTCTGAGCTCATCGGTTGCTGATGGGGAATTAGCAAGCAACAAGGCTGACATTCGTGGTTTATGAATGACTTCTTCTGTGGCTCGTGGGGAACTTCTGTCTGTGCTCCTCAAGGGCTGAATTAGCCCTCTGATCCACTAATCAACTTGGAGAGGAAGGGGAAATGAACACAGGTTCTTGTGCTTGAAGTCAAGAAGGAAATATATTCCTCCCGGGTGTTATAATTCACTGCTTGTGTTTAAAAAAAAAGCAGTGATAAGGAGCAGGTTATTTGTGGCATAGTTCTTCGTTATTATTTCTCTGTGATTTATGGAACACTTTTGCATTTGTTTGAGTATTTTTGAATCAGATTCTTGGCTGAAACAGGCCATTTTTGAGGACTGTTAGGTCCTTGTGATCAGGTAAGAAAAATGTATGAGAACCATCCATGACCTGTATAAATCATATCCACTGGCATATTTAAAGTATTATCTTCCCCTGATGAAATATTCAAATGCAGATTGCTTTCCCCCCAGCACAATGGAGAAGGTAAGTCTGTAATGATGACATAATGACCTAGGAGAAATAAATGGGATTCATGGGAAATGAATCAGAGTCTCCAGGACTCACATTGTGAAAGATGAGGCTAGAAAGTGGGTTAGAACCACAGGTTGGTTGGCTGCACATCTGGGCCAAGATACAAGGTGCGATCAGGCATCAGTAGACATATATCCTGAGGTCAATTATAGATTGTAGCTTTCCAAAATGAGGCCATGGGATGTTAAGAGGAGAAAATGACAGATAATTAATTTCTGTTTTGCACACGAGTTAAAAATGAACTTTAATATCTTTTACCCAACCTTATTCATGACTATTTCAAAACCCCAGCTGTCTCCCTGTGTTGGAACAAAAGACGTGTCATTTTTGGTCATCAAAAGGAACTAAATTGAGCCAACCTTTGACTAAGTTCGGAATTTTCCACTAAGTCAGTCATGTTTTAATCATACCAGCCCTGCAATTAATCACCGAGGTGTTTAGTGTGATTGCAATGAATATTCAGTTACCTACTGAAGTCTTTCACCCAACCTTTCCTCTCCCGTCACCTTAATTATATTCTGTTCAGCAGCCCCGTGGTGGAGCAGTGCCTGTTTGCCTTGCTCACTCAGTCTCCCCTTAACAGTCATTAAGAAAAATGACACAAGCGCAGGTAGTGAAAGTACTTCAGTATGCAGAAATTAGTTTAAAAGCAGACGTCACGAAGCTTGCCGGAATGAAATCCCCTCTACCTTCTCCCGCTCAGTGCAGAGAGTCATAAATCACCATGTGCTACTTCCTGACAGGTGAGAATCAGAGCATTCTGTCTTTGAAAGTGTGAGGGGCTGGGACATCTCCAAATGCATGACTGCTACAAACTGCCCTTCAAAATGCTCACGCACTTGGATTAATGTTGATTATTGGATATTCAGTGTAAACTTGGCAGTAAGAGGAAAAGCCTTTGTCCTGCTGAGGTGCTTCATGGAGTGGGCATATAGAGATAAATAGCTTTATTGACTGTTAAAAACAATATACTACATATTGGTACAATGCTTAATAAACTGAGGAATGTTATAGTCATGTACTTTCCTCATTATTCATACTGACATTGTGAGCATGTTGGCAAATTATTTTGTTTTTGTTTTATTTTACCCCAAAAGTTGGATTGTTGCACTGGTCACTCAACCACACTTGAATGATGGGGCTATTCATGTCACCGCACCTGCAAACCTCATTGTCTAACACTGATTTTAGACTAATTTTACTTAGTAAGCAATTAAATGTGTGTGCCTGGAGTGATTTACAAGTCTGCAAGCATGCAATGCAAAACTATGTGGAAGACATATTTAAATGTAGCATTGTCAAAATCTTTGAAGTTTTGGAAATGAATCCACAATCAGTTTGTGTTTTTAATGAAGGTTTATCATTGTTTTTTAATTTTTGTAAAAGTCTGATTTCAACTCTTACCGACTGACTGTGATTTTGTGGATGAAACCACACATCACTTACTTTTATTTTTGTGATGGCTATCACTTCTTAAATTGTCCTTGTCACTTGCTGATGG
This sequence comes from Mchenga conophoros, assembly GCF_057382185.1. NCBI lineage: Eukaryota > Metazoa > Chordata > Actinopteri > Cichliformes > Cichlidae > Mchenga > Mchenga conophoros. The sequence goes on along the minus strand of NC_140532.1, from coordinate 24,022,548 downwards.
CGGTTAAAACTGCTTTTGTTTTGCCTTTTTTGTCTGTAGACACAAATACACCCTTGTCTAGCCTTTATTTTTATATGAATTTATTGAGTTTTTATGGGCCAATCTCTTGACGTGTTTCCTTTCTGAAATATAAAGTAATTAGAGATGGATGGATACCGTGCTATCACTGAAAATATTTCTGGTGATAGCATGGTATCCACACACAAGCATTTACCCAAACAAAAACAAATATATAAATGCACAGGGTTTCTCTGCTCACATAAAAGAGTGATATTTAAAAGCATTAGTGTAGTGCAGTCACAAGGTTATTTTCTGTTTCATAATTTGGTGTGCATCTCGTGTTAAATGAAGGTTGGAAATGTCAAAATTTTAATAATAATTGCTTTTTAATGAAAACAGTGTGACACTTCATCTCCATTAAATCTGCCCTTCAAAATAACTTGCTGCTGAGTGTTGATTACATCATATTGGAGTCTATCATAAAAAATCAAACAAAAACAAGTAAATTCAAGGTTATCCTTTTAAATATATGAAAAATACAAAATATATGAATGGAAAAGAGTGGTCCTTGGTTTTCTTTTTGAATACATAATAATAATAATAATAATAATACATACATACATACACAAGAAGTATGCTTAAATAAAGAACCACCTTTCTGTTACAAAACTAAATGTAGAATTATATTAGGGGGCACGTTTCCCCACAGCGTGGGTAAGCGGCTGTGCCATGAGGTTTTCTCTTTCCCAGTTTGATTTTTAATATCATCAGAAGTATAATTCCTCATTAAAAGGGGGATTCGTTGACATAAATCTTTGGTACAGTCAGGGTAAAAAAAAATCCAACTGAACCAACAGCCACCCTGGGGCGCCTCTGTCAGTGCGCCCCAGGGTGGCTGTGGCTACAATGTAGCTTGCCATCACCAGTGTGTGAATGTGTGTGTGAATGGGTGGATGACTGGATGTGTAAAGCGCTTTGGGATCCTTAGGGACAAGTAAACCGCTATACAAATACAGGCCATTAAAATGATTAAGAGTTTCCTGATCTTAAGAGGTCACTGAGCTAACCTGCAGGACAGCATAAAGTGACTTATAGGTGTATAAACATTCTACCTTCCAAAAGTTGCCTGTGACTTTCTTTCAGACCCAACAGATCACTTAAGTACTGTTATCTACAAGTTCTACAAGAAACATGGTTTAAAATGCATGATTTAATAACTTTAACATTGAATATTCACTGGCAGCATGACCTCAAAAATAACTCTTTTACAATGTTTGCAGTATAATAAGGAGTCATTATACACTTCACGGCTCTCTTGCAGTGCAGTGAGTTATTATTATAATAATTAATCACCCATGTTAGTTGCCTGGGGGCAGATTTGTTGATCTCCCATGGACAAAAAAGGCGTCCTTTCATCTTTCTGTGCAGATCTTGGGAATTAAAAAGACTTGGTGAGAGGATATGTGGATTTGTCTGCTATACTCAGAAACTACTCAGACATGCTTCCTTAATTCTAATTTCTAAAGATGGCCTTTTAGAGAACAAAAAAGAAGGAAATTATAATGAAATGAGAGAGAAAATTGAAGATAATTTGACTGCTTAGTGACAGAATTCCTTTTCATGTTATTGTATGACTTAGCTGCTGACTTACATTAGTCAAATGTGACACCTTTGGCAATGTAAAGCAGATTTGTTGAGACTCCTGCATGTGTTGCTGTCTGCCCAAGACATTTATTTTTGGAAACTGTTCAGTCTGTTCAATGAGGCGTCTAACATTTCAGACCAAACAACTTTATTGTGATAAATTAAATCTTAATGTTTATGTCAGTTCTGAAATTGCTACCATTGTGTTTCATGATGTTATTCTGTGATGATGCAAAATAGCCTATTTGGTAAGCAATGTAGCTGTCACTATATAAGAATGTGATTTAGTAATGGGCGTGTCCTATAAGTCTATCTGACACAAATAACCTGTTGATTATTCATAATCATATCTGAATATTCTATATTCTGAATATGTAGAATTCAGAGATCTAAATTATAAAAACAAAGAAACCAAAAAGTAATTGTAATCAGTGAATACAATGACAGTGAAGTATGTGCTCTAGGTTGGTGTTGTGTTCTGTAATCTTAAACAAAAACACTAAAAAATATTAAGAACAAACACAGTTTCTGTATTTGTACAAGCATAAATTTTTAATCATTCAAGTTTAAAAAAAAAAGTCCTTCCATCCATTTCCCCCCATAAAACACACAGCACTAAAATCTACAAAGCATCCATTCTCTTGTCCTTGTCAGGATTGCACGGGGGCTGGAGTCTATCCCAGCCACCATAGGGCGAGAGGCAGAGTACACCCTGGACAGGTCGCCAGTCTGTCGCAGGGCTAACACATGGGAACAAACAACCATTTGCACCTATGGGCACTTTAGAATTACCAGTTAACCTAATCCGACTAACTGCATCTTCTTGAAATTTGAAAGGAAGTTGGCATACCCAGACAGATCCCACGCACACACAGGGAGAACATGCAAACTCCACACACAAAGGACCCAGCCAGGTCGTGGAATCAAACTCAGGATCTTCTTGCTGTGAGGCAACAGTGCTAATCGCCGCACCACCAGAATCCTCACAGAAAATAAAAGCTGAAGTGAAAAGTTGAATGCCTAAAAAGTGGAGTAAATTCCAGAGGTGACACTGTTGTAGACATATTTAAAATGTGCACACTTATGTTCTCTGAATTGCGAATTAAAAATATGACTTTATCATTTGAGTGGCTGATGAAAGGTTTTCATTGTTAAAACATCAGTGTGGCTAATGAAAACAGGGAGAAACATGAATGATAAGTAGGCAGAGTACATCTAATGTGATAATGAGATTTCCCACTGATAAAAACTACCACAATTTCTTTACATTGGGTGATTAATGGACAGAAAGGTGTAAAAAGACCAATGAGAAACTAACATTTGATTACCATGAATATACCAATATGTGGTTGTTCCATGAAAAGTGAATTTGGTAAGGAAAAAAAACATAAATTTATATCCCTCAATGTTCACTGGTGGTTATTTATACAAATACATAAATGATCTATGTTTCAGAGAAAATTGGCTAAAACATTTTAACTAGTGCAAACAGCTAAACAGCAAGAAAAGTAAACAGCATATGATAACTACATAAAAATCAAAACAAAGCTAACTTATTTGAGAACAATGTGTGAAGAACATATTTAACACATTTAACATATATTTACCTTTGATGGATCCTTACAGGCACACAGACATGTTCATGGCTCAGTAATCTAAAAGGCATAAGGACAGGGTGCATGGAGAAACTAGGGGACTTCTTTTTATTTATTTAGTTATTATTATTTTACACCATGAGAATGTATATTTTTTGCCTGTCCACAATATTTTCCTAACTTTGTAAGTGTTAATCTATTAATTCTATTAAGCTTCTGTTAATCTATTTATCAGTAGAGGTTCAATAAAAAAAACAACACATTAAAGAACTGTGTTTTGCATAGCCACAAGGACAGATCCACCACCACCCACATTACTGTCAGTATGAACAGTTCTTTCTTGTAGTGATAATTATTTCTGTGTGAAGCTGAAGACGAAGCTTCACCTGCTTTGTCATAGCCAGCTTAGCTCACTAAACTCACACACAGCTCAGTGTTAACTGTATTAATGTCAATCTTCCCTTTTTCACTGTGATTGTTGGTTTATCTCCTCCATGCAGTTTAGCAGATAGCAGTTAAGAAGTGTAATCCATTGTCCCCATTCTTTCATATCAGCTTGTTTCATCCTCTTGTACCTTGCTTCTATTATTCATGATTATTATGGGGTTACAGGAATGCTAGAGTGCCTCCAGCTTAAACCCCTTCCTCCTCTGTAGGCCTGGTGATCCAGGAACTGAGGCTCAGACTACTACTGTGCACTTTCCACGTCCTTTTAAGCAACAGCTAAATTACTCGCATTAAAGGATGCTAATTCAATGCCAATCAAAGTTATTTTCGAAAAAGGGAGGGGGAGTGCTTTTCTTTTTAGGCTATATATATACTCCTATTTGACAGATCGACTCTAATAGTGTTGTCAATGGCCTAAAAAGTGATAACTGACAGATCGAGCACAAGCTGTTGTGTGTTTGTTTGTGTGTGTGTGTGTGTGTGTGTGTGTGTGTGTGTGTGTGTGTGTGTGTGTGTGTGTGTGTGTGTGTGTGTCTTAGGACATTGTGAACATGTTTCGGCTGGAAAATACTTAAATTATGTCATCATATGCTGGCACATACCTCCCAGGGAACAAAGGAACTTCATCAGTGGAGCAAGGTTAATGTGGAGTTTTTTCACTGCGTTGAGGCACAGATGGAAATAAGAAAACGTCTTAGAACACACTGTTTATATGCAGCATAATAGTGTATGAATAATTTACTCTCCCTCCAGATGAGTCATTAACACCTCGGCTAGACCACTCCCACCCCCCAGGCTCCAGTAACAATGCTTTCGTTCTGCAGTTTGATTGAAAAGTCAAAGTGATTCTGATTTCTTGGACAAGTTGGACAGCTGTTAATTAGTTTGTCTTTTTTAATCATTTTGGGATGATCCAAATGAAACCTGCCTGTCAGTGTTAATAATTGCGCCTTTTCATCTTTTTCAGAAGTTTTACAAGCACTGCAGAGACAGTCTTGTCATGTAACTGTGTCTTGACAGCTGTGACACCGACTTTACCCAGGAGATAAATGTGCTCTGGCACAGTTGATAGGATTCAAAGATGTAACTTATGTAGAAAAAAATCCAAAATCTAACTTCAGTCTAGAGGTGCTTGAGTGATGTTAATTACCGTATCCCTTGCCAAGACAGTGGCAAGTGACAGTGCTCTACCATTTAAGCTCTAGCATTTCTGAGAAAATAATCTTTCAGAGTTACATACTGAAATGATTAAAAATTAATGCAATACACAAATCTAGGACTTTTCTGTCGTGAACACAACTCTGACCCTAACCACATCCAGCACCTTCAGAATAAACTGCTGACTGTGACCCGAGCCTTATCACTCAGCATCAGTTGCCGTCCTCAGCAATACTCTTGTGGCTGAACGGGAACAAATCCCTGCAGCCAGGCTTCAAATCTAGTAGATATCTTTTCCAGAGGAGGAGGAGGGCTTTAATGAAGCATATTAAGACAAATGAACTACTGTGGTTTTAACATCTTAAAACCAAAACAATTCCTTTGGTCCTCATGTGACTGCTCTCCAGTCACATGAGGACATTTGCATACTTTTAGCCAAGCAGTTTATGGTCTTGAGCAACAAACTCTTAAAAAAAAAGATTCAGAGCAATAAAAAGAGGCATTTTACTGGAAAGGTTTTTGCATCATGGAAAAAGATAGTCAGGAACCTTTCTGGTTGTTTCTCTGCACTTTTCAAAGGCACGAGAAAGTTTCGCTATGTGTCACCCAGCAATGAGCACCCACAGCACATTTACCTTCACACATCCCAAGATATTTTTGTCATGCATGTTACAAAAGAAAAAAAACTTCAACCCTTTTTACACCTTAAAAGCATCGATTACTCTACACTGTTCACAGCAACTGACTCTAACGCTTCATATTTTAAAGCCCAACCTTTCTGTGCACTGTATCTAAATCATTTGTGACATATGGATAAATAATGAATTTCACCATTAGTTACACAAATACACACACAATAGAACTTCACACTTGTATCTTTAAAGTGGGCTAAACATGGGAATCAACAGATTCACAGTTACATGCATTTAACTTTAAACAACAAACATGTCTTATTTTCAAAGGCATTTTAGCTCTTCACCTGTCATTTAAGAGTGTATGTATGCCTGATATCATTTGACAGACTATAACAAAGTATGATCTGTCCTGACAACCACCTACAAGGATTCTGTGTCTATAAATGCCATCTTTGCCATCTGACTGAGAGAAGAGGGTGTTACTTTGCAGGGATGTTCATTGGTCTAAGTGTCCCTTAGCATGATTGCTGGATCAGTAAATACCAGTTATAAGAGCAAACTGATGGGGTCAACAAAATAAGTCCTGTGTAAGGAGTTTACATTTAATAAAATCCTTGTGCTGGAGCTGTTTTGGTATGTGGATCAATCAGCTTTGGGGGGGAAATCGCTGACGATATGAAAAAATAACTGAGAGAAATACTGGATATCTGCAAGTGTCTACATTTTATATAGCTACCAGTTGCAATTGAGACTCAGACTGAACAGCCCTGGCCTCTTTTTATTTATGTTTTTGTGTGTGTAAAACAAAAAATGTATTTAATTTTCATTTGAGATAAAAATCAAGTCTCTTCAAGTGATTTACTGTTTTTAGAAGTGTCTGAAACTGATTTTCAAAGTTTTCAAAGAAGAATGTATTGTGGCTTGTAATAGATATATTCTATAAAGTTATATATCTAACTAAAGGACAAAAAGTGATAAATTCACTAAAATGCAGCTCCAGGATACAACTTTTTAGAGCAAGACAGTTCTACCCCAGAATCTGTTTGGTCAGCTCTTTCGTTTAACTGGAAATTCTAGCCAAAGGTGGCTGCCCCTGCATCTGCTACCCCAGCAATTAATGAGATGGGTCTCAGGAGTCACTGAGGCAGATCCCCAGATAGAGCTGTCCACTTTATCTTAGGCTACATGGAAACGTTGTGGCTTAGACAATGATTCAGTACCTGGGCCTCCTAGAAAGGTCATAGTTTCCTGTACCTCACCACAGGACCTCCCCTACTGTATCCACCAAAGAATAATGGGGGCTGACTCTGCATGCTCCACAGCTAACATTAACATTTTTCTTTTCTGACATGCTTTCAAATTCTTCAAACCTACTGTAGACTACAGTTTTCCTGCAGCCTGCTGTGGCATACTTGTGGAAATCCAGAGCCAAAATAAAGGTACTATAAAATGTTTAGCTGTGTTTTATTGCCCTGAGGTTCATGATGTTGTCCTGTAGTCAAACCAACTTGTATAATGCCATTTCTAACAAGGATTAAGTTCTCATCACTAACAATATTGGTCCAACAATATAGTACAAGTATTGTGTTACTTTGATGTCGCTTTGATCTCTCGACTTTCTAAAACTGCTCTTACGATTAATATGCCGTCACATAAATGTTGAGCCTGTTGACACAAAATGTTCCTTACCACATGCTGCCTTGCGTGTCATTTATCGTATCCTCTGAGATTTTGTTCCTCTCATAATTGTGAGCTTCTATAAATAGCATCAGGAGGACTTTTGTATTTGTACCCAAAATTCTATCCAAAACATCCATTTATATTTACTGACAAGGCCTTCAGCATTCTTGAAGCAGAAGACAGGGCATGTGAAAACAACCAGCATCACAGAGATGCCACTTCACACAAGACTAACATTATCACATCATATTTTGTGAAGCATAATAGGCAACTTGCACTGAAAATTTCACAGTGCAAATTACAGTACAGACTGGCATAGACTAGATTAAGATAGCAGATGACCTCCACAGCTATGAAAACTACTACTAATACGTCAGGGTAATTCAGCCAGTCCAGAGCATTCAGCTAGAAATGACCTTTCAGATTATTCTCCACCAAAGAAACTAAATTCTTTGTGTGAAAAAGGAGGATAAGATAGGCCATTATCTGTGCACTTTATAAGATAAGATAAGATAAGATAAGATAACCTTTATTAGTCCCACACATGGGAAATTTGTTTTGTCACAGCAGGAAGTGGACAGTGCAAAAGTTATGAGGCAAAAATTAGAATACAATAAGAATAAATACAGTACACAACTGTACAGAATAGAATAAAATAAAATACTATATACAGTAGAATAAAATAAATATACAATAAGATAAAAATAGAATACAAATACAAATACTATATACAACTGAGTAAAAATACAACGATGACAGAAAGGATTATTGCACTTAGTATTATTGCATATGTATGGGAGGGAAGGGAGCCTCGATCACAGGCATTTTTTCCATCTGCCCTGATGTGCATCTGAACATCAACTTTGGCTAAAAGATTTGAAGTGCCTGTTCAGCTGCCTCTTTACTTCTAATCATCCTTTCTTACCTCTTTTCTATACCTTTAATTATAAAAAAAACTTTATGGATTTAAACTTTGTAATCAAACACCAGTCCTGCAGGAATGTATCCTCTTGAATGGTTAGATTTTTGTGAACCAGCTGGCATCACTTCTGTTTCTGCCCTCAGTGACCACAAATCATTCTTTTAGTTCCTTGTTTCACCAACAAATTACTGAAGACTCGAATTATCTAAATGCTAAAGCAGTCACATTTATCTGGATTAATGACTTCAGATAAAGACTATTATGCAGTGCAATTCAGAAATCGGTCTGTAGATGTAACGCTGGAGCAGTTAACACTAATGAATCAGCTTTTGTTCACAGAACAAGAAGCCACAGAAATAATGTGCCATTTAAACTGACACTGAGCTTTTGAAGCTCCTCTGCTACTTCATGGTAGGAGTCTTATTCATGGCTGTGGGGAGTTCACACCCAGCACACCCATCAAACTGCTAACACTGAACCATTACACGAGGAAAACTCTCAAGCTTTTAAGAGGAAAATGCTTCTAGAAATGCTTTGCAATCTGTTTAATGTAATGAAACACACAAACACAGAAACACACACACGTATATGAGGGTAATTCTACAGAGGCTAAACGAGGTTACTCACAGGGTGCTGGTAAGAAATATCTATATTGCACGGAGATCATGGACTAACTGTCACGGTCTGGAGGGCAGACCGTGGGGATGTGGGGAAAGGAGGACCCAAAACGCAGACTCTGCGATGCAAACAGTGCTCTTTATTTACAGTGGAAAGCTGTAAACACAATAACTCCCCGTGTTTCTCCCCAGACTCCCGTGTCGTGTCCTCCAAGTGCTCTCTGCTCCCGTGTCTGCACTCCCGGTGCTCGCTGCTCCTTAAGCCTTCCACGCTCCTCCTGCGGGAAACAATAGCGGCAGCAGTCAGGACACTGAACAATGGCAGGCATACACTACACAACCAAAACCTAAACTGGGTAACTAACGTGGAGTCCCAAGCAATGATCCCGCGTCGGTGGGAGCTCCAAGACTCTCTTAAGTAGCTCCCCCGACGAGGCCTGATCAGCAGCAGGTGTGTGGCTTCGGGTGTGGCCAGTCCCCTTGCAGGGCCACACCCTCCAGGCCTGACGCCGCCTATAAACAAGTGCTCAGCCACCCACACACACATATACACAAGCACAGGGAAGGGGGAGCAACACCAAAATACACAGCAATAATAATAATAATAATAATATAATACATGACTGCTCAGGGATCCTGGGTCGCCCAGTCCCAGGACCCTGACACTAACCATCTACCATGAGAGCACAGATGCTTAATAGTTCAGTATTTTTACCTTTTTTAAAGCTACCGGTTTAATACGATTCATAACAGAAGGCCAATTAATCACCTACACATTTCATAGAATTTTCAACAGAAACCCAAAATGATTGTAGTTAAAGCTGATTTAATTACGTGACCTTGAGACTACATCAAATGGTGTGTAGCAATTGACCACTCCTGTTTTATCTCCATCTCTGATCGGCTACCATCGATCTCAGCTGCCTGGCAAATGAGCAGGGGATGCCATTTATTCTCCTGAGACGGCCTTCCGGTCGTCTCGGATGGCCTCCCGGTGAGATCTGACTTAGGAGATACAGGAGAAAACGATTAAGTAAAGCTGCTGCAGGACTCAGAGGACTTTCCTATTGAAGGTGATGTACAGAAAATCCTTAAACTTTGTTTTCCTTTCTTTTCTTTTTTGTGTTTAAGTGAAAACTGCAAGAAGGGCAGGAATGATTTTTTTTAATTGAAAATACGCAATTTTGTATTTTTGTGAAACCTAATATATGGTAGAAAATAAAACATGTTGAGGCTGAAAATCATATATCCATTACGAACAGTAGACTTACAGTCCAAACACTGTCCTGACTAGCTGGCTACTAAAATAAATGATATGAATACATTCATGAAAAATTTACATTTATAATCTTGCAAAATCTTTGGAATATAGAGCTGTCTGTTAATAGACAGGATAAGCTCGCTGTCTAACAACAAAAACTTTCTTTAGAAATATAGCTTAGCATCTGCTTACCCTAACTCTTTTGATGGTTAGGGTTAGTGGCTAGGGTAAGCATTATGTCAATTATGTTCTCACTAAGATATGAAAACAAGTGTGTGTGTGTGTATGTGTGTGTGCTCCTGTCTAGCTATCTTTGTGAGGACCGAAATCTGCATTCTACTAGTGAGAACCAACAGTCACTTGTGAGGACACACACACCGGTCCTCACAAGTTTGAAGACCTTTTTGAGGCTCAAAATGTGGTTGTAGTGTCAGGGTTACAATTAGGTTATGGTTAGGTTTAGGGTAAGGGTTAGGCATTCATTTTTAATGGTTAGGGTTAGGGTAAAGGGCTAGGGAAACCATTATGTCAATGAAGGTCCTCACTAAGATAGCTAAACGGGCTTGTGTGTGTGTGCGTGCGTTCGTGCGTGTGTGTGGTGTGTGACTTTATTTATTCGTCAAAGCCAGCAGACGTGCAACTGTGCCCATGCAGGTGTCTGCACTGAGCTGATAGTGCTCTCAGCTTGAGCCTACGACTCAACTGCACAAATAGCTTTAAAACTTTGATTCAGGTGAACCGAGCCCGACTATTATCTAAAACCTAGAAGCAGACTTTGCCACTCACACACCCTTGTCACCTCCTGGCAATCGCCTGTTCAAACTTTTCAAAGAAGTTCCCCACAGAGACGCTTTTTACTCTCCCTCATCTTTCTGGTCCGTCAGAATTAAAAAGAAAGCTGATCTTCAAATAACTTCCTGTTCTGTAAATGACTTAAAAAAGGCATCAAAACAGCAGCAGGTATGACTGAATCTGGTTGCAAGTGTATCAGCAGTGCATGCATGATGAGATGAGAATGCAAGATGAAAATCGTGCATGCTCAGAAAGTTAGCATGTTTGAAATTCAAGCGAGGAGGAAAACGTTTTAATTTCATATGAGCAAGAGATTCAAAAGACTATTTTTGAAATTTCACTTTTTAAAGGCATCTATGACTGGTGAAAATTTCTTGCTTAATATTAACAGATTCTCTTTGTATTTATTTTGCTGTCAAACTATCCAGGGACCCTTATTAAAATTGCTGTCTGTTTTTTATATTTTGGTTCAACAGCAAAAACAGGAGCAGTGAATGAGATGTCATCACAGGTCACCATGCAATCTTTCTCCTATTGAATTCATGTTTCTGACAGAGAGTAATTTTATAAAGGAAGATATGAAAGAGAAAAAAAAAATCCTGAGGAAAAGGAATAACATAGTGTCAGCATTACTGGTTATATAATTGGCCTCTCAGCATGAAAATAAGATGGCTTGGATCAGATATTGCTGTTCCCTGGTCATAACTACACCTGTCTGTCATTTTTCTGAGGAATGGCAGGAGAACATCAAAATGGTAGAATATAAACTTAAGCTGAGTCTAAAATTGCAGGATGTTTGTGTACCTAAGATTTATGGAAATTCAACCAATACAGTTATACTTGCACTTGTCATAATAATGGATTGGATTTATATAGCGCTTTTCAAGGCACCCAAAGCGCTTTACAATGCCACTATTCATTCACTCTCACATTCATACACTGGTGAAGGCAGCTACGGTCGTAGCCACAGCTGCCCTGGGGCAGACTGACAGAAGCGAGGCTGCCATATCGTGCCATTGGCCCCTCTGGCCAACACCAGTAGGCGGTAGGGTAAAGTGTCTTGCCCAAGGACACAACGACCAGGACAGAGGACCCGGGGATCGAACCGGTGACCTTCTGGTTACAGATACGCTTCCCAACCCCCTGAGCCACGGTCGCCCCAGCTGTGAGAACCCAAATGCAGGACTCAGGTGCAACGTTAAACTTAAACAGCATCTTTATTGCTAAACTCCAGAACTCAGGGAATGCAAAATTTAGGCATCATCTGAAACTAAGAAACATGGGAAACACACACACACAACAATGTGACAAGGAACAAAGGGAAACTGAAGACTTAAATACACACATGAGGTGTATAAAGAAATTGTTGCAAACTGGGGAATGAAATGATAAGCTTTTACAATTAATACCGTTAATGTTTCACTGCATGAGAAAGAAACTCTCTTCACTTCTAAAGACACGACTACAATGAGTTCTTTAACCTACTTAATCGAAAACAAAAAAATACATGTGTTTATAACAATTTTAACTGCTAGATTTACAAGTTTTAGCTACGCAAGAATTTTTTCTTGCTTTCAATTTAGTCTGTAATAATTCTTTGGAGCATGAGTTTTTGTTTTTGTAAGTATAGTACAAAACTGAAAATGGTGCTCCAAACATGTGGCCACTTCGTAGTCAAAGCAATAAAGCTGTGTGCTAACAGGTTTTTTCTTTTAGCTATCAGTGATTTTTAAAAACCTGATCTACAGCATCTGATTAATTATCAACTCCTTCCCAAAACAAAAACGCAGAAACACAGACACCCTGCAGAAATCTGCTGGGGCTTCAGACACACCTTCAGGCATCTGTGTGTAACAACTCTGGTACATGTTACTCCGACACACTACTGCGGCCTTGTGGGAGTTATTTCATGATAATATGAATGGCTGTGACCTTTCATAGAAACCCAACACTAAATCATTGCCGGTGCTCTATGTTTCTGCAAAAGCTAAGATAAAGTGAACAGCTATGCCTCAGGATCTGCCTCAGCAACTCTTGAGACCGTTCATTAATTGCCGGGGCTGCAGACTGTCACCACAAATCCACTAATTCAGTAACTGAACACATGATTCACTGTAACAAGCACATGAGTCATTGTAACACAGTCAAGAGTTTTAACAACACACAGGTGTCCACTGGAAAGACAGATTTCAGCCTAAAATTACAATGGCAGTGAAATAAATACAGCTGCGTGTATTTTCACTCCACCGACACATTCCTGCCCAATGACAAGTTTCAGTTTGCCTAGATCGTGTTGATTTGTGAGTTAACAGCAGTTTTATTTCTTGAACAGTTAAAAGAGAAATGTTAAATGCAGAACCATTTATTTTAAACTTTATATAAGAGAGGATAGAATGGGCTGAGTGAATGTGATGTACTCCTGTAGACTTCCAGTTCCCCAAGAGATCATAAAATGTCTTGACTTTGACCAACTAGAGCAGAAAAAAATGCAGCATCAACAACCAGATATTATTGTGCACCTGCAAGTGTATGTTGAGTAGATTTTGCTGACATACTTTTATTCTTAATGTAGTATCTTGGGGAACATTGTTTCTATCTGAGTCTCTTGCATAGATTTGCCTATATACACCACTCTATTCAGAGTGAAGGAAAAAAGAAAAAAGCACTTTTCATTGCACTTCAGTAAAATTAGGTAATAATGAATTAATACAGTAGAACAACAAGGTAATAATATGTAAATAACATGTTATTACTGCTTACTTATAAAGTAATGTACAAGCAAAACAAAGCAATAACTAAGTAATATGTTGTATAAACAATAGTTTTAGTAGAGTACTATTATAATGAAATTCATAAAATCTGCTAATAAAGGACCAGAAACTGGGGCTAAACTGTGGAAACAAAAGTAGGCCTATGACGTGAAACCTCTAATATTAAAGTAATACATAAGTAACAATATTATAATCTGCTAGCAATATATTAGTATCATTTGTGCATGAGAATGTTTATATGATGACTTTAAACTGATACCTGATAATAATAATGTAAAGTTTTTGATGGTTTAACATTTTAACATACTATTCCCATATTATAATGCTGGAGTCAATCCTACTATATTCTTTGTTCTTTGAAGGCATCAGTGTCAATATCGTGTTTTATCCTGAGGCTTATGACATGAAAACACTTGTGGCAGTTTCTGTGTAATAACCAGGAATCAGGCTGGGAAATGCAAAACTTCATGTTTCTATAAAACTTCAGGGTAATTTTTCCAATAATGGAAAAGTTTGGGGAGTAAACTATTTGATTGATGCTGCAACTTCTCAAATCACAGTTCAGTTCTCTGATTACGCCATAAGTCAAACGAAGGGAAACAAACTTAAACAATAATCCTTTCTTGTAGCTGAAAAAAATGTGCTCATCGAAATAATGCATGAAAAAAACAGATGAAAAACATTTAGCATTTGTAACGTCATGTTCAGAGAACAGTGACAGTTCAGTGATAGTTGTGATTTTGTTACGGTTTATTATTTTTAACCCATTATGGAGAAGTGGGCATTTCTTGATTCCAGATCAATTTGTTAACATTATGTCTGAGAGCTGAAATAGAATAATTAAATAGATTGGTTTGATATGTTGTTGCTTCTATAGGCAGTACATAGGCTCTGTGTAGGACTAACTGAACTATTAGCATCAGAGGTCTGAATTTACTATGTGGACTAAAAGTTCATGTTTAAAAATTCAAACAAACAGCAGTTTGTTGAACTGAATACCGAGAGTTACTGAACTGATTATCCATCCATCCATCTTCTTTATCTGGGGCCGGGTCGCGGGGGCAGCAGCCTAAGCAGAGACGCCAAGACCTCCCTCTCCCCAGCCACCTCCTCTAGCTCATCCGTGGGAACACCAAGGCGTTCCCAGGCCAGCCGAGAGATATAATCTCTCCAGCGTGTCCTGTGTCCTCCTCCCGGTGGGACATGCCCGGAACACCTCACCCAGGAGGCATACTTGTCAGATGCCCAAACCACCTCAGCTGGCTCCTTTCGATGTGGAGGAGCAGCGGCTCTATGAGCCCCTCCCGGATGGCTGAACTTTAAACCCTATCTCTAAGGGAGAGGCCAGCCACCCTTCGGAGGAAGCTCATTTCCGCCGCTTAACTTAACTGATTAGTTTAGCCAAATGGCTAAACTAATCAAAACAATCATGACATCGCTGACTGGATGATCTGCTCAAGAAAGACAGTCATGTGGGAGCCTTCCATGTATCCTCAGGCCTCCTCCTGCTCGACACCTACCCATCAGTCATCCTGGGCTGAAGTGGTAGTCTGAAGCCACAAGGGGGTCTTGGATGGAGTTTTTTCTCCCCCCTCTCTGAACTGTTCCAACTGCTACATCACCTTATCTGAAAATAATCTATCAACTCAGCTGATGCCCTATAGCAGTTCCATCTCATCCAGGTCTGCACCTGAAAGCAGTGCCTGCTGATATTATTATCTTTCCTTCCCTACATCTGATGCCACTACCCTATCACAGAAGTTGCCTCTCCAGACACACAGTGAAGCTCAAGCACTTCATCTGAACACACAGTATTCATCTGGTCATCTCCTCTTCTCCCCAACCACTTATATATTTGCCTGTTTAATGCTGTCACACACTGCTCAGTGCCCAGTAAACACTTTGTGACTGCATTAAATAAGTCTCAAACTGTTTAGTTATTGTTGGTCTAATGTTTAATGCACACAAACCTGGTAGGTCTGTAAGGTCTGCAAGATGTGGTCAACTGGTAGTCCACAGATCTGAAACGAAATAGGCTAATAAGGTATTGCATTTGCTATGCTGCCCAAAGCTGGAACCAAGTATCTGTTAGAGTCAGATGGCAATCTTACCTATTATTTCAAAAAGAAGCTGAAACCAGCAGCTCTATCATTGTTGTTATTCTATTTTTTATAACTACACTATAAATTTTATTATTATAACTAAAACAATAAATAGTGTTTTTTCTGTCTTTTTTTTCTTCGTTTATACCAATATACCAAGGCTGTCTGTGAAATGTTGTCTGTCTTTCTGTGTTAGCCTTGCGATAGACCTGTACAGGATGCACGCTGACTCTCGCCCTATGACAGCTTGGATAGGCTTCCACCCCCAATGCAAGAATCTCAGATCAATGTCTGAATAGGAGAAAGAGTTTATCTGCATGTCCAGTATTGCTTCTAATCTAAACTGTATATTAATAAATTGTCAGTTGTATTGTGTTCTTCAGTTCTAGTCACTGACATATTTAAAACATGCATTTATTATTGAATTATTTTTCAATACATTTTATGCCATGTAAGTTTTATAGAATGCAATACATAAATAGGGTTTTACATTTACATTTGATATCAAGTTATTATGAATAATTGTTACCGGTAATTCTCGTATGTCTGTCTGTGGATAACAGGGTGAATAAGGTTTATTCATCATATGATTCATATTTGATTTGAATGACACCGAGCTGAATGCTTACTGTCGGGCAGAAGGCTAAGTAGAAAGAAATTCCTGGTAAAGTACAACTTTCACTTGATGACTTCATTGTTCACAAAGCCAGTCAACTTGAAAGCCACTACAGCAAAAAGCAATGTAATTTCAGCTTCTATTACAGCTACATTTTAAGAAGTCAGAGGAAAGGGAAAAAACACAGTCTTCATTACAAGTAGTTAGCCTTGATGGGCGTCTTCAATTGACTCTTAAAAACAGCTGTAACGCTGCCAGAGAAACACATGCTGCTATGCTGTAGCAAAAGCCCACTTAAGGAGAAGGGAAATATCTGGGCTGATTTACAAACAGAAATGAGCCCGTTTGCAGTGTGCTCCACCTAAAATTAGGCCAGAAACTCATGGATTTTTCTCAGCTGGGAATGGCTGAAGAGATGCGTTTCGGGACCATTTTAAGCAACCACGCCACATGCGCTATTTGCTGTATTTTAGCAGCTACTTGAACTGCCTTTTGCATCACAGATGGAAAAGCTGGAGTGATCTCCCTGCTGCTGTCAAGGCCACTTTAAAGCTGGCGGAGTTTGCAGATCATCTAAAAAACAAACATTTGATGATTTGTCCTCAGAGGGACTCCTTTCAATTATTCTGGCAGCATTTGAAAAAGAAAGATGCCATGCTGTCTAGTCTCTGTCTGTGCTAAGAGATTGTTCTCTTACTGTGTTGTTACACAGCCACCATGGCACATTTGAATTTCAAAGTTCAATCTTCCCAAAGAAAGTTTCAAGAGTGACTTTCACAAAAAAAAAAAGCTGTGAAAAGGTATCATTCACTCCAAATCCCAAGAGACATTGTTTGTCAGTGCCAATTTAGAATAAGTCCCTTCACATATGGTATTCTGAAGGAGAAGACAAGTATTCAAAGGGATTCTCTTTGCCAGGGAAAAAGATTTCTTTCTTTCTTGAAATATATAAATATAATGTTCTGATACAGCACAGTAACCTAGATCCAATACAATATATATTAATTACTGCATACAATTGTCAGTGCAACCAAATTTGCTCAGTTTTAGGTTAAAAACAGTTTTCACCCAGTCCGGCTGGTCAGGAGGTCAAGCTGGAGAATGTTAACATTCACATATATGAACTCATGCATATTAACTCATTAATGCTAAAATGTGAGTGAGACATGTTTAGAAATCCTCATAACGTTTTTGTGGGTATTTGGCTCAACACTTGATTCAATCTTGTTCCATGTTTGTAAAATTGTCCACCTTAAAAATGAAATAATATCTCTGAAGGATCAAACCTATTTCCTTTCAATTTTCAAATCAATTTTATTTATATAGCACCAAATTGCAACAACAGTTGCATCAAACTATTTTCCATTGCAAGGTAAACATGCTTCAATAATACAGAGAAAACAGAAAGAACCCCAACAGTCAGATGGCCCGCTATGACCAAACACTTTGGCGACAGCGGGAAGGAAAAACTCCCTTTTAACCTCCAGGAGAACCAAGCTCAGGAAGGGGCAGCCGTGTGCCGTATTTGGGGTGAGGGGAGGAAGACAGGACGAAGACACACTGTGGAAGAGAGCCAGAGAAGAATAACTATGGATTAAATGAGTGGTGGTGTATAAACATAAACAACTGTAATGCAGCTGTATGAGTAATGGCAACATGATAACTTCAGCTTAGTAGCTAAAAACAAATGTTTACAGCGGTACCAAAGAATAACGAGTACGGTATTTACAAACCAAGTGATGCTGACATAGTTTTAATCTTACAAGTTAAAACAAAAGGTCGATTATACAGAAACGGAAAGGAAATATTAACCAGATCTTTCTTTAAAATCTATTCAGATATTGTAGATAAGCCCAAATCATGCTTTGTGCATGTCATACAGCTCAGGAAAGGGCTGACAGACCTCACTGACTAGGAGCAACATTTCCCATAATTGGGAAAACAGCCCTGCATCCTCTGACCATGAAGCCACATTGATTTTCTATTTATCCATCCCTCTGTTCCTGCAATTCAGTAGTGCAGCCACTGCAGAGGAGAAGCAGCTCCCAGAATGTCTCACCTCCTCTGGGAGCAGCTGCACTCTGAGAAAGAGATGCTCCTGATGTAAACAGCAGGTTGGTGTGGATGTGTGTTTGTTAGTATGTGCTTGGATGTATGCGCCCTGGCTTCATCTGTCTTGCTCTTCATGTTAAGGGCAATGACTCATGCTACAGCAAGGGCCAAGAGACAAACATGGCACAAGCTGCAAGACCACCTGCTGGGCTGGAGAGCAGGGCAAAGGGAAGTGGCTCCATCTGACATCCATCTCGACTCTGATTCATTATCATCTTTATATGAGCAAAAGGTTGCCGTCTGTAGATTCGGTGGAAATAGCGTGTGATGCATTTGTCCGCCTACTATCCCCAAAGGCTCAGCAAACCTTCCCTCCCTCGCTGCCAGCTCTAAGCACTGTTATTTAGAGTGATGCATTTCCCTCTGCCTTCTTGCTGGAGTGGACTCTTCATCACCTACACAAACTCACACACACCAACAGTGGCATTCACGGCGTGAAGACACACATGATGGCTAACGCAAACAGACACACTAACACAAACCTACATAAACATCAGTGGCACTAGTGTGTAGTGCAGGAATTGGAGCACACATGTCAAAGTGTCCAGGGGCAGCAGATCCTCTCCTATGCAGCACAACTTTATTTGAAACAGCTTCGTACTTTGCTAAAGCAAAAGTCAAAGTCCTCCTGCTGACACTCTCTGACTGTGCACATACTGAAGGCAAAAGTTTCTAGGTTAAGGTTTTTCTGAAGAAACAGACATATAATTTTCTTGCTTAGCAGTGGGGAAAGTCTCAGTGGTTGCGTAAACTGAGGAGATCTGAAGTATATGTTTCTCGTGTATAAGATGTATTGTACCTTAGATTTAGAAAAAGGTAATAATCATGTTGGTTAACTCAGTAACTCACACTTTAGCCCAGAAGATTAACGCATCAATGTGAATGACCAACATTCGTGTTTGGTCAGAAATAATACATTTTGACTTATTTTAACCAGAAGGTGTTTAATTTATCACCACTGAATGCTCTTCTTACACACGTTTTTCAATTAATGTAAATAAATAAACAATCTGTATCATAAGTTGCAAATATACTGATACTGAACATAATGTTCACTGACATAAATATTTATTTTTTCTACTGAAATATCATGACTGTCAGTACAACATGAATCTGCAGGCCAAAAATGCTTTCATTCATTTCTTTTCTCATATTCAGCATTTTTCAAGGTTACATCTGACAGTATGTGATTAAGGTTAAGGAAAGATGAAGGCCTGGTCTAATACAGTGACAGTCTGCGATGACTTGAGACATTATGAATTTGTCCATGTTTAACCAGACTCCTGAACTTTTCTTAACCTCAAAGAGCTTTGGGGAGTCAGCCAGGACTATTTTGCACACCCAACCGTCCACTTCCGATTCCTAAAGCCAAATCTAATGAAGTTCATAAACATTTATTTATGAAAAGTTATTCAGCTACCAATCTTCTAAACCAGAGCTTCCCAAAGTGTGGGGCCCGCCTCCCGGTGGGGGGGGCGCAGAGCCATTGCAGGAGGGGCACGGTATGAAAAGGAAAAAAAAACAAACACTGCTAGCACGGGGCACACAAACGCAAAGTAGGAGTTGAAGCGTCGCTGAATATGTTTCCAAACCAACTTCATTCTAAGCCAAAGACTAGAAAATCTGGTGAAGCATATCTGCCCTTTGGTTTCACCTGCACAAGTGCCGAGGTAGGTCTCAGAATTGGTTTTCCCTTCCTCGGGAGCAGCGCTGGGCTCTTCAAATCACAGACACACAGTATCCCACATTCTTGATTTTTAGTTCACAAACACTTCTTATAATGACTAACTACTCCTGACATTTTGGAGATGTTAGCTCTTTATACAGTAAAGTTACAGCGGGATACAAATAATATCAGGCTGATCCTGCCACGATTTGTTTGTTCAAATCACAGACAAACAGTATCCCACGGTTGTTTATGTTTTTGAACCCATTTTGCACAGAGGCATTTTTTGAAAAATGTATTGATAGCAATGTTGAATATTATTACACAGGAAAAAAACAACTACACGTAAAATAATCACACCGTGACGCCTCTGCCTTTCTAAATAGAGGGACAGTAACTGCGTGTGTGTATGTAATCGTGTAAAACGCTTACATACAGATTAACAGTAACAATATTTTGTCTCTATCTGCCATTCTGCAATTCATCTCATGTAAACAATAATGTGGCGCACAGCATGACGTGAAAAAAGGTACAGACAAACTCTGTATTCCTCGTCCACACATAAACACAAAAAAGGAGTTTTAAAAAATCTCGTTTTCGGTGATTGGAAACGCCGTTTACGTGTGGATGAAACAGCTGCGTTTTCAAAAATACCCGTGTAGGTGCGGACGTAGCGTAAAAGAGTTAGTAGTTTACTTTCTTTCTACCTGTAATTTATTGCAGATTACTTGTATTTGCTTAATCGTTTACTAAGTAAGGCGCTATATAAATACAGGCCATTTACCATTTAAATGTTTGAGGTGTGAAATAAACGGCAATGGAGCAAAATATGGGTGTGTGTGGTTGGAGGATATGTTGGGGGTGGTGGGGGGGAGGGGGACATTTTTCTTGTAAAACAAAGGGGGGCCCAGTAAAAAAAGTTTAGGAACTGCTGTTCTAAACATTACAAATATACGATACAGACTTGCATTACAATAATGATTTTGAAAAAAATGTCACTGCTGGAATATACTTAAATACATATATTCAATATGTGGACATTGAAGGTGTTTTTGATTTACTTCAGTATTTCTAATGCAAGAAACTTTATACTTGTACACCGCTGCAGATGGAAGGAAAATTTTATTTTATAAATAATTTTTTTTTTATAACCTTTCAATGCAGATGATGAACGGCATTTTTCTTCACAGTGAGTGACTTTGAATTTTTCTTTTTTGTTTTTTTTGGATGAAGCACAGTTTTATGGGTTGAGAAGACTTTCGTGTATCCCAAGTTAAGTGCATTATTTGAAGGCCATGCTTGGAATCACCAGAAAGCACCTTCACTAACTCTAAATTTAGGATAGCTTTTCAGAGCTCATTAATATTTTCGCTACAGATTTTATTCAATGGCAATGTTAACATATAATCATCTTGTAGAATATGATGCATTAGCGTATACTAGGGGTGTCAAACATAAGGCTCAGGGGCCAGAATCGGCCCTTCAAAGAGTCCTATCTGGCCCACTGGAAAGCTTTAGAAAATGTAAAGGAGTGCATAGAACTGTATGTCAGACGTTTTGCAGCTTTTCTTGTCAATAAAGTCTACAGCTGCATTGCCATCCATACCACACATGCTACAGCAGTTAAGTCATAGATAAGCAATTAAATGACGGAAAAGTTTTGCTTTTCCACTAGTGATACAGCACAAATACAGGACAATTTGGGTAATAAACTATCATAACTAACTAACTAACTAACTAACTATTTTCTGTCTTTTTACGAACTTCTCGTGTAAAGGAACTGAGAACTACTGTTAAATTGCACTTCTTTTACTTATATTAAAATGTCTAAGGGATTAAATGTTTAGTAAAATGTATTTGCACTGACAGAAAGGGCAGTTCGACTAGTCCAACCCACTTGAGATGAGGGTGGACTGTATCTGTCCCACACTGTAAAATGAGACTGAGCTATCCATCAAGTACAATCTTGAATACTCTAGTAATATGCAACTATTAAACATATTAAACACAACACAATTATGTAAAATGATTGTTAGTCTACATAAAAATGTTTACCTACAGGTAAGTTTTTCAGTGCAGTCTCTTTACTTTTATTATCATTATTTTCACACTAAGGCCACTGTTAGTGTTTCTTCAGATAATCCAAAGGAGACATCCACCTGGTTACAAATAAAGAGTCACTTTTATGAAGAAAAAGGTGAGTGAGAAGAAACGCAGAAGTGCATCTTGTTCACGTCTCTCTTCTAGTTTGAATTGGGGAATACAGGACTATAAAATGCACAGACAAGTAACTGAGTAATAGAACAGGGGTAAATTTAAGTAAGGCTGAGAAAGAAATCCTAAAGTCTTTTTAAAACTGAGACACATAAAGCAAAGAGAGATTTTTTTTAAAAAAAAAAGGTATATCGAGGAAAAATTAAATTTTCAAAAAGTGTAGACATAAAAGAAAATATAACATCTCATGTTAGTGTCTTGCTCAGTCTTTGAGACTCACTGAGAGCTCATATTGTTCTCTGTTGTAGTTTATCTCTTGTGATAGAAATAGACAGTCACACAAAGAGATGTGAGTTAAAGTTTGGATCTCAGCTTGAACATCTGGAAAATGAAGGTCTTTGCTTCAGGATAGAGTTCTTCGGATTTCTGCTCTGTTTTGGTTGAAGTTCTTCAGCTTTTCTAAGCAGCTCTTCTAGCCATATGGACCCATCTGCATTTCAGGGTCTGGCAGTCAGCGAGACACTCTGAGGAGCCTCCTTTAATGTTTCAGCATCCAGCAGCCTGGCTCTATAATTTTCCAGCCAGTGTGGCGGAGGGAGCTAAAGTGCTAAATTGCTGTCTGGAGATACTCAGGGATTCCTAAAAAAAGTAACCCCCTGATATGTTCGTGTGCAGGACTGCGCAACCTAGTGCATATTTAATCCCTAGTTAATCAGTGCAGGCGATAGTGCATGTAAGCAGATTAGTCTGACCCTTATTCATCCATAACAGGGCAGATCAATGTCTGTCCATTTTGCTGGAGGAGATCACTGACATGTAACTGACGTGGTCCTTTACTTACCAATAAGATTTTTATAGAAAATGTAATTTTGATTCTAGTCTGCTATTATCTGCCTAATCCTTAGGCGGAATATCATCACTGTCTGGTGAGGACCATGTAGCACTTAAAATAAATAAATAAACAAAATTCTAAATTACGTTTTTTCTGAAAAAAAAAAAAGATCGGTAAAGTTCTTCCCTATCTGGAAACTAAAGATCCTAACAAAATGAAAATATTCTATGCAGATGTTATAGCTAGTGCTGTATATGAGCGCTTGAAAGCATGTAGAAAGCATGTAACTTTCATAAAGTTTCACGCCGCGAGAGAACATGAAACTCAAATTTTTGTAGCTCCAGAGACGAGTCCTCAGTCGCTGCACCCCTGGGAACATGCAGATTGTGAACAGAGAAAAGAGATGGAAATAGTTCCTTTAACAGATGGAAATTGATTTTTTTTGTTTTTTGTTAAATTAGTATCAAACTAAAATGCTACAAAGGGATTAAGGTGTTAAGGACATATTAATTTCTTCATAAAAAATGCTTCCTGTATGTCAGTGTTTGCTACAATTGCAGACATCAGTACAATAAGAAAAATATGTTCTGGGATAGCAATGGTCAAACTGTACAATACACCATGTAAGGTTGCTCACAGTGCACAAAATATGACAATGGGATGAAAAACTGTCATCTCACAGCAACAGACACTGACATTAGAAATCTGCAGCCCTTTTAACCTTTTTTTTTACTGGGTGTAACTTTTTTTTGGCTGCAATTCCCGGGTCATAGATTTACAGTTTTCATAAGCAATTTTAATCTTTTTTCAGATCGATACTTTGAAGTTGTTGCTCCTGTCAGTGACTTCTGACGCTCATCTTCCCTGTCACATATCATTTTCTGTAAAAGCAGTTTTTAATCTGTGTTCAGTTTGAAATAACTGAAAGTAAAAACATATAGAAGTGTCACTCGCCTCCATACCATTATATCGAATGTTAAATTCAAAAGGGAGTATTAGCCCAAGTATTAGAGTTCTTTTGTAGTCACAGAGGCTCAAGAAGAGGACTAATACACATAATCCTTAGAAGTTCCTTTATTCTGCCACCTTGCCTCTTTGTTGCCAAAAATAGACATCTCTTTTCTATTTTCAGATGTTTTGTTTTTTTGTTTTATAAAGTGAAACAGATCAACATACTCAAATAAAAAAAAAAGAAAGAAAACAACCTGAGCTACTCTTCAGAGATTACAACCAGAGGATGAGGCGCAAAATGCAGGAATATGATTAAAACCAAAGCAAGTAGCTGGGGTCAGAAGTCGTTTCACTTGCTAACTGAATATTCATCAATTTCACCCTTAAACCGTGCAGTGATTAATTGAACCTCCAGTGTGATTAAAATATGAATGCGTTCCTTTCAAAGCCTAAACTCTCAGGGGTGGCACATCCAAACTGAGCAGCTCATGTTTAATGCATAAGCTACTTATTGGTTTATCTTGGTGAGACCACTTACTCCTGCCAGGTAGTTTCTTTCCTCACTGTTCACCTCCACGAGCATAAATCACCAAGAGTTGTTTGTTCGTGGCCTCACTGTTTACCCCAGTCAGGTGTCTTTAGAGGCAAAAAATATAAAAGTCAATGCTGCTAATGAAAGAGGGGGAAAAAATGTGCAGAGCGTGACATTTTTGGGAGCGCACAGAAGCTCCTTCATTGCCCTGGGCGTTGTGTCTCGGCCCAGTTGTGCAGCCAACCAACCTGTGGTTCTGTCCCACTTTCTGCCCTCATCCGTCACACTGAAAGTGTTACAGACTCTGATTCATTTCCCATGAATCCCATTTATTCCTCCCAGGCCGCTGTGTCATCACTGCAGACTTACCTGCTCTATCGTGCTGGAAGCAGGCAGGCTGCATTTGAATATTTCATTATAGCATGATAATACTTTAAATATGCCACAGGATATGATTTATACAGGTCACAGAAGATGTTCACACATTTCTGTGCCTGGGTGTAATTGCCACAGGTTGCGATCAGTGACCTGACATGAGAATGTAGTTTTATATGATGAATTATCAACTGTTAGAAAAGGGTTTGTTCCCTGAGAACAGTATATTTTTTATTCTTCTTGCAGATACCAAAACACATATGTGCATGAACCTGTAGCATTTAAATTCACTAAGAGGAGCTGTAAAAAAAAAAAAAAAGGAAGGAAGAAAGAAAAAAAGAAAAGAACAAGAAACAAGCGCTGTGTTAATTTCTCTTCAAAATGATTAGTGGATTGGGGTGTTAATTTGACCCTTGAGGAGCTACACTTAGACAGAGACTCCCTGAGAGCCCCAGAAGAAGTCATCCATAAACCACACATCACCCAGCGGTTAGCCAGCCTGTCCCCTTCCTCCATACACTTCAGCTGCAGTCTGCTGTGGAAAGAAATTGAGCCCAATGTAATTGAATTCACATTATTCCCTAAAGAGCAAGAAAGAAAGAGAGGAAAAGATGACAAATAAGATGATAATGAAAAAAAAATCCAATTAAATCCTGACATTGTTGCTTAAAAACAAGTTGTCCTTGTTGAGCACACAGCATCACACAAACATGTAGCATGATTACATGTTTCTCACATTTGAAAGAAAAGACAACAGATTTTTCAAACCCATTTCAGAAGATTTTGGGATGCTGTGTAAAACGCAGATTAAAACAGACTGCAGTGATTTGCAAAGCTCATGCAGCCATAGTTTATTCACAATAGAACATAAACAATGTATCAAATGCATTAGAAACACATTAGCTCATTTTGAATTTGATGGCAGCACAAAAAAAAAAAAAGTTGGGACATGGGCAACAAAAGTCTGGAAAAGCAAAACACCTGGAGGAACATTTGGCAGCTCCTTAGGTTACTTGACAAGAGGTCAGTAAGACGATTAGGTGAAAAAAGAGGGTCTGAGAGAGACAGGGCTTTTTTAGAAGTAAAGATGCTCAGTGTTACCAGTCTCCACAAAACTGTAGAAGCTACTCAGCTTGCACATCTGGATAGGCCCCATCTTTGGTGAGCCATGTGAATTGTAGCCTCCTGTTTCCTGTTCTTCGCTTACAGGAATGACCCATCCTGACCTTCTGCCACTACAGCCCAACTCTTTCAAAGAGTGGTTATGTGAATTACTGTTGCCTTCACTCAAAGCAGTCAGGCCATTATCTGACCTCTGGCATCAACAAGGCATTTTCACCCAGAGAGCTGCCGCTCATTTGACATTTCCCTCTTTTGGACCCCTCTCTGTAAATCCGAGAGATATGAGGTGTTGGAAAATCCCAGCAAGCAGTTTCTGAAGCAGACTAGCACCGTCAACCATGTCATATTAGAAGTCAACTAAATCTCCTTTCATTAGCATTCTGTTTGAACTTCAGCAAGTTCACTTGAACATGACCATTTGTGTAAATATACTGAGTTACCGTCACGTGACTGTCTGATTAGATGTTTGTGCCAATTTGCTGTTGAACAGCCATATCTAATGAGGTGACCAGTGAGTGTAATTTCACTAAGATGCCAAAGCTTTGTAATGGCTTACATGATTGAAAAACCCAAGCTACCATAGGCCCAGGTGGATGGAGAACCTCTCATTATGTTCTCCTCTCCTTACTGTGTTTAATACTGCTATTTTTAATTTATTTTGTGTTTTTTCCTCTTAGGTTTTTTTTCATACCCTTTCTGCGGGTACACTATATAAACTATATGGGCCATACCTCTTAATCACTGAATTCACGTATTTTCAGTCCCAGTGTCCTATTGTAAAAGTCACGCCCCAAGCTATGCAATCTGCAAATGAGCTATTAGATCTGAACTGTGTTTGATGTCCTGTTTTACCTGGCTTTTAAAGAAACACCAACATTAGTGGTGAAAAAAAAGTAGACCACATTAAAACACATAAATCAACAAGGCATTTCTCAGGACAGATAGTGTCTAATATCTCAACTGCTCACTAATTTGACTGACTGAGATTCCAGATACACTGACTCTAATATAAGTGGCCACGGGAGAAACTGGTGGCCTGAGGGAAACACACACCGAGTTAGTAAGTGAAGGTTCATTGGTCATGATCAGGAACACCCTCAGAACGTCAAATGACTGCTGATGGCTGGATTTTTGTTTTGAGCTAAACCTGAAATACTTTTGTAACTAAAGCTTAGTCTAGCAAAAATCCTTTGCTTGATTATTAAACTTTTTTTCCCCAGCTGAAGTATAAAATGATTAAAAGGAAGAATTCCCCATTGATTTCCTGTTGGAAGCATCCTGAGACATGTTTTGTTTATTGCTATTCTGCAAATCAGTGGAGCACAGCAGGAAGAGAGCAATTACAAATGCAAATTCCCAATAAGGGCCTGGAAGGTATGTTGAAAGGTCCTCCAAAGGATATAATTACAGCCTGACTTGATTACATATAAAAAAGAGATGAGGAAGAAATATTGCTGAATTATTCAAGCAAACAAAAAACCCTCCAAGCCTGTGAGAAGGAAGAACTCACAGGCTTGAAGAAGAAGAAGAATTTTTTGTCTATCCTCAACTTAAAGATTGACATCAGTGCAATGATTACATACAAATCCTATCTTGATTGTTTGCCTAATGCATTTTTGGTTATTTCTCTCTAAACGCTTCATGTTCCTCATCAAAAATGCATCTCCACTAGAGGAAAATCATATCTTTTTTTTCCAATAAATGAAGCTAGAACTGAGTTTTTATGAGGCCATCAAGCCACATTATACATTTTTTATTACCACTCCCCCTAACATTAGCTGAGATTAATGTGAAGTGGAGTCGTTGATTAAACTTCTCTCCAACTGGTCAGGAGTCACCATCAACCTCTTCACTCTTCTCTTCAGTGCCTGAACTGAGATGAGCGAGGCTAAAGTAGAATTTATTTAGTGTGAAACACCACAAGAAACCATTTAAACCCAAACCTTTGGCTTGGGTGTGTCTTTGTCATTTTGTCATATATTGGCTTTGAATGTCTGAAATGATTATTAACTTATACCCACTTCATGATTTTAAATTTGTAAAAAGGGCAGGGCAGCCTGTATCTGCAGCTGCTTTCTAAAGAATGTATTTATTCCATTGTATTAAATTAGTTATATATATATATATATATATATATATATATATATATATATATATATATATATATATATATATATATATATATATATATATGGGTTGCATCCTTCTCCCATATGCTCTTCCAGTATTGCTCCGTCTCCAGCCTTGGTGGTGCTGTTCTCTTATTGTTCCCTTGCCACTGAGAGTACACCTTTGCTGGTTCTGTGGAGAACAGCTGGTTTATTCTCCTGCCTTCTATCTCTCTGGTGTACCTCCTCAAGCGGCTGGCCAAGGCTGTGAGTCTTTGCTTGGCAGTTTCCAAGGCCTCAGGTATGGACAGCTTGCTGTATTTCTTAGGCACCTTATTTGTCGCACCTTGCTGCAACTCCGTTAGTTGGCTAACCTCCCTCCGTGCTACTTTGATCTTGCCCTCTAGCCTCCTTCTCCATGGAGGGTACTGCCCCTTGTCGCTTTTCAACTTGTAGCCAAGCATCTCACTGATCACTGCTGCCGTATTGTAGATCAGCTTGTTAGTGTCGGTAATCGTGGTTGTAGGTATTGCCCGTAGTGCTGCATTAACATCATCTAGCAGACCTTCTGAGGGTACTTCACGTAATCTTGGTAACCGGCTACGGGGGATCCAGGTTTCAAGCTTGGCCATGACGGCAATGCTCAGTGGCTAGAGGATCTGAGGGCAGACCACAGCGACCTCCCTGAACAGGGTCCAGTAACCATCACAGTGGCAGATATCCAAGAAAGGGTCTCCAGTATGAAGAGTTGGACAGCACCAGGGCCCGACATGGTTCACGCCTACTGGCTGAAGAAGCTGACTGCACTCCACGAGCGTCTGGCAGCACAAATGAACCAGCTGCTAGTTAACGAGAGACACCCGGAATGGCTAACTGAAGGCCGGACGGTCCTGATCCCCAAGGACCCCAAGAAGGGACTGGTCCCCTCCAACTACCGACCAATAACCTGCCTCAGTACTACATGGAAGCTCCTGTCAGGCATCATATCGGCTAAGATGAACAGGCACATGGGTCAATACATGAGCGGGACACAGAAAGGAATTGGCAAGAATACCAGAGGCGCAAAACACCAGCTACTGGTAGACAGAACAATCAGCCGAGACTGCAAGACCAGACTGACCAACCTGTGCACTGCCTGGATTGATTACAAGAAGGCCTATGACTCAATGCCCCACAGCTGGATACTGGAATGCCTAGAATTGTACAAGATCAATGGGACCCTAAGAGCCTTCATCAGGAACTCAATGGGGATGTGGCGTACAACACTAGAGGCCAACTCCAAGCCCATAGCACAAGTCACCATCAAGTGCGGGATCTACCAAGGAGATGCTCTGTCCCCACTGCTGTTCTGCATAGGCCTGAACCCCCTCAGTGAGATCATTAACAAGACTGGCTACGGATACCGACTACGGAACGGAGCAGTTGTCAGCCACCTCCTGTACATGGATGACATCAAGCTGTATGCCAAGAGTGAACGAGACATCGATTCACTGATCCACACTACCAGGCTATACAGCAATGACATTGGAATGTCGTTCGGACTGGAGAAGTGTAGTCGGATGGTATCAAAGAGAGGGAAGGTAGTCAGAACTGAGGGGATTGAACTACCAGAAGACAACATTGCAGACATAGAGGACAGTTACAAGTACCTGGGGATCCCGCAGGCAAATGGGAACCATGAAGAGGCCGCTAGAAAGGCTGCAACCACCAAGTACCTGCAGAGGGTCAGGCAAGTCCTGAGGAGTCAGCTGAATGGTAAGAACAAGATCCGGGCCATCAACACGTACGCCCTGCCCGTGATCAGGTACCCTGCTGGGGTAATAGGCTGGCCAAAGGAGGAGATACAAGCCACTGACATAAAGACAAGAAAGCTCCTTACCATGCATGGAGGGTTTCACCCCAAGTCCAGCACCCTGAGGCTGTACGCTAAGCGGAAGGAAGGGGGCCGGGGACTGGTGAGTGTCAGCACCACAGTCCAGGATGAGACAAGGAACATCCAAGAATACATTGGGAAGATGGCCCCAACTGACCGAGTGCTCAGTGAATACCTCAGGCAGCAGAAACCCAAGAAAGAGGAGGGAGACGAGGAACCATCATGGAAGGACAGGCCTCTGCACGGTATGTACCACCGGCAGATAGAGGAGGTGGCTGATATCCAGAAATCCTACCAGTGGCTGGACAAAGCTGGACTGAAAGACAGCACAGAGGCACTAATCATGGCAGCACAAGAACAAGCTCTGAGTACAAGATCCATAGAGGCTGGGGTCTATCACACCAGGCAAGACCCCAGGTGCAGGCTGTGTAAAGATGCCCCAGAGACAATCCAGCACATAACAGCAGGGTGCAAGATGCTAGCAGGCAAGGCATACATGGAACGCCATAACCAAGTGGCCGGCATAGTGTACAGGAACATCTGTGCCGAGTATAACCTGGAAGTCCCGAGGTCAAAATGGGAGATGCCCCCAAGGGTGGTGGAGAATGACCGAGCTAAGATCCTGTGGGACTTCCAGATACAGACGGACAAAATGGTGGTGGCTAACCAACCGGACATAGTGGTGGTAGACAAACAGAAGAAGACGGCCGTAGTGATCGATGTAGCGGTTCCGAATGACAGCAATATCAGGAAGAAGGAACACGAGAAGCTGGAGAAATACCAAGGGCTCAGAGAAGAGCTCGAGAGGATGTGGAGGGTGAAGGTAATGGTGGTCCCCGTGGTAATCGGAGCACTAGGTGCGGTGACTCCCAAGCTAGGCGAGTGGCTCCAGCAGATCCCGGGAATAACATCGGAGATCTCTGTCCAGAAGAGCGCAGTCCTGGGAACAGCTAAGATACTGCGCAGGACCCTCAAGCTCCCAGGCCTCTGGTAGAGGACCCGAGCTTGAAGGATAAACCGCCCGCAGGGGCGTGCTGGGTGTTTTCATATTAGGGGTGCAACGATACACCGATCGGTTCGGTTCGATACTTTGGTGTCACGGATATTTTTCGATACAAAAAAATGTTCATGCTTTTTTAATTTTTCATTTATTAAAATTATAAATATATATTTTAACTCAAACGTACAGTTTTTAAATTTAATGTTGCTGAAACAGCAAAGGGATAAAATAATAAATCTATCTGATTGAGGAATCACTCATCTTTGGAAAAGAGAGTTTATTACAGAGAAATGGCTCTTTCCAAAATAAAAACTATACTATACGCTTCTTCTGGGCTATATTCTCAGCAGCATATTAAACATATCAGGTCCCCATAAGGAGAATCATGTGCTAACGGCTGTCTAAATGACTCGGGTAAAGTTTGTAGCATGCGTGCTTCTTGTTTTTGTCTGCTTTCACTTGTCTTTGCACTAGGATGATGTCGGCGTAAATGTGCAGTCATATTCATTGTGTTCCCACTAGTGCTGTCAGCGCTAATCTGAAATTACGTTAATGCCACAACACGGCAAATCTCCATTAACGAGCTACCGCAGATCGCCGGTGCGTGGGGCTGGACGGCGTCAACACGTTAACGAGCTAACTGCGCTAACGCAGTAGTTCCCACCATGTAATTGAGCATTGCGTGGCACATCCGACATACTGTTTTACTTTTGCCCATGACACGCTTACCTTCAGGGTCATACTTCACATGAAGACCAAAATAGTTCCAAAGGCCAGATCTGAATGAGGGTGGGGGAGGTTCAATTTGCCATAGCTTCTGTCTTGCTAGCTTGCGCTACACTCGGTGGATCTGCACTCGACAGTGCAGCCTAGGCGGAGTAGTCGAGCGCAGATCCACTGAGCTCTCAACACAGACAGCATTGTCAGAAGAAAAGTTGATAAAATAAATTAAACATTTTGTATTGTTTGATACATATGTGTACCGAACCGAGAGCACTGTATCGAACGATTCAATATCATTTTGTTTGTATCGAAAAAATATTGAACCGTGACACCAAAGTATCGAACCGAACCATGAATTTTGTGTATCGTTGCACCCCTACTAATATATATATATATATATATATATATATATAAAAACCACTGAAAAGGTCAAATCTGGTCTAATTTCAAATTTCATTTGACCACATTCCATTAAAATTTACATACACAAGCTACATACATACAGAGTGTAGTTAAAAGTATGTTACATGAACAAGGCAACACACCACAGCATTTATAGGCTAAGCTACTTTGCAGTGCTGGTCCCTAGTTGGCCATTTACAGACTGCATATAAAAGCCTAGTGGTACGTGGATATGAAACTGGAAATTCTTATTGTAAATCAAGCTACATCGTCCAGACTGAGAGGGGGTGGGACCATCAGCACACAGTTCAAGCATCTGGGAGGCATGCAGAACTTGCACATCTTTAAAGGCACTGTTACTGAGCAACATGTGCTACCATCAAGACAAGATCTTTCAAAAGGGCTTTACATCTGCCACTCCAGCACAGTCATTAAAAGTTTTATTCTCAAAGTTCTTCCCAAAATGTTCATAAACATTCTAAAAAAGCAAATAAATGATGCAGAGTCATAAATATGGCCCTGTCATAACTTTTTGAAGCAACATTTCTCAGTTTCAGAATCTGGTATTTGGTTTTTGGATAATTTGTTGAGGATTTACAATATATACATATGTATATACTTGAATGAACTTTACAGAGTACCAGTTTCTTTGGAAATAGAATTGTAGGAAACAATAACACACCGTTTTACTGAGGCTAGTTTACACTATTGGATAAAACTAGTCTCAGTAAAACCGGACCTTTACTAGATTCCTGGATGCTTCTGATGACCTGAAGACCTTATTGCTTAACTTCAAACTTTTTTCTAAGCTCCAACTCAGCAAAACTAGCCTCAGTAAAACTAGACATTAAAGTGCTGAGTTAAGTATATATTAAGGCTATATCTTAGCTTGTCTGATTTTTAAGTTTTTCAGTGGGGTTCTTCCTCTATAGGAATATGAAATAGAAAACTTATTTAAGGCAAAGCCATGTCAAGGAAACTCAAGTTATAAAGAATTAATCTTATGCAGACAACAGAGGCAACAATAGTGGGCCTCACTCAAAGAGGATCTGCGGGAAGGGAGAGTGCTAATGGATGTTTCTGTCAATTTCTGGATGTTTTCACAGGCTTACCTGTCCCGGCACAGTGCTGGATCAAGAGAGGGGGGTGCTGGTGGGCAGAGTTCAGAGATAGAGAGAAAGCAACTCAGCAGAAAGTGGGAAGGCAGGCAGGTGGATTCCAGGTATGTCACTGTTTCAAAGGAGAGTTTCAACCAGTATGACAAGGCAGTTCTGAGCTGGCTGTGACTGTTTAGTTCTAGAGATTTATTAGTCTTTTATTTATCCAGGTAAAAAATCTCATTGAGATTAAATATTTCATTTCTAAGAGAGACCTGGTATCATGGCAACAAAAGTCAAAATACATGTACTTCATAAGTACATAACATTGAAAACAAATACAATATTGTTGTTATGTTACCATACAACAGATGGTAACAGGTAGGTTTCTTCAAAAGGGAGAGGCAGGAATTCCAGAGAGTTACTAGACGGAAGAAAATATATGGGAATAGCTTTTTGAACGTCAGCAGCTTTAGTGACAAAACGTTGCCCAAAGGGCGTAGAGACAACGATCTGACGGAGAATCACCGCCATAGCCGAGCCTTAAGTACCCCAGCAGGTGTGCAGCAGCGAGTACGGGAAACAGCAGCTCTGCCCAGCTCTCCACCTGAGAGCGAGAGCAAGAGTGAGGGAGAAAAAAAATGAAACGGGGGGAAAAAAACCCAGCCTGCCCCGGATCTTACCCATACCATTAAAAAAAAGAGTCTTTAAGGACTATCAAATCACTTTTATCATGGCTCTGCTGATTTGTCTCACAAAATGCCAAAAAAATGAATAAAGAGATAAAATAAAAAGGAAATAAGGAAAGGAAAGGAAGTTCTGTCAAAAATGAAAAAATTCTAATGACCTTTAAGCAATATTGCAGAACTTTAATTTCTACATTTCAGTTGTGCTTAACAAAAGGAGGTGTCCGGTGTATCAACACAGAAATAGAGAAGATTAATCTCTGTGACCCATTTGGAGCAGTTTATGTGTGACTGAAGAAGTCAGTGTGACCTTTGGTGTAATGGTATGAATGCAGATAATGATGCTCTGCAGGGAGCCTCGTGTGTAAATTAGGGCTGCTTTTCAGTTTGTTATGGAGCATAATCAAGATTGTGCTCTGGCACCTCTGGATGGAAATTAGCATGGCTGAGGCGGTGAACTGTGAAGGGCTGGGGCATCTCGAGGACAGGTGCTCGCTCATACAGATAAGCTAACTCACTGATACACTTCCCATGTGCACAGACACACTTATTCACTTTGAGACACATGCACTTGACCTACAGTGATGTTGTTCATCCAAGGTCTCGCTTCCTTTGAGATAAAGAATTCGAAATGTCGAGGGAGTCCAGTGACGTTTAGATCAGCAGGTACTTTTTAAACAGGTTACAGCAAGTGTTTAGTGTTGATTCAATACTAAGATCCTTTAAGTTGAAACCTGTAGTGTTGTGACTTCCTCTGGCAACGAGTAGGCAGGAGTAATGTTAGTGGGACAATGGTGTCCCACTAACTGTATTTGCATTAAAAAAGCCTGGCAATAGATTTACACCTTCATGTTGCTGACTCTTTTCTCAGGGATTCATAAGTAAAGTTATTCCTGCAGATTGTCAGGCTAGTTTTTTTGTTTCTATCAGACCTTCTATACGCCTTATTCACAGGAGACAGGTACATGGCAATTAGACACCAGCATCCCTCACTGTACAAGTGTTTTATCTGCCTCTCTCTCAGCTTATAATTAAACTTATTTTTTGTCCACCGTACTGCCAATTAAATGTTTTATGAGAACAGAAACTCCTCCTTGAAATGTTGTTTTATGCTGCTGTAAGAAAAATGTTTCAAGCATGTATGTAAATGCCTCTGCATCGAAATGGCTATGTAAATTGAGAGTTTGTATAATGGAAAATTATGCATGTGAGGATGGCAACGCTAGAAAAAAGCAAGCATGCTCGATACACTTTTAAACGGAAGATTGAGGCTTAGAAGTAACACGAAGAGAATGATGCACACATCTCTTCCTTCTTATCAACTGCCACCCTCCTTGATCTGGCAAAGCCATGCCGAGGATCAAATGTGCTTACGAGCTGCCCTCTTTTCATTACCCATCATGTCAGCGTATGTCTCAGCATCTGACACCTGCACACCAAGCCCCCTGAGCCTCTGCTTTTTACACTGCACCTATTTTCACCTTCCCAACTGCCAATTGCAACCCCCCAAATCCCCCCTTCCACCTCCACCCTACCGCACTACTACTACTCCTTCTATTTGAACCTGTTATATTGCTCATTCAGCAAATTACTATTCATGCATGGAACAGTTTCTGCTTCAGGGATGTAGTCGTCCATCTGCACCACTTTATTGTTCACTCACAGCACAGCTTTTTGTGGAGAAGGAAGCATATTCTGTTCATGTCCACTCACCCTCAGCATTCCGGCAAAGGAGGACATGGTTTATCTGCCTGCCCTGCAGCGTGTTACTCAACAAGGACCTAGAGATGTTCTGTCACCTAAAGATGTGTATGAACTTGGTCCTTCTATTAAAGCAGTCCTATTGTTTTTGCCTTTTTCCCCTTAATCTGTTTCTGAGATAGTGCTGGAGCTGTTTGAGAAACAGAGCGGGGGAGAGAATGCTAAGAGAATTTGTTTTGTCTCCATGCCAACATGTGGGGCCAGAGGTGGATATTTTAGCATTACAAAATATCAGTGGATTAAAAGATGGCCTGCATGCTGCCAAGGAAGGGCTTTAGTAAACTGAGTGGAAAAATACAGCACCTGTAAAACATGGTGCAATACATACTACAACATGTCAATTTTTTTGCGGGAGTTCACTGTTTGTGTGTCACGTCTTTTTTCATACAACTTGCCTCACATTTAATTTGTACAAATCGGGCAGATATTTTTGTCCAAAGCAGTGCACGAAGGCGCTATCTTCCAGGAGAATTTACATGTACAAAGGTGAATAAGTGCTGTTGGAAGAAGTGCCTCATTTTTATTATCAAGTGGTTCGAAGGCAAGAATTAGATTTTTCTGGGTTTTGCTAGTCATTATCCTTAGGCCTTCCAATTTCTGCCTTTCAGAGATGTTGCATTATATGTAAGATTTTTTTCTGTACCTCATTTCTGCATAGCAAGAAGCAGAATATGCCACAAATTAAGCTAACATGAACATTGCCCTCAAGTAAGCAAGTCTGAGAGAAAAAATAGCAATTTTAAGAGAGACCTGTGGTGACATGAAACAGCAATAATAAGTGTTTTTAGAAAATATAAAAGAGAGAATAATTTCATCACCTCGTGTGCAGTCAGTCATACTGCAGACAAAGCGAAGCCATTCACTTATCTTACATCACTTTAAAGCTGATGGATGTTAGCTTCCTGACCTTCCAGGCTCCTGGTTACCCAAGTGACCCTCTAATGTATTACCAGGTTATATTAGTAGCTTCATTTGTTTACATGAAAGCTGAGAAAATCTTATCTCAGGTCCTGCCCATTTTTTGTCATCTGCAGTTATTTTGGCCATGCTCACCTGAGTGTCACTTAGTCTATGTTGTTGCCATGTGGGTGCAAATTACTTAATGTTTGTAGCTTATGGCCCTAGTCACACAGCACACACACAGCACACACACACACACACACACACACACACACACACACATATTAAATCTATTATTTCAGGCTCACTGAAACACATCAGGCAGTCACTTTGGAAAGGTTGAATTGTAACAATGAAAAATAAGAATTTTTATATAGTTTGCTCATTTTGTACAAAGAACCAAAAAATGTTCACTAATCAATATGAAGAAGAATTTTATGTGTTATGTTCTTCAGTTTCACTCTGAATATTTAAACTCAGGTTACCTGAAGTAGTTTCCGTCATACTTACTGAACAGTATGTAGTGAACCTTGAACCTTGAACCTTGAAAGCCAAAAGCTAATCTCTGTGGGCAGCAGTTTCTGTGCTGTTTTCAATTTCTGTTTGGCCGGTCATTATGTATTACAGTTTTTTACAGACGCTAGGACACATTTCCCAATACTTAGGTCACTTTTGCAAAACACTTCACACAATCCTCCTAACTGACCATCAGCTTGGCAAAGCAGTTCATTTCACATTCAAAATGCACTACAACTACCAAAACACTTCATTCAGGTCTCAAATAACCTCATTCTTCCAGAACACTAGCAAAGGTTGACAGCCGACAAACACACTTTGTCACCCACAAAACAATGACCTAAAAAACACTAACAACATGTAGCATGACACAGTGTTTTCTTGTGTAAAACAAGGACACATCTCTGTTTATAATTTCAATATATGTTACTGGAATGAATCAGACATCATGCAGAATTCGTTAATATTTGTTTCTGTATTTTTATTTTTTTGCACTAAGTAATCCCAAAATACAAGAATTTGTATACACACCATCCACTGATACACATACAATAGTAATGCTAATCTACTCGGTCTTCTCCATTTGGCCACAGGTTCTCATCCACATCACATCTTATGTCATCTAGGGCAATACACCTAGGAAATAATCTTCTGGCATGCCAGAATTGAAGGAGTTGAAAAATTGAAGGAGTAACAACTGTGTAGATGTTCATCTACAATGAGAATCAGCTGTGGCTGGTTAAACTGCATTTTTAGATTTAAAATATGTTTCAATAAAATATTGCTGTTGGATTTTGCTGTCTTTTTAAGTTTTGCATTATGTTATTGTTTTGGCCATAAGTTTAACAGTTTTGAAAACAGTATGTAAGCACATGCAAAATGTCCTGTCCGTACAAAGATTTTTGGCAGTTGTTGTGTCTGAGTGAGAAGATAATTCATGAAATTTGAGAGATGTAGTCATTGAATGCATTTTGTGCCAAAACAATGATAACTGGTCCTCAGTTTAGCCCACATAGACTTCTGTTGTGCTCACTGTGTGAGGAGTTTTGCAAACGTGACCTAAGTATTGAGAAATGTGTCCTAGCGTCTGTAAAAAACTGTAATGGCACTAAATTAATATTAACTTATAAAAATGAAACTTGTTGTCAGTTGCTGTCATTCTTTTGCTCTCCACATCCAACAAATCCTTCCTCAGATATCACTGATTAATATCAACACAAGCAGGCTAAAAACCAGAATGCTTCAGGTACGGAAAATCTTGCCCCTTTTCTATAGATTCATTTACTGAATGCTTCAATAAAAATCTTTTGCAATGAAACATTGTTGTCCCAATGCTTAGATGATGTCATTTAAGTTTGTTGATGTTATCATGAAGCCTTAAATAGGGACTGGAACTGGGCCACAGAAGCACAAATTCGAAGCAACAAACAAAAAAGAATACAGCAGCTTTATTATAGTGGTGTTGCTGTCAGATCATATTATTATATTTATAAGTTCAAGTTCACGTAGATGTCTTCAGCTGTAGGCATAATATTTGTTCTCTCTGTAGTATCATGAATAAAAATCGCCATGAACACACATGCACACAGTTTTGTTTGTTTTACCTTCACTGTTTTGCATTTCAATTTGACATTTGCATTTGTTTTAAATTCTTGAGGGTCAAATATTAAAAACACATTTCATCTATCATTGAAGCATCTTTCCTGCACTCTTAGTTCTGGTAATGGGATACACTTCCTTCTTGTTATCTACCTCATCTGCTTACTTAACTGACCCATCAAGTCAATTCACATCAATTTAGTTTTACTTATATAGTGCTAAATCACAGCAAAAGTCACCCAAAGGTGCTTTGCATTGTAAGCTAAATACTATGCATAGTTTTTAAATCAATACACCCACAACAATTTATGTAAGCATACAGTACTTAATAAATGTTTACTTTATCCCACCTCAAAGCAATACAGATCACATATATGGTTAATAGCCTTTTAGGGGTTTTTTTCCCCTGGAGGTGTCTATGGGTGTTTTTTGCTTTCATTCAGTTGTTAACTATAAGCATCAGTGTTCAGAATCTCACCTCAATGCATTTGCATTGTTAATGAGTTAATGAGATGTTTCGTTCTCTGATCCAAAGCGTTTGTCTTCCATTGTAGAAATACCATTAATCCATTACTTACAGGTGGGTATTAAGTCCATGTGACACCTTTAGTAGTGTGGGGTGTACAGTTCAGTTTTAAGAGCAAAGACTCACCCTCGAGAAAAAGGAAGCGGGACAATGCCATCTTGGCCCTAAGCACTGAGGATATATATTTATAGTATTTACCAATTGTGCCCAGATCTTTTCGTCCAGCTCCTGTCTGTGTGCTTTCATTGTAGAACTGACGAACTCTTGGAAAGATGGCACTGATGAAGTAAATGAGAAGAAAAGGCTGCGGTATGCCAACTTATTAGCTGAAGCAGAGGAGAGAGGATGGGATGTGAGGGTGGATCTATTGGAAGTGGGCTGCAGGGGCTTTGTTGCCAGCTCAACCATAAGGCTCCTGAAGGAGTTGGGGATAAGAGGGCAGGCTCGAAGAAAGGAAATAAAAGAGCTTGCCACTAACACAGAAAGGAGCATTCATTGGCTTTGGTTAATGTGGAAGACAGTGTGGACTGCAAAAGGACCACATGAAACTACCATGTGACACGCACCAAGGTCTGATCAGCCTGTGGTGGGCCAGCCTCGGATGAGGGTATGTTGTAATAAACACCCAAAACACTCAATGAGTCTGGGGTATACAGATGATGTGTCAAACTGTCAACTTACAGAAGAGCTGCGATGTCCCATGTGGATTTGTAACACCTAAGGCCAGTCGAAACACAGGATTAGCTGGAGTGCTTGCCCCAGTTCCAACCCACCCAAGAATTGTTCTGATTATTTTAGGGATTCTAACACCCAGTGCTATCAAGCAATGTACACACAAAACATGCTACACGCATGCATATATGTGCTACCACAAGCTGTATAATATATCTTCAATCACAATGTACACCTGCAAGCAGGTGTTCTTCACATAACAATACAGATATAGACTCACATATACATAAACACGTGTATGTGAAGTTCAGAGAAAAGCGAGGTTGAAAAGAGAAATTTGTGTACTCATGGCCATGTCAATGGTCATTATAAGATTGGGGAAACCTGCAGTTAGCTGAGATTGCAGAAGTCACTTGGATGTGACGAAACATTTCTCCAATTAAAAACGTTACGTCCAGATGAACAGAATCAACTTTTTGGCACCAGGACTTTTCTTATTGCTTGCTGCCAAGCCAGTCTGAGTGAATGGGGTAGAAGGGCCTTAGTTAGGGAGGTGATCAAGAGCCCAGTGGTCACTCAGACAGAACTCAGATTAAACCTTTATGGTAGGGTGGCCCGACGAAGTCACTCCTCAGTAAAAGGCGCATGAAAAAGAAGGAATTACTCTTGGGACCACTTTGCCCAACAAAGTATTGAGAAAAGGCCGTGAATACTTCTGTTTATGATATATATACTTAAAGATATAATATAGAATACAATCATAATGATAAGGATGGTGTTATATGGATGAAAAATGGCACTCAACAACCCACGATATAAAAAATATCAGTGAAAATCCGTAAGGGCAAAGATGGCTCCTGCTCCTGCCCCAAAGAGCCAATCAACAGCTGATTCAGAAACATATGAGCCCATTGTGTTGTGGGACTGATGCAAGCAAACAATGGAAATTTATGACCGTTTTAAATGCTGGTGGACCTATACCTTTTTATACACTAATCAGTAGATACATGTTGTTATCACTTTTCTTGGCTTACTGTACCTATAATAAAATGGTGTATAATTTAAATTACACTACCAAGTTTAAAAAGTGTGGTAAAATAACTTGCCTGCTGCTACAGTAATGTGGGGAATTTGCTAATAACGACATTCATTTTGACTTCTTGACATTTTATAAACAATTTATACATTATTTTCCGCATGACTATACCGAATCTAAAAACTAAAGGCTCCTTTTCCCATTACTTTTTAAAAGAACATTTATTACACAAACATTGTTTGTAGTATTACAGTACGAAATATCATTAAGCTGCTCACATGACACGCAAAATAATTCAGTTGGAACAAAAATTGGATTCAGATCAACTTGCTTTATCAACTGCCATGATCATCATCTGCATTTTCTTAATAGGCCTGTTCCTCTGCAAAATAAAGAAATTTCACTCTCACAAGCGTGTTCACTCATTTTAAGGGATGACATGCTTCTAATGAAGATGACATTATGCCTTGCACAATGGAGATCCATTTAGACAAAAATGTATCTGTCACCCTGAACACTCATTTATCAAGGAAATAGTATGCATCTGTGTATATGTGTGTGTGTGTGTGTGTGTGTGTGTGTGTGCGTGCGTGCCTGTGTTTCCCATTACATGACAGTGAAATTCTAATAAGCTGGTGTTAACATGTGACTATACATCTAAAGCAAGTAATGTCGATTTATATTAGCACCCCACACAGACGAAGATCACAAAAGCTTTATAGAGCATACATTAACAGAAAAAAATAACTGCATATATATATATATATATATATATATGCACATTTATATATTACACAAACCTTTCAAATTATCTTAGTAACAATATACCTGTTAAAAATGTATACTACATAAAGTATCTGCATTGGACCCGAGCCACACAAGTCTAGAGACAGTGACCAGTAGGTATTACCTGACCAGTTGGATAGCTCCAGGTTGTTGGCAGTCTAATAATAAAAATGGTTGACATACGAAAAATCTCCTTGTGATTACATAGTTTACATGGAAGCTGGTAACTTGTCTATACACGCAAACTGGCAGCTGTGTGGGAGCATAACTGTGAAAAGTGTGATGCAAACCACAAGCAGAGAATGTTTTCCTTCAAAGTGAAAGTTGTGCTTTACTGCTGCTACCAACCTGCTTCAAAAGTCAAGTTTTTAGTTTGTTCTCTTTTTCCAGTTTATGTCGTACTTTCTTAATTTTTACAGTCACTGCCAAGTTGGTGAATGTTTATAGACGCATCAGCATTTTCCACACAAACTATGGGCAAGGGGCCAATTTGTCAGGCTCCAAAGAAAACACAAGAAGGTTTAGGGTGCAGCAAGCGCTTTGCAGCTGATTTCATGTAGCAACAGACAGCAACCTCCAGCAACCAGAGCAGCGACAGGAGGTTCCAAGGGGACTGATGACAGGCCTCTGTGTGACAGTTGGTCAGTTAAAAGAATCTACAGAATCTGAAAATATCGGTAGAGCAGTCCACAGGTCAGACTGTAAAGCTCAGTTAACTCATCTTTGGATGGTTACACGTGACAGATGTGTATTTGGACTAACTAAGCAAAATGAGGGATGATGAAGATGACACGTGCGATGATACGATGAGCGTTTGCATGCTTTGTATGGAAAGATCACAATTTTAAATTATATCCTGAATGCAACTTGGAGCCCTGTGAAGAGATATAAATAATGGGGTGATATAATACTGTCTGTTTGTCCTATTAAGTACTCCAGCACGAGCATTCTTGATAGCATGCAAGTGATCAAAGGCTGACTCACTAAGTGAGAAGAAAAGTGCATTAGAGTAATCAATGCTAGGAGAAATAACAACATGCATAAGCGTCTTTAGCTCTTTGTAAAATATAGGTCTCAGTTTATTGATCCCAGAGAAAAAAACAAGTTCTACAATCAAAATTAACCCCCATTTAAACATACATATATAGTGTACTATGTAGTTGTATTGCACATCTAATGTGATGGTGATTATGGTTTATGTGCATCTTTGTGTGTGTTTCGGAGAAACTAGGGAACACTCATGGACATTATTGGCCACGACAGCTCTGGAGCTGAGCCCAGCCTTGAGCCACGTTAACTGATGCGTCAGGTGTTAGCATTTCTTTTTCCTAC
Organism: Mchenga conophoros; assembly: GCF_057382185.1. Classification (NCBI taxonomy): domain Eukaryota; kingdom Metazoa; phylum Chordata; class Actinopteri; order Cichliformes; family Cichlidae; genus Mchenga; species Mchenga conophoros. The sequence continues at coordinate 23,979,487 of NC_140532.1, read as the reverse complement.
CATCTTGTCAGATCAACAGACAGATACAGTAAGTCAAGCTGTGCCAAGCAAATCCAAACCAGGCCTTTTCCACTCCACTGCTTTCAGCACACCAGTTTCTGCACTTGGTCAGCACTGACTGTCCCCCACCCGCATATTTTTGGGGGCTGTCAGAAGAGCACAGGGCATATCTAAAAGAGGCAACAAATTGGACAAGATTCTGAATCAGCTACTGGAAAAAGGATAAAAAAAGAATCTTATTGATTTAGGTTACTTTTATTCAACAAATCAGAATAATCTGAATCTTTACAAGGAACATTTACCTGAATTTATCATTTGGAAATAAATATTCCTAGACCTATATAAAATCTTTTAGAAATGATGCTATTGTGAATGGAGTGACAGAACAGATAAGAAAAAATAGATAGAAAAGACGTGTGGTATTGCTCGACAAAGACAAATCCAGATCATATAAATTCAGCAACGTTCATTGCTTCAGCAATAACAGGAGAAATGAAATAAACACTACAACCACTCCATTCACTGGTGTACTGTCGGGAAGGACAATTCCACTCTATCGTATTGATCTAACTATATTGCCACAACATGCTCCAGTGCCTTCCTTACATTTGTAAATGGATGAGCACTTGTAATCTCTAAATTCAGACACAGATTGCAGCCCTTTTTCACCAAAGGTTTATTGCTCACAAACGTAATATATTACAACAGCGCATCATGTCACACTTGCCTCAGGTACAGCAATGTACTGATTAGCAAGAGGTGATTAGGATGAGGATAACACTTGGGCCAGACAGTATTTTGTCATGATTCTAATCCACGTGAAGATTGCATAATTAATCAAATAGTTTCTGCCTGACTATACACCACAAGGTGTGACTTAGGCATTTCTAGGTTGCAAACTAGAAATCTGATCCACTTCAGCATGTGATAGCAGAGCTAGGTGGTACCCCCACCCCCTCCCCTGATTTGGATGTTTATATCCAAGTCAGAAGAAGGAATTGTTGCCTGTCATATGTCTACGAGGGACATCATTTGTAACACTGATGATATTTTCATTTTCATCTTAGCTCTTTGAACTTCAACCTTTTGTTAGTTGGTCTTTCACAGGTGATTTCCGATGTACTGCAGGGACTTAAAAAGGAGAAGAGGTAAAAAAAGGTTTTTCTTTCTTGCTGACTGGTAGGAGAACAAGTGAGCAGCTGAAGGAAGCTGAAGCTGTATACTGCATTGAGGATTGTCATATGATGTCATAGACACATTACTCAAGAGTTGGCAGCCATATTGGATTTGATACAACAACAAGTTGCAAGGTGTACTGCCCCATGCAGGGTTTCCTGGTTGTTACTGGCTGTTGCTATTTAAAACTGGTTGCAGAAGCTGCTGCACCAAAATCCTCCTAGTTATAGCTTTCCTTGCAATGCATTGCTTGCAAGGAGATCACTACAGTTTGCTTTTGATTATCATATCTGTCTTTTAAATTCACGCTAACTACTAGCCAAGTGGTAGTAAAACTTAAAAAAGTATGATGCAAAACCTGAAATGGAGGAGACTTGCATTTAAAGTAAAAAAAAAACTACTTTAATGTTGCAGCCAATATGTTTCAAAGGACAAAAGTTTTACTATGAAGGCAAACAGTCTCCATTTTTGTGTCAATCTTAGCTAATTATAGGCCAATCCAAACTTCCTTTTCCTGAAAAGGAAGAGGGTGTCCTGATGGTCGTACTGGTGCTCAAGCACCCTCTGGGAGCACCCTCTGTCCTATACTGGGAGACTTCAAAGCTTATAGACATAAGGGTGTACAAAAGTGCACGTGGCACCAGGACATCCTAGGCCACAGGTCGATGATCCATTTTGTAATCATGTCGTCAGAGCTGCGGCCATATGTTCTGGACACTCGGATGAAGAGAGGGCCTGAGCTGTTAACTGATCACCACATGGTGGTGAGTTGGATCAGGTGGTATGATATGGATCAGGTGATTGACACATGGAAGGATCCTGGACAGACCTCCACAAGATCTTCAACACACACCAGCGGCAGAGCTTCTACAGCATTCCGAGGAATACTGAGGACACTGAGTCCGAATGGACCCTGTTTTAGCACCTCCATTGCTGAAACAGCTGCACTGAGCTGTGGCCGCCAGGTGGTTGGCGCCTGTCGTGGTGTTAATCCCTGAATCAAATGGTGGACACCAGAGTTGAAGGGAGCCACCAGTCCGAAGGAGGAGTTTTGGTTAGCCTGTGGGACTTGAAAGGCAGCTGACAGGTACCAACAGGCCAAGTGGAATGCGACTCAGGCAGTGATTGAAGCAAAAACTTGGGTGTGGAAGGAGTTCGGAAAAAGACTTTCTGACTGCCTTGAAGAAATTTTGCCAAACTGTTAGGCAACTCAGAAGAGGAAAGCGGTGCTCTACCTGCATTGTGTATAGTGCGGGTTGAGCACTGCTGACTTCAACAGAGAAAATTGTCAGGTTGTGGAGCAATCACGTCGAGGACCTCCTTAATCACACTGGCATGTCTCTTCCTTGGCACTCACGCCTCCTTAATCGTACTGGAGGAAGCAGAGTCTGGGGAGGAGGGAGACGATCTCCTGGGGTGAGGTCACTAAGACAGTTAAACAATTCCTTGGTGACAGGGGCCCTGGGGTTGATGAGGTTCGCCCTGAGTTCCTGAAGGCTCTGGATGTTGTAGGGCTCTCTTGATTGACACGCCTCTACAATGTTGAGTGGAAATCAGGGGCAGTACCTCTGGACTGGCAGACTTGGGTGGTGGAATCTTTAAGGAAGGTGGGTAATGGATTCTGCCAGTGACGCCCTGTGTAACAAATTCTGTTGATAATTTTTATGGATAGAATTTTCTATCCATAAAAATTATGGATAGACCGCTTGGGTGGTCACAGAATCTCATCTCTGCTTTTGCAGAGGATGTGGTTCTGTTGGCTTCAAGTGAAGGACTCCAGCTCGTACTGGAATGGTTCATAGCCGAGTGTGAAGCAGTGGAAATGAGAATCAGCACCTCCAAATCAGAGGCCATGGTCCTCAGCTGGAAAAGGGTTGAGAAGAGAATGGATGGATGGACGGACGGATGGATGAATGGATGGGTGGATGAATGGATGGATGGATGGATGATTTGTTCTTGCATTTGCACAATAACTAAGACCCGTTTATGTATTTGTTACTTGTAGGCTGGACTATTGTAATTCATTATTATCTGGATGTCCTAGAAACTCCCTGAAAAACCTTCAGTTGATCCGAAATACTACAGCAAGAATACTGACAGCCATTAGAAAGAGAGAGCATATTTCTGCCATATTGGCTTTTCATCACTGATTCATAATCTGGCTCCATCATATCTTAAAGACCTCTTAGTACCGCATCACCCCAATAGTGTGCTTCGCTCTCCTGGCTTACTTGTAGTTCCTAGCATATTTAACAGTGGGAAGAAAGGCAGAACCTTCAGCTTTCAGGCCCCTGTTCTGTGGACCAAGCTCCCAGTGTGGATTCAAGAGATGGACGCCTTCTGTACTTCTAAAATCAAGCTATCCAGCAATCACTTGCAACCAGTCGGGGAACATTCATTTTTCCCTTGGGTTCACTGGGCCAAAATGACAGAAAAGTTAACATCACATGTTTAGTGGTCATATGTCTGCAAAAACCTCAGTAACAGGACAAAGATGATCAGACAAAAACACTGATACTGAGAGTGATACAGTATATACAGTATATTCATGGTGATATGGGTAGTTGTTATTCTCATGGGAGTGAGCAGCAACAGTGCAGATGACTGTGTGGTGAGGTCAAAAGAAAGTGTAAGACTGGAAAGATAGAAAGGGAATGCAATCATTGACACATAAACTGAATGTAGCTCCAAGACCATTTGGTTGCTTAAGAAAAAGTCCTTTGTTGTCTTGTACATATATCTAGTAAGATCTCTCTTTACCATTTCTCACTGCACTACATATATAGAATACATTAAATAATAACTTATGTGAACGATGCATGGACACAAACATGCTACTTGCTAATACAAACTTTGTCAGAGACAATATCAGATTTTTAGAGTTCAGACAGTCAGATCATTTCTTCAACAAGTTAACAGGATCTGAACAGGATCTGATATCTTTCTTTCCTCCCAATCGACAATTTCTAAAGTGCTAATGCATACACAAACACCTGAACAGACACACACACACAGAGGCATTTGACATCCCCAGAGTCCGCCATTATACACAGCTTCATTTGAACACAGTCCTGGGGATGAATAATGATGCATGTGTGAGCACTTTGTCTGCTCACAGCAAGAGCAGCTCAGCTTACTTTCTGAGAGGCTGTCAGGGTAGTCAGCATTTCTCTTGTCATTGGACAACAGCACCCTGCTCTTAACATAAACCAACACAGACACATTTGCATCAGTATACACAAGGGACTTTTTCTGCCTACATCTACTCCTGAAACATTAACCCTTGATATTCAATATTTATTGCAAACGTAACCTCTTTGCTACCAATGTAGCCTTATCTTATAGAAAATGTTTGTATTTTTAAAGATATATAAAATATAAAAATGTTGTTTATGTAGGTTTTTAGCAAAATGACAGCAGATATTGGGGTGGACGCCACAATTCAACTTTTTTGCACATAACAGACATTTGTGAAGTTTGGAATTAGACAGATGTGACTTTGTGGTGAGAAATCCTTAACAGTGACCCTTCCCATAACCTTAACATATTGCGTCCTTACTCTGTCCAAACTGATCTTATATTAAAGGTTGAAAACTCAAGGTGATTTTCAAAGCCTAGCTAGTTACACACATACACACAATATGTGTCTACCCTGGACTCAGTGGGAGCCACTTTTTGAAGACTTCTTATTTGTATTTCAAGGTTGCACACTGCTCACATTGCTGGAGGGCAATGTCTTTGTGTTGATGGCACATTGGAGTTCATGGCAGAAACAGTGAAGTCACTCTGCTGTAAAATGAACAGCAAAATGAAAAGTTTGTAATTTCTTTAATAGTAAATGTAGATTATGTTTTTGGCTTCTATAGAGGAAAGATGGGCATGCTGCAGAGAGTGCACTGCTTGAATTAAATGTGAGACTGTATTATTACTTGAGAGACATTAAATTATTTTCCATTTACTGCAGTTTCATTTGCAGTGGGGTTTTTTTTTTTAGGTTTTATGTTTTCATTTTTTGAAAAAAGTAAATAATCCATCATGCCAACATTCAGAAGATAAATGCTGGCTAATAACACTCTCAGGAAAATAGCTGTTTTTCCCCATAATTTCTTTTTTGTGACAATCCGCATTTTCATATTTTCCTCACAAGGAATGCAGAATCTGTAGAAGAGGTAAAGAGAAAAAACTTCAGGTTTTGCTTTAGGAAAACATACCAGAAATATGATTTCAGGGTTTTTAATTTAATTTAATTAATTTAATTTAATTTCATTATCTTGCACAAATGAGTCCTCCAAAATACACCATTTGAGAGCAGTTCAGTAATTATAAAATGCAATCATAAATGTCTTAGGAAAATAAGGCTCTGTTATACTTTTCAGCTGTGCCAGTCTTTCTAATATCGTGTACCTCGTCTGAATGCGGTAAACACCATCAATCTAGGTTAAAGAAAACATGAAAATTACAGAAACCATCTGAGGCCAGTAATAAGATATTATTTCAGTGTTCAGTGAAAAAAATAAATAAATAAATGTGCTACTAAAGTTAAAGAAAAAAAAGTCTCATTGTCTGTTTCATGGTGCATCATGGGTTCTTGTGCTTCAGGCATCCAGTCACATCATTTTGTAACTCTGAAATGTGGCACAGCTGTCGAAGCTAACAAAACTCCTCGAGTGTGTAAAGAGGTGATTAAATACACTTTCTTCTGCTTTATGAGACTTTGACGCGATACTAAGTTCATCTTCATTCACTGATCCTCAGGGCAATTTAAATGAAAGTGTTGAAAAGGGGTTATTGAGGTCAGGAAAGCAAATTTAAGAAATAAATATGAAGGTAATAAATTAACAAATAAAACGTATGTATCTTCATCATTTCGAACTTATATGTTTGATCTCCAAAGAGTTATAAGAAGTATCTTTTTTTTTAAAGAGAAGAGGATTTACAAAATGCATCAATCCTGGTGTTGATTTAGGGTTAAAAGGACAAAATTTGTGTATTTAATTATGGTTACTAGAAAATAAAAAGGAGTAAATACGTTAGTCCTATAATTTACTCACTTTGTCATTGAAAAGAGGAATGAAGTTGTCATGAAAACTGTGGCTGTAAGATGACTCTAAGAGCCTACTTGTTTTTTGTATTTTGTCCTGTACTTTCTTATTTAACTCCTACTGCTCCTCTATATGACATGAGGGGGGCTATAGCCTATAATATAATAATATATAGCCTAATATAAATTTAAAGCTATTTATACATGTAAATGTCTTTTCTTCACACAAACAAGTTACATAATGTCAAAAAACAACTAACTTTACCTTTCTGGGAATTAACATGACATTTTTGTTTTAGTCAAACATAAGATTCAGACTTGGAGATTATGGCGGAGCCTTTAAAAACATTTTGAAATGGAAATAAAAGTCATGTCCTCTCTATATATCACATGTGTCTACAGCAGGTAGTGGGCTTTTTAATTACTTCCTCTTTTTCTAATTAGCAGGCGTTCTTGGAATTTTGTGCTGACAAGAAGAAAATAAACATTAGCAATCAATTATAAAGGGGTGTAGCTTTTGAAGCTCAAGGAAAACAGCAAAATGAAAAGTTTTTTCATTTCTTTGTTTACAAAAATATTAAACCTAAGCATATTTCTGGAGAGCTTAGCTGAATCTGTCATCTAGAAAGCAGTCATAGCTGACTTCTCTTTTTGAAACAAGTCAACCAGAGGTCACTGGAGCAGCGGTATTGCCATAGAAACTCATTCTGCGTGATATGAAACAAACATGGCCACCATGGTCATCCATCATCTCTCTAGTGAATCCCATCCATCATCGCAGACGCATGCTGACATCCACTTTGCTCTGGTTCCTCTCGGCTGGAGTGTGATTGGACGGTGTTAGGGAGCTGAGCTGCCTAAGTACACGGGTGCTTTCATGCTTGCAGAGCAGTGAAATGCCCAAACTGTACAACCTGACAGAAACACACTAATTTAGAAATCTATAGAGATGGGATTCATCAACCTTGGAATTCGGTTCACAAGAAAGATTTCTTTTTTCTCCTTTCAGACAAAAAGCAGTGTGATGACCATGAACACAACAGTAAAGTATTTTCTGATACACACCAGTGTATGTGGGTTTTTTTGTTTTTGTTTTTTAGGAAGATGAAAAATTCACTTTACCAGAGTTTTGGTGAGAAACATCAAAACTGGATAATTCCTACAGGGAAACACGTTACTACAGAAAATTTCAAACCACGTTAATAGCTCAATGCACTCCCCTTTCCTTCCCTTGAAGTTCACAAGCATTAATACATACTCAAAATATAGTTCAAATGTTGAAAAAATACATTTATATCTGTAGTAAATGAAAAGCAAATGTACTTTTGTTCAGAAAAAAAACTTTTTAAAAGTTTGTTCGTCCATGCATCCATTTACCCCGTGCTGGTGACTTACAAGAACTGCTATATCATTTTGCAGTCATGTAATTATAAAAAGCCATCCATCCATCCATGCTTGGTTTTTGTTTTATTTAAATTTTTCTGTTGGGGGAGGGGTGGTTTTAAAATGGAGTTTTGCAGCAATCTGACACTTCTAAGGCAGGAAAAAGAAGAAGGATGTGATTTAACAGAGAAAAGTGAACAAAAGCACTTGAGTTACAGATGCACACATGTCAAAGTTTCATCACAATGTCAGCAGACATTTACTGTAACAAAGTGACAGACTCAAAGCTGATTCCATGAGCAACTTACATTATTTATCTCTGCCATTAATAGTAAAAAGAAAACTACTGATGCTGACATTTCCTCAGCTGACAACAACAGTGCAAAGTGCCTTTTCTTTTCAACTTTCAGATAGACTACGTTTTTTCAGAGATGAAAGCAGCATGACTGGACCAGAACCCATCAAGGCATCCAGATAAGATCCAGCAGGAGATAAGTCAGAGTGAGCCCTTCATACAGGGTACAAAGAAAAGAAAAGCGCCAGTTTCAAATGCTTTTCTTTGAAATTCCACTGAATAAAATGACATTTGAATAACATAGCTATCTACATCTTTGGGAGTTCTGGGTTGTGAAGCTGGTTTTTATCACACCTCATTGTTAAACCATCTCCATAGGATGAATACCTAAAACACCTAAAACAGCCCCACATGCAATAGACACCTGTCATTTATGAATCAGTATTCTTATGATGTGCTGTGATGAGAAAGAAACTGTTCAGTGGGGAAACAAGATGAGAGTGCCTCAATGTTTGTGATGCAGAGCGCCAATCAATTAAGTGGATAAGATGTGAATGATTACTCTAAGAGAGTGGCAACTTAATAGCAACATAGACTTCTGCCAATTACGTTAATTACTTCATTTAATTTACAATGGTTTGTTGCAGATGGTGCATTACCGTTGTGGCTAACAGGAATGGTGGACAGAGTGAAATCACGTAAATATAAACAGACCCCATTTTACTGAAACTTTGGTAAATGGACTGATTCTTATATAGCGCTTTCCTACTCTCCCGGAGTACTCAAAGCGCTCTATACAACATGCCTCATTCACCCATTCACACACACACTCATACAAGCACTTCTAAACTCAAGTGCAGCTAATAAACATTCACGCTCCGAGGGCAACCTTCCGATCAGTAGCTGATCTGCAGTGTTGGGAAGGTTACTTTTAAAATGTATTCCATTACAGAATACAGAATACATGCCCCAAAATGTATTCTGTAACGTATTCCGTTACGTTACTCAATGACAGTAACGTATTCTGAATACTTTGGATTACTTAATATATTATCATGCTTTTTACAACAACGTGAATGTACTATTGCTGTGTGATTTATTACTATTACTGAAGGTCCGCGACTCCGAACTGTAGTAAAGGGACCTCTGGCTAATACGGCGGGGTCGCTGTCGGCTCGTAGCCCAAAACTAGCTTTACTTTGTTGTGTGGGTCAACTTTTCTTGCGAGAGACAGAGAGAGGCGTTGAAAGGCTGCTCCAACGGAACTTATTGTTTTCGGAGGAAAACACGAACACGGTGTACAGTCGAGTCTTAATAGCTTACTTACAACTGGGCTCGTCAGGCACTCTTCTTGGCTGCAGTGGTTATTATTATATTTACATGCTTCCAGCTCCCGTTTTTCCTCGATGACAACTCGTACCTTTCCACTCCCCTTTTTCTCCCTCCTCGCGCTCACAGACCCATAACGTGTATGGCAGTCCATTCTCCCTGCAACACGGACTACACTGCCCATGATGCTACATTCTTTAGAGCTATGCTTGTAGCATTCTGCCTGTTAGCTTAGCACAACAACAACAACAACGAAAAGGCGCTCTCTCACCCAGGAAACACACAGTCGCATAGAGAGAGAGAGAGAGAGAGAGCGTCGCCCTGTAACCATGGCAACCGTAACGCTGCCGCCTGGAACAACAGCACGTAGCTGTCAAACAAAACCCAAACAGTCCTGACCAGCGACAATATGAAACAGGAAAGTACCGCAGTGTAATCCATTTATTTCAACAAAGTAACTGTATTCTAAATACCACCTTTTTAAACGGTAACTGTAACGGAATACAGTTACTCATATTTTGTATTTTAAATACGTAACGGCGGTACATGTATTCCGTTACTCCCCAACACTGCTGATCTGCTCTACGACCTGAGCCACAGCCACCTTTGAATTTAAAAGTTGAACAAAACATGAGCCACCTTTTTAAATTTTGAAGATGTTTAGCTTGTGTCTTTTTCACTGCTAAGATAAGTGCAGACAATGGGTAGATTATGTGTTCCTACCTTGTACAGCTTATACTACTGACAGCTTCATATTGGATGTGAAAAAAATCACGACCAGCTGTTTTAACTGTATGTGACTGCAGGTATGTATTTTATCTAATAATTCGCATACCGCCAGAACAGGAGCACAGAGGATGCAGTCTCCATCGCACTGCACTCTGTCCTCTCACACCTGGACAACAACACCTACGCCAGAATGCTGTTTATAGACTTCAGTTCAGCATTCAATACAATCCACCCCTCACAACTCATCAGGGAACTGACAGACCTGGGCATCAGTTCCCTCATCTGCAAATGGTTACTGGACTTCCTGACCAACCGCCCCCAACATGTCCGGCTGGATAACCGCTGCTCATCTACAATCACGATGAACACCGGTGTACCACAAGGCTGTGTGATGAGCCCTTTCCTCTACTCCCTCTTCACCCACGACTGCAGACCTGCTGATGGTTCCAACACCATCATTAAGTTTGCAGATGACACCACGGTGATTGGCCTCATCAGTGACAACGATGAGGCCGCCTACAGGGAGGAGGTGGATCGTCTGGCTGAGTGGTGCGACAGAAACAACCTGCTGCTTAACACCGAGAAGACCAAGGAGCTCATCGTGGACTACAGGAGGAATGCTGACCCACATCCACCCATCCACATTAAGGGGACGGCTGTGGAGCGTGTGAGCAGCTTCAAGTTCCTGGGAGTTCACATCTCCGAGGATCTCACCTGGACGACCAACTGCTCCAAGCTGGTCAAGAAGGCTCACCAGCGCCTCTTCTTCTTGAGGACTCTGAGGAAGAACCACCTGTCCTCAGACATCCTGGTGAACTTCTATCGCTGCACCATCGAGAGCATCCTGACCAACTGTATAACAGTCTGGTACGGGAACTGCTCTGCCTCAGACCGGAAGGCGTTGCAGAGGGTCGTGAAAACTGCCCAACGCATCGCCGGAGCACCACTTCCTGCCATAAAAGACATCTACAGGAAGCAGTGTCTGAAAAGGGCTGGGAAAATCATCAAAGACCCCAGTCACCCATCACATGGACTCTTCACCCTCCTGCCCTCTGGGAGGCGCCACAGGAGCCTCCGGACTAAGACCACCAGGTACCGGAACAGCTTCTTCCCCACAGCTGTCAGACTCCTGAACTCTGCCTCCTGACATCTGACCCACGTTAAACTCATGGACTGAACATACACACACACACAATGGACAACTGTACCCTCAAACACAATAATAACATGGACTGAACCACCACTCACAACCACTAGCACTTTATATAGCCTCTGTAGGAATTATATCTCACTTATCTTAACTGCACTACTGTATAGCTCTGTGTAAATAATCATTCTGTACATTCGATAATCTTTAATCCTACAACTGTTTACAACTTGCATAGTTCCCATTTCTGTATAGCTGTATATCCCAGATTCTGTAAAGTTATTTATTTCATATTCTATATAGTTTTTCATATTTATATCCTGTTCATATCCTGTACATAGCTTGTACTCACTACAGCCTGTACATACTTATAGTTATAGAACATTCACAACATACTTCATACCGTGTACATTAAAACATACCATAATAGACCCATTTCTGTAATATACTCACATATCTTTATTGTTGCTAATATATATTGTAATATATCTATATCACTAAAGCACTTCTGGATGGATGCAAACTGCATTTCGTTGCCCTGTACCTGTGCATGTGCAATGACAATAAAGTTGAATTCTATTCTATTCTATTCTATTCTAACACTGAATTTTTTTCTTGTGATAATATGAGGTCAATATTTCATCCAACCTTTCATCTGTCCCAGCTGTAATTGTTGTTTCTTGCTCAGCATGCAAACATGTTAAACATGTTAAACATTACACTGTTGTACATTAGCTGTTAGTGTTGGGACTGACACCACATTAACATATTAACCACACTACAGTTTTACCAAACTTTGTAGTTCAGATTTAATGATGTTTATTTTTCATTTGTTTGTTTACATTAACAGAACAATTTAAAAGATCCATAATTCAATAAGTAAATAGAAAGTAAGAAAGGCTGAAGTTCCCTTTTATTTAATATATGTAAATGGTTTTGCAGGTAATTATTGTGGTATAGTACCAAAAAAAAGTTATCAGTGAGAGGGTTTAATTTCTTTGAACAGATGTATATGAAGGTCATCACCCTCACAATCATTATCATTATCGTCTTAATTATTACCTCAATCAGCATTATCATTATCAGTAATACCCCACTCTCATCCCTGTCACTGTCTCCCCAGTCAAAGCTTTAAGAGGCTTCATATCATAAGGAAGTCAAGTAATAAATATTTATTGGAGTTCAGACTCCGTCTTTTTTTCTCGAGGTTAATTATTCAGGAAAAAAAATTGTCATTTGTACATCCTGGTTTTGCATATATAGTAAATGTGCAAGAGAAATCATTATGTTTTAACAGACTTCTGGGTCACCCAGGTAATTTGGTAGAGGCTGAGCTATGCTAACTGTCGTAGCATACTTCCCAGAATCACATTAGTGTATACTGTAATGGGTTACCAGGTAATCTAAGAAAGGACGGAGCAGAAAGATTGCTGCCGTATTCAAAAACGTCAGTAGAATTAACAAAATGCTGATCTGGATCCTGTTAGTCAGAGGTAGTGAATATGTCCTTACAATAGATTTTTCATATAATTGCCTGATTACTTGCATATTTTCTTGCCATTTTACTCAAGTGCTTCCATTCTAAAGCCCTGCGTACTTGGCCTGTTATTCAAAAACAAGGTGTGCCATTTTTTTGAAGGTTGCTAAGCATAGCCTTTCTCTACTAAGACTTAATATATCATTTGTTCTGCTTTATTTCTACTGCATCAACATGTCTTCCTATGTTTTCATGTCTTTTGATTATCCTAATTGTAGAGAGCACTTTGGTTAACACTTGTTGTTTTAAATGTGCTATATAGATAAATTTGACTTTGCCTGTCCAGATGGAGAACAGATGGAGAAGAGTGGAGGTCTTCACTAGTGCCCCAACGACTTCACTTCAGGTATAAGGACAAGTGAAGTGAATGGCCTGATGGTGAACACTGGTGACATTTCTTTTTTCAACACGACTCAATAAAATATGATTTGATGATATTTGGTCTGTTTACAATTTTAATGTAATTTTTTTTTATCTCACACCCTATTCCCCGCCCCCTAAAATAGATAACCTGAAAGGTAAATTTAACATATGTTATTTTACTTCTATTTTATTCTTTTCCTATAAGATTTATAATGATTTACACCTAATTATACTTTTTATGGGTTTGACAAGCCATTAAAGTTCATGATGACTGTTGAGCAGCCAAATACTTTTTTTTTCCAAGTTAAATGCAAATACCCACTGCATTATATAAACTGTCATAAAAAAACAAAAAGTATAAATGATAATGATAGCTTTACATCCCTGCCAGATCAGCCAGTGTCAGGTCAGCTTAAAACTGCTCATTTGAGTTTATTGTGATTGGCAGAACATAGATTGATCTACCCCACTCCCTGGCAGTGAACTTTAACACTGCAATAGGCAGTGGACCACAGTGTGATGCAAATGCACGCCTACACTCTGTTACCCCGGTGGACAAGTGTCAACACTTTCTGTGAATATTGATCTTTGGACAACACTGGATTTAATATGCTTTGTACTTGTCAACAGCCACAAGAGAAGCATCGCCTTGGCTCTACTTACTGTGATTTGATGAACGTTTTGCCTTAAACTGAGAGGAGAAGTTCTATTTTGAGCACACACAGCAGCATCACAAGGCTTACACAAATATGCCATCCAATTGTAAATGCAATGATCTATCACAATGCCAATTCTGATTCGTTTTTTGGGTTTTTATTACAGTTTAAAATAATACTTTGTTGACTTGATTAACATCATTCTTTAGTATTTAGCTTAACAGCATTTATGAACATAAGTCGATAGACATACATGACAACGATATTTATACATCCGTTTTTAGATTATTTTATAATGTACAACAGAGGTTGCACAGGTAGTCCAACACATCAAGTCCAACACAAAAGCACTTTGAATCACCTTGTTATTGAATTGTGCTATACAAATAAACTTGCCTTGCCTTGCCATTGCCAGAAGATTTGTCGTGTCTCCCAGCAGAGTCTCAGGAATGAGGAAAAGATTGTAGGAGAGCTGGACAGGGACATTGAAGGTCCTAATCCCATGAGCAGAATGGTATCTGCTCCTTGGTGCAAGGAGGAACAGGATGACCTCCAGCAGGCCACTGGAGTGGGCTACCATCCTTGTTTGGTTGGGTATACACCCTGAATTCAATTAGGCCCTACTCTGAAGCTGTGGGTCCTGGGTTCCTTCTGGTGCACAACAATGCATAGGAGAACTACCAAGAACTACCTTCATACTGTGGCAATAGTGTGAAGGTAGTTCTTGGAGTTGGAAAAATACATATCATTGCTCATCCATGCTCATCTGACCTAATCCCAGTAGAACACTTCTGGGACATTATGTATTAGTCCTTCTGAGGCTTCATCTCAAACTGTCCTGGAGCACAGTGATGCATCCTTTCACACTTAACATATCACTCAGTCCATTTCAGTGTAGATATCCAGCACGAGGGTTTTCCCATTGAGATCTGATTCTGTGTTCTAAGTGTTCCTCTCCTTCGGGATTAATAAAGTATTCTGATTCTGATTTAATTTTGTTTGAGCAGTGTAGACTGATAAAACGAGACAGCAATTTAAATTACACATGTCTGGTCAATACTAGACCCTTCAATAAAGTCAGCATTGGTGCAGTCACTGATGCAGTGTATGTGACTGCTGCATTACTGCTTTTAAAGTAAAAATGTGTGGCATTTTCATCTGTCAGAGTCCTTGCTATTTATTTCTCTCTTGTCTGATCATTACAGCTTTTTCAGCCGTCATATACGACATGATAGCTTTCACAGTTTTACAGTTTTATAGTGATAGCAACATTGTCACCATGGACATATAAAGCTATAGATACGTCTTCAACAGGAAAGCCATGGGGAAATAATTTCACAGCAATGTGCTCACTGTTTGACAGGTCCTCTGGGAAATGCAGCTCAGCAACATCACATTAAAAAAAAACTGAAAATGCTATCAAATATTTAATATATTCTGTGAAATATATTTAATTAATTTATATTAAATAAAATTACTTTTCAACACAAGCAAAAGGGCAGCACGGTGGCATGGTGGCACTGTTGCCTCACTTCAAGAAGATCCTGAGTTCAATCCCACCATCAGGCCGGGGTCTTTCTGTGTGGCGTTTACATGTTCTCACTGTGTTTGCGTGGGTTCTCCCCGGGTACTCCGGGTTCCTCCTACAGTCCAAAGACATGCAGTTAGTGGGGTTAGGTTAACTGAAATCACTAAATTGCCCAAAGGTGTGAATGGGGGAGTGAATGTGACTGGTTGTTTGTGTCTATGTGTTAGACCTGCAACTATGAGGTGCCGTAAGGGACATTATTACTGAAACGCTCTCACACAGTGTGAGAGCGTTTCAGTAGTGTGTGTGAGAGCTAAAATTTCAGTAGTGTGTGTGAGAGCATTTCAGTTGTGTGAGAGCGTTTCAGTAATAATGTCCCTTACGGCACCTCATATGCAACAGACTGGCGACCTGTCCAGGGTGTACCCCGCCTCTCACACTAAGACAGCTGGGATAGCGCCAGTGCCCCCCGTGACCCTGAAAAGAATAAGCAGAAGCGAATGGATGGAACACAAACAATATTGCTGCTATTTATGACCATCCTCTTAATTATCACTAATCTTGCTTCTGTGGGTTTTTCTTTTTTTTTTTAGTAATTTTTTAGCTAATAGCTAAAAGCTGAAAAGCTAATGATTATATAGTGAAGAAACAGAAAAATTTAATAGCTATAGGGCCAGATTTTTTTAAGAGTTTGTGGTGTGAAAAACAAAAGATCCTTTAGAGATATGTTCATCAGTTTGACAGAAATATGCTAATATTGGTCTATGCCTGCCTGTTACAAATTTGCTTGCTAAACCATTAACATAACATGCCATGGATTCACGACCCCCAAAATGTTTCATATACAGATGAAGTATTATTCATTAGTAGCCAATATCAGTTAGCAATGACAGTTTTCTTGGGTGTTTTGTTTTGTGTTATTTTGTGATGCTTTCAGTTCTCTTGTGTAGAGCTACAACAAATGGACCTTGTTAGCTGCTTAGAGCAGAAGTGGACAACCTCTGCTCCTTTCTTGTCTTTTTGCTTTTTGTCTCTCTTATTGACTCTTGCTGTACACAATTATTTAAAGTGTTTCCTTTGTTTCATCACATTATATATTCATGTGCAAATGCCTCTCTCTCAGTCTCTCAGCCAGAGCAAGTTAATGTGAATCTACATTATTTATCCCTGAGCTGAATGAAGAGTTCTAGCTTCCCCAATTCACTGGAATATTACTTGTCCCAAAGTGTCAACACAAGCTCGGTTGTCGACATAATTACATCACATTATTAAATAGCCTAGCGTCATGCCTCATTCAGTTTTTGCATTTCTGCTTGTCTTTCTCTCATTTTATTAAACCCCATACTTTAATATTTCTTCAGTATCCAAGTGGCAGTTACTGGTACTTGTCTAAAAATGTCCCCATCCGCAGCCTAAAGGTTTAACATTTATTTACATCACCTTCCAAATGAACAATTACTGGTGAAGGTAAAATTTGCCAAGCATGGTGGGTGGTGATTGTATGCCACACCAGTAATCAAAGGTAAAAATCTTCTCAGATTAAAGCAAGCACTTGCACAGTCCTCGTTGTGTCGATGTGCTGTCAGCTCAGCATGATGATAAATGTTTACGGCACTACATTAAGAGGAAATTACCTCTTTTTGCTAGAGGCCAGATCATTCATTCACAGGCGTAGCATGCCCATCGTCAGCCCTGTCGTAAATTAGTTTGCACCTTTCAGTAGGAAGAAAGGTGGGGAGGATTAGGAAGATCAATCTTTCAGACGGGCAGTTAAAATCATTATTTGGCTTCCTGCAGGACACAGGTTGCGCTAAGGAGTGACAAATTGTACCACACTGTCATAAACATCCCTATTCATGGCAACCCTGGGGTACGGTCGCTTTGTGTTCCTCTGTATGGAGATGACCAAAATAACATAGGGGAAGAGAGGAGACTGAGTTAGTGAGGTTATTAAGGCTTCTGGACCTCCACAGTTATTCATAAGGAGAGAACATAACAAGCCCACTGTGGCTTTTCTAGCCAAAGATTTACAGTGTATTTTAAAAAATCCAGCCATATCTCCACAGAATCTATTATTTTGACTCCATCTCCTCTGTCAAGGTTGGGAACAGAGTTGAATGAAAGTCTTCCTCAGGCATTGCTTTGTGCATCATCTGTCTAAAATTAATCACAATTAGTTTGTTTTAAAGATGTTTTAAAAAGTCTTCATCGCTCTGTGACTGACAACGGTTGCATTCACGTTTTGTTTTTATTTTTAAAGTAGAGATTTGGGTTTTTAATAAATATAGATCTAAACACTTTCCACACTGATACAATTCAGACCCACAGCAATCACTGCTCGGCCACATCATCTGTTTGCTAATCCAGTTAATCTTTCCATTGGCAACTGTTCTCGGAATGATGCTTTCCCTGTTATTTTAGGAGAACGATTAAGCATTGTGGAATTAACAATGGCTTAACCTCTTCACAAGATTCCTTTACATCCCCCTTGCAGAAGGCTTGGGAAAGTTTTCAATGCGGAGCTCTCCTGCTCTTGCTTCCTGCAGTGAAAACAATGTGAACCAAGATGTTCGGACCAATTACCAGATATAATTCACTGCACAAATGATACTGGGAGAAAAGGGCCTTTCGTCCTCTATTGTGAAATCTTGAATTCTTGTTAAGCGTTTGTTTGGCTGACGTGAATTATCTAGTGTTGTCCTTTCAGCACATAATACACCTTGTACTGTACATGCTCTGTGAGATATGAGGCACACGGTTCTTGTTAAATAAAAAAGCTTAATTATTGGTAATTAAGCTTTTTTAATTACAAGTAAGATCAATTTCCCTCTTTTGTAGCTCAGTAATGACTCATTCCAGGAAATCAATTGATATATTAAGAGGGCAACAGTAAAGTTACTGGAAGGACTTAAAAATAGACCAGATATTTTGCATACTTTGCACAAAGCACAAACCCATAAATTCAAATTAATGCATGGCGACTGGGCCAAACCTCTATGAAAGAATATATGGATCAAATTTAATATATTTGCTGTGTACTGTAGGTTACTGAGGTTTGCTGAAACATGCAGAGTATCTAGTGTCCTTTTTTCACGTGAATACAGCACAGGCCTATCATTACTGTAATTACTGCACTATGTCATCATGCTTTGTTTTTGGTGATAGCCACACTGTTGAATGATGAGAATAATACTTTCTCATTTAAACAAGATGTTTTTTGGATTAAACTTGTGTGAGGAGGAACTAGCAAGATGGTGTTATGTTTCAACCAGGCCCACAGCTTCATGCTTGAGATGGATTGCATCCCAAAGACTGGTCTTTGTCAGTCCATATATCAATAGATTGCTCAAGCGTACAGCTGAAAGCCTCTAAATGTTCATCTATATAAATGTTCTAAGGCAAACTGAGATCCATCCAGTCTTCGATCAGATCAGGCTGTGATCAATAATCTGCAGGCATTGTGAAATGATGTAAAATCATGTCAGATGAGGCCAGTTTGTGCAGCCTGCTTTCTGCTTCAAGTGATCTACTCATTTTTACCTCAGGACTTAATATAGTGTATGCATGTTTGTAATATTTTTGCATAACTCATTCTATCCACCCAGCTGTCTGTAGTAAAATATAATTTTTATTCTGTATAAGGATAAGATAAGAAGAATTCATAGATGTTGTGTTAACAATATTTGTTTTTGTAAAAGTAGTCACGAAGCAGTAAAGGACTTATCGTGATATTATGTAAGTCCATGAAACAGAAGTTAGTTCACATAAGAAATTTCTTTTGCATTGTCACCCTCCCTTAACCCCAACTAGTCGCAGCAGATGGCCGCCCCTCCCTGAGAATGGAAGTTTCTTTCTGTTAAAAGGGACTTTTTCCTTCCCACTGTGTGCTCATAGGGGGTCTTCTGATTTCTCTGTATTATTGTAGGCTCTTAATTTTTCAGAATAAAGCACCTTGAGCCAACTGTGTAGATAGATAGATAGATAGATAGATAGATAGATAGATAGATAGATAGATAGATAGATAGATAGATAGATAGATAGATAGATAGATAGATAGATAGATAGATATTTGTATTTCTTGCTGCTAAATTGTTTACAGTTGGTATATCAGAGCAAAGCCATTTCTCATACAAGAAGTTATGTGATCAACGCGTCCTGGTAGAATATTTACGATGGTGGCTTTAAAACAATAAATGATGTTAACAAAAATTTTCTTCTCAGCCATGTATATATTATATTGGCATACATTGCAACCCCTTTGAAATGGAGTGTGATTTGTTTGGTTGTTTTGTTCTCTTTTTATAACAGTTTATAGAGCTTTTTTTAAAGCTTATAAGAACATAAGCTCTTCATAGTGTTTTAAAAGAAACTAAAAAAAATCAGGTCACATCTATGTTGATAATCAAGTTATGAATGCAGGCGATAAAATAATTTGAGTATTTTCTCCCTTTAAACTAAACTCTGACCTGGACATGGAAACAAGAAGTATCTGATTTCAGTGTCGAGAAAAGTATCAAATGTGTATGTAGTCCAGCTCTATTAAACCTCAAGAGAGCCAAACCAGATTCTCTTTCCCTGAGGTGCATAAAAACTTCTCTCTCTTCTTAGTTTTGTGCTGAAATAATCTCTGCTGAGAGCTGAGGGGCTGGAGAGGGCTTAGGATAAGTCAGAATGACAATTAGTGGAATGACACATCTTGACACATCAGACCTCCAAACACCCACTAATGAATCATAGGAGCATGTCCAGAAATAGCCCCTGCAGCCCCCGCAAAAGAACAGCCGAACGCCTGTGTCAACTCTGTTTTGCATCCTAACCTGAAACGGTATCCTTAAGCCATTTGTACTTTACGAGGGAAAGCAATCCAACAAGTCATCTAATCTACATCTTTACACAGCTTTGTCCCTATCCTCTCATATATCAGGTATTTTAAGCAGAGGACCAGCGACTGATATTTTGGATTTGCTCAGTGAATTAATCAGAAAACAAAACAAAACACTTCTATCAATAATGAATTTCACAGCACTCTTAAAGTGGCATTAAAGCAAGTCGAACATCCTACTGATGCTTACAGAAAACTCAAACCTAAAACCCCAAATGCATTATATCTGACACACTCACTTACTTTTAAGCAATAAATTGCATAAAGATACCAGATGTAGCACAAATGATACAAATAAATCCAAATTTATATTTTGCTATTTTTTTTTTTTTTTGCATTTGTCAGAAGGTTCAGGTAACACTAAGCTTTTCACATTTAGAGTTCTTTAGCAATTATTTCATGGTTCACACTTTTAAGGGCTAATATGTGGACATGCATGTTAAGAAGTCCTGCCTGTCAGTAGAATATTTCAACACTGCTGTCAGAAGTGAAATACAAGAAAATACAATATTCGGTGACACAAGATTATATGCGACTCATGAGATCGCCTTACCTTACCCGCATCATCTATCAGTAACCATTTAATTTGTTTCAAAATGGATTAATAATTCAAATGTTTCTGTGGTTCATTTGTTATATACAGTGAAACAGTCGTTGATGACCACTGTTGGGGTTGGTGTTAGTCCCTCTGCTGTGTTCGTTCCTCATTTATTATGTAAGAGGCTGCTGTAAAGGACCAGCAACAGGCTTGTGTGAATGCATAAAATACAAGGCAGATCCCCTGTGCCCATGCCACACTGCAAGCATGCCCCTGTATTAGAACTAAACATTGAAGGCTGTTTACATTATTCTAAGAACCTCCAAAACTGTGAGGGGGAAGGGCTATTTCACGTCAGTGTAAGAGTCTCTACCACATCTTTCTGCATTCTCCGACGGTCTGTTTAGCTGCACAGACCTACAGCACCCTGTCTCTGGTTTAAAAGTACTAGTCTTTGGTGACTTTCCTGGTTAGGAGTCAGACAGTTACCATAAGAATATCAGTCAGTCACATATCATATGAACATATTATATTCTCATAATATGTGGGGGGATGAAATTATAACCACAGAGAAGGCAATTCTAATTTTTCTTGCTACCTTATTTTAATCGGAAAATGATCAATTTTTACAAAAACAAACAAAAAAAAGAAGCGCTTGCATCAGTGAACTTTATTAAAAAATGTTTTTTAAAAATGTACCAAAATACACTGAAATGCTTTTCTTGAGTAAAGACGTCCTATTTTCCACATTATATCTGCTGGAAAAGGAATGAAAACTTTGCCAAAGCCCAAATGTTAAGAGATGTACTGTTATCAAGCTAAACTTCCCACTGTTTTTGTATCACTTGCAGCGCTGATGTGATTTAGGAATATAGTACTAAGTAACAGTGGCTGTTTTTCTTTGTGTACCACAAAATAAATATTTACATCAACAGTGATACACAACTAAATGCTATAATGAAGGCATTTTCATGCACATTTACAGCCCAGTATTATTCAGGAGGCTCAGTATTTCCATTTGGGCCATGAAAACAGTGTTTCCCATCTGGTATAAGCTCCCTTCACAATTATGTGCTGGGATAGGCTCAGGATATCCTAATGTTATTTTGCTGTCACACTAAGTTCTCTATCCATAATAATATCCAAAGTATTCAGCTCAATTATGTGTGCTGAGGTATTTGTGATTAGGATATGAATATGCATATAAACAGCTTAGCCCAAAAATGACCTCAAATGGAGCGTGAGCTGGTACCCAGCATTTTCTCTGAGTGACTGTGTTCTTTCGTGCAAAGTCATTTTCAGTGAAAATTTCCAATCAGCTTGACTTAATAGGCCCACCATGGATACTTGTGATTATAAACAGGCTAATATTTTCATGCTGCATATTTCTTTACTGATTAATGTCAGGGCTTTCACGCTGATATCAAAGTCACATTTTATGG
Organism: Mchenga conophoros; assembly: GCF_057382185.1. Lineage (NCBI taxonomy): Eukaryota > Metazoa > Chordata > Actinopteri > Cichliformes > Cichlidae > Mchenga > Mchenga conophoros. Next base: position 23,957,441 of record NC_140532.1, on the reverse strand, counting down.
ATGATTAATTTTCTGCTTAGATATTGAGCAATTTATACATATAGTCAGAAGTCTGAAACTATACAGGCTCAAAACAATCAAATTATTTTTCAATTTGACAGCTGTCATCATAAATCAGTTAAAGATGGTTTGAATCCTTTTTCCCACTTATTAATGTATTGCGATTTCAGTTATTGAATAGATAGATAGATAGATAGATAGATAGATAGATAGATAGATAGATAGATAGATAGATAGATAGATAGATAGATAGATAGACATAAATGATATGAATATATGAATATATGGAAAATGGCAAAAGATAGTGCTTTCCAATCCAGGGCTCAGGGTCTTTAGGTTATTTCTGAGAGGTCACTATCAAATGAGATCTGAATTGATTTCTTTCACATAAAAATGTGAGCAATATGGCTCTAAGTTTAGTCAACGATTTCTTCTCTAACCTGGCGCACTCTACATCATGTAGAGGGTTTCTAAGCAAATTGCTGTTATTTGTTAAACTTCTCCCAGAGGAGGAGGGGGGTTGGACAAATGCTCATCTCTGTTGGATCAGAGATGGGATCTCCTAAAATGTTATCAGCGCCCCTGGACCCGAGAGTTATAGCCTGTGAGGTATGTCTCATAATCGGTGCATTTTGAATAGGACACATGCACTCTGTCTTGTGATAACGGTTGAATCCTGGAGCGTTCGTGCCACGCATGCACCGCTGGAGCGCACGAACCCAGTCGCACCGCCCTCCTGTCCGCCTGCTGCCGGGAGGAGCTGAGGAGAGAGCAGACCGGAGCGCAGCGGTACCTTAGGGATGTGGCAGCAATGTTTTATGCTTAGAAATAACCTTCGAAATTGGCAAAGTTTGTCTTTTACTAGAGCTAAAAGAGAATATCAAACCGCGTGTGAGAGAAAAAACAAATGTCCATCGGTCGTTAGAGAAATTTCTTACGGTGCCTGCCCGCCTCCCTGGGCTCTGTCGTAGGAGATTACGAAGCGCATCGGAGCCGGTGTCCGCGCCAGTCTAACCATCAGAAGATAAGAAAGAGAAACAAAGAGAAAAACAAAGAGGTCGTTGGCTCTGCAGAGCCCCCGCTGACACCTGCCTTCGGTCCACGGTAGAGTCTGCCGGTGTGGAGGTGAGTGCAGATGTCATGTTTGTGGGATGTTGGCTGGTTTGATATCCAGTTGAGGTGACGGATGCTGAAGGTAAGGCCACGTGGGTACACTGATAACTGTACCAGCACGCTTGTTCTGGTTCTTATCAAGCTCTGCACAGCATGTCACCGAGATGCGAACCAAGTCATAACTTTTGCACATTACAGCCTCCCTCGCTGCACAGGCGTCACAGCATGTGGGGTTGCGTGTCTGATAACATCAAAAATGCAATAAGTCACACTCGGAGAGCGTGTGTGCAATTTCTATCCAGCCTAGCAACCAGGCAGCACCAGAGGGAAGGAGTTCACATCTTTAACTGTCTTAAAACACGCTGTGGGAGGCTTTTATTTATTTATTTATTATCTTTTTTTTTAATCTAAAGAAATCACATAAACATCCGTGACATGCGATGTCATAGCTTCGGGCTGTGCCATATTTAAAAGATCATGGCTCAGAATTCGGTAATATTGATATTAGGTTAATAAACCATAGCCATCTATTGGAATATCAAGCACGTTTTAAATTGTTCAAAAATGTAAAAAATCTTGTACAAAAGGCTTGTTGTTATGAAGGTTTGGTATTTAAAAAAAAACAAAACACAAATTATTATTATAAATTAAATGTCTTTGGACTATTTTCTGACCAAAGTAAGAAGTTTGGACAATTTCTTTTGTGTGTCTTCTTGTAAACTTCTTCACATTTTAAAGACTTAGTCGTTGTGTAACTGTAGTATTCAGTAGGTTATATAATTACATTTTAATTGGCTGAAACTGTTCTGCAAATCAAAACAGCATCTGCATCACCTGAATAATATAACTCAATAAAAGGAGCAATAAATATGAATATGAGTGTATTATTTCAAAGCATGAACAACTTTGTCACATACTATGATATCCACAATATGAAAAGCACAAGATGCGATTGCACTTCTGAAAGGCTGAATTAAAACTCTAACAGTAAGGCTTCACCAAAGGCATGCATTGTCCTTAAAGTCATCAAAGAATTGCATCATCTGCCAGAGTTGCTCATGGCCTGCGGTGCGAATGACAGCTCCATGGCTCATCTGAAAGGCCTGTAGCAAAACAGCAGCTCATTACAAGAGCAGCGGCTCAGGCTTCCTCTGGCGGGAGGCTGCTGGCTCATTAGGGGTCACAGAGGGGCGAGTCTCCCACTATGAGCTGCAACTTGTTACCACGGCACTTTGTGAAATCACTGGTATTTGGAATGAATTCATTTTTACAGAAAAACTGAAGAGACGCACAAAAACCAGTATAAAACTTGTGCTATAAATACAGTAGCTTTCAGTTTAAAGCTACAGTAAAAATGAACAAAACCCCAATGTGTGTACATATGTATGTATATCTATATATATATCTATATATCTATATCTATCTATCTATCTATCTATCTATCTATCTATCTATCTATATATATATATATATATATATATATATATATATATATATATATATATATATATATCATATATAGACACCTCTCTCCTAAATCCCTCCCATCAAACAAGCATGTCTAATATATGTGAAAATAAAGCCGATGCGATTGGCTTCACAGAATGTTCAACCCAGTGTGCGACTATCTTTATTCCATTTGTATTCTTTATACTTCTTTATTTTACTCATCTGATCTGGTCTGAAAAGACCTGTAATTGGCCAGCCTGACACTACATTTTTCCTCAAGTCTGAAAGTAGAGCCCAAAGGAGGAGAGAGAGTCGACTTCTCTCTAAGGCCTCTTGAATAACATATTGCTTATCCCAGCTTTAACAAGGCATCTTTGGTCATGGAAGTAGGCTTTGAATTAGATATATGGAACAACAACAACAACAAAATAGAATACTTCATCACTTCATCATGACATTAAAAAGAAAAATAAATAAATAAATAAATAAATAAATAAATTATCCACTTACATACTGCAGGAGATGGTGCTTCTGATTGTCCAGTCCTCAGTGTAAATATGTGAAGTAGGACATTTCTGATTATTCAGTGTATAATGTTGCAACTGTTATCAGCTCGAAAATAAAATAAAAAAAACATTGTCAACCAGAAGACAGCAGAAGAGACAGGGCCAACTCCACAGAAGTCATCAAATAAAAATCACAGTGTACATACATTTACATAAGCTGTCTGACTGGTCACTGACCCACTGTTCAAGCCTACTACATGAAGACTTCATGAACATAAACTTTACACTGCCCTGTTTGGTACAGTAATACTAGGCAAATCTCACTCTTAAGTGTGAGCATGGAGTAGAAGTCTGGCTAGAACCAACAATGGAACTACACCCCCCCCACCCGCTCCACTCCTCCGCCTCCACCAGTTTATAAAATGACTAGACTCCCAAAAAAAATGAGTCATGCTTTTACATTCATTTCTACTGTCCAAGCAATTTAAATAAAGTCATACTTCTTTAAAAGGATAGAGAAACTGTGTGCTCAGGCAGAACGTAAACCTAAAATGCTCTAATCCTTTCTGCTTTCTGAATGGAATTACATGCAGGCTTATTTCTGTTGCCTTGCCACAGTTAATACAGACGTTCTATGTAGTGAAGATGGAAGTGTCCATCCTAGTAAGACATTTACACTTGAATCCATTCTCAGCTGTTTTTTTCCAAACATTGTCGGTATAACTTCACTCTTACTATAGCTTATTTGAGAATTTTCTAGAACTGGCAAGCGCAACTGAAAATGCTGTGAGGATATCCCTCCTATCGTTAGACTGTTTTCAGCTTCCAAAATAAAAGAAGCACTAATTAGATTTTTAAAAGAGTAACTTTATCCCTGTGTAAGATGCACTGAACTTTTAGCTGTCTGGAGACACTGAAAATTGCCACAGCATCCGCTCAGATAGTCTGGGCAGCCACTCACTTGATTTATCCGTGAAAGGTTAGACAAATGCCATAAATAATTGTTAGTCTGCCTCCTGACCATACTATTCCCCCTAGTGACTTACCATGTTGATTTTCTGAGGTGGCGCAGGTCATGAATTTCTGGGCAGCTCGAATCTATTGGACAGCCACTGAGCTTTGCTGTGACATGAAGGATGTGAGGTGTAAGCGTTGGAGTATGAAGGCTGCTTCAGTGATAGTGGGATCTTAGCTCTGGTATATGTTCAGTTGCTGTGAAGAAAAATCTTAATGTCAGTGCAATGACTGAATGACTGAGTTGCTGACTGGTTTCCTGGCTGGCTGAATGAGTGAAAAAATGGACTTTACTTACAGCATGCTTAACATCGATGCCAAGATTAGCACAGGAAGGAGATGAAACACTCTAGGCATGAATCCAGACTGTATATTCATACACTCAGAGATGCACTGATGTTGCTGTCAAGTGCTTAGCCGGTTCAGTGAGCATTGTGATGCAAAGCTTGAATATCATGTTTATTAAGAGAGGAGAGGAGGGGGTCTCTGGCTGTGGGTATAATATTCAGCCCCATGTGCTCAGCATGTTTTCTTTGTTTTGTTTTGTTTTTATATCAGAGTGTTTAATTGAATTCACCTTAAATGTTGGCAGCTGTTCCTGGAGTTAAATGCAAAATTGACGTTTTATTTTAAATTGTACAGGACTTGGATGAATGTATTTAAGTTGCATGACATAAAAAAAGTCCCAAACAAATTAAAGCTATTTGAATTGAATCCACTTGTGGTTACATGTTTTAAAAATTTTTTTCCAACCATAGCAGAAAGAGTCGGCTTTAATGTGACAGTACTGAGCTACAAAATAGTTCAAGCAAGAACAGCTTATTAAATCCATACCAGGAAAAATACTTATACCTATTAGCTGAATTAAGTCTTATGTTTGGAGACTGACCCGAAACTCAGTGAAGTGTTCTTTTGCCTTTGTCCTGTCTACAACTATTTTCCTGCAGTTTTTCTCCTTGTGCTGCTCATTTATTATAATGTGACTTCTGGCCCAGTGGTGGCCAAGAAGAGTCATGCTCACAGTTTATTGCTGGATTTAGATTAATGAAGATAGACTATTCATTTTATAGGAAAATTTAGGTATTTCTAAAACTAGGCCCATTTTCTGGCATTTTTCATGGTCTAATATATTACATGGACCAAAAAACCTTTGGAATTGGTTCTATATTGCGTGAGATCATTATGACCTCAAAGTCCTGTCAGTGTAATCCCATGGAACAGCTGTCCATGTCAAAGTAAAGGTACTTGTTTTTTGCAGTGACAGGCTCAGATTGTTGAGCCAAAACATCAATATTATGGAAAGCATTACTACAGAGATCTGTCTAACATATTTCAGAAGTCAAGCTCATGTAGAAGTCTTGCTCTGAAATCTCACAGGAGTTGAGTTGTTGCAGGAAGACAACAAGACAACAAGAGTTGCAGAGAGCTAAAAGGCTCTCTGCAAAGAGAAGTGGAAAGGTATGTGTATATATATATATATATATATATATATATATATATATGTGTGTGTGTGTGTGTGTGTGTGTGTGTGTGTAGAGAGAGACTACAGTAAAGTCAAGTTAGAGTAAAAAACAAATCGCATGTGGCTACTCTTTTTCTAAATTGTGGCAAACATAGCAATCAATACTGGTTCAATATCCTATTAACAACTTACAAATTTACAAAACAAAAAGAAATACCAAAATTTTCTTTAAAGGATTTATCTGTTGTGTTTGGAATATAGTCATCACCCAACAGTGCCTCTTTGTAACCTCTTTGGGTTTGGCTTGTAGTACCATAATGTATAAAACATTTAATTCTAATTAAAACTGTGCATATTAAAAATCTGATGTAATGACTAACCATACTCTTATACTCATCAAGTCAATAAAAATAACCTGAAGTGTATTGTCTCCCAATTATCATTTGACAGTATAAACCCAAGGCAACAGTTCTTCACAACAACACAGATTCCCATCCTAATGATAGTAGTGTTTACGTATGAACCCAAAACATGTAACCCTCACTGCTCATCACTGCCTTTGTTACCTGTTGAAGTTGTGGCTCTGGCTGCTGAACTGGGGTCAGCATTCAGCTTTATTATCACTTTGTGCTCTTGGCTAGCTTGGCTAGTATGTTAGTGTACTGTCTGTGCATATGCTTGCAAAGAGCTCAAGTTATGATTGCAGGACAATACAGTTGCTTCCACCCTTAATGCTGTTTGCCCTTTATCATTGTGCTATTGTGCTTTTGTGCAATAAAAGTAAAAGTAATGTCCATATTTCCATTCCTGAAAAACTGTAGACCACCCCACTATTACCCCCGTCCTGCACATGAAATGAAATCAGATGATTGAAGCAGAATGAAAAAGGCAACTTTGTTTGATGTTTTTTTGCTTTCTACGCATCCATCATGCAGGTAACTGAGAAGCTTTTCTAATGCAAGTAACAAATTGTAGCTGGAGTGTAATTAGTAAATTTTGTACATTAACGCATTACATTACTGCTTTACTGAAAAATGTGATTACACCCAATGCTTGCTTCATAAAATGATGTGAATACCAAGGAGCAAGACAGCATTACACTGTGGGGAACATCATCTACAATTTTCAAACAACTGCTAGTTTGTTCAGAAGTGAAACCTCAGTCGTTTCAAGGGCAAACTATTCTGTAGGCACTCTGCTACTGTTATTGTTACCAAACATTCACAACGAAGATATGCATGGGTGCCAGTAAAAGGGTTTTTTTTTAAAAGTAATGTGTTCTAAGTGGAAGGATCACAGAGACTTTCTGTCACAACAACATTAAACATGTTTGCTGTGGACCAGAAACTATTTTAATATGTGAGGTCTTCTTTCCTAAAGTTGAAATTGATCAAGAAGTGTACAATTTCTTTTAGGGATATAATCATTCTAAGCACATTAACGAGGTAAGATTATGAAATTTTCTAGTCAACATGGAACCTCTTGTGGGGGATGTTAAAATGTGTAGCACAAGCATGAAAGACTTTAAACATTGCACATAGCTAAATTATTTTTTCAGGTTAGTCAGCAATTTCATGTACTTACTTTGTCACGTCTCTAAATATTCATTTTTTAAATGCATCAGGTCTGTTTAAAGTGTATGAAATTACTTTAGCGGTGTGTTTTATTCTAACAGTTGGAGAGCATTTTAGAGAGCAGAGCTGAGATGTAATATACAGTGTATTAGAGTTGTAAGAGACTTCTTGCTATCTCTGATAAAGACTGTAGAGATGATAATGGGCACTAATGTATTGCTAGACAGCAGCACCGAAGTGCCGAAGAATCAAAGCAAGACAGTGAATTCCCTTATGAAATATGCATCAATGACAATGAAATAAGACCAAAGGCAAGCTGTGTTTGTTTGGAAAATAGGGTGGAGTGCTGGTTGAAATAGGTTGCATAACCATACCATATTGCCATTCCTTTTTTGAAAATCTTCACACCAGCTGCTGATGAAGACACAAGCAGCTTTGATCAGCAAGAGTAGGTGCACTAACATTGACAGTGCAGATGTGGACCTGAAGGCAACTGACGCTGCCTGTCTTCTTGATTTATTTGTTTATTTATCCTAAAATAGTTTTATTGCTATACATTTCTGTTTGGAAATTCAACCGAGGTAAATATTTTAAAGTTGAGTTTGATTGGTTAATTTCGTCCTAAGAAGTTTTGCTTTACTTCCCCACACTTAACAGTTAAAACTGTTAAAAGTGGTAAAAAGTATCGTGGGCCAGCCTGTTTTTTTAATATTCCGAGTGAATCATTTATATACAAATGCTGCCAGTTTATGCAGGTGTTATGCAAAACACATTCCAGGACACATTAAAGCTTTTATGAACTGCTTGTAGATTTTCTCCTAATAGAGTCACAAGGATTATCAAATAAATGACTGAAGAAGTGGCTGCATGTGCTGGTATTTTCAGTTAATAGGTCTGAGTGAGCTATTAAAAGCTGCTCACTAAAAGCTCAGATTGACAAAAGGTGCAAACTGCAAAACTCAGCATATGCACAAGGTGCCTTGGGAAGGAAATTCAAATAGCACAGTTGATGCACCTGCAATTGAAGCTGTTCGTTGCCATCACTAATTTATCAGTGTAATTTCAGGTAACACAGGTGTTCAGACAGTATGTGTAAGTCTGAAGACTTCTGCTGGATTTGATTCATAATGTGCTTCTGTAAATTTTCCTAAAATATTTTGACACATTTCTAACAGAATAATTTGAATAATACAGGTTGCTGGTTCAAGGCACACAGTCCTTTTTGGAGTTGTGTTAGGAAGGACATCTCAAACCCAAATTTAAACATGTGAAGTCACTCACTGTGGTGACCAGGGAGCAACCAAAAGGAGCTTTACAAATAAATACATTTAGTAGGTGATTGTTACACAGTTATATTTGACATCGAGTCTTTAGCAATGTAATTGACAATGACACCTGAAGCCGTTTGAATTTGATATATTTGATTTCTTTTTCCTTTTTAATAGAACACAAATATTGTCAAGACTTACATTGTCATAGCCTCCTGTTCAGGTGGAGCCCTTGTTACTTCAGTTTTTTGTAGCTTTATTTTGAAATTGCTCCATTTGTTCATCTTTTAAAAGCTCAAAGCTTTGGTTTAAATGGTTATAAGATGATAAAATAGCATTGTAACACTAGTTCATTACTAAGTAACAACATTTAATAACATTAGTCACTATGTACCACTGTGCACTACTTTCACTGTCCAACAAACAAAATATTTTCAGTCCTTAAAGGGTAAATTTTAAGGGATTAAAGAGCTGGCCTCTACATCCCTATTCAGTGAGATTACATTGCTGGATTTAAATAAATGTCCAACTGTGATGACGCTGTTTGGAAAACTTGATGTTTTGAAGATTACCCTTAGTATTTTGGGCCTAAACCAAAATAGAAAATGTGCTTAAACATGCCCAGCACCAGGGGAGTGGTTTACATGTCATATTCTTTACACAGCAATTTAAAACAAAAAAGAGGTGCATCTAATGGTTGGAAGGATGCTTGAATGACTTGAACACATCAAACCTTAAGAACAAACCAAATCAATAACTTCTGTTATTTTTGACCTGAGTATTACATTAAAAAGCACTGATTTACCTTTTATTATTATGCCTAATGACTGATATATGAACAATATATTGTTTTTGTGGAAAGAAGATTTGATGAAGAAATCATAAATGGACACATTTCCTTTACGTAAGAGCTGTTCTACCAACCACACTGCTATCTAACTGCTTACTTGTCTCTTTTTTGAAAAATATGATTTCCCTGTTTGAATTAGTTAGAGGCCACACATACCTCCAGACCTCTTGATGCTGACAGATTTGTTCAGTTGCCAAAAGACTGATAAATGCAGGAGATTACTCGATAGCCTTTCATTTATGCCGTGTATATCTCCAGATACACACACACACATACACAGTGTCAACAGGGTGTCTCTAAGAAAACCTAATATTGCTCCTTCTGCAAGCTTCGCTACTTTAGGTACACATCTGCCGTCACCCTTTAAATTGAGCTCATGAATTATGGATGTCTGTCCCGCTGCTTCAACCCCTAAACTGTAATTAGTTTTGCCCAACACTTCTCATCATGACACACTTTGTGAGCTGCAAGAACAGAGAGGGGGCAGGGTTGAGGGGGTGTGAATACATTGTTCCTTTAAGACAGCAAAACAGGAGACCGGAGAAGAATAAGGTGGAATGAACCAATAAGAAACCATGGTTTGCAGAAGCTGTTAGTGACACCTTGACGAGGAGAGTAAGGCTGTGAGGGATAAAGAGGAAGGTGTGGTGGGACTTTTGGAGTGTGGGTGGGGGCTCTTGAGCTAGTCAGCAGATGCAGGAGACAGACTGGAGGGGGGGGTGGAACAGAATAATGAAAGAAAGAATGTCCATGCGCAGAAGTGAGAACACAAAACTATTGCCAGGCTACTCACTGCCATTACAATGATTGTTTATCCCACTTTTCTGAATGCCAATTATCTGTTCCCGCATGAATCATGGAGATCATTTAGACTGGTGGCGTGCGCAGAGCACCAGCAGAGCTCCCTCACGATACAAACACGGTAGGAATGACTGAGTGCAGAGGTGCATTTACATGCTTTAGGCAGGTGAGTGTGTGCTGATTATTTTCATGATGGTGCTGCTGCGAATGAGCGACGTGGTTCGATTCTCTGCATGCTGCTCCATATGTATGTTATTCCTAGTCTCATTGTCTTAACAGAGGAATATCCGAGTGCTCTCTGGCTGTGTGTCTCTCTATCTCACACTGTGCCTCTGCTCCCTTTCAAATGAAAATCCCTGATGTCCCTGTGGTGTTCAATGCTCTGCTCCTCCACTCTGTAATTTCCTTTTGTTTTTTCCTCTTTTGCCACTGACATTGTCAAGATGTCATTATGTCTGATCCAGACGTAATAAGTCATCTGAGACATATGGTGCTTTCCATGCTGCAACAGTTAACCTGCATAGTCGTGCTGCGATGTGCAATGTTTGATGACCCAAGTTTTTAGTCTCAGAGTCATGTGCTCTGTTCATCAAATTAATTAAGATGCCTTATTTTACGTCCAACATTTACCTTTGCAAACATGGCTGGAGGCATAAATACAAAGCTGTATCATCGCGTCATATTTGTCTTGTCGTTCCAGTGAGGTTTCTTCACGTACCTCAAGCTCAGCCCCTCTTACCCTGACCTGCACTGGCTCATTCCATACATCGAAAACTTCATTTAACTTTGCAGAAGTTACCAAACAGGTAAACCTCGGCTGTCTCGCCGAGTCCTTTAGCAATAGCAATGAATTGCCTTCCTGGCCTGCTTGACTCTATTTCATACTATTGTCGGCTCATGGTGATTAACTGCCTGCGCTTGTGGCTCGGGTGATTTCTGCTTTGTGTTGAGAGCTGGGCTGCGGCCGGAGGACAGGCCTGTGAGCAGGGGACGGCTGCCAGGATTGGAGGGTCAGCTGATCAGCTCTGAGGTGCGGGAGATTTATGACCCCCCACAACAAAGCTGTGTCTGCTGAGGGACCATAAACCATAAATCAGGAAGAAGTGGGTCAGTGCTCATCTGCTTGCTGCGGATCTGCTCGCTGTTTTCCTAAAAGTTGTTTTTTTTTTTTTTGCAGCTGACTTTGTGACATTATAAGTGACTTCCAGCCTTTGCTCTTCAACAACAAGGCCTGCTATGTTAATCGCGGTTTTATTTTCTCCGCTGTTAAATTCACTGATTTTTCAACTGCCAATCACATTTACTAATGAATTCCTGTTTTCTATTTTAAAAACCCATTAAGCTTCTCTAAGTGAATCACCCCTAATCCTTTTATTATCTCAAGCTATGTTAACACTGTTGGCCTTTAGTCTCTGCTCATCTTAATCATCCTAATTACACAATGTTTGTCTTTTAAGAGGGTGATGAGAACGAAATGGCATGGCATTGAGGCAGCGACTTGTTACTGATTGTACAAGAGGCATTATACCGTCCTCTGTCTGAATCCAGTCTGTTTGATTCTGATCGCTGGTTTGACTAGTTTTGTGATTTGTCTTCCTAAGGGCAGCTAAGGCCAAAGTGAAAAATTGATTTTCTGCAGAAGGATTAGTGGTGGGGTTATAGCTATAGGCATGCATTACATTACAATGATTTATGCGGCATCTGCACACCAAAGCAAGCAAAACAAATTCTTTATTAGCAGTTGTATAAGACTTTTATTTTACAAAAACATGCACAGGCGTGGAGACGACTGTAGTCTTTACTGTCAAGGCAGTGGGCGATGAGTATGGGAATAGCAATGAATAACTTGAAGCTGTGTTTTCGAAGTTCAGACAGCTTGAGTAGGGAGATAAATAATCTCTGCCAGGAAGGACGGATCTTAATTTATTTGTGTCTGTATTGTTGCACAAAGAGGCATTGCAGACTGCTGCTGGAAATCAAACAAATGCAAATGCTGGCTGTGGAATGGAAATGACTGTGAAACATCAGAAGTCTCTCAGTATGACTGCCATAACAGCAGGGATTTGTACTTTTGTTTACGACAACACTGATAATATTTTCTCCCATTTTAGTTTGAACAGGAATTAAGCATGAATGCAGAGGGGGCTGTGTTAATGTTTTTCACTGTTATCCTATCACCTGACATGTTTACATTATGTATAGTGTTGTCATGTGCATGTGTACGTGTTGTGAGAAGAGAAATATTGAAAAAATGTTGCTTTAAATAAGTGTACATAACAAGTGTTGCTCATATCTTTAAAATGAAAAAAAAATCCTTTTCCAAGCAAAATGTTAATTTTTAAAATATTTGAAAAGCTACTGAAATGATTAGAGAGTGAAGTTTTGCTGCTATGATAGCTTTTATTGTCAGAGTTGCTATAATGAGTAACACAAATGCCACAGCCAAGTCTCCAGGGTCAGCTATTTGGCCAGTGATTGCTTTATTACTGCAGTCCATTCTTATAGTTATCAGTAGTTTGGATGTAGGACTTTACTGGAAAATTGTTTTCTTGCCCATTAAAACGAATTCCCACAGCAGTTTAGCAGCATTATTATATGGTAATGTACAGCTCAAAGCTGCAGTGCTTTTATGACCATCTCAACAGTGAAGAGTAAATGAGAAAAACAAAATGGTAACATGTGCACTTGGCAATTTATCATTTTAATGTACGTTCTCTGAATAGCACACTTGGCTTGTCCCTGCTGAACACTTTGGAACCGTAATCTGGTTTTAGAAGTAGTTTACATATTTCTCCTAGGTGTACTCTTTATTTCAATGTAAAGATCTGAATTTAACTCACCGACTACAACTGAAATGAAAAAAAAAAAAAGAATACTGAAGGATTTTTTTTCAACATAGCAGGAGAGTTTACGTTTAATGGGGGAGAATTTTCTGTCATAAATCAATGATCATCAGACCACATTGAAAACATGCACAGCACTATTCACTATTCTTGAGCTACCCTTTGTTTCTTTATGTTTTCCTTGAAAAATGGGAACTTGGTGCTGCAGTTTATTGAAACATGCAATCATACAAGGGAATACAATATATATGGCTAAAACAAAGTTGGTACAAGACTAAGGAGCTTGAAAGTCAATATTTGTTATCGCCACCTTGTTTTTTCAGTATATCCTAATAATTTCCTTCGGAATTAATAAAGTATTCTGATTCTGATTCTGAAACTCTGTTGGACAAACTTTCTTCTCATTTCTTCAAGTAGTCTTTAGAAATAGATTCTTGAAGGATACTCTGAAGCTCTTCTTCAGATTTTGTCTTCCTTTTTTGTGTTCTCTGCCCAGACGATCCCACGCTGCTCTAGTAATATCTGGGTGGGGCTGGATGTTCACATGGTTTCATTGTGTGCATTTTCTATCCAGGTATGCCTTTACTGCATTGGCAGTATGCTGAAAAAAACCCATTGCCAATCTGACATTTTCTAGATGGTATTACACAGTGGATTAAAATCTGATGTCATTTTTCTACAATCATAATTCTGCCAGTTTTCACAAGATCACCAACATCACTGGCTGAAAGCAGCCACAAACCATGACAGAGCCTCCACTGTGTTTTACATATAGTTGTAGACATTCGCTGTTGTACTTCTCTCCTGACTTCCTCTGTACATATTCAGCCAAAATGTTCAAATTTGGATTCTTCTTCCATTTCTTGTGGTATTTGGTATAGCTCAGGCTATTTCCTTTCCTTAAGAATGGCTTCTTGACGGGCACCATCCAACTGAGACCATTTCTGATGAGGCTTGAGTATTCAAAAATACTATTTTATGGCTGTCAAACATTGTTATCCTCTTGCCATTTCTCATGGGTTCAGCTAATGAAATGGGGACAAAATATGTTTTTTGCAGCAGGCTGCTATTAACAAAGTTCCCAATTGGTACTTTGCTATGTTTTTTGTTATGTGCAGACAAAGCACACCAACTTGAGTTAGGTTATTTTTCTTGAACAATTCATAGGTCAGTTTTGTAAGTGGCTTAACAAGCAAGCAAAACATTCTTCTGAAAATGGTTGGTTACTGCACTGAAAACCAGTCAAAAAGCAGCAAATATCCAAAGACAAGCATTGAACTTCAGACTTCAGATATCCTGGAGAACTATTGTTCAATACCACATTAGAAGTAGTGGTTCAATAATCTTTTGTACAATACTGTATATATACGGTATATGTATTACATAACATTCACAAAACTGTTGACTCTCCTCTGTACCTAGCAGGTTTCCCCCACAGAGCCTGGTGAGCTTGGAATAAAAAAAATTGTCGTGCTTTGAATTTAACGTCAGCCCTGCATCACTTCTATGGGTTTAATTCATAGAACATCATAAGGCATCATAATTTCTCCCCAGACAGCCTTGAATGAGCAATAATGTCATATGCAGCAAAGTGATGGCCTTATGCTTAGTGGAGAATAAATCATTGTGCCATTTTAAAATTACAGTGTAAGACAGAGCTGCCAGTAGTCACTTATCTAAAGAATTTTAGGTATTTTTGGACACGTTAAAGCCATGCCTTTCCAAAAGGACATTACAGTGCATTCAAAATAAGTAGCTAATGAATTGAAGTTATTTTAATCACAATTTGTCCTCAGCTGAATGGATCAGATCGACAGGTCAGGTATTATGCACAGCACAAGACTTTAAAAACCTCTGTAGGAACTGGGAGATAAGATAAATGGCTATAAAAGCCTCATTTCAGTACATTCCTGCACAATTGAGCTCAGATTTGCTGACAGATTTTAGCATTACTTCTAATGAAAGTGAAGCAGAACAAAAGGAATGAATAGATGTAGTTCAAAGTCTTCATAGTTGTTATGCTGTGATTAATGGATTTCTGTTTTAACATTAAAATTAAATGTGAAACAGACTTTACCAATACTATGCTGGGGCGATCGTGGCTCAAGAGTTTGGAGTTCGCCATGTAATCGGAAGGTCGCCGGTTCGAGCCCCAGCTCGGCCAGTCTCGGTCGCTGTGTCCTTGGGCAAGACACTTCACCTACTGCCTACTGGTGTTGGCCAGAAGGGCTGATGGTGCAATATGCCTTGTTTCTGTCAGTCTACCCCAGGGCAGCTGTGGCTACAACTGTAGCTTGCCTCCACCAGTGTGTGAATGGGTGGATGACTGGGTGTGTAAAGTGCCTTGGGGTCCCTAGGGGGGACTAGTAAAAGCGCTATACAAATACAGGCCATTTACCATATGAAAACATTTACAATATTGCAAAAAAAAAAAATTTGACGGGTAATGTTTGCAAGATTCAACTAATTATAGCCATCACAGGCATCTGTTACCTTCTTTGATGCTGTGAATGAATTGGAAGCCTTTAAGGTATATCTTAATTTACAAGTAATTTACAATATTGAAACTTAATGGGAGTATAGTAGTTAGTCAGTTTCACTCATGAGTGCGATTACGCACGCTCAGAACAGATATCAAACTAAAGTTCCACTAAATGCCTGGACTACTCATTAGACGTGAACACACTGTGCGCTGCTGTAGAAGAATAAGCTATTAACAGCAATAAATATATAGCTATAAGTAGGTAAAAATCAATCATTAAATCCAAGAAGGCCAATCGGTGAGCTCAAAACTAAACCAATGAATCAACTCTTACTGAATACTAACATTAATAGTACTAGATCTCTCTCTTTTGTTCGTTGTTAGATTTAGTGTCATCTTCTGCATCTTAAGGCTTTGTGGCCAGCAAACCATGGTAAGTCTAAACGCATCTTGAGCTAAATTTGCTACAGATTTTAACAGAATACAGTCAGAAAAGTAAATAACGTCATGATGATAGAGAACATGTATAAAGTTAGTATACAGCTAAATGGATGATCAACAGGATATATGAACTTTATGGTGTTGTTTCTGTAATTAGATGAGTGCATAGATGCCCACAACAATCGGTATGGCTCTGTCTACAGTGAAAATAGCTAGAAAACATGTTTTTGGCATCAATTGCCCCTGAAAGAAAAAGGCCCTTTAGATTACGCTAATTCAAGTGGTCTGAGTGGTGTATGGGCTGTGTTTTTCGGTTTTAGAAAATCTAGTTGATGATGTGAGACTTTGGGCAATCACAGGTATTTTCAGAGCTTGTAAAGCAAGTATAAAGTAACAGCACAATAGCTATAGCTGAAGGAAATGTCTATATAGAAAAAGGATTCATTTTATTAAATATTAAGCAGGGTTTTTACCTGGAGCAGTAGGGATAGTATCAGTTATTTTAGCTTAGCTATTGTAATTGTCAGAAGTTTGTAACTAATTTCAGTCAAGGTTTTAATTTCTGTTTTATCAGTGCTGCAATGTTTCTGGCAGCCTTCAAGTATGTTGGTGTCCTATAAAGGTGTCCAATACTAATGAGTTGAAAGCATGAGTTTTGTTAATTTAGGCTAAATTAGCATTTTTCACATTGCAGATTTTAAGGCAAATTATACTTCTCTGCTTGCCAAATTCTAGTCTGCTGCTGAAATAAACATTTTCTCTGCTCTTGAGTAACAGTGGGATTTGACACTTTTAAAAAGAACACGTTAGCATTTCAGGAGCCAAAGTAATGCATTTTTAGCAAAAAGCTCCTCTTTCTGTATTGATTAGCAGTTTATCCATAATTTGTGCTTCAGCTTCACTGTGTTTCACTTTTGCAGCTTATTCTGAGCTTACATGAACCAAAAATGGATATAAACATGTATATGAAAATAGTTGACAGCAATGAATCTTGTTCTGTATCAATACTACTTACACAGCATTCACATTCAGTCCTCCTCCAAACCTATATTTATAGATTATGAGTACGGTATTGAAAAACACACCGGAGCACTTTCAATTAAACAAATACCAGTTAAACCTTGGCTGACATTCCACCTGTTAATACAGGATTAGATGTAAATATTTTGTTTTTATAGGATGTTTTGCACACACACCTTCACAAATATGTTAATTGATTGTTGGACTAGCCAACCTTAATGTACCCTATATTGCATACATTGCATACATATAACGCAGATAAAACAAATATCTGCCTTCACACACATATGATGTCAGCCCAACCTATGCAGCTATAACAGCTTCAACTCTTCTTGGAAGGCTTTCCACAAGGTCTATGAGTGTATTTATGGGAATTTTGATCATTCTTCCAGAAGTACAATGGTGAGTTCAGACACTGATTGTGAAGGAGAAGGCCTGGCTTGCAGTTTGCACTCTAATTAATCTCAAAATGCTCTTTTATGTTGAGGTCAGGACTGTGCAGACCAGTTAAGTTCTTCCACACCACACTCACTCATCCAACTCTGTACGGAGCTTGCGTTGTGCACTGGTATGTGGTCATGTTGGAACAGGAAGGGGCCATCCTCAAACTATTCCCACAAAGTTAGGAGCATGAAATGTTTGAAATTGTCTTACTGAACCATTAAGAGCATTAGGAGTTTCGTTAGTTGGAACACAGGGCCAAAGCCTCATGAAAAACAACCGCACATCACCACTGCATCTGACACGCTTGCACCTCATGATGTAAGGCTTGGATACAGTTGCTCAGCCATGGAAACAAACTCCATGAAGCTCTTAACACACTGTTCATTAACTACCCACAAGACCACATGAAGTTTGAAGGTCTGTGACTGACTCTGCAGAAAGTTGGCAACCTCTGCACACTGTGCCTTAGCATCTGCTGACCATGCTCTGTGATTTTGCACCTACCACTTCATGGCTGGGTTGCTGTCATTCCCAATCATTTACACTTTGTTATAATACCACTAATAGTTGACTGTGGAATATTATATAATGATGAAGAAATATCATGACTTGACTTGTTGCATGAGACATCTGATCACGCTGACATTAACTGAGCTCCAGAAAGCGACCCATTCGTTCACAAATGTTTGTAGAAGCAGTCCTCATCATTAGCTGCTTGATTATAAACACCTGAATTCAATGATTTGGATGGGTGAGCGAATACTTCTGACAATATAGTGTACAAGTGTGTTTCTGTGACCACAACAAATTGGTATGTTCAGTAACAATACCTCGACCGCAGTAGGTTATAAATGACATTTTTATAGTCTGACTTTTTTATAGTCTCTATTTTCAGTGTTTGCTGCAAAGGAATGTTCAGACTGCGCCTCAAAATTCAGGCCATGTACCAGCAGTTTTCAGCAGGTTTCAGACGCAGGATTACTTTGCAGCACCATCTACCACTGAGGTAGTTCCTATTCCTGGGCTTCCCGTTGCCTTTGTATCCTGCGTAGGATAGTGTGAGCAGATAGAGACAGAGCAGCGGAATGAATGGGCGGCAGAGGCAGCAGCGAGGTGGACTAGAGAGATTAACTGGGAAATTGACACTGACAAATCTCATACATTAAGGCTTCCTGGGAGGCAGGTATCGGTTGAATAGGCGGCAGGTACCATATCCCATAAATGGCACTGGGTTTCTTTAATGCTCGGCTCACAGCATGTAAAAAAGCTGAACCACCCTGTTGTCGACAGCAGAAAAGATAAGAAAGCCAGGTGTGCTCAGAGACATTTCATTTGACTAATGTGTTTACTACTAGAATAATGAATAGAGTGAAGAAGATGAGAGTAATTAATTTGAGCTGTGCTAGCTAAATAACAAAGCAAATATGGGTAAAACTGTTTCATATCCCTTTGGAAATGATTTTTTTTCTCACTTTCTTGCCTGTTTTAATGAGATAAAGCCAGGCTTCTTTGATAAGGAGTCCTTTTTACTGTTGTTAGTAGCATAGTAGCCTTTTGATCTGTTCTAAGGGTATTTGTTCACTGTTTCATGATGAAAAGGATATAACCATCAACACAATTTACATTTTACACCCTAAACAATTAACTCCATTTTGGAAAAACAGAAATATGTATTGCTGTTTTCAAAATATGAAATGTAAGATTTGACCTTAATAGGTCATCATTGTCCTACTCACACGCTGTAATCCTTTTAGAAAATGTTGCTATTCTGTATGTTTCTTTCCTTCGTAAGAGTAAAGAGTCTCGATACTAAACATAAGAAAACCACTTTGGCCTCTGCAGCCACAGTACTTGATGTTGACTGAGTGTTATTCCCAGCGACTTAACCCCGCTCAAGAGGTTCATGGTGTCTTCCTTCTATCTTTATTTATTTTGGACAGTGAAGTTGTTTTCCCGAAAAAGGACTGGTGCCCTTGCTGTTGCCTAGCAACTGCGTGAGTCCACGGACTTAGCATCTTGCAGGATCTTTCTAAATACCTTGAAAGTCTCCTCTTTAGGCGTGAGAAGAAAGTTTGAGTATTCATTATTGTGCATGACTAATGAAGTACCATTTACAATAATGAAAAAAAATTAGGCCAGTTGATAGTCGCATTATTCAAAGCTCACCACAGGTTTAAACGTGTGATTTCCCTTCTCAATAAAAATTGCTGTGAATTAATTTGATTAAGGCTGCCAGAGTACATGTGGATGTGTGAAGTTTTTTAAAGTGCAAGTCATTTAAAATGCTCCTTGCTGTATTAATAGAAAATAGACGTCTTGTTTTCTAAGACCCATTACTATTATACAGACATATTGTACAGCACTGTCTTGGTAGCAGCAGCATTGCATTGGCATTTTTTCCACTCAGATAGTGAATTCATCAGACTTTTTACTGTTAGCTGTTAAATATTCATGGAGCTGTTGTGTTGTTAAAATAAGCCTCATTAGCACTTCCAGCCTCTTTTCAAGTTCCGCCTTTCTCTTGTCACTCTCAAAAGAGCAACACAAACATGTTATTCATCTCTCACAATCTCTGCACCCAAACTGGGTTAAAACATAACACCAAGCCTTTGTGTTGAAATCAGACTTGCTGTAATACTGTCTCATCATATTTTCATTCTGTTATTTTATAAGAATATTGACTGAATACAGGGTGGATTCTTAAATTAATGTCACCATATGGTCTTAAGAGGATATGTGTGTAGTCCTACTATAATATAGCCATTTAACCTGAGTACACTGAGAATAGGATTTAACCCACTACAGTACTGGGATGCTATAGCAGGTTGTAGCCCCCTGTATCCTACCAATGCTAAGCATAGTAATGCAAAAAAAAATATTGGACAGACATTAAGATTCCTTGGACTGCACTGTTTTAATCCACCGTTTGTTTTTGCACTCATCAAAATGACTGAAAAGAAATTCTGACATAAGCCCAAAAAATATATTTGCTTCAAATTCAAACAGTTTAGTTAAATATTATTTTAATAATTGATTTCAGTACTTTGGGTCTGTACTCCACCATCAGTCCTAGCTATAGTAGTTTTATTTCTTTTTTATCACCCCAAAAATCACTATATGATGAATAACCCGTTTTAGGAAAAATCATACATAAGAGATGATGGAGTTTTATTCTAGCAGAGTTACATCACTTTTAAAATGCCAAGAGGTCAAAATTACCCCCTTGGTAGTTTTAGTTTTCAGCCACTGTAGATGTCCAGATGGATTCCTCTAATGCAACCTTCTCGTTTATGTTTTTAGTTGACATTAGTTATAAAAGTTTAATATTACGTGTAGTTTTGGAATTGTGTAGTTTTGCACCTGTGGCTTTGATATCATTGTTTAGCAGTGTGTGAATCTGAAGCCTGTTATTGAGTGTACAATTAGAGAGAGACGGCAATAAGTATGTGGGTAATGACTATCCATTACTTTTTAAATGTTTTACTAATCCATCTGTTGGATACTGTGCAAACTCTACAGCTCCACATTTGTTTCATTAAGGACAGATTTGGTATATTACACAGTTACACATGCACTTGTCTCTTTAATAGTTGTTTCTGCTGGAGAGGGGCTCACCTCACTTAGAGGCTTGGTGCACCCATAGGCAACCTATTAACATCCACTTTATCCGCCCTTCCATATTTCATGAACTAGTTCATCAAACTTTAATGCAGTTCTGCTTCTCTCTCTTTTTTTTTAATGGAAAGCCTTGTCTGAATTGAAAGCCTCACCTATAAGTCGTTTGCTGGAATCTTTACCACAGCTCAAAGGAAATTATATATATACTCTTTTGAAGCAAGGTTACTTTTCACCTGTTCCTGTGCACGCTGTCAATGGGCTATCTAAAAAAATTGGGAATGGATGGATTATGGCTTGTGAAAGAACATGTTTAGAGATGTGAAATGATTTCACAAAGCCAAAAACCAGCTGAAAGAAACTGATGGGCCAAGCACCAGTGGTTTCTCACTCTCCATGGACATGGCATTCAAGCTGCTATGCCACACCAGAGTATGTCTGGGATAATGTGCTACTCTCAGATTGTTGGAGTCTTAATGAGCCTGTGGGACACATGATTAGCCTGTGCCCAGACCTGATATCCAGTAATCAGAGCCAAGCACCAGTAGATGAATAGAAAGAACTGGAGAAGATTGGAAAGGACAAAAGTAGGCCCAGTATAGATGTGTGTGCCCATAATATGTAGGAAACACTGTCGGTGTTTGAGCATTTTTTGTACTGAAGCAAAAATCCATTTGCCACTGAATTATTGTGTGTGTGTGTGTTTGGTGGGGGTGGTGGTGGTGTGTGTGTGTGTGTGTGTGTGTGTGTGTGTGTGTGTGCGCGCGCGCGTGTGGTGGTGGTGGGCTCCAAGACCGTTTCATTGTGAATGAAAATGATTTTAAAAGGGTGCACTGAATACGGCAATCACTATGAACAAACTGCATTTACAGCTTTACTGTATGCTACTGATGATTTCAGTTCGACTCCAGGTCAGTGTGCTGTATTTTGAAATGATTTTCCTGGTAGCAGAGCAAGGGCGGACATGTAGTCTGGAAGTCTAAGAGGTGTTGGGCTTAGTTTATGGTCCCTGCATTCTGGTTACCTTTGATTTTAAGCTTATACAAAAAGAAGAAAAAAAACATTGTCTTTGGTGTTCAGACTCAAACAAATGCTGTGTTACCAATTTTTTTATAAGCTTCATTTTGTCCATCCATCCATTCGCTTATCTTTTTCAGGGCCACTGGACCCTATCCCAGCTGTCATAGGGCGAGAGGCAGGGTATACTCTGGACAGGTCACCAGTCTAACACACAGAGACAGACAACCATTCACACCTTTGGGCAATTTGGATTAATCAATTAACTTATCCCCACAAACTGCATATCTTTGGATGGTGGGAGAAAGCCGGAACCCACGCAAACACGGGGAGAACATGCAAACTCCACACAGAAAGGCCCTGGCCTGATGGTGGAATTGAACTCAGGACCTTCTTGCTGTGCGGCAACAGTGCTAACCACCGTGCCACCGTACTGCCGTTCTGCTGCGTTTTGTTAATTGATATAATGTTTCAGTGCTTGCATTGTAGAACATAATCACTAAAAACCAAACCTTTTACTGGTTGCACTCATACAAACAAGAACTAGAATGCCTTTATTAGTAGTAATTATTAATTTAGTTTTTAAATGTTGTTTTGGTGCTAAGTAATATAACAGATTATTTGATAACTGATTATTTGATTTGTTTTCGGCGATAAAGTAATTGTCTGCACATACTCTATCAACTGTCACTTTAAAATAATATCTTTGGATTTGGACAAACCTGTATAAAAGACAATGCAGGTTGTTTGTTAGTCCATTTGTCTCGTATATACTGCTTCCCCTGTCGATTATGGCCAGTTAGAGTCAGTTAGGCAAGTAAAGGCATGCTATAAGCGGATTAGCTGTAAACCAACTGGGACTGAAAAATATACGCCCACAATGAATAATTGAGAGTTTAATGAGATGAGGCAGAGCTAAAGAAGTGACCTAGTTGGTGGTTAAGTGAGTAGAGAAATGAAAAACTCAGTATGGCTACCTCTTTGTTATGCATAAATTAGAGAGCCATACCTCAGTCATATGTCTCAGTCAGTGTTTAGTTTACTGCTTAGTCTTTTTTCAAAGAGGGAGTTTACTAACATCTGATCAATATTGTAGACATAATTACAATAATTACAATTATTAAATCAAATATTTTCCTGTTTGGAATATCTTTAAAAGGGCACTCAGGATACCTGAGGACTCTTTTTCTGGCACATTATCAAGAGAAAACACAGGTAAGGCAAAATTGTCCTCAACTTATGCTATACGTTGTCTCCCCTACCCATTAGGTTACACATCAAGAAAGAAAGGGGACCGGAGGACCGGGGGGAACCAGCACCCCAGTCTGCCAATCCAGAGGTACCGCCCCTCATCTCCACTCAACATTGTAGAGGCATTGTAGAGGTGTGTCAACCAAGACAGCTCTACAACATCCAGAGCCTTCAGGAACTCAGGTGGACCTCATCCACCCCAGAGGCTCTGCAACCAAGGAGCTGTTTAACTGCCTTAGTGACCTTGCTCCTGGAGATAGGTGAGTCATCCCCTTCATCCCCAGACTCTGCTTCCTCCATGGAAGACGTGCCAGTGGGATTAAGGAGGTCCTCGAAGTATTCCTTCAGCCCGACAATTTTCTCAGTCAAAGTCAGCAGGTAGAGCACTTCTTTCTCCTCCTGAGTTGCCTGATGGTTTGCCAGAATCTCTTCAATGCTATCCAAAAGTCTTTTTCCATGGCCTCTCTGAACTCCTCCCACACTCAAGTTATTGCTTCAGCCACTGCCCGAGCCGCTTTCTGTATGGCCCATCGGTAGCTATGATATGATAAGCCTGATAGTTAGTCCCACAGGCTATCCAAGCCCGATAGGACTCCTTCAGCCTGGTCGCTCCCTTCACCTCTGGTGTCCACCATTTGGTTTGGAGGTTACCAGCACGACAGGCATCAACCACCTTGTGCAGCTCAGTACAGTGGCTTCGGCAATGGAGGTGCTGAACATGGTCCATTTGGTCTCAATGTCCCCACTCTCTCTTGGAATGCTGTTGAAGGTCCTCCAGAGCTCTGCTGGATATACAGTGGTCCCTCGTTTATCACTGTAGTTACGTTCTAAAACTAAGCCGCGATAGGTGAAATCCGTGAAGTAGCCAACTTTATTTTTAACAATTATTATAGATGTTTTAAAGCTGTAAACCAGACAGGCGTGAAAATTTTCACACTTTTCTGTCTTGTTTAAACACTCTCAAAATTCAAACTTTCGTAGAAAAATAAGTCCAGTATTATAGAATGAAGCCAAAGACACCCACAGGTTCCTTTGACGGTGGAAAACGTTTCATCGACATTGTTGTGTTTTTTGGGGAGAAAACTTGCAAACATACAGTACAGCACTTCAGAGTCACACTGCTAGCGATAGAAGATGTATGTAATTTTAACAAGCTGAATGCATTCTGTACTGTACAGGACCACAGCATGAGATTGACTGACAATGGTCTACAGCCAATCAGGACACAGAACACAAAAAAAAAAAAATCATGCAAAATTGCACAAAAGAAAAAAATCCGCAAAACAGCGAGGCTGCAAAAGGTGAACCGCGTTATAGTGACTATGTCCATCTAACTGGCTATGGCGCTTCATGTATGTTATGTGCTGGATTCTCTCACGGGCAACTTTACACAGGCTGCAGCTGAGGTCTTGCCTGGTGTGGTAAATCCCATCCTCTATCGATCTTGTCCTGAGAGCTTGTTCCTGTGCTGCCATGGTTAGTGCATCTGTGCTGTCTTTCAGTCCAGCTTCGTCCAGCCACTGGTAGGATTTCTGCATATCTGACACTTTTTCTATGTGCCTGTCATACATACCGTGCAGGGGCCTGTTCTTTCATGATGGTTCTTCTCCTTCCTCCTCTTCTTTCTCATGTTTCTGCTGCCTGAGGTATTCTCTAATTGCATGGTTGGTTGTGGCCATCTTTCTGATGTACCAATGAATCTTTGTTGTCTCATCCTGGACAATGGTTCTGACACTCACCAGTCCACATCCTCCATATTTTCAGTTAGGGTACAGTCTCAGAGTGCTGGACTTGACTTGAAACCCTCCATGCATGGTCAGGAGCTTCCTTGTCTTGATGTCAGTAGCTTCTACCTCCGCTTTGGCCACCTTATTATTATTATTCCAGGGGGTTATCTGATTACCAACAGAGTGTAGGTGTTAACTGCCCAAATCTTGTTCTTTCCATTCACCTGACTCCTCAGGACACGCCTTTCCCTCTGCAGGTAATTGGCAGTTGCGGCTTTCCTAGAGGCCTCTTCATGATTCCCATTTGCCTGTGGGATTCCCAGGTACTTGTAGCTGTCCTCAACTACATTCTACAGCTAGTCTTGTCAATGATCTCACTGAGGGGGTTCGGGCCTATGTAGAACAGCAGTTGGGATGGAGTATCACCTATATAGCTCTCGCACTTCATGATGATTTGTCCAGTTGGCTTAAATTGTTCACTAGTGTTGTTCCCCACATCCCCATTAATTTACTGATGAAGGCTCTTCGTGTCCTGTTGATCTTTTACACTGCGAGGCATTCCAGGATCCATGTGTGGAGCACTGAGTCATAGGCTTTCTTGTAGTTAATCCAGTTGATGAACAGGTTGGTCAGTCTGGTCTTGCAGTCTCAGTCTACTGCTCTGTCTACTAGTCTGTTGTAGATAGAGCTCATGTATTGAGCCATGTGCCTGTCCGTCTTACCCACTATGATGTCTGACAGGAGCTTCTATGTGGTACTGAGGCAGGTTATTGGACGGTAGTTGGATGGGTCAATCCTGATGTCCTGCCTTCAGTTAGCCATTCCGGGTGTGCCTCATCTATTATCAGCTGGTTCATGTGTGCTGCCAGGTGCTCATGGAGTGCAGAGAGCTTCTCCGCCAGTAGGCATGAATCATGTCAGGGCCTGATGCTGTCCAATTCTTCATCCTGGAGACCCTTTCTTAGATGTCTGCCACTGTGATGGTTGCCCGTAATGCTGCATTCACGTCTTCTAGTAGACCTTCAGAGGATACTTCACATAGTCTCAGTAATGAGCTATGGAGGGTTCAGGTTTCCAGTTTTCCCATGATCTTATCTTTCCGGTCACCTGCTCTCGCACTCAACAATCCTTCTGTTGTACTTGAATCTTGGTACGTTTTTTTACACTTTCTCACCAGCATTGATAAAAGTTGCCTCCCATGCACCTTTTAACACCCCACTCTTTAGTAAACTGTCATTGTCACCCAGCCTGTTGGTATGTTTTTATTTTCCCAATATCCCTCTATAGGCTTTAACCATTTATATCATTTATAGGCAATATGCACAAGCACACAGACATTCACACAAAAGTGTCCAAAGGGAACTGAAGACAATAGCAGTTAAATGATCTGGATTCCTCCAGGACACAGTGGCATTCAATCACCGGAGACAGTCCAGCCCCAAGAAATGCACACAATAATAGCACATTATGGAGAGGAAAATGGAGAAATATACAGGGCTTCACAAACAACAGTTTGCTCTGATTCCATGATGCCCTCCGACTACCAGTATAACCCATTAATTATCATTGTGGACTCATAACATGGTTGATTAGTGCCTTAAATGGGCTCTGCAGCCATGGACCCACAGTTGTTTGTACAGTAAAATTATGAACACAATGAAAAGTGTGGCAATAGTGGTGATTGATGGTGTTCTTTTTCTTTGAGTCTGTTCATGAATCCATTAGTTTTCAAATGCGCTTAATGTAAAATTGAACTGGAGAATTCTTTGAAAAAAGGAAGAAAAAAAAGCTAATGCAACTTAGGAATAAAAAGGCCATAAAATATTGCAATGTACCATACTTAAAATAGTTTTTTCTCCATGCGGTGCATTGGGTCATTAAAATATAATATTAAATTTATACAGAACTCCAAACATGTAAATTTGATATTATCTACTTTGTTTCTTTTGAAACACTGTTACTTTGTCCATCTTTGTGTTTTATATTTCTAGATTTTCTAAATAAAGTTCTCTTAACAGACAAAGATGCTGTTTATTGATGAACAGGACTTCTGCTCCTGCTGGTCTTTCCATGCCACTGACCACCACCTTCTGAGCGCCTCCTTACGCCTCATTGCTTCCTTGTGGTCCATGGTGTGGTAACTGGCATGCCACTTCCTCTCATCCCCATATCTACCTGTGGGGTGATTGAAACAAGAGTGAGCTCTTGTCAGGGCCTCGGCCACCATGTAATTGAATTCTTCCTTGTTTCACAGAGTGCAACAAAGCATAGCACTGGATAGAGGGTAAATATACTCAGCACTTAGAGGCAAACCTAGATGACTGTTCAACAACAAACAGTACTACAAAAGGGTATTGCTTGGCATCATTTACAGACTTGGTGTTACCTTTAGAGTAAAACACTGACATAGGGCTGGTAGAGATAGTAGTATAGTAGTGATAAGTATAAATCAATAGTCAATATGAAAATAAAATAGCTTTTTCTGTCAAGCTTAAAATGTCATTTTTACTCCTAACTGAAGTTATACTTTATAGTTAATTTAGATTTTAAATATTTGTTTTCTGTTCTGTCAGAATTTGAACATGATAAGTGTGCTGTAGAACATTACAGAACAGTATTTTAAATAATAACATTAGGTATTAGTTATATATAATAAACAAAATCCTAATTCTGGCTGGTCTAAAATGTGAAGTCTTTCTTTGGTCAGTTTCAAATAAATAACCTAAATATGAATGCAAAATAAAATCACAAAAAGAATTATACTGTGGTAAATTGTTGGAAAACAAACCCCCCAAAAATTCATGAAATCTTTCTTTATATATCCTCATAAAAAATTCAAGAAGCTTTCAAATGTAAACAAAGCAGAATATTAACAAACCTGAAATAGTCACTCAGCTGTGCTCCGCTTATCCTCCCAGACAAAGAATAAATTAAATTTAAAAGAATAAATAAAAAGACAGCTATTCAGTGGACTGTGCACACCATGTGTAAGTTGTAAGGGCCATTAGAAGAGAAATGTTTGTAGAGTTGGTAACAACAATTAATTAATTTAATCAGCCCGCTTAAATCAGACATTTTTGCCTGTGCTTACTAGGATAATGTATTTTGCAATACAGTAGGCTGTTAGATTTGTGGTCTCACTATGTCTCTTTTTTAATACTCCTCTTAGTTTCTGAGCCATGTAAAATCATACTATGCAGCTTTGGGCAACAGAAAAAATAACCATTAGGTATTGAAAGTATTTATTATCAGTTACTGACTATAGAAACCCTAAAAATGTGATGATGTGATGACACTGAGTTGAATATATAAATGAGTAAGTCTACAATCATTTGTCTTCTAATTAAGCTGTATTTTAGATGTACAGTAGATCTACAGTATGTATATGTAAAGGTTTAGTTAACATTCTGCAACAGCTAAGGTCGTACTCACAAGCAAAGTGACCTTCAAAGTCCAGTTTGTTTGTCTACTATGATCTCTGTGTGTCATGCCCAGGCACAGCAAAGCAAACTGTCCCCGGTCGGGTAGGTAAGCCCCGGAGAGCTTCAGTTGCACTAGAGCACATAGATCATATAGTGTGATCGCTACTCCACAAATTCCTAGACAACAGCTTCCTCTGTGAAAACTGATGAGTTTGGTAAATAACAAATCTATAGTACCTATGAGAGGATGGAGCCGCAAAGTGCACAAAATCATGAACTTGATTTTGCTCAGCATGAGTCCTTTTCAAGTGTGTATACACGAAGAGAGAGACGGAAAGTGCAAGAGCGGCATGCATACTTGGCCTGGAAGAAGTAGAAGTAGCGCGATCTTAAAATTTTCCCATTTCAGTTGTTAATGGCTGTGTGAGGCTTACAGGCAAGTGGCAAGAATAGACAATGGTACAAACAAATTGAACAAAGCAACTGTGCCTAGTGCGAGCACAATTACAATGCGGTCTAGTCTTATCTTTGCCTAGTGGGAAAGTATGTATCCTTTGTATGTTTTTGTAAAAAATAAAAAAAGGTTAGATGGAAGCACAACTCCAATTTTCAGAAGGGAAAATGGTACTATATTGTCAGGCCTGCTTCAAGGCATTGCATATGTCATTCCACCCAGGCAGGAGGCTTGAAGCAGGCTTGAAACAGTCATTGGCCTGTTTGCTGTTGGCTAATCTAAAGAGATGGATTCTCAGTGTGGGTCTCACTCTGGCTACTGTGCTTAATGGATCTGACTCCCCAGGACATCGTTTCAATCTAAAGGTCACCGTGGTCTTAACTCTAACTGAGCACCTCAAAATCCAGACTAATTTGCTTCTGAACCATATTTCCCACTATACTTGAGAGGGTTCTGTTACAACTTTTGAAGTATTTCTGAGAACATTACTATGATCACCAGTGTGTGAATGTGAGAGTGAATGAATAGTGGAATTGTAAAGTGCTTTGAGGGCCCTGAA
The DNA here is from genome assembly GCF_057382185.1 of Mchenga conophoros. NCBI lineage: Eukaryota > Metazoa > Chordata > Actinopteri > Cichliformes > Cichlidae > Mchenga > Mchenga conophoros. The sequence continues at coordinate 23,928,129 of NC_140532.1, read as the reverse complement.
AAGCGCTATATAAATGCAATCCAGTATTATTATTATTATTATTATTATTATTATTATTATTATTATTATTATTGTTATTATTATCTTCAATATATGAGCGGCAATACCTTAAAAGCATTTAGAAACAATATCTTTATTAGAATGATAAGTCAGGACATCTTATACTTTTGGTTCATTTCCAGTTGTTAAGTCCCCTTAACAACTCTGACCTGTCACTAAAGTACAGCTGATTTCAGTACTTGGTCCTTACATTACAAAAACAGAAATGAATAATTTAATTAACAAATCAGGTAGCACTGCCTGAAGGTTGTCAGTAAGACACAGTCCAGTCTGGTAAGTTCAGTGTTAATAAGAACAAATTATTAAAAAAATAAATGAAAGTTATATAACAGAAACAGTCGCTGTTCGAATTATTGACCACTGATTTGTCAAATCAGCATACTATGTGCAAATTGTTAAGTCAGACTGCTGCCAGACTTTGTCACTTGTATCAGAATTATGGCATGAGGTGTAAATTGCCTTTATCTAGTATAAAAAGGATGAATTATGCAGAGACAGTGGCTTAATGAGCAATAAACAGAAGAAGAAAGAGAAATGATTGTCTTCTCCACTTGCTTATTATTTTAATCCTACTTCACTGAGGAATTCAGAGAGCAGTTACTTTGTGGTCAAAACTTATGTGAATATGATTCATTACATTTTTTTCTTAGAATGCAGATGAACAAGAAACTTTATAGGGGAGTCTTTTCTTTTCAAAAAGGCCAAAAATAAACAATGCTAACTTGGTTGGTTGCTTTGAAACTCGACTGTACTGTACAGTTGGGTTTTCCTCCTGTCAGTATGTTGGTGCACCGCGCTTCTTTTAGAAGTCTCCCACTGCTTGGTAATAGAACTCAGCTGCTTTCTGCCATGTTTTGGTTTCATGCCACCTCTAAGGTGACATGTGGCTTATAAGGCCTCAAATAAAGGTCTAACAGAGTCCACTTGCCTACTCTAATTTATCTAAGGGATTTCTTGTGCTGCATATATTTTGTTCCTTGAGCAGTCAAGCATTAAATTGCTTTCCATTGGGAACAGCTCGTATGCCAGGGTCGCCAAAGCTGTGGCTGGTTTCCAATGAGATGGTTTGGCAGCAAAGCCAACACTGTAATTAGGGTCACCCGGCTCTGGAGCTGCTGCAGGGGTAAAGGGTCTTCATGGTTGCATAGTGCATTTGAAAGTCACTACTAAGCTGGAGGATGATAACACGTAACTTCCTAGATCATAAATCAACAGAACACTAATGTGGTATATTATCCAAACTTTTTTTCTATTAAGGAAAAAAACTATATATGCATTCAGAGAACTTTTCAGGAAATAATTATTTATTATCTCAGATAGTTATGTAGGCAAATTCTTTGAATTGCTACTATATAACAATAAAATGAAAGGAGGAAGACTAAGGTAGATTTGACAGATCGAGGTAAGGTGTGAATATTGAATGTGCCATATATAAGTAGTAGCCAGCTTTGTTGCATTTTGCCAGAAGCGGACTTCAGCAGCCTCTATCATTTGAGCTGTCAATAAAGCTTCCTGCCTGTAGAGTGTACCTCCCCAAATGTAGCCTGTGGTGCTTTTTCATAAGAAGGCAACACAGCATGTGACCATCTGCAAAGCTCTTCAGTGTGTCCAGTGGGATAAAATAGAAGTCACTGTCATTCTTAGGCAATAGAAAGTGCAGGTGCTTCTGCAAAACGTGTAGAGAAGAAACATTTGAAGAGGAGCTGCTCATAAGAATTTTTAGTGTCTTGACTTTGTTGTAACTTGTGATTTCTATGTGAAATTGGATAAGCAGAAGAAAATGGATGACGTGGATGGATCTTAACCATAAGTGTTAAAGAGACTGTTTCTTGAAATATGTCTTTTTTAAAGGTACAGTGTGTAAAATCTCACAACTAGATGGCAGTAGATTGCAAATTGCAAGCAACTGAATTCTGTTTTCTTATTCCTCCCAATTTAATTGTATAATCCGAGCTACGGTGGGCAATGTAGGACAAACAACTATGCCATTAATCTGTCATGAGTGTAGGACGAGTGCCCACATCTATTTACTCTGGAAGAAGATGTAAAACTTCATGAAAGAATCCCAAAACACGTCTAAATGAGTCACTGAGGTGAATTATTGAATTTTCCTGTCAGTAAGCGCTGCTGTGTTAGTGAAACTTTCTTTGAAGTGGATACAATGAAATCAAACTGTTTACCATTACCATTGTCAGTGTTGTCAGAGACGGTAGGGTCTAAGTAAGTTCTGCACAACAGAACTGAAGAAACTGGAAAGGACTCTAAACTGTGAAAGCTTAACTAAATGGACTGAGAAACTGTTGAAACAGCTTTACTGCTGAATTGTAGTGTTGAATTAATGTGTTCTGTTTCAATAAAACAAGATACAACAAGATCAAAGATCTTAGCTTTCTCTTGTAGAATTAGTGGTTAAATATACATTGTTACACAATTTGACTTGATTTGAAAGCTTGGAAATGTAACTCAGTCACCAAAGAATTTTTGTAATTGGACAGTTAAATATCCGAGTTAGAATGCAAGTCACGTTGCATTATGATTTATTAAATATATTTTAGCTTAAACAAATCCTGAAAAGCAAAAATGAATTTTGCTAGTTGGCAAACAAATTTGTAGGGAGCGCTACAGCCAGCAACACCTGCACACCCCTCTAAAGCAGATAAAAGACCACCTTCCTCAGCTCTGCTGTGATTGTTCTAAGGAATTCAGCTTATTAAAAAATAAATATTTATCACCTTTCAGAAAACCCACAACACTGCACACCAAGCATATTTTAAAAACTAGCTTGCGTTCTCTACCCGCTCTTGTTGAATTATTAATCCATTCATTTTGAATGGTACCAGCCAGTGTTTAAAGTTGTGATTAATTGCGGTTACAATATTTTGACAAAAGCATTCTCACATATTATCTTACCATAAATACATATAGTGGTGTTCGACAGTAAACAGATGCTCATATAAACGACACCATCCCAAGTGGCTGGCTTAAATTAAGCAGCATCAGAGGAGCAGCAATTTATTATGCTTTTATGCTCAGATATCTACACACCCACACAACATATGTCTGTTAATACACAGTGACAGTAATGGTGGCTTTAGCTGTCCGGGCAAATCGATGAACATAAGAGATTACTTTGCATTATTGTCAATTTATAATGCTAGAAATTACATTACCAGGGTCATTTTGACCGTGCCCTGTGACAACAATGGCAAAGAGGTCATTTCCTGAGGAAGTGGCATTTTCATTGGATTTTCTAATTATCTAATTATAAAAAAGATTAGATTAGAAGTATTTAAGATAATGTTGCAGAAGGTTTATTAGTTTTGCAAATTTGATATATTATTAATTAAATACCATTATTTATTACATCATAAAGTTAAATATAAATTTGAATTCACTAATAAATAGGTACATCACAACACAATTGCTAAAACAGCTAAAATATGTAGTAGAAGAAAATATTATGGAAAAGTTGAAAAATGAATTTTAGATGATGTGTCATTTTGGTTGCACTAAAATAAAGAGGGTATAAAACAAAGATCACTCACTGTGAAATAGATTAAAGAGGTGACATGCCTATGCTTTATAAACACCCTCACAGTTGGCTGAAGCAAAATAAGAAACAAATAATAAGTTAATTATTGCAATGAAGGTTTTTCAAAAACTCATCTTTGCCACACCTCCATCTCTCTCATCATCTATCCCCACTGCTCCACCTCAGGTCTGCTCCTCTGACCGACTCGGCTGCTCTCCTTTGGTTTCTCTGTTTATTTGCTTGGATTAGAAGTCCAGACTCTGAACTCTCTGCTCAGTTTGGCTAAGGTTGTTCTGATGCTCTACACAGCCTGCAACTCTCCCTGGGATGTGTTCAGATAAAAATTATCTGTCAAGACTGTCTGGAGGAGCAGCACTCTCTAAAAAAAACTTCTTACATTTCTCACCATGTTCCACCGCCTGTCAAATATATTTAAAAAAAGAGCTGTCAAACTTGTGTTAGTCCTCCCCTCTACTAGGACTGGTCACATTAAGGTTCAGCACTTCAGAAGTGAGATACTTTATTAAGATATGTTATTTATTTCCTCCATATTTAATGAGGAGCCACCCTGGGAAGCAGATGGTATGTTAGCTGTAATAAACCAGAGTTGACTTAAGTGGTTTTGTGAGGAATTGAGCTGTTAAGCTTTGCTATTTCACACCCCACATTGTTGAAGGGTCAAAAGGTGTGCAGTGTGTGGGTGTGTATTCACTCAAAGAGTGTGTGTTCATTCACCAGGCACAAATAGATTACTTTTATAACTCTGGACAGGTTCTCATTGCCCCCAGTGAAGCATCATATATTGATGCAGAGAGAACAAAAATTACTGTAAGCTCTGACCCCGTTGTTCACAGAGCCAGCATTAAAGTTGCTGAGTAAGGGTTTCACAGTTCAGCTGTGTTTTATTGTTACGCTCAGCAGAAGTGATGCGAGTGTACACACATGCACAAACTCAGACGGAGATTCACCGAGAGCACACGATCACACGAGTGTCCTCTGAGATTTCTGTGAAGTTCTGGAAATGAAGGAAGTTACAGGTGTTTTGGTCATCAGAAAATAAAACATGATTCTTTATTCTCACAGTGAGAGAACTAACAGATGAATCTTGCTAATCTATGGCTTAGTCCAAAAAATATTTAAAAAAATACATGAAACAGATGGTCTTTTATAGGTGCATCAGGATGAAAATATGATGGCTGCCAATTCTTAAAAACTACATCTGGCAATGAGCATTTTCCCCTAAAGTTACCTATGTGATTGGTGATTTCTTTAAGTGCTTAGCCCACAGATGGTGGGTTGTAGCTTTCTGTGATGTCTGAGTATATTTCACGTCTTCAGTTCACTCTGAAGACTCTGAGAGAGGCTGGAAACTGGCGGCAGCTGTCTGAGCCTGAATATTCCCATCGTCTCTGGCTAATGTCGATAATTAAGGAGTAAATACATTTTAGGAAGTCCCTGGTGTGTAGTAGCTTCTACTTTCAACCTCGACCTGTCGCAGGGCACCTTGAAGGTAAATCCGAGCAGGTTTTGGGGACGTTGGAAAGTGAAGAGTGGGTTGAAATGATTCCTCGTCTCAACTAGGTACTTTCACAAAGTGAGACAAAGGATGTGTGTGGAAAAAAATATCCACTTAGTGCTGCATATTAAATAGAGGCCTGATGAGTAAAACATGAATGTTTAAGCTTATTTCTACTGATACAATCCAGCAATTACAGCCCCAGGGTTGCAGATAGAGCTGGGCGATAGAACGATAACGATATGTATTGCGAAATAACTTTTTCTCGATAGAAAAATTTAACTATTGCGATAGGCCTCACCGCTCTTGTCCTCTTAAATAAAAAAGAACAGCCAATCCAAATTAAGTAGCGCAGAGCCGAACCAATCACAGCCGCAGCGTCACGTCACGTGACTTGTTACGTACAGCACAAGTGCCAAGCCGCACATGTGTATTTGTTTGGGAAGCAGCCAGCCGCCGTGCCGCCCGGGTGTGCCGACTAGAGAAAAATCAACCGAGAGTGTGACCGAAGGTTACCGAAGAGAAAACAGTTGATGGTTCCAATGCCGGAGAGATTGTCGAACGGAAGAGCCATAGACGTTCCGTAGTGTGAAAGTATTTCGGCTATTTCAAGTCTGACAAAAAACAGAGTAGCGTGCACTGTAAATTGTGCCGAAAGCAAGTCTGGAAATACAATAAAGCGGTGCATGCTCAATCTCTGACTGGAAGCGCTAATTCGTCATTCGGCTTTTGTCAGACTAAAGTAACTGTTAAAACTGTTTGAAAAGCTAAGCTATACAACAAGGAGAGATTGAGAATTTCCTTTTAGTTCTCAGTTTATTTGATATTGACAAAAGTTAGTCAGTTTTGTCTGTTCTTCTGTAAAACAAACTAAGATTTATTTTTAGAATTAATATTTTGTTTCTAAGTGGAATTGACAATTTAGTCTGTTTCGTTTGTTCTATTTTGAAACTGAAACGCTTTAGCGGCTGCCTTTTGTGTAGTTCAACAGGGTAGATGTACTTAAGGAACAGGAGACTTTTTCAGATAAATAAAGGCAAATATTGCAAACTTATTATGGGAAATAAATATTTAAATCAAAACAAGCTGATTATTTCACATTTTACTTGTGAGCAACGGCACATTTAAATCTTACAAATATAGTTATTTGGCTTATCGTGATAGATATCGTTATCGCCTGAAATGAAAAAAAAACAACATATCATGATATGAAAAAATCTTATATCGCCCAGGTCTAGTTGCAGACTGCCGGGGCTGACCGTGTGTACTTATTTTCAGACAAATACCATTGTTAAAGGGACAGAGAAGAGATCTTAACAACTTAAAGGAACCTCCCACGAGATGGACTGGGAAAGAGAAGGAGGGCTGATGGGATGGAAAACAGGGGATCACCACAGTGTGCTATTGAGAAGAATGAATGAATAAATTGGAAGCGATGGCATTCCTGGCGATCTTCAAGGCAATGAGACATTATTGATTTCGAAGGAGAAAACGCATTCTTAATGTGTCCAGGGATCCAGGCCTTCTTTTTCATTCTGCTTGTTGTCCTTGCTCTTTTTCTACAGCTTTGTATTCCCAAAAAAAATGTCTGAGGAGTGAAAGCAAGATGTAAAATCCTAATGTAGCTCATGACGTGTCAGTCTAGCTGCTGGAACACTGAGCACTCGTCTCAATTGACAGTGAAGGTACTGTATACTGCACCACAGCCATCTGTTCCCTTTTGATACAATGCAGTGAATCAGCACTTGAGTTTTTTGAACGGGTGCATCCTAAAAGCCTTTTATCTGCAAGGATGGAGGCAGGGAATGGCTGTGAAGACGGTAATTTGTGTTGATATTAAGAGGAAGGGAACAATAAATTGTGCTATTGCTACTGCACCCACTTTCTTAAAAAATATTGTGAGGCAAACAAGCTTTTTGTTTTGATTTTTAACTCTCAACAACATGATGGTCCATTGGTATATGGTTATCACCCACCCACTTTTTTCTGCTTACCCTTATCAGGGTTGCAGGGGGGCTGAAGCCAATCCCAACTGTCATAGGAGAAAGAAAGAGTACACCCTGGAGAGGTTTCCAGTCTATCGCATGGCTAACACAGGGAGACAGGCAACCATTCGCACTCACATTAACACCTGTGGCCAATTCACCTCTTTGGACTGTGGGAGGAAGCCAGAGTACCCGGAGAGAACCAACACAAACACGGGGAACACATGCAAACTTCACACAGAAAGGCCCTGGCCAGATGTTGGAGTCAAACTAAGGACCTTCTTGCTGTGAGGCAACAGTGCTAACCATGCCACTGTGCTGCCCCCCACCGGTATATGCTTACCTCCAGCAAAATAGTATTTTTAGTATTTTTTTCAACAAAATGCTTCTTGTGAATAAATGAATGAATGAATGAATGAATATATGACTCTGACATTATCTGCCACAGTGTGTACATTTTACCATTTTATGACGCCCTGCCTTGGGTCTGAGTGTTAGCTGTACTTTTCCTTCTGGGCGCCGCTCCAGGGTAAAAGATTCTAATGTGAGGTGGTAAGCCATAGATTAAAGATCATATCAAACCCAGCAAATAGACAAAGTGTCTCAAGTATGATGGCACAGTCAGGAAACGCAGACAAAGTTTGAGGTGATATGGAGTACAGCCTTGTATTTATCATATAGCGCAACAATAGCCAGTGTATAGCAATCAAGGAGATGGTGTGCTGTGCGGGATGGACTCAGAAAATGTTTACGTTCAAGGACACAGAGTTATGTAGGCGTGTAAAGCCTCTGTTTGAGGCTGTAATATTGTCCCGTTTTTCTGCCTCACACTTTTTATATGTAAAGATACAAAAGAAGAATGGGGTCTTTGTTGCGGGACCTTTAAGCCGACTGCGGAGATATGGACATTTGTGTAAGTGGAAGAGCTGGCATCTCAGACTGCCATTGCTGTTGTGTAAGGTGTTATGCCCCCTATATTCCACATCATATGAAAAATCGCCCACTGGAGAGGAATTACACTGGCTTGGTGTGGGTTAGTCTGGACAAGCTAAGGCCTCATGAAGAGCTCATCTGAATGCCGTTATGCCAAAACCTCTGTATAAAAAGGGATTAAGTAAGTTTATGGTGTATCAAAACATCATTTAGTACACAGTGGTGAGTGGAGTCTGTTTAAGGGGCTTTGAAGTAATATTAGAACAGTATGTACCTAAAAGGCAGGGAAATGTTTAGTACTTCAAGCTATATTAGATTTGGAGACAATGCTCTAAAGAAAATCCAGAATCGTTAGCTACATGGTACGGTATTGCTGTTGGACAGTCTGATGTGTTTAATGTTTTGTTTTCTAAAGGAAGCTGATTTTATGATGTTGACTGAGGTCTTTATGTCAGTCAAGGTGGCCCACTTGGAACTGGCACATAGGGGAAACTTGACATTGGTAGTGGCACTTGGACTCAAACAAAGAGCACTTGATGAGTACTTAGCCTAGAGGGGCACTTGGGCCACTTTGATTCCCATCTGATGTGACATAAATAGATAAAAAGAAATCTTGGTCAGTTCAGTCCAACAGTGCATTAAGTAGCTGTACTATAACAATTTTGATGTCATCATGGAAGAAATTCCTTTTCATGTATTTTGGAAGGTGGGTAAATTCATTTCCCTTGAATAGCTGTATATCCAAGAATCGCTTAGCAAAGAGAAGATTAAGTGCACACATTAATCCAGCAGTCAGAGCAATCTTGTAATCCACTCAGTATGCTAATTGCCTGTTCTTTCTCCAGCAAAGGGGTTTACAGGCCATTAAATGGCACTGAGCAGTTGACAAAGGATAGCCAGCATGCTCCCCCACCCACTTTCCCTCTTTCTCTATTTCTCACTTGGACAGGCTGTTGCACACCCACACAACGCTCCTCTAAAGAAATATGCAGAATCTAAAAAGTCTGCCACTGTGTGATTCCAAAGCACTTATTTATTTTACACCGTTAACGTAGAAATACCAAGCCAGGTTTCTGTTGATTCTGACAATGACAAAAGTGGATGTCTTGGTTGCTGCTGAAACTTTTTATCTTCCTGACTTTGAGGAGTTGTCGTTGGGCAATCTTCACCAGCATGCCAACGTTTTTGTTTGTTTTTTGTTTGTAATATTTGTCCATATCTGACAGTTGGACAAGTAAATAATGAAAGATAGTTGCTATTGTCTCCATCACAGCGCACATGCCTCTCTTTCTCTCCCCACAAGGGGATCATGCCAAGGTAAAGTGCAATTCGTAGCGCACTACTGCCTGTGTAGTCCCTCAAGTGGCCTTGGCAGCCTTAACATGATGGATGTTGTTCCAGATTGGGTTTCTCGCTACACTGATAAAACAGCCTTGTCAAAACACATTCACTACCAATGTAAGCATATAAAGATAGCTGCAGATAATTAGAAGATTTGTGCTTTGCGTCATTTCTAGTGCCAACTGCCAAGGAACAGGGCTGTGACGGATGACTCAAAAAAGAGAATTCGGCTTGAAGCCTGACTGCAAATGTTGCTAGTAATGACCAGAGTGTGTTTTTCAGATGCAGCTAATGAGCACGGCCATTAGACATAAATGACATTTTAAAAACCTGGGGAGTAAGGAAATGAAGAAATACTTGACTGCCTGTAGGCAACAAATATGGCAAGAGCATCTGGAGGATGCAGTGCTCTGTTCACATAGATGACCTCCATCCAGAATGTTGATGCTGTCAGTCATTGTACTGCTAGTAACTGTGAAGATGAGCGCTTGTTACAGTGAAATTCTTTAAGCCGTGTTCCTGTCAGTATGTGCATGGCCTCTCAGAGATATGTGAAAGTGACACTTATCCTTACATGACTGCAGAAAACATGGACTGCCCAACGGCAGCCCCAAAGTGAAGCCAAAATGTCGCCCCCTGGTGTTTGGGTGCAGTATAGGTCGTAAACCCGCTATCTCCATGCTAGTGGATGAGACTTGGATCAACTTAAAAGAAAAGAAGGTTTCCCAAAGCTGCTTTCTGCCATTGTTAATTGTGCTCATCATGCTGATTTGGGTTAACTGGGTCACTTTTTCTGATTTGATTTTAATTGTTAACATTATGCTGTGAAATGTCATGATGACAGCTTTGATTAGCAGTTGCAGTTACGGAGAAACTTGCATATCCCTGTTCAGGAATTGCAGATAGAGTAGGGCCACTGAAAGGAGGTCCAGTGTTTACTTTCCATAACCACCACTGTGGGCTTCAAACTGACAGACTGAGGTATTCCGCACTAAACCGGACAAATCAATATAAGGGATTTAAGGGATCGTCACAGTTTTTCATTAGGTAAATGTGTGATATCTAGCCTAATCAGTAATTAACATTATTGGCTAGTTAGCTAAGATGACCAGTCAGCTATTGGGAGGAAGCTGATGTTTGGAAGCTAATCTGTCTACATTAATGAATTTACCTTGACTAAAGAATGGTAAATGGCCTGTATTTATATAGCGCTTTACTAGTCCCTAAGGACCCCAAAGCGCTTTACATATCCAGTCATCCACCCATTCACACACTGGTGATGGCAAGCTACATTGTAGCCACAGCCACCCTGGGGCGCACTGACAGAGGCGAGGCTGCCGGACACTGGCGCCACCGGGCCCTCTGACCACCACCAGTAGGCAACGGGTGAAGTGTCTTGCCCAAGGACACAACGACCGAGACTGTCCAAGCCGGGGCTCGAACCGGCAACCTTCCGATTACAAGGCGAACGCCCAACTCTTGAGCCACGATCGCCCCAAAGAAATCTCTGATGTGCTTAAATGTTAATTAAAGTCAGTGATGTAGTTTAGATATTAACGTTGTAAATCTGACTACAATATACTGAAGGATGTTCAGACCTGTAGCAGGCAGCCAAAGATGAGGCACTGCATTGATTTATATGTGAAGCAGAGAAAAATCTGCAGGCCTACACAGTCACTGGCTTACGCTACTGTTACTGTATTTTTATTAGTAGTATTACACTGCAAGAGCAACAGGCTGGACTTTTTTTCAGCTGCTGTCCAGAAGAATATTATTACATATCTAAAAACAGCTGTGTGAGCATGTCAGTAGAACTGCAGACTGAAAAAAAGGAAGCGCAGAGTTACAGAACCTGAAGTCTGTGAGATGTTCTACAGTTTGTGATGGTTTTCTCTTTCTGATTGTAGGAGCTCCTCTCAGATTCAGACCTGAGTACCACCCAGTGACAAGAGACAAAAGTACTAAATACATTTATTTGTTGTAATATTGGTGTAAATTTGCAGTAACTCCATAGTTAATTGATTTAAAAAAATAGTACATATACTAAGCTAACATATTATGTACTGTGGGTGAAACTGGCAATACATAAAATGATATGTAGATTTTTTTTTTTTGACAGCATAAACAAATAAATAAATAAAACAAGAGGTAAAAAGTATAGGGTAAAAAAATTCTTCATGTGTATGTGCCAAAAAGCTTTAATATGAAATTATTTCACACTGTGTTTTGCTAATAGTGTGTTATTTACCATAAAGTAATTAAGAAGCATTCATGCCAAAGTAACCAGGGAGTATAATAGATATTTTAAATCTACTATTTTCTGCAGGAGGGAACAACATAATTTGGCAAAACTCCAGAGCCTCTGTGATGATGTAACAATGTTCAGTACTTCTAGCATTACACAAATGAAAGGTTGCTACCACACTGTTCATAATGCGATTTGTCCTTCTTCTCAACTGAGCCTACGCTGGGGCTCTAAAAAAGAAGATTTTACTTTGAGTCCTGCTTGGTACCTGCAATGAGTTTCAGTTCTCCTGATTTTTCTGACACGATATCTGCCTCACTGGGTCAACAGATCATTTAGTACAGGAAGTCTATGATGGAAAAAAAAGGGAGGGCATTTCTGCAAACCTCTCAATCCAGGAATCCATGCTCGGTTTGGTGCCGATGGTCTACCTCACTCATTTTCCCCCCCAGGGTGTAGCTGTTAATAATAATCTGGACTCTGGGTCCTGTTGTTAACCCTTGTATGGTGTTCGGGTCTGTGAGACCTGTTTTCAGTTTTTTTCAAAAGAAAAATTAAACAATTAATTATTTTTTCAACCTGAAATTCATTGGCTTTGGCTTATTTTCTGTATAGAACATAAATCCGAACTAATTTTCAATGACCTCATACTGTACCTTCCCCCACGCATTTACATTACATACAAGGTGTTCGGGTCCACTGGACCCAGGTCTAATAAAAGTGTTGAAAGTGAAGGTCCTGTGTTCCCACACTCTGTCTTCCTCCTTTCTGGTGCTGCTGATAGTGTTTTCTTCTCCTCCTGCTCCGCACAAAGTTGCAACATTGTTGAAAATTCAACTATCAACACCGTCTGCTCTTACATTCCCGCACATTTTACCCTCTTTCTTTAGGGATCCAAATTTTATTTTCTCATACCCTGTCCCACCTGCAAATTAGGGGCATAATACTATAAAAAAGACTTTGCCAGTGTGGTTCTTTATCACAACTGATCAAGATGGCAAAAGATTATCTGCTGCGAGGGCCATCCAATTGATTTTTGGAAGAGAGAGGTGCTTCGGATGATGATGTTGACAAAGAGGTTTCAGAATATTTCACATTTCTGAAAATTCAGAGTCTGACAGTGACTTTGAAGAAGAGGATGAGGTTGAGCACCATTTAGTAACAAAACGAAGACGAGTACCGCATCTGCAGCCAGCTCCAGGACCAGAACAAGCCCACCAGACAGCAAGTGAAGAAATATGGATGTCAATAACTGGTGAAATTGAATGGTCTTCTTGCCCAAGAAATGAGCCACCCTGCAGAGCTGCTACTGTGATAAGCCAGGGCCAACACGGCTGACAGTTACTCATGTGCAGGACATCAAGTCTTCATTTGAGCTTTTCATCCCAGATTCCATCCAGAAAATGATTCTGGATTGCAGTAATCTAGAAGGAAGATGTGTTTTTGGAGAGAGGTGGAAGGAGATGGACCAAATCCATCTAAGAATCCCAAAGGCCTACTTTGGGGTTCTTATCCTCGCAGGAGTTTTCAGGTCCAAAGGGGAATCCACAGAATCCCTGTGGGATGCAGAAACCGGCAAGAAACTTTCCGTGCATCAATGTCTCTGGAAAACTTCCACAAAATTTCCAGGATTATCCATTTTGATAACCGAGACGACAGACCAGCTCGACGGCAGAGAGACAAGCTTGCTGCCATCAGGACAGTGTTGGATAAGTGTGTGCACCACCTCCCCCTGTTTTACAACTCTGGGCCTAATGTCACCATTGATGAGCAGCTGATCCCATTTAGTTGTGAAACATATTGCTTCACGTGTAAATGTGTTGTCTTTCCACTCACTCCACTTGATTATAACTGATTTATTTTTTTAATAACATTTTATAAAAAAAAAAAAAACGAGAAGCACATTAATTCATAAATGTGATCTAACAAAGGTAAAGGGAAAAACCATGTTTGCTGTTCATATGGCTTGTAATTGGGATGAAGTAAACATCTCTTGAGTGATTTAACATATAATTGTTTGATAGTGTTAATTTGAAAAGCCAAAACTCTAGCGGGTCCACCAGGCCCAAGAACACTGGTTGAGTAACAAAAATATGAACACCACACAAGGGTTAAATGGAAAGAACAAATTACACTTCTTTGAAACCTTTGACAGATGTGCTTTTAAATGTAACATTTTATTTAAAGTTTTCTATTTTCTGTTTTTATATGTTACCAGGATATAGAGTGCTCTGTGAGTAATGGATGTAAAACTGTTTACATCATCCTCAGTCTAATATTAAAATCTCAGAAATCAACATTTCATTTCCAGATAATTCTAATATTTACAATAACTCTGGGCCTCATCAAGGTACCAGTGATGAGAGAAACACAAGTGTGTAGACTTGCTGACTAGTCTACACACTAGTGTAGATGGCGCCAGTGTGTACGGCTTGCTGTCTGATTCTGTTTGTACTAGTGTTTTATTTTTACTTTGTTTTAAAACATGCTAACTCTCTGTTTGTATATGATCGTCAAATGCTGCTGGCTATAAGATCCTCTCAGTTAAAAACTCTTTATTGCAATCGTGGATATCAGGGAACCGTCTCCCCACCACTCCTGTCAGGAGTTCCAGCTTGTATCCGTTGCGTTCCGGCGCTACCTCAACTGAGAGGGCGCCGTAGACGCCGTGGGAAACGCAGTGGCTTATTGGTGAGAATGAAGGCTACCTGGACACGATTTCGAAAAATACCTCACCCTATCCCGACTGGATTTGACCGCGTCAACTACTGGCACTCTCTGGACACGGCTTACACCTGCCTGACACCTGTTGACGGGCTTACGACAATAACCCCGCGCCAGCGTCCCCCCCGTCTTCGCTCAGGTGGAGTAAACCCTCAGAATCTACGGCCGATAGGTCGGGCACCCACATCGGCCGCTGAGCCACCTGTACCACTGAGATTAAGTCTTGTTAATGCACGATCGCTAGCAAATAAAACTTTTATTCTTAAGGACTTCTTTACCGATCGGGAACTGGATCTAATGCTTTTAACGGAAACTTGGCAGAGAGTCGGTGAGTCCAGTTGTTTTACTGAACTTTTCCTATGGGCTCAAAATGTGGTCATAAATATTTTGTACTTGTAAAAAAGATTTGTATGTGTAAAAAAGATTTGTATGTGTAAAAAGAATTTGTGTATGCGTAAAAAAGATTTGTATGTGTAAAAAAGATTTGTGTGTGCGTAAAAAAGATTTGTGTGTGCGTAAAAAAGATTTGTGTGTGCGTAAAAAAGATTTGTGTGTGCGTAAAAAAGATTTGTGTGTGCATAAAAAAGATTTGTGTGTGGACTTAGAAAAAAAACCCCTGCAAGTTACAAGTATGGATTTTGACCCTATTTTTCTTCCTTTCATCTGATTGGTCAATGTCATGTCAATCACAAATGTAACAATCCAATCAGAGAACAGATGGGTTTGGCTGTCAGAGGGGCCCTTTTTTTCCTTGAAGGGTGATACAGTTGAAAGCTGGAGGATCTCTATCTGGTTGTTCAGTGATGACGCGACGAATCCTACTTCCGGGTCTAAAGTAGTCTGCGTTTAATATGGCTTTTGTGTTGTTAACATGTTTAATGCTATGTATTTTCTTCTATTTGATCTCAAAAAGCTCCTAAAACAGTCAGTGATCACTGTTGACCTCCCTCGGCTTTTATTACCACTAATCATTTATTTAAGCTCAGTTTTTAAAACCTTAGGATGTAGCTACAGCCCAGCCCATGCAGCAGTATATGAATGACTAACCTCGTATTGTGGATGGATTATCTCAGTTGTTCTCCTGGCTGAAGTTTGGTCCTTTTACAGCATCCTGCCATGCGATTACATTTGTTCCTGACCACCGAGAACACTCACGTTAACTTTTATCGAGTGGAAAAAAAGTTAGCTTGTTTATATTATGCTAACATAGCTGTGTCGCTAGCGGTCACGTAGCACATCATTATATACCAGCTAGCCCAACTTCAGTAACCCTACAAACGTCACTGCTGTTTAGTTTTCTGTCTTAATTTATGCTGGAAGTGATAGCAGAGCTGTACGTTTTAATTTGTTTCCAAAACCCCGCAGTCAGGACATGCTATGTTGTATTTAGATAGAAGCTAGCGAGCTAACTTCCTGCTAACTTCTAACTCCGTTAAATGTCATAAATTCCGTTTTCATGGATGCCTGGATGTTAAACTCAATTGTTACACCTGGTAGAGCAGAACGCTGATCATTTTATTAAAGATGAAAGACTTTAGATAGTTTTTCAACTCTCAGTAATGCCATAGTGATCGTTTGATATATGGACCTGCAGCGGAGTTTAGACCCAGACACGGCTAGTGACGTCAGACTGAACAATCGGATATAAATATCCGATAGCAGCTAGGTCCCCTAACTTTCAGTAGCTGTTGAAAGGAAAAAGTTGTGGTATATCAGTGGTTAGAAATACCATTATTACTTTAGGATTAGTTTAACACAAAGTCAGGGCTGACCCAGGACCATTGCTGTGAGTCACAGTGCACAGCATAAAAGTCCTTTCACATTGGACGCAGGATGTGCTGCTAATGCTAACTGCTAACTAAAAGCAAAGGATCCAGAATTTGTTGCGCTGGCTGCTGAGCTCTGTGGGTTTTTGCAGCAGCTCTACCTGTACTAGATGCACCTGCTCCTTGTCTTTTCTATCTCTGACTTTATGTCCTCTACAAGAGTTTCTGTTTTTTTTGCTGGTTCCTCAAATGTTCAATAAAAACATGTATGCTAATTCATAACGAAGAAAGCTTTGTAATGAAGACTGTCATTTCCAAAACACTGCCCGCCCCCACCCCGCGGTCCGCAGCGCTGTTGAAAAGGCTGTGGAAGTCCCTGTATTAAACACGTAGACCTGTGACACAAAAATCACCAAACTCTGACGACCACAGACTGTTTTCCTTCGTGGTGATGAAGGAAAACGCTGGGTTGGCATGTAAAAGGGCATTTATTCCTACGGTGGCCCCTAGAGACAAAGCACGTACAAACTCCAAAACACTTGCAAACTCCAAAGCACATGCAAACTCCAAAACACATGCAAATTCCAAAACACATGCAAAGTCAAAACACTTGCAAACTAAAAAACACATGCAAACTCCAAAACACGTACAAACTCCAAAACACTTGCAAAATCCAAAACACTTGCAAACTCAAAAACACATGCAAACTCCAAAACACGTACAAAATCCAAAACACTTGCAAAATCCAAAACACTTGCAAACTCAAAAACACATGCAAATTCCAAAACACAACGGAAGTGCTCCAGGACGCTAGGGGCAGTGTTGAGCTCGAATTGCAAAATAAACGGCAAGTTTGTCTGTATGGAACGGTCTAGTCTCCGTCGCGCTTCCCAGGTTGCCTAGCAACCATGATACTAACCGCTGGAAACATGTCATACAACTTGGTTTGACAGAAATGAGGGAGAACATATTTTGTTCATTTGTTTGTTTGTTTCTACAAGAGCTTTGTGTGATTTGATAAGTATCTGAGGCTGAGACCACAGGACAGTAAAACATGATTTTTGGGCTTCATTTCTGTACTGAACAGTTATTTCAAGATTAGTTAGTAAATAACAATTAGCTAATGTTGTTCATGAGACTAAAGTCATATCACTTTGGTAATGTAAATATAATATGGCCAATATTATAGTTATTATATTAATCATTATTAGCTATTACAGCAGTGAACATGAACTCTGTGTCAAATACTGAGCTTCAGTACAGATTCAAGTTGCAGTTATTTATATGTCTTATCACCTTAAATCTTCACTCAAAGACAAGTATCTTTGACAGTGCATATATAGGTGTATCATATATAAGAGACAAATGTTGTTCCTTCAGTATGTTGGCATTACTAAATTTGGCTCATTGCTTACATATATTTATTAAAAGAAAATGTACAAGCTGTGATAACTGTTTCTGATAAAATGAAGAGTAGACTGATATATGAAATATTCCTTTATTGGGTGAGAAAATCAGACCATGTCATAACTGCTTTAAGTCATACAGAATAGATATCAGAGCCTTAAACAGGCTGGCTTCTGCTAAATGGGTCAAACTGGGCAGAAAGTATACAAACACATAACATCCTTATAGAATATGATGTAACACTATAGATCAACTTACCTCAGAATATATAAAGCATATAAACAATTACAGCAATATGATGCAACAAACACAGCAGTACTACTAATCCAAAATACTCAAAGCTTCATAGAACTGAAACAAACATTTATTTTTAGCTCCATTCTGCTGCTGATACATACTTTAGGTTTCTAAACATTACACTTGTTGCTGCCTTTCATAGTGTGTAACTTGAAGGCCCTGAGTACTTTCTCCCACACTGAAAACACTGGGATGATCAAATTATTTGAACATTACCTAATAAGACTGATTCAGGACAGACAATTAGTTATTTTAAACTTTTCTAGCAGTCCTTCACAAACAGGGAACAGTCTGTCTATTCTCTCCATCTGTCAGCTGCTGCTGGCTCTTCCTCCTCCTCTTCCTCACACACTGTTGAGTTTGTCCTGGTGGATCATCAGGGGTGCAAAGCCTCACAGATGATGTGCAGCAGTGTGTCCCTCAGTCTGTCCTCACTCTGGACACTTGCAGGTGTCACACATGGAAATCAAATGTGTGATAAGCTGCAGGATTCAAACACAAGTGTAACTTATAAGCACATGTTCATACTTTTATTACACAATCAGAGAGAAAGAAAAAGAGAGCGAGTGCAGGACAGACAGACAGGTGACAGTCTCAGGTTACACACTGCTACAAAACAGCACAAAAGAAGGAGGATTTAGTGTTTGTGTTATTAAGAAACAAGAAGAGTTCCCAGATGGTACAGTGGACACATGTGTGACCCCTGTGATTAAAGCATCTTTCTTTCAGCTTAACGAGTGAACCGTCAGCTCGTTCAAACACACGTTAAAGTCTGTTTGGCTCGACACCACCGAACAGAGGCAGCAATATAACATAGCTAACATTAACAGTGCAGTGGATCCTGCTTGTGCCGTGATATTCAGGACTGCAAACCGAGCAGCATCACTGACTTTCAGCTTGTTGTGTTTGTGGATATATGACTGACTTTAATTATCCACAAAATCATCACAATCTCTGTAAGATTAAGGTCGACTATATATATATTTTTTGAAGTAAAGGCTTTAAAACCAAGTTAATTCTGAAAGTACAGACATCGCTAATGTCACATAACTTTCCCGACATGTGGCCAACAAGAATGGTTTAATGTTCTTCATTAAAAAAATATTTGCGCATAAATAAGTGACATAATATTCAGTACTTACTTCTGAAAGTTTACTCTTCCTCCGCTCCGCTTCCACCGTTTTTTTTTTCGGCAAAATTATCCACACCACCACCGCACTATGAAGTCTGGGATATGTTGGGCCATGAAGGCTACACTGACCCATCCTTAAAATTCAGGGAAATTAAGGACGCATTTGAGGGCCGCATTTCGAGCAGCCTTTGAATTGGGAAAGCCTTCTCTTGTGGCTGTGACGTAATCGGCCTTAAAATGCGGCCTTTAAGGCTGCAAACCCCAAATCCGGTCATTGGTACTTCCTGGCTTGTGTAGTTACTAGGTAACAAAAGCTCAACACTGCCTCTAGCGTCCTGGAGCACTTCCGTTGTGTTTTGGAATTTGCATGTGTTTTTGAGTTTGCAAGTGTTTTGGAGTTTGCAAGTGTTTTGGAGTTTGTACATGTTTTGGAGTTTGCATGTGTTTTTTAGTTTGCAAGTGTTTTGGATTTTGCAAGTGTTTTGGAGTTTGTACGTGTTTTGGAGTTTGCATGTGTTTTTTAGTTTGCAAGTGTTTTGGAGTTTGCATGTGTTTTGGAATTTGCATGTGTTTTGGAGTTTGCATGTGCTTTGGAGTTTGTACATGTTTTGGAGTTTTATGGAGTTAAATCAGGGCCATAATGTTTGTGTAGTTAAAAGAAAAATTTGAAATCAAAAATATGTAAACTGAAAGCAAAAGTCACATTTTTCGAGTGAACTTTTTAAAAGAAAGAGTTGGATTTAAAATAAAATCAAACGTTTTGAATATTTGTATTAACTGAAAACCCAATGGTTCTTTTATCTATTTCTCTGAGTAGACTTTATTTAAAAATTTTCAGTAATCTTTTTTTCATTATTATTATTTTTAAAAAAATCTATTCAGTCTCAGATTACATTTTTTCAGATTCAGATCTTTTAAATTAATGTACAAAAAAAAATTCTTCAGGTTGTATTCTTGTACAGCACTTTGGTCAACGCTCCTGTTGTAATTAAATGTGCTATATAAGTAATTAAACTATTAACTAAACTAAACTAACAAATGTTTTCTTACACAGTGCATGTGCTAACTGCTAGCTTAACTGTAGCTTAACACAAAGGAGCTTGCAAAGAAAAGCGTCTGGACTTCTTTAAGTTGCTTGAAGACGTTTCACCTCTCATCCAAGAAGCTTCTTCAGTTCTAAGGTCAAATGGTGGAGAGTCCCAGATATAAACCTAGTGGGAGTAACCCCCCACAGAGGGACAAAAGGACCCCCTGATGATCCTCTAATCGCCTGAGCCAAGGTGTGAAACTGGGTGTGGGTCCCAATCAGCCAGAGTTTCGGGTGTGTTCATTGTGAAACCTGGCCCCACCTTATCATGCGAATTCCTGAGGTCAGTCCAGACGCTTTTTTTTGCACACACCCGAAACTCTGGCTGATTGGGACCCACACCCAGTTTCACACCTTGGCTCAGGCGATTAGAGGATCATCAGGGGGTCCTTTTGTCCCTCTGTGGGGGGTTACTTCCACTAGGTTTATATCTGGGACTCTCCACCATTTGACCTTAGAACTGAAGAAGCTTCTCGGATGAGAGGTGAAACGTCTTCAAGCAACTTAAAGAAGTCCAGACGCTTTTCTTTGCAAGCTCCTTTGACTACGATGACCTGGATGACTGAGAACCTTCAGACATGTAGCTTAACACATTAACTGTAAGAGCTTCGGAATGATTTTAATGCTGTATAAACTATAGTATGTTAAGATTTTTGTGTTTTTAAATCTAGTGTCAATGTTATATTTGTCATGATTTAAGAAGCTGTCAATTGCATAAAACTATCAGCAGTCAATCATTAAAAAGCTGGGTGTGTCGCAGTCACATCCAGCAGGTAAGTGAGTGGGCTCTTGCTCCAAAAATGCAAGATAGCCCCCATAAGATCCGACATCACAGTTTATAATTTGAGACAGTATGTTGATTCAGTCGCAAGGAAATGCTGCCTCTAGAAATACAGAAAAGAGAATGCTGCACAAAAGAACTCACCAGATGGACTGGTTTTCTTCTGTTTAAACAGTACCTCTAAAGCATGTGCTACTTAATCTCAAGAATCTGCAGCTAATTTTTGCAACCAATCACCATGCACACACCCATCTATAACTGAATGTGTGCACATAAGGATGAAAGCAGGCAGATTTAACTTTTAAAAAGGTTGCAAATATATAATTCTAGTTATGTAGTTCGTTGTTATGATGTAGGTTTAACAATACTGATTCTGGTCCGGTGAGATCTTTTAAAAGCTTTTTTTTAAAAGAACTGGTTGTGATATTTTTCTTCACATAAGGCTGTTCTGTTGTGTTCATAACTATCTATCTCCTCTTTTTTATTTGTATTTCTTTCTACATTGTAGATACAAACTGAAGATGTGAAATATATCAAGTAAGATATATGGAATAATGTAGCAAAGAAAAAATTAATAAATAACTCTAATAATAACTAAATATGTCTTATATTTTAGATTCCTGAACGTAGTCACCCTTTGCTTTTTTGACAGCACTGCAAACCCTTGGTTTTCTCTCAATTAGCTTCATGATGTAGTTGCCTGAAATGGTTTTAATTTCACAGGTGTGCCTTGTTAGGGTGTTTGTGGAATTTCTTGCCTTCTTAAAGGGGTTGGAACCATCGGTTGTGTTGTGCAAAAGTGCATAATCAGAAGAGATTTGTTTGGGCCAAGAAACACAAGGGATGAACATTGGACCAGTGGAAATCTGTTCTTTGGTCTGATTAGTCTAATTAAGATCTTTGGTTCCACCTGCTGTGTCTTTGTGTGACGCAGAAAAGGTGAACGGATGGTCTCAACATTCATGGTTCCCACCGTGAAGCAGGGAGCAGGAGGTGGGTTGGTGTGGGGATGCTTTGCTGGTGACACTGTTGGGGATTTATTCAAAATTGAAGGCACACTGAGCCGGCATGGCTACCACAGCTTCTGCAGCAACATGCCATCGCATCCAGTTTGCGTTTAGTTGGACCATCATTTATTTGTCAAGAGAATAATGACTCCAAACACACCTCCAGGCTGTGTAAAGGCTGTTTGACCAAGAAGGAGAGTGATGGAGTGCAGCACCAGATGGCCTGGCCTCCACAGTCACCTGACCTAAACCCAATCGAGATGGTTTGGGATTGGATGGGCTGCAGGGTGAAGGCAAAAGGGCCAACAAGTGCATCTCTGGGAACTCCTTCAAGACTAGGCAATTGCATTAACAAGCAGTTGAGCAGGTGTACAAAGTGGCTGCTGAATGCATATTGCTAATAAGCGCATTCCTGTGCCTACATTTAGACAACATCCACTTACCATAAAACAAAAGTTCTAGCATGCTGACTGCTAGAAATATGTTTTGTGTATCTGTGTATTTGTTACACCAGTGTGTAACAATATCACAGTAATAATAGCAATGTAAGACATGGAACGTCTTTTTTGCATGTGTAGGTGTATGTGTTTTAATTTGTTTTGCTCATGAAACCCTCGCTAAAGGATATTTTCCTGAAAATGATAACCTTCAAGTATTCCCTTGGTATTTCTGAAGGTATTCTGAGGTGCTATCGTTCTGTTGCTCTGAATAAAGGGCAGTGGGTTGGGGGTATTATAAAGTGCAGATGAGTTGCTAAGGTAGGACTGTATGTGGGTGGTTGTCTCTCAGGAGTTTTTCTGGAAGCTATGAAGGTCACAGTAGAAAGGTGCAGTAAATATGCTTTGTGCCAGCACAATGTTGGGAGTAAAATCCTTCTCTGCTCACTCGATGAGAATATGATTTTTTGCACTGAAGCTTGCTTAATCCATCCCACATACCTTAGCTAAAAACAGTCAAGCCTCTATTTATCATTTGGTTCAGTTCAGTTTAAATTTTATATCTCCAAACCAGAGCATAAGTAAATTTTAGACACCTTACATATGTAAAGTCAAAAGACCCTAAATAATGGCAATGCACCCGTTAAAGATCCAAACTTTCTAACAGGAACGGACTACGGAGACCTTGCTAACAACTTGTACTAACAGGTGGAGAAATAATAACAACCTAACAGGGACAGCTCACAAATTTCTGACTTACAAGACATCACAAGGGTAGAGATTGTTACATTTTAAAATATATAAAACTGTGTTTTAGTATATTGCCATGGAATTAAACATTTCTGAGGTCTGATTGGTTCACAGTTGCATCCTTTATACCCTGACTGTAGATATTAATGCCACAGAAGAATAAAACACCATTAATTGTAATTTGTAATTGTAATTTACTTTTTACAAACATGCCTCAGGACAAAAGCTGTTAAGTGACAAATGCAAGTGTTCAAAGGTTATATAATTTTCACTCAGAACAGTGGAAAAGGAGCCTATTAAATTACTTGTGCATTTTACATTAAAAATCTCACATTATCTTACCTTGCAGAGAGATTAGGCTCAACTGATGGTCCCAGGGACATGCTAACAAGTAGCTCATTAGTTATCAGTGATTGAAGCTACAAAATAAAATACACATAGCACCTTTAAAGCTTTCAGGCAGTTACAAAAACTGATCTGTCAGAGAGGTCCCTCTTAAAGACAGTAGTATTTTGTATAATTCTGAAGGTACTGCGCTCATTTCATTCTCCCTGACAGTAATCCCAGCCCTAACCCTTTAAAGAAAAACATCAGATCAACAGAAATCACACAAATTTGGATTTGAAACTGATTTTCGCCAAAATATGACATGTTTGTATCCCAGCGATTTAAACTGATACAATGTAATGTGTAAATAAAAATACTCCTAATATTGCAAAATATATATGTAATGTCTATATAAATTATGTTTTAGAGGGAAAAAGGAAGGAAGAGTACTGTAGAAACAGTAACCACCTTAATTCTTGGGCCACAAAAACCAAGTGAGTGAGAAGCACTTTGTAAAATGAGGTCATCCCCACACATCCTTTGATCCCTCCATTCTTCATCTTGGAGGCAAGTGGCATATAAGAGGATCTATCTTTGTGAACAGTTTTGAGCCTCCAAAATTACAAACAAACTAAAGGCAGGGGATCGATACAGTGTGTCTCACAGAATGATGAAGTGGCACTTCAGAGGGTGAAAATCAATGTCGCGTTCCCTTTCTCTCCTTCTCCTCTCGCCATCCTTCTTTGTGGGTCCTAACCTAGCTTCACAGTCCTTATACCACGGTGTTAAAGTGTGTATGTTGCTTGGAGCTTGGTCTCACACTGTGATTTAATAGTCCTTTGTTTTTTTTTTATTCCTTTTTAGCCTGGAAGACCCCTGCCACTATGATGTGTGAGCACACCCACCAATAATGGCCCATAGGATACACAGTGAAAGTAAGTGCTTCTGGTCTGATTTATGATTGGAATGTTCCTTCACCCTTTACTGTCCTTCTGAACCTCAGCTCATTTGTTGAGGCAGTATCGATCAGGATTACATAGCAATCATTAAATCATAGCATGGCACTTGACATGAAACTGTCAGCATGAAAGCAAATATTTAGTACAACACATGCACTGGACAAACAAGTTCATTTCTGTGCATTTTTATAGCTCATGAAGTGTTGGAAGTGAAGAAGCCATTTACAACTTTGGAAAAATAAAAGGAAGTTGATTATATATATTAAACAAAGAATTAACAAAGCTTCCCAAGGAGAAAATTGGATTTCAAGTGCTCTGGCAGTGGCTAGAAATTAATTGTAGCACTGTGGCAACTTTTGAAGATCGCATTCACAGCAGAAGGAAGCATATTTTGCCTCAATACTGGGACATTGTCCCCAAAGAAGTATAGGATTAGGTTTTGTTATGTGTTACTTACTGCTTGAGTTGAACAGTTTCAGTATCTGTTTTGCATTTACTGCTTTCGGTTAAGAAGGAGTTTTTCAATTACTGGAGCATGATTATATTTGGGTTGGGATTTTCAGGTTATGGCATAGACTAATGTACATCATTCATGTTTGTCTTAGTAATATTGTCTCAATATCAGTTCCCACTTAAATGTGGTACTTTTTGTGATGGATTCTACCAGAAACATTGGTAAGTTGTTTGATGAGCATGTACTGTACAAATATGTACAAAAAGAAAAAAACTGTCTAAAGTAGCTGACAGTTTGTGGTGTAGGTAAACATATGGCAGTTTCAGGCTGCTGGTTGGCACATCTGTAAATCTGATCAATATATTTATGGTCCTCACAAGGATTAGGGTTCATTGATTAGAACAAATATATCAAACTGAAGTAGTACAGGTAGTTAGTATAGATAGTGTGTAAACTGTTTGCCCACTTCCTGATTTCCTGTATTTTGTATGTTTGTCACACTTAATGTTTCAGCTCATGAAGCAAATTTAAATATTTAAATCACTTTTTCACACAGGGCCATGTAAGATTGGATTTTTGTTTCCCACTTAATCGTAAACAACTTCATTTAGAAACAGCATTTTTGTTTTTATTTGCGTTATCTTTGTCTGATATTTAAATGTGTTTGATGAGCTGAAAGATCTAAGTGGGACAAACACACAAAAAAAAAAAAAAAAAAAAAGAAGCACAACTGTAGATTTCAGTTGTGGCCTGATGATACATCCCTATAGTTTCAAGAGGTTTTATCTAACAAAACCAGCAGGACGGTGTATGCAAAAAGAAAACATTGCCAGCATTGTGTACTGTGATTTACAGTTCTTGTAGTGATGAGTTATTATTTGCACTGATAACCGTGTCACTTCAACATCATCAACATTGTCTCAAAATTTCTTTAGTACCTTGAATGTAGTCATGTTCCCTTTTTCTTGTACAGTCTTTGCATTACTTGTCTCAATGTGTGGATGTATAGGACGTAATCTGCATGCACATAATCTGTATGAGTGAATGTATTCTGTGTTTGAGAGGAGTCTGCAATACTGTTCAGGGCGTTACTTGCTTTTGTGATGTTGGTGAGCTCTGAGACAGCCCCTGTTGGTGCTGGAAGGCAGCGCTGTCAGCTATCTTCCTGTCAGCCCTGCCTCAAGTTCTAGAGCTGAAAGATGAAGCCTGAGACAGGTATCCACGTAGTGAAGTAGTTGGGGGAAATAGATATGCATTTATCTTACTCCCCATCTATAGTTATCTATATACCGTATGTAGCTACAGAGTCTATTTGTCTTCTTTTGTTTGTCTTTGTCTGTCTCCAGGGGTGCAGCATGGGGTGAAAGGCTGCTGTGTTTCAGCAGTGAAATATTCATAGTATGTGCAGGGAGTTTGACGAGGAGCACTTGACACTTCCATAGTCACCACCCTCATTTTCATTTCCTCTCTGGCGCTGGCACTTTACCTCAGAGCTCCGCTGGTCTTTCATTCAACACTGTATTATAGAGGCTCAGTACATGATGAAAACAAGCCCACAGCATGCTGCTTTCACATTTCATCGCTGAGTGAATGTGATGTTAAACAAAGAAAAATACTGCATATTAGTGAATATTTTAGCTGTAAATCTCAAATATGAATTTTTATTACTATTCTCTGAAGGTTTTCATGGTAAAATTGTTCATTGAGATGCTTTTTGCCATCCCTCTTGTGCTGCGATAATAGCAACTTGGGAACATTTTCAGTTTAAATTCAAAACGGATGATATATTCGACATCGGTTGTACCTGACTTCCAACATTTCCCTGTCTTACATCATCAGTCAAAAAACTCAGCCAAACACACCCAGTCGGATTACAGGTTTAATTACAGAATATCACGATAAAATAGAAATAGAATTCATATTAACAAGACAGGATTGGTCTAGTGAAAAAAGTCTGACCTCTTTCTAAAGTTGCATTGCACCTTGCCCCTGAATTATGGAATTATTGATTTGGTGCGTCTCTGTAAAGAATTCAACATTTTCTACCTTTTTATTCTCTTGTATAGTGATAGTATCTTAACAGCATCTTATCTAAATATAGGCATCTATCCCAGAAATAAGGAAGTAACTCAACCAAAAAGGTTTCAATATAAATAACAATTTTTCCAGTTTAGATTTCTATAAAAATTCATGTGAGAAGGTTTAACAACAACAAACCACAGGATCATAAGCTCTTTTTTTAAGGAATTATGTGCAAAAATCTCATGTCATCTTTCATTTTTTTATATTTTGCTAATAAAATGGAAACTACCTGCTGTGATTTATTGAAACACCTGCAGACATGCATGGTACTAAACATATAAAGCAAAATATATAATATAGAAGTTTGTACTCATTGGCAGGCAGCATGGTGGCACGGTGGTTAGCACTGTTGCCGCACAGCAAGAAGGTCCTGAGTTCAATTCCACCATCAGGGCCGGGGTCTTTCTGTGTGGAGTTTGCATGTTCTCCCCGTGTCTGCGTGGGTTCCCTCCGGGTACTCCGGCTTCCTCCCACCGTCCAAAGACATGCAGTTTGTGGGGAAAGGTTAATTGGATAATCCAAATTGCCACTAGGTGTGAATGTGAGTATGAATGGTTGTCTGTCCTTGTGTGTTAGCCCTGCGACAGACTGGCGACCTGTCCAGGGTGTACCCCGCCTCTCGCCCTATGACAGCTGGGATAGGCTCCAGCGCCCCCCGCCACCCTGAAAAGGATAAGCGGTAGCGAATGGATGGATGGATGGGTAGTCATTGGAAATGCAAAAGTACTATTTTATCACTGTCAAACTGTTATCGTTTTTCATAGACTAAAGATATGGACAACAGAGAAGTACCTAGAGATACAGTTTTTATTTGGTTCTTTGCCAAGTTGTCCATTATGCATAGACACAACATTAGTTCATTCCTTGACTTAGGTGCTTTTTCTTGAATGATCTATAGGGCAGTGTTAAGTGGCTTAAACCAAAAACAGTGGTAAGGTACACAGAATGGACTAAAATGAGTAAAGAAGCAGTTATCAAAAAAAATAAATAAAAAATTATGAGACTTTGTGGCTTTTTGGAAGCAAAATCTAAAGAAAGAGGGTTGACTCAGGAGATTTGCACATTACTGTATGTAAGTACTGTGTGTAAGACATTCTGTAAAATAAAGTTTTACATTTGACAGTGTGTGCAACAGTTTCAGTTATTTCATTTTGTGTAAAGGCTCATGAAATTACATTTAATCTACTGATTTTTGTTAAGAGACCTGACATTTCCTTTAGTGTGTAAATGCATACAGATATGTTTCATGTCATAAACTCAAACCTCTTGTTTTACTTTATGCCCACTGCACAAAGTGATGCGGCTTCTTGAGCTAAAACAACAGTGAGCAGCTGGTCGGTGTGATTTTACCAACCTGCTGAGCATCGACAAAGACTGTCGAGCAGATAGTCAAGTTCATACATACACACTTGCACAAACTTCTCATAATGTGCCTGGCAACTTCTCTCAGTCCTGCTACCGTTCACAAACACACACACTTCCTCTTACAAAGCTCTTCACAATAAAATGAGCCATGTATAATGCAAATGCTCTTTTAAATGTATTAAACATATTGCACTCCTTTTAAAAGGAATTGCAAAAAATTTTCTGAAAACTTTCATCGTGATTATTTTACCATTATTATTACAAATTATAAGTTGATTGATAAAAATAAATAAACCAGTTAAAGAACAACAGGAAGATGTGAAATAACAGATAAAAAACAAAAACCCACATATACTGAATAAATCAATAGCCTAACACATAATAGTTCTTGTTTGTTTATACAAAATCAGTATTCATATGCATCATGTTGAAAACAACAATGTTGATATTTGTAAATAAAAAATATTACATTTATTAATCATGTAAATTTCCTGCACCTGTCATAGACGTCCACATGATGCCCAAAAAAATTACCCAGTCCAAAGTTCAAATGTTGAACATCTTGATGTCGAGGCTGTGTCATGGTTGCATGTCCAAATTGCGAAGTTCGGATGTCGTCTAGATGTCCAGAATTGGTCATGGACCAACGGACACAATATAGACACGTTTATCCAACGTCCATTGTTTAGCAGGTAGGAACCTGAGCCAATAGGTGTGCTATTTAAGCTGTTTTAGTCTGCTTACAGCTGCTGTGCATCTGCAACTCACTTTGCAACCCACTGCATCTGTATCTGTTGTAATCATTGTCACATCTGTTGTCACTGATGCCTGCTTTGTTGCTGCTGCTCTCTTTGCTTCGAGGCTTCCATGGTTTAACATGAAAGGCTGGTGAGGTCTGCTATCAGGACATCTTGTCAATATATACTTTTCACCAAATAAAAATAGCAGTCGACCATTCGCCTTTTGACTTAACTCTGACTTTTAGGTTTCCTGGGAACCTGTTGGGTGTCAAGTAAATATACTTCCAATTTAATTATATTTAGCTTCAAAGTTTTTCTGACTGTCAAATAATATTTAGTACAATAGTATTCATGTACACAAACAGCAGTATTACCTTTTTGACACTATCATGTTTTGCTAAGAGATGCTGTGCTTTTTTAGCAGGTGCTTTAGTCTTCTATCCATCCACTTTCGCTTAACAATACTCTCATCATTACAGGCAGATGTGAAATGTAAACATGAGATCCGAGGTTAAATGTCACATGATATTTCAATGCAAACTATAACGTGATATTTAGAGTCCTCATATATTAGCATAGTTTCCTTTTTTTTATGACTCAGATTAGATTTTAATATACAACCCCCCCCCCCCCCCCCCCCCCAAAAAAAAAAAAAAAACACCCAAAAGATAGCAGAATGGACATTCCCAGTAACAGCAACAGAACAAATTGAGAATCAATGCATATTTCCATCCTTCTCTACTACAGTGTGAATATGAATCCAATAATCTTGGACTTTGGAGCACCCCCAGAGCAAATGTTAAAGTGTGCCACTTCCTTGCTGGCATTTCCAGCATGCATCATCAGTCGCTAGACCCACCTTATGTAACCGTGAGGGTGTCCAGTATACTCTATTTAAAATCTTAAATTGAACCAATCTTGAACGCAATTCGCGTGACATTTTTTTCAGATTCCTGAGGATGCCATTCCATTCCTCCACTGTAAAGTTGAGATTTAAGTCCATTTCCTACGTTCTTTTGAGGGACAGTGTGTTAGGATCAGAAGCTAATAAAAGCATTTTGTAATAAGCTGATGCCTCTTGTCCACGCCCAAAGGTTTTTTTTATTTCCTCCAGAAAGTCTCAGCTTAAAGGGAACTTTGCGAATGAACCACATGTATTGGCCATCAAATTTCTTAGTTGCAGGTATTTCCAAAATTCCTGTCTAGGTAAATCAAATTCTTCTGCAAGTTTTCCATGTGATTTAAATATACTATTTTTGTAAAGATCCCCCAACACTGTTATACCTCTCTGAAACCAGAGCTTCCAAAAGAAGGGTAGTTTAGCAATAGAAAGTTGGGGATTATACCAAATACCAGCAGATTGGTTAAGATATGGATCAAATGTGAATAATTTGGACATTCTTTTCCATACTTCTTTCAAATGAGAAAGTGCCGGATGTGATTGGATACGGGGGGACAAATTAGTTGATAAGCTATATAATGGTGTAAATGGCGAGCAAGCAGTACTTTCAATGGAAAACCAAGGAGGCGCTTTCTCAGGGGGTAAGAACCAATGTGCCAAATGCCAAAGAGAAAAAGCATAATGATATAAAAGTAGATTAGGCATCCCTAACCCACCTCTGTCCACTGGTTTCTGCTGTTTTCTCAGATTCAATCTAGGCTTTTTATTATTCCATATAAATGCCTTACAGAGCTGGTCAAATTGTTTGGTGTATTTCAAAGGAACATGAATTGGTAGAGCCTGCAACAAATAATTGAACTTAGGTGTACATACCATTTTGATTACGTTTACCTTTCCCCACATTGAGAGATACATCTGAGACCAACGCTCAATATTAATTTTCATATCGCTGAGTAAAGGTTCAAAATTTATCTTTATCAGGTCTGACAAATGAGGCGGGAAGGTGATGCCTAAATACTTAATGCCCTTCTGAGGCCAGGAAAACATACAGGTTTGAAAAAGTGACCTAGGACAATAACTAGTTAACGGAAGGGCCTCTGATTTGGTCCAATTCACCTTATAACCAGAAATAGCTGAAAACGTATTTATTATTGCCTGCAAGGAGTTTAAAGACTTTTCTGGGTCTGATATAAAAAGCAAAATGTCATCGGCGTAAAACATCAGTTTATGACAGTCTCCCCTATACTGACACCTGGAAAATTGGGCTCCCTACGAATAGCCACTGCCAGCGGCTCAAGGGCCAGAGCAAAAAGAAATGGAGAGAGGGGATCCCCCTGCCTGGTTCCTCTACCTAGTTCAAAAGAAGGCCCTATTATTCCATTTGTGAGTACTGATGCCTTGGGGTGTACATATATAAGCTGAATCCAATTAATAAAGCTTTTGGTAAAACCGAAACACTCCAAAGTGGCGAATAAATATCTCCACTTGACTCTGTCGAATGCCTTTTCGGCATCCAGCGAAATCGCAGCTATGGGAGAATGGCTGTCCTGAACCGCCCACATAGTATCAATTAACCTCCTAATATTATCAGCTGAAGAGTGTGAGCTTATGAAACCAACTTGATCTACATGTACAAGAGAGGTTATTACCCGGTTTAATCGATTAGCCAGAATTTTAGATAAAATCTTACTATCATAGGAGGTCAGACTTATCGGTCTGTAGCTTTTACAGTCAGTGGGGTCATTATCCTTCTTTAGGATAAGTGTAATGATGGCTTCAGATAGTGAAGGTGGGAGCCTACCCTCTTGAAAAGATTCATTATAAGTGTTTAAAAGCAGTGGCGCTAGATCTTCTGGAAAGGATTTATAAAATTCAGCCGTATAGCCATCCAGGCCTGGTGCTTTATCAGAGGGCAGGTGTTTAATAACTCCCACTATCTCTTCAACGGTAATGGGAGCGTCCAAATATTTCAGTTGATCCACTGTCACCTTAGGAAGATTTAAAGATAACAAAGATTTCTTTATATCACTCTCTGAAATGCTTGATTCCGAGCTATAAAGATCTTTATAAAGGTTACTAAATATTGTATTAATTTCTTTAGGTTTAAAGAAAAGACGTCCATTATTATCTTTAACAGCTGAGATCATAGCCATAGTCTCTCTCTGTTTAATATATATTAGCATAGTTTCCTAAATGTTGCCAATACAATCAAAGGCAGCTAAATTTGACGCATAGGTTTAAACATTTTTTGTTTTTATAAAAGTTTGACCTTATTTGACTTCGAAGATGAAATCAGAGGTCTAAAGTTACATATTTAGAGACCCCATGATATCATAATACCCCAGCATGCCTATATGCTGTCAATATAAATAAAATAGATAAATAAAATAGTTCTGTATAGCATTAATATCATGTTGACCTTTAAATCAGTCTGTTGACCATAAAGGGGAGGTCAGAGGTCAAATGTGACATCATACTTTAAATATTATAAGATACTTTCTTCATGTTGGCAATATACACCTGACTTGTAAGAATCATAGTTTTTAAGTCATAAAAAAACCAATAAATCATTAAGCTAACCTTGAAGAAATTGGCTGTAAGCCAAATTTTAATGGATTGTTAACATGACCTCACTCGATATCCCTTTCATTCATAACTTTTTGAGCTTACAGATAGACACACACACACACACTTAAACGCTAACAAATCCTTAACCCACTTGGCAAAGGTAATAAATATAGAATTGAAGTATATAAACTTACATTAAATTTCTCCACGTGTCAAAAGCAGAAAACGAGCTTTCATGACAGGAGATTTGTTAAAATCCACGACTCTTGCTGCAAGATGGCATTGAACTGCTCTTTGCTCGCTGCATAATTCTCGCTGCATCGTACTACTGTAAAATTAGTCTCAGAGGGAAAAGTAAACAGAGCCTGGTAAAAGTTGAAAATCACATCGTCATTATATTTTTATGCCGCCACCCTCGTAAGTCATCCTCACAGAGTCCAGGCCTCTTGTTCTGAACACTGCAGAAATATCAATATGGATTTAGGAGACTCCCTGAAGCAAGGTCCTCAGCTAATTAAATCTGTAATCACTTTGTACTGTAAAAACACAAGCAGGGGAGGTGAACAGAGGGCTATGTGGTGGTTTAAATGCAGGCCGGTGGAGTTTTATTTAACAAAGACGGCTAATTGGGTCAGAGCTCTTTATCCTCATAAAGTTCCAAGGTTTCTTGCTATTTGGACAACTTATGGCACTTCTGACGACATCTAAGAAAGTGAGAGAAAAGAAGAGAGGTTAAGTCGGAGATGGAAAACAGCCACTGTTGTCAAGGCTACTGCAAACAGCTATTTGATATTGTCTTCGGGGTTTGAAGTCTGTTGTACAATGTAGAATGTAATGAAATACACAGGAGCTGCGTGGCAAGAATGCATTTAGCGGGAGATGTTACAGAGGTGTACAATATCATGAACTCCTTCCATCTTTAATTTCTAGAAGGAGAACCATTCAGCCATGTTGTAAATATGATCCAGTCATTATCAGGTCAGCTTCATTCAGTCTTCAGGCATCTCGAAATTCTCAAAGATTACTGCCTTGTGTGGTATCTGCATTTTATCACACCTTCTTTAATCACTTTATATGATGATATTTGTGCAAAATCAATGAATGAAATTAAAAACTAAAAATAAAGTAATAATACATAATCAAATTGACTGGAGCTGGTGATAAAGGTTTAGGGATATGAAGTATAACTAATTAAAGTATTTGAAACTAACTGATTAAACTTTGTTTCTCCTACTCGTTGACACTAGTAATACCTGCCTTGGATTTTTTTTTTTTTTTTTTTTTGGCCTTTTAACTGGCTTTATTGATAGAAACAGAGAAGATTGACAGGAAAGCGTAGAGAAAGAAAGAGGGGAAGATGTGCAGCAAAGAGCCACTGGTCGGACTTGAACCAGGGCCGGCTGCTTTCAGCCATGCGGTATATGGGCACCTGCTCATAACTGAGCTGAACCAGCGCCCAAAGCCATCTTCTTTAGCTAATTATTAATATCATCAGTACACAGTAATAGTTAACTATCCACTGCAGTGCAATTGTTCCAGTAATAGGTTATAAATGAGGAATGTGGATTATGTAACAGGTGACATCTATAAAAGCAGCATGATTTAGCATAATTTTGATGTAATAAATATGGCTGTCTGCATAGACGGGCATAAAAACCGAAGGATTGTGTGAAAGCCTAAGTATTTTATATTTTGCTAACACAGAGACAGATTTTTAAAAAATGATCTTGAGCAGTAATCCTGCAAGCTTTGTGATAGTCTTTCAAAGTTTTTCTTCAGACAATGGCTGCTTTTTCACTTCTTTTCAATCCAGTCCTCGTACCTGGCCATTTTCAGCCATATGTTTGTTTGTTAAGCCACTTCCATGAAATATGTTGTTCCCATTTAGTTAAATATATTATACATGAGTTAAAAAGGCATAAAATATCATTTTTGCACCATGAATGTGAATCCCAAACAGCTATTAGCTGAAAACTTGACATGACATGCATGAATGGTGTGCAGTGTGTTCTTAAAAAAATTGAGGAATCTGGACAATGAGAACAGCAGATGAACAGTATCTGTTCTCACAGAAATAGAAAAAAATACAGCCATGACACAGAGCCAAAGAGATCCATTTGGCCTTTCAGTTGATCCATCTACTGTTTGTGGCTGAATGGCTGTCAAGGAGTCATTCTGAAGTCTTTATTTTAGAAGCGAGACAAAATTTTAGAGAAAAAATTCAAACAGTTCTGGAAAGAAGAGAAGGCTAGCTTTATGGGGATATTTAGTGTATCATGGTAGCACAAGGTATTCACAAGGTACTACCGTCTTAAAATGGACAGAAAGAAACGAGCTCTGCCTAGATTTTACCTTGTGCTCTACATATTACCATACTCCTTAACCATTTTGTGCTAGAGAAATATTTAAAATGGTTCCTCAAAGATGAGAATTTTCTTTCTTTTTGCATTTTACAACCAAAATCCAAAGCAAAGTTTCTTGTTGTTGAAGAAATTTGCAATTCTATGTAAGCAGTTTAGATATTAAACATGTCATACCTCCTGTTTACAGTAAATAGCTGCAAAGCACACTTCATTAAAACTTTAGAGCGAAGTCAAATTAAGAAACAAAAGGAGGCTCTTTCTATGGATGTTCTCACTATTTGCTCTCTTTTCCCTCTGAATTTTAAGCCTTAAGGAGTCACTATGTATCTGCGATTACCATTTGAGCTGCAGCTCTGAGGTGCTGACCTCATGCTGCCTCCATTCTCTGTGTTACTCACATTTGTGTCTGTCCCCAGGGCTCTTCGTCTAAAGAGCCTCGACTGAAGAGGCAGGCGGGCCAAGCACAGTATGGCGGGGTTAGACCTGCCCTGGAGAAATCTTTACAGCGACCTGATTTCACTCAGTTGCTCCCCTTATTCCCCAGATCTCACGCTCATATTCACCTGATCCTGTGTCAGAGCCATTTTGGGTGGAAAAACTTCTTTAACAACAGTTAAACTAGAGCAAGATTTCAGAATCCAGTGATTGTTCATGCGCTGCAGCCACAGTCCTTGTCCCCGAGATCTTCGTTTCTGTTTAATCTAGCACATAATTTCATTCATTGTTCGAAATCTTTCATAATGTCTGAGAGATCTGATCGTGACCATTTTCACGAATCTCCCTCAAAATTGCACATTTTCAGTATCAGCCCAAAAGCAATGTGTTGAAAAGAATCTCTCATCCCAGCTTGTTACATGTATCTCACAGGGATCTGAATTAATATTAGCGATTGGTCCCCAAGTCACGTTCATCCCCATCTTTTCACTCTAGCATCTGGATTTAATTGGTGCTACGCCGTAAAGCCACAGCTGCTCTTCCTGTTAGAACAATAAATTATCCCAATTAGGAGTTGAACAAAAGAGGCTGTCTGACACAGCAGCCCACTGCCATGCCTAGAGATTGGACTGCGATGGAATGAGGCTTCTCGCTGACATGAAGCCGC
The DNA here is from genome assembly GCF_057382185.1 of Mchenga conophoros. NCBI lineage: Eukaryota > Metazoa > Chordata > Actinopteri > Cichliformes > Cichlidae > Mchenga > Mchenga conophoros. The sequence continues at coordinate 23,892,268 of NC_140532.1, read as the reverse complement.
ACCAAAACACCTGCCCCATCATCTCTCTGATCAAAATACAATTCCAGTCCAGGGAATATATAGAACAGAAAGAGACTGCTTTGCATGACTTGCAAACATGAGAGCTTCTTGTATATAAATGAAACAGAAAAAGAATCACTGTGTTTGAAATTAGTGAAAGGTATATTGTGTAATTGCTGGGCGGATGATTAATTGGTGTTTGGATGATGGGTTGTGGATACAGCCGGGTTTTCTGGCAGCTGCCTTCCATATCGATGGCACCAGTAATGAAGGCAATATTGACATAGGGTTCAGAAAGATGTGGAATGGGAGGAACAATAGGAGCATCTGTGCCTCTCAGTAGTTACGAGTATAATTGAGACCATATTTTAGCTTGCTCTTTGAAAACTAGCCTTACTATATTTCCCTTCTCCTTCCCTGACAGACGAGACATATTTATTTGCCACAATGTCACGTTCAGGAGCTTTGGCAACTCAGGCGATCTACCGTTTAAAAGAATGTAGGCTATCCACCACTACGATGGCGGCCTGTGTTGTGATTGACACTACTTCCACATGCTGGCCTGGCCACACCATCTCTTTGTCTCACCGCTTGCTGTGAACATGCCATTAAGCCAGTCAAAGTTTGACAAGAAAAATGAAGTGTGCCGGTTCCTGTGGCCTCGAGTGTCTCTCTGAATAATGAGCACATTGCCTGTACCCCCCTGTCTCCACTCCGTGCCATCAGTTTTACTCTTCCCCTTGAAGTTCTAGTCTGCTGAGAGAGTGAAGGGGTCTTTAGGTTGTCGCGTGTCCAGGAAGAAAAATGTGGTCATGCAAATCTGTCAAACTAAATCTGTAAAACCCAGAAAAGAAGCGTATGATGAATGAAGTATATTTTTATTGATATAATTCCCCCATTTCATTTTACGGCATTAGGACGGGGAGTTCTGTTTCATAGGAGCTGTCCAATATGAGGGAGCGTCATAAGATGTCGCAAACAGCTGCAATTTTGCGAGCCAAATTAGCTGGCACTGTTTTCCTTGTTGACTTTATTTCACTGCTTTTTAAAACACAACAAACGGCTGAGCAGCGCTGCTGGATCATAGCATCATAGCTGCCTTGCACAGCAAGCACTGAGAAGAAAGGGCAGCTCCACTGCTACTTCCTTACCCAGCCTTATTTCTCCCAATTACCAGCGTGTGAGCAAACAGTATGACATGACTGACCTCCTCTCAGAGAGCTGTGGTCATGACTGCGAGGCTCTCTCAGCTTATTATGACAGAAGTGTTATGGTAATAGAAGGAAAGTCTGTGCCGTGGCGATAGCACCTCAGGAGCGCATAGCCTATTATCCTCCACTGTGTAGTGGTAGTAATGGTGAGACAGAGGGCATCCTATCTGTTATGGTGATGATGCATTTTGAATGGGTAGTGCCTATTATATATCAGTGGATGATAATGCCAGGAAAGAGCATCCTCTGGGTATGGTCATGATGCCAAGAAATGGGTGAAAGGGTCTGAACAGAATATACAATGTGCCATATCAGGTTTATGGTGATAGATTAAAGAGAATGGCAGGATCTTTTTTTTTTTTTGAGCTATGAAAATTGGAGGCTAGCCCCTGTGTTCAAAGAGCGTGAATATCCAGGGAAAGGAAGACAATGAGGAGCATGTGTGTACGTGTGCATACAACAAACAAGAGCCACGCAGTCAAAGGAGAATCTTAGTTAGCTGTCTGCTTGGCGCTTCGCCGCCCCTGTGATGTATGTTTATGGCCCATCATCTCTAGCCAATTACCCTGCCTCAGTGTGGGAGCACTGCACCTTCTCATCACAGCCGTCAGTGTCTGAGTGTGGAGAGAGACGGTGACAGTTAACGTTCCTGGACATCTCCTGGCAAAGTGCTGTTTTCCTTAGGGGACTCTTGAGATTCATCTTTAAAAGTAAGCCACTGGGTAACAGAGTGTGTTGAGCCTTATAGCTGCTTTGGGAATTGAATGCTTGTTTATTGTATGTATGTTTGTGTGTGCATATGTGCGTGTGTGTGTGTGTGTGTGTGTGTGTGTGTGTGTGTGTGTGTGTGTGTGTGTGTGTGTGTGTGTGTGTGTGTGGACGGTGGGTGGGGGGTGCTAACGCATGTGTCTGTAGGTGTGCATGAGTGCTGTGTGGGTGCTGTAAGTTGGAACAGTATCTCTGTAAACTTTGTAAATCTCATGTTTCCCACGCACTCCTGTTTCCATCATTATGGCATTATAGGATATGTGGATAACTCACTGCTCTCTATATTGATGTGTGCATAAGGCTACATGCTGTAAATGATGTGTGAAATAACCTTGGCATTTTGGGTGTCTTTGTTTTTCCAGATATAGCTGAGGTAGACGTGCTCATGTATCCCGTCCATGTCAACCTGCAGACTTTCTCCTACAGACACATCTGACTTTTACAAGGTGCGTTTAAATGCCTTTTTTGTTTTTGCATGTGTGTCGCAAATCTGCAGTGTGCTTGTGTCTAGTCAAAGTAAATGTAAATCCCCTGCAGAGCAGTGACATTAGAAAAGGTAAAGCAAATCAGACTCGCAGCTCAGGAGCAATGAAGGCTAATTTAGTTTTAGGAGAAATCGGAAACATTTTTGGGAGTGCTTAAACTTTGTTTCGATGATTCCTTTGTAAAACTGAGAATGCACAGTGACAAGAAAAGGATTTGCAATGATAATATTTATTTATTTATTTATTTTTGGCTCCATATTCATACTGTGTGACAGATTGAAGCTGCAAAGCTGTGTTTGCGTTGGCTAGACTAAGGAGCGCTTCTGCCCAGAGGGTTTATCAGGGAGAGAAAATATTGACCGCGAACAGTTGCACTTTGGTGGTGTTATTGCTTTTCACACTTGCGTGATACAGACAGCAGTCGCCAAGTACAACAATTGTAAACCCGCAGCCATATCGACGGTCGCATTGCTCTTCTGTACAGGACAACATATTCCACTTGTGGTGTTTACATTTTAGTTTATTTCACTGGAGTGCTTTTTGCAGATAGATGGTGTAAGATTACAGGAACCTGGTAAAAAGAAAAGGAAGTACTTATTGTTTAGGTGAAATGCAAAAACCCAAAGTGGCCTCTTAATTTGATTCTGAAATATGAATGCAAAACAACGTGACAAGACAAATCTGTGTTTGTGCACATGTGGTGTGATTTTTCATTAATATATACTGGGATTTCACTTGTTAAATCAGCTGTGTTTACTTCCTTATTATTATTATTATTCCTTACTGGCTAGTGCACAATTGAAGTTTATCACCTCAGTTTTAGAGTAGCATCGAGCTATTAGCTATCTCCACAGGTGTGCATGATTCTCTGAATGAGATACTGATGTTACTATGATTATATGACACTGATAAGTTTATTGGTACTGTAACAATGTGTACTCTACAATAAAAAAGCCAAACTGTTGCACCTAATTCTTGTCTTTTTAAGTGATATAATAACTGATATATGTACATATGCTATTACTAAATCTGAGAACCATTTAATGCCAAAAATTCATTAAACAAAGGCATTTTAACCCATTAATCATTCTTTAATTCTTTGTTATTAATTCTTTAATAACAAATCATGCTTCTTAATTGTGTGGCACCTCACATGCAGTATCAACATTGCTCGTTATACTTCAGAAAATGAAAAGCAAATTTAAATAGACAGATGTTAAATACGATATGAAAACATGTTACCACAAAATTTAGCATATTGTAAAATTAAAAAAAAGTATTATAAAATCTGACAAATTACTTTCCAGAAAACTGAAGAAGGATCTCCTAACCACTTCCTCAAGCTTATCTGGGGAAATGTTGAGCCAGTGGGGCCAGAGTCTACCATGGGTCCTGCTACCAGTAGGACATGCCCAGTCAGAACACCTTACCCAGGAAAAGCCCACTTCGGCTGCCTCCTTTCGATGTGTAGCAGCGGCTCTACTCTGTGCTCCACCCAAACGACTGAACTCCTCTTTCTATCGCTAAGGGAAAGCCCATCCACCTTTCAGATAAAGCTTGTTTATGATGGTTGTCTCCGAAATCTAATGTTTAGCCTTTAATTGAAGTAGTGATAATAGTGTTAACAAAAAGGCCCCGTTGAGATTAAAGGATTCATGGCGTTTCTCAACAGTGATGCTCCATCTGGTGGCAGATGGCTGCATAAGATGAGAACACAATTATTTACCTGCCTTGGGTATCAATAAAAATGCAAAACAATTAGATTAAACGACTACTATGTCTCGTACCAACTACTATATATATATATATATATATATATATATATATATATATATATATATATATATATATATTAGGGGTGCAACGATACACAAAATTCACGGTTCGGTTCGGTTCGATACTTTGGTGTCACGGTTCGATATTTTTTCGATACAAAAAAATGTTCATGCATTTTTAATTTGTCATTTATTAAAATTATAAATATATATTTTAACTCAAAAGTACAGTTTTTAAATTTAACCCTAACCCTTGTGCGTGTTTTTCATTTTGACAGCGAATGCGCACCTGCGGACCACTTATGTGCAGCCCTGGTTATTTAGCTCATCATATTGCAGCCACAGAAATTCTTTTGTCCATGAAACCATAAAGCTGCACTTTCTTTTTGCCTTATAGTCTGATTTGTCATAACTTCTCCGTTTTGTGGTAAGCTTTCTTTGGCTGTCACTTCTTCACCCTGACCTGTCTTATTTGGCTCAGCAGAACTGAAATGCTTTCACACACGCACTCACATAAGCTCAGCGATTCTCTGCGCGATCAACCTCTCACATGTTTAAGCTTGCTGCGGGAGATTTCACTTGTCATGTTTGCATAGTAAGCTAACGATTAATAAGACGATGTCAGAGGAATTGGTGCGCAAATTATCATCACTCACAGATCAGTGCTGTCGCTCTCTATACACAGTTTGCACGATTGCAAAGTGAAAGCAAAAAAACAAGCGCAAATTCAAACGCGACTTCAATATGTCACATATTGACAGTGGCTCACCGATGCCAATGACATAATTACCCAGCTACATTTCTGAAAGAATGCAAAAGCATTGACATATATTTTTCCTTCCTACAATAGCCCGACGGGCAGGGAAGAGATAGATTTTGGTAGCCCGACTGAAAAAATCGCTAGCTCCGGGACGTCGGGCTAGCGATATTGCGAGCCCTGTATCTGATTGAGGAATCACTCATCTTTGGAAAAGAGAGTTTATTACAGAGAAATGTCTCTTTCCAAAATAAAAGCTATACTATCCGCTTCTTCTGGGCTATATTCTCAGCAGCATAAGGAGAATCATGTGCTAACAGCTGTCTAAATGACTCGGCTAAAGTTAGTAGCATGCTTGTTGTTTTGGTCTTTGCACTAGGATGATGTCGGCGTAAATGTGCAGTCATATTTGTTGTGTTCCCACTAGTGCTTTCAGGTTAATCTCGTTGAAATGACCTTAACGCCACAACACGGCAAATCTCCGTTAACGAGCTACCGTCGATCGCTCCGGCATGGGACTAGATGGCCAACACGTTAACGAGCTAACTGCGCTAACACACTAGTTCACACCAATGTAATTGAGCATTGCATGGCACATCCAACATACTGTTTTACTTTAGTCCATGACTCGCTTACCTTCAGGGTCATACGTCACATGAAAACCAAAATAATTCCAAACGCCAGATCTGAATGAGGTTCAATTTGCCTGTTGCAAGGAGAGCTTAACTTCTGTCTCGCTAGCTTGCCCTGCGCTCTTCCTTCTGACGATGCTGTCTGTGTTGAGCGCTCAGTGGATCTGCGCTCGACAGTGCAGCCTAGGCGGAGTAGTCGAACACAGATTCACTGAGCGCTCAACACAGACAGCATCGTCAGAAGGAAAATTGATAAAATAAATTACAAATGTTGTATTGTTCGATACATATGCGTACCGAACCGAAAGCACTGTATCGAACAGTTCAATATCGATACGAATATCGTTGCACCCCTAATATATATATATACTAGGGGTGCAACGATACACAAAATTCACAGTTCGGTTCAGTTCGATACTTTGGTGTCACGGTTCGATATATTTTCGATACAAAAAAAAATGTTCATACCTTTTTAATTTGTCATTTATTAAAATTATAAATATATATTTTAACTCAAATGTACAGTTTTTAAATTTAATGTTGCTGAAACAAAAAAGTAATAAAAAAATAAATATATCTTAGGGCTCGCAAAATGTCAAAATCCCCGGTAGCCCTTCGCGCAGGGACTCTTCAGTTTTTGGTAGCCCAAAATAAATTTAAGTAGCCCGAATAAAAAAGAGAGCAATATTTTGATTGATGCTTTGTTTCCTGTTTTGTTTCCATTACAATATTATACATTAAAGTATAATATTGTAACGGAAACAAAACATTAATCAAAAAATTGTTGATAAACAAATTACAACATTGTATAAAAATTACAATCATCAACTCAAATACTTGGTTCTAATTGAACAGAAATTTCTATGAACTTGTAAGAACTGTGTAGGACATGAATCCGTCTGTGTCAGATCCTGAATTTGAAATTTCCACTGAAGTCACAGGTAAGAGGCAAGTGGAACCAAGATCTAAGCCATTTGCTTTTTGAAGTTTGCAAAGACTGCTAAATTTTGCCATTGGTAGTTCACTCTTTGCAACATAGTACACTGTTCTAAACAGATTTTTCAGGTTTATTTTTAGTATGTTATTTGCAATTGGTGTTTTCAGATATTGCAGACTGAGCAATAATGCATTTCTTGCATTTCTCATGGGTTCTAATGGGGGCCTTTCTTAATGACTGGTCCCAGTAACAAAGGCACTTGTCGACTCAGAAATCGAGAGAAAACCAACAACACACCCGGCAGAACATTATGTTATTTACACGGATGCACATAGGTGGTCCGCATGTGCGCATTCGCTGTCAAAATAAAAGACGCGCACCAGATAAGAAGTTGCAACGCGTGTTTGCGTCCATATAAAAAGCACTGTTTTTGTCCGCTAGAGTGGGATTTTCACGGCACATTCCGCACCACATCTCTGTGCGTTCATCATTTGTTTGAAGCCAGCTCACCTCCTGCAACCACTTTTTCGAGAATACGTGCTTCTTTTGTGGTTCGGACTCCTTCTGACATTTCTTTGGAGGTAGAGGAACACCAAAGTGCTTAAAGGAGCTTCTTCGACATCTTTAAGAGTTTTAAACAAATGTCTGTCCTCCTCCAGAAAATCTTATGTATGCAAACACGCGTTGCAACTTCATATCTTGTGCGCGTTTTTTTTTCTTTATTTTGACAGCGAATGCGCACCTGCGGACCACTTATGTGCAGCCCCGGTTATATAGCTCGTCATATTGCAGCCACAGAAATTCTTTTGTCCATGAAACCATAAAGCTGCACTTTCTTTTTGCCTTATAGTCTGATTTGTCATAACTTTTCCGTTTTGTGGTAAACTTTTCTTTGGCTGTCACTTCTTCACCCTGACCTGTCTTATTTGGCTCAGCAGAACTAAAATATATATCCTGCTGCTTTTACACACGCACTCACATAAGCTCAGCGATTCTCTGCGCGATCAACCTCTCACATGTTTAAGCTTGCTGCGGGAGATTCCACTTATCATGTTTGCATAGTAAGCTAACGATTGATAAGACGATGTCAGAGGAATTGGTGCACAAATTATCATCACTCACAGATCAGTGCTGTCGCTCTCTATACACAGTTCGCGCGATTGCAAAGTGAAAGCAAAAAACAAGCGCAAATTCAAACGCGATTTCAATATGTCACATATTGACAGTGGCTCACCGATGCCAATGACATAATTACCCAGCTACATTTCCGAAAGAATGCAAAAGCATTGACATATATTTTTCCTTCCTACGATAGGCTGACGGGCAGGGAAGAGATAGATTTTGGTAGCCCGACTGGAAAAATCGCTAGCCCCGGGACGTCGGGCTAGAGATTTTGCGAGCCCTGTATCTGATTGAGGAATCACTCATCTTTGGAAAAGAGACTTTATTACAGAGAAATGGCTCTTTCCAAAATAAAAGCTATACTATCCGCTTCTTCTGGGCCCCGTGCGTGGGGCTAGACGGCTAACACGTTAACGAGCTAACTGCGCTAACACACTAGTTCCCACCCATGTAATTGAGCATTGCGTGGCACATCCAACATACTGTTTTACTTTTGCCCATGACGCGCTTACCTTCAGGGTCATACTTCACATGAAAACCAAAATAGTTCCAAACGCCAGATCTGAATGAGGGTAGGGGAGGTTCAATTTGCCATGTTGCAAGGAGAGCTTAACTGCTGTCTCGCTAGCTTCCCCTGCGCTCAGTGAATCTGCGTTCGACTACTCCGCCTAGGCTGCACTGTCGAGCGCAGATCCACTGAGCGCTCAACACAGACAGCATCATCAGAAGGAAAGTTGATAAAATAAATTTAAAATTTTGTATTGTTCGATACATATGCGTACCGAACCGAAAGCACTGTATCGAACGGTTCAATATCGATACAAGTATTGTTGCACCCCTAATATATATATATATATATATACGTGTATCACTGTACTGTATGTGCCACAGTTTGAGTAAACTGTTGTTGCTGCTGTTGCTTTGCTAACCTATAACATTTTTAAGTGGCGCTCTCCAGAAAATGAGGCATTTGACATTCTGAAATGGCAGGGACTTCAAATAGCTTAAATCAAGGATTGAGGTGATCCTCCACATTCTCATCTGTTGAAATGGCATACCAGTGTGGGTGTACATTAAACATTCATGCAAACAGCTGTTTCTTCTACAGGACAGCATGGCACAGAGCATGGCTTAGATTTCAAATCAGGCAAGTCTAGAAGAGCTGGGTTTGAAGAATATCACATGCAGTGTCGTGTATGAGGACAGGAAATTAACATATGCTTGGCTCTACTATCAGCAAAAGAAACACATTTTTTGAAACTGGCTGCAGGAATCCATAAATTTCCTGCAGCAAAGAAAATTGTGTTTACAATAGAGTTTGGTAAAACTGACTCAAATTTGCTAAAACAGACCAATTAAGCAACAGTCTACTTTATGATCCTCGGTGATTCTGATCTGAAACCACTGAATAAGTGAAACGTATTCATGGAAACACACATCATAGAGCCCAAATAAGTTATTTTCACAGAACACATTGCAATAACATTTTAATTCATGTTAAATTGATGCAACATGGTCACAGACAGCTTGAAAGGATGCCATAATTTCAATGCATTTCCAACACGTTTCAGCTGACATTTTAAGGATGTTTCACAATAGATGCAGTGATAATGAATGCTAGTTCTAGGCAGCTATGTTGTGAGTGTTAGGTATGAGGTACACATTCACAGCAAATGCATTGCTATCATCATGCCTTCTCTTTCTTGTGCCCACATGCACCCTTACTCTCATGATTACTCTCATATTTGTTCAGTTTTCTGTCTCTGCGTGAAATATCTGCATCAGTAGCGCTAAAATCCAAACACAGCAAAGATGAAAGCACAAGGTGTGTGTTTACTTTTCCATATGTCTGCAATCTACTCTTCGTACCTCCCAAATGATCTTTAAAAGTGTACCATAGGTCACAAGCCTGATCTCTTCACAGGAGCTTTGCAGTGACCATTTGAATAGCACTGTGACAGACAGATTACCAATTTACAGCCCACACAAAACCAGCACACCAGTAAATCAAAGTGCAGCTCTGTAATGACAAACACACACAAAGAAAATACAGCTGGCTCCTGTTGAACATTATCTCCTTTCCCCCTTCTTCATCTTTAAAATTATACTGAGTGTGAAAAAAGATTGAGAATGTTAGTGACTAAAACAAAAAAGACATTGTCACCTATTACCACAAAGTCACACCTCACTCTAAACCACCCGCCATGCCAAATAATATGATGGCAAGCCATTCCTGCTGCATAGTGCAGGAATAAGCAAATTATCCGCTTTAGAAATAACAGCTGGTTGTGTTTTTTCTAATGGTGAGTCTCCATCACTGCCCGTCACTCCTCATTCATCAGCAGCTGTTAGCCATCACGCTCACCCTTCTGCTGTAGTGCAGTTTTTTATTGGCACATATCAGTTTGGATAAATGCATCATAACACAAACATTAAGGTGGATGAGGACAATTTCTGCACAAGTAGTTTGCAGAAACATGGCTACCTAGTCCGTTTCTAATAACAGTTGATCAACTGAACAAAGTAGCTGTTTCTGATGAGGTTATGAGTAGAAGGAACGGTATTGATTCCAGCTTTTGAAATTACATGTCTTTGTTAGAACGTTTTTATGCATGCTGAACCACCAGACATATTAGAAACCCTTAATGTTTGTTAAGCTTTTCATTTTCTAATTAAATTTGAACCCCACCAGGAGAATTCATAGCTTAGACATATAACATGCTTTCATTGCAAATTAAAATTGCCTCTAAATCTTAACATTCCCTTTTTCAGCTGAGTGAAAGTTACTCTTGAAAGCTATTTCTTTTTTCTTGCTTCTAATAGAGTTTTGTGAACTATTGTTCACTGACTATACTTAAATGTCTAATTTTTAGTGTCAGTTACTCACACCCCATGACTTCTGTCTTAACATATTTTCCACATTCATCACTCACAAAGACAGAAATTCATCATAAGAGGAGACAAACACATTTTTTACATCATTTGCAACCTCATAGTCTCCTAATGATTGTGATAACATCTTAACAAGATTTGCTACTTTCTTACTTCAGTGTGTCTTAACTGCAGGAGACGGCCTTTTATCAAGGTTATTTAGTTTCATTTTAGAAAAATAATTTAACAATATCCGTAAGTGTTAAAGTTAACGCATTAAAGTGTGGATTTTTCTTGGAGGTGCACATCAGAGATGTGTAAAGCTTGCCCCTAGATTGTTGGAATGGCGCTATCTTTAGCGTACACCCACATATTTTTCTGCATGCTGGTAACCCTCTCAGCCTTCTTCATTTCTCTCAGCTCGGTGTGAGAAGAGACTTGACAAGTCAACCCCATATAAATCTTGATTCCCACCAATGCTCGTTGACTTATGGTAGCATCTTGCCCCAGTGTCAGGAAAAAGGAGAGGAGAAACAGAGCGAAGGAGTGAAGACTATGAGCTTAATGTAGATCTGTCATCAGCTGGCTGCAGATCAAAAGAGCAGCATTGGCAGGCGGAGCACAGAATCCACCGGAACCTCCTCTCTATGCCAAGCTTCGGCTTCTCTGAGGTAGACTAGCACAGAGGGGCCTGGCTCCAGGCGAGGCGTGTGCATATCTGCTTTCATTGTGTTTATGTATGTGTATTTTAGGAGGTGGAGAGGTGTGGGCACATGCACGCTGTCTCAAGGCAAGGATCTGGCACTGTGAAAATGTTACCGAAATCCCAGAAACACACTAGAAAAAAGGAAGAAACATGAAGAGAATGGAGAAAGTGTGATGAGCAGACGCATTTGCTCTGGGAGGTGTGGGATTTGGAGACTATGAAAGGCTGAACCGTTCTCACAGAGTGGGAGATTGGGAGAAATAAAAACAATGGCACAAAGACAGAGAGATGCAGGCTGTTTTAGGCTATACAGTGTGCAAGTGTTAAGTGGATTCAAGGACGTATCTAAATTTCAGCCTTCAGAGGGTTGCAAGTGATTTCTTGCTTTCAACTATTGATATAAGAAATATCTTTGAATTCGCCGGTTCACTGTGCACTTCAGCGTGTCATTTTAAAATCAGACAAACCAGCAGATACGTTTTCTGTCTGGATGACCAAATTGATTTCAAATATTTAATCATTTGTTCATTAGCCAACTCTCAAATGCAATTTCTGTAACATAATACCAATTTGATACATCATCATGCTTCAGTTTTGCTGTGAGTGAAATGGCAAGGGGTATTTCAATTCAGTGCTTGAGTATTGCATATTGTGCCCATAGTGATCCTCAAAGCAAAACAGTGTGTAATTATGTCTTTCAACAAATGGATCCATTCTCATAAATTTAGAATTAATTCATTAAAAATACATAAGAGTGGATTTGCGGTTTGCGGACTACGCCATGTTCCCCCACCATATTGGAATACAGTGGATACAATAGGTCTTTCTTTCGACTAATCAAATTTTATGTGAGTGGCTAGAGACCAGCCACATATTAATAACATTAAAGATTGAGAAGAAGAGAAGTCATAGGAGCCGTGGAGGAACATTTCAATTTGTGTCTGCAGGAACGGAAAGAAACAATGCCAGCAGCAATAAAATCCTCTTCCTTCTCACCTCAACCCTCATTTCCTGATCTGAAGTGAGGGCTTTAAACAACAACTACAGCAAGTTATAAGCTAAACATTACGAAATTATAAGCATTATAAGCTAACATTATGCCAGCTAATGGTAGGCTTGAAGTCACACTTTCCATCTGATAAACCGTTTGATTACTTTCTCACATAGCATAGTTCATTCATTTAGTGTCAAAGTCAAACAAAGTTACATTCACTTCAAAGACAGTTTCACTAACAGCGGCTAACAGAGGCTGATAATAGCAAAAACAGCCGTCTTACTGACAGAAAACTTCAGCATATCCTCAGCTACTCACCTCACTATCGCTGTCATCATTTAGAAAAGAGGTAAACATTGGACTGACATCTTTCCACAGACAGGGAAAAACGCTGGAGCGAATGTAGATCTGGATCCAGTCTTCGGCTGCAGCTATCGGTTATTTTAGTTATCGAGTCTTTTGTTGATTATTCCATTGATTAATTGAGTAATCGAATAAGAAATACATTGGTCTTATTAATGAGCAATAATAAATATTCAAAAGAGTTTAAAGGCAGAAAACATCTGTAAAAAAAACAACTCAACCCTTTGAATGTGTGTTATGTGCTATATTAAATTTTAATGAAAACATTTTCTCAACATAATCTCAAGGACAGTAAAAGGTCAAATAAAATATAAGCAATCCAAACTAAGGCAGAAAACATTTACCTTTACTCTGACGTTAATAGGAGGGAAAACAAGTTCTGACAGTGTTTTTTTCTCCTGGATGAGGTAGATTGGTGTGTGTTCATGTTTATGAGTTTTTGTGCATGTTTTAGTGTGTAAGTGAATAAGTGAGTTTGTAAGCCTTTCAAAGATAATGTGGTGGCTACAATGAAGAAAAGTGAGGATATCAGCATTCTGAAGTTTGCCCTGTGCTTTGATGCAAAGTTTTTGTGTAGCTGAAGACATAAAATTATGATAGTGTAAATGCTAATGAATATTAATAATAATTCAATGTCTAATTTAACAACTTACTAGCAACAAGTTGTCCGTAGCTCATAATTACTGGCCCATTTACAATATTATTGGTTTGTGAAAAAGGTTTTTCACACACAATTTGTATTATGTCAATTTCAATCTGAAAAAGTTTACAAAAGCCTTGTAATTAACTCATTCACTGCCATTGACGTCTATAGACGTCAATTACGTTTTTCAATGGGAGGGGCTAGAATACATTTTATTTTTTCATATATTTGTAAATAAATTGTTTTGCTAAAACATAACCTTTCTCAGTGTTATTTCTGTTTTATAGAAGTGAAAAACTATTTTATATGTTAGAGGTGTCACAAAGCAAGAAATATTAGCACTTTTCTGCTTGAAATGTATTTTTCACAAAAAGCTCGTTTTCTCCCTTTTTTTGGTCAAAACAGGCATTTTTGGTGGAACCCACCTCTCTTCTACAGCTGATTACTAAAGAATGGAAAATGGTAGAAACAAGCTTTTTTTTTGGATGAAAGAAGAGAGTCTGTTCTTCATTTTGGTAGGTTCAGCGTTTATATGATTGTTACGTTCCCCCCGAAAGGGTCTAGGCATGTGAGTGAGGGGACCAGTAACAAATGAGTCCAGAACAGAATGAAAGGAAAACAGACCAGTGTTTTCAGTAAATAAAATAGTCTTTATTATAGATCATCTTAACATAAAGAGCCGGCAACGCCGTTTTACCAATAACACTTGGAAAAAGAGAAAAAGGGTTGCAACAACAAAGAACACAACAACCAAACAAAAACTCCACACCACGAGGAGGTACTTCCAGGGGCCCACAAGCTCACCCTGTCACTAACAGCAGCTGGCTTTACTGCTGCCAAGGCCCACAAGCCCACACTACTCACGCAAAGCAGCTATGCTGTTTCCACAACTCCACACTTTGAGCAGGCTAACCACACACAACACAGAGACACCAGAGAACACCCCACCCTGTTCACAGCTCATCCTCAGCTTATATGACCTCAGAGAGGTGATAGCTGACTGGGCCCAGGTGGCAAACGAGGCTAATCAGAAGCAGCTGTGTCCTGGGGAGAGAGAAGAGCAAGAGAGAGACAGAGGGGTGGAGCAAAAGAGGAGGAGGCGGAGAAAAACACCACACCCACACAAGGGCAGTATCAGGAGGCCCAGCTAGGGCCGTAACATCCCCTCCCATATATACAAACCCGTGGTTTGTCACAGAACGTCCTACCCAGCTTTTAAACATATCACCTACCATGCACGCATACCCTGCCAACTCTGCCAAGACCTTTCTGAGGGTTTGAAAACACTGAACGGGGTTGGCTCAAGTCCCTCAACATAGTGTCTCAAGTGATAGCCAGGTGTTTGAGCCATCACATATGGAGGACCCATCAGGCAGCTAAAAGGCCATACAGCATCACTTCTCTGATGCTTCTTCACTAGGTCATGGCGAAAGGCATGCGGGTTACCCAGAGGTGCAGGTTTGAGTGTTTGTGTCGTACACAATGGGTCACACTGCAGGTCATCTGGACCCGAAAGACAGTCAACAGGTGGCAGATTACAATTAGTTGATCTCTGACAGTGACCGAATGACACCACTGAGCAATTATGCGCCGATTGTTGCCTAGGACTGGCAACTTTGTTGGTTTGTGAACCACAGTTCACTCTTTTGAAAGCAGATCGATTTTGCTTTGAGTTTTCTTTCAAACAGTGAGCAATCAGGTGGCCAGGTTTGTGGCAGAAGAAACAGAGCTTTGTTTTGGCTCTTGAAACCACGCCTGTATTGACTTTGTTAGCTGGCACACTCCTAACTCCCAAGACTGACTGTTTCTGTTTGTAGGCCCCACAATCTGCTATTAAATGGCCAGACTTTAAACAGAAAAAACACTTTCTTTTTGCCTTGGAATGGGACACAAGTACCTCACCCTTTGGGTACTGTCTAGCTGGCACATCACTAACCTTCACTAGGTCATCGCGTCGGTCGTGCTTAATGACACTGGTTTTATGGATGAGGGCAAACTCATCAGCCAGTGTTGCAGCATGCTGTAATGAGGAAACCTTCTGTTCACTGAGGTATACTGCAATCTGCTCGGAGATGCAGTTCTTAAATTCCTCCACCAGCATTAATTCACGCATCGACGCCAGGTCAGTAGCTTCGCTGGACACACACCACCGATCAAAAAGCACACTTTTCTTCCTTGCAAAATCTCGGTAGGATTGACCCTGCACCTTTTTCAGCCCCCGAAATCGCTGCTTATAAGCTTCTGGGACTAGCTCGTAAGCTAGCAGGATGGCACTTTTCAGCTTGTCATAATTCAGACTGTCCTGAGCTGACAATGAGGAACAAACTTCTTGAGCCTTACCCGCCAGCTTACATTGGAGCAAAATGGCCCACGAATCCCGTGGCCAGTGCAAGGCCGTGGCTATTCGTTCAAACGACTCGAAGTAGCTATCGACCTCAGTGTCACGGAACATCGGAACCAGACGACTGTTTTTCCCTATGTCAAACGAGGTGTCGGCCTGACGAATGGAGGCAGTCGGAGGAAGGGAAACTTGCCGGAGTTCCAGCTGTCGCAACCTCACAGCTGTCTCTGCCTCCACCTCCACCTTCATCAGCTCAACCTCCCTAGCCCTAGCCAGTTCCGCGTCCAAACGCCTAAGCTCTAGCTCCCTTTTCAGCTGGAACTCTCTCTCACGCTGCTCCTTCTCCAGCTGGAGACGAGCCAGACGGACACGGAGCTTAGCATCCAGCTTCGAGCCTTCACTTGATTCAATGGAGAGGGGTTCGAAGCGAGGCACTGTCATGGGTTTGTCCTCAGGCAGCCCCTGATCAACAGGTGTCGACACCAATGGACCTACAGCTTGAGCTGGCGCCTGCAGAACGGGCTGAGACGCTGCACCACGCTCACCCTTAAACACTGCAATATCAAAGGTAGCCATTGACTCTAAAACAAAAACTACCTGAGGCTAACAATAACAACAAAGAAGCACCACCTCCAATACACAAATGAGAAACAGGCGGGAAAAGTGTGGCCACAGGTTAACCAATAAATAAAAATACCGCCAACCCTCTCCCCAGACCTGCCTACTAAAATCTTAGCCTAGTTAGCTTCTGGAGTGTACCAGGCTCGAGGCAACTGTAAAGGCTAAGCGTCAAGTGCACAAAGCACCGACAAGCCTACCCCCGACAGGGAACTAATCCCCACCCGGGATGACTCCGAAAATAACAAAGGAAAAATAAAAAATGAGTGCCCGAAGGAGGAGCTTACGCTCAGCTAGACACTCCCCTTTGCTAACTGGAGAGAGAGCGCAGCAGATACAATACAACTAAACAAGCCACCGGCAAACAACTCACTAAAACCTAATTGCTGTTCCTTCCAGTCATATCCCGGATGAGCCCCCACTTTGTTACGTTCCCCCCGAAAGGGTCTAGGCATGTGAGTGAGGGGACCAGTAACAAATGAGTCCAGAACAGAATGAAAGGAAAACAGACCAGTGTTTTCAGTAAATAAAATAGTCTTTATTATAGATCATCTTAACATAAAGAGCCGGCAACGCCGTTTTACCAATAACACTTGGAAAAAGAGAAAAAGGGTTGCAACAACAAAGAACACAACAACCAAACAAAAACTCCACACCACGAGGAGGTACTTCCAGGGGCCCACAAGCTCACCCTGTCACTAACAGCAGCTGGCTTTACTGCTGCCAAGGCCCACAAGCCCACACTACTCACGCAAAGCAGCTATGCTGTTTCCACAACTCCACACTTTGAGCAGGCTAACCACACACAACACAGAGACACCAGAGAACACCCCACCCTGTTCACAGCTCATCCTCAGCTTATATGACCTCAGAGAGGTGATAGCTGACTGGGCCCAGGTGGCAAACGAGGCTAATCAGAAGCAGCTGTGTCCTGGGGAGAGAGAAGAGCAAGAGAGAGACAGAGGGGTGGAGCAAAAGAGGAGGAGGCGGAGAAAAACACCACACCCACACAAGGGCAGTATCAGGAGGCCCAGCTAGGGCCGTAACAATGATCATAACACACAGTTTTCTGTGGCTCTTCAAAAATGAGTAAAAATGCTCAAAAACCCTGGCAGTGGGGAGTTACCTGATTTGAAAATGGCTGGCAGTGAATGAGTTAATAGGGTCTAGTACACCCCGTGGCCCCTTTAGACTCACCCCTGTTTGTTGCAGGTATCGCTTCCATGTAAAATAGGACGGCTACCGTGAGCCTTCAGCAAGCTGTATAATTTAAACATGGTGTTAAACAGTAATCTGCATAGTTGAATACAAATTCTGCCTTACTGCTGATTTTTTTGCTAACACAAACAGCGGTGGATGAAGCAGCTACAAAGTTCAGTTTTCTTCACGCTAGTGTTAGTTGATCAGGTGCTTTGATGAATGGCTCCCACTGGCTTTTTCCCAGTAAAGGTTTTAATGGCGATTTACAGGAACAGCTCTTTTGTTTTTAAACGCTAGACAAAAGTTTTCTTTCACTCTATCTGAGCTCACCATCTTGGTAACACATCCACCTCTTTATGTGTTTTTAGTTGCAAATTTAGGTGAAGCACTCGTGTTTACATCAAAGCAAAACGGCCACCAGTGGAAGAATAATGCATTTCATTTGGGAGGGGTGAGAAAAAATAACTCATTTGGCTGCTAGAGATGTCTAGTGGTGAAAAATTTACACGTTATAACTTTAAAAACAAAACGTTGGAATATTGTATTGTGAATTTGACTGAAAACAAGCTAATAAAAAACTAAAAGAACTTCCAGTAAGGTTTGTGTCTTACCTGTGAGTTTCTTCTTTATTATAGCAAGGAGGAATTGGATTATCTCAGGACTTCTACAACTGTCTTAATGTGAGATTTTGCAGAAAGTTGAACAAGTAAGGATGGAGTAAAATGGCAACAATTGAAATACCTAATTTCCAATATACACCTTTAATAATGATTACTTCAAATGAATATTTTTTATGATTTTCACACTGAAATATCTCAGAAAACATTTCATTTCAGAAAAAACTTACAGGTAAAACGAAACTTTTTAAGGCAATTTGTGAAAATTACAGAAAATCACTTTTCATTAACACTTAAGACATTTTTTCTGTCTATTGATAATATTTTGACTTATCCAGTTAAAGGAGGACATTTCCAAACTTCTCTCAGCAGATAAATGTAATTTTCAACAATCAGCAAAATGAAGCTAGAATTCTCAATCTGGCTTTTATTCATGGCCAGATTTCCGTTCTGCTCAAATGTAGACAAATGCTGCCTAATTTCCAAAAGAATGTTATCAGCTGAGGGTTCGAGTTAATGTTTGCTGTTGGCAATTTTCTGTTTTATTATTCCATACAATGTGCATCTGTAAACTGAGCAAATAATCTGCAGGGATTTGAGCTCTTTTGTTGATAACGTAGATGTGCAGGTTAGGCAAATTACTACTGTAAGCAGCAGATACTAAAAGGGGAGAATCTGTGACAACAAAGATGTGTGAGCAGCACACTGTGTACATGTTTATCTCTGTAGCCTGAAGAGTTTTTAAAGAGTTGGTTGCTGAAATCACAGCTTGCCCTTACCAATCTTGCCCCAAAGTGTTAGTGTAAAGGTGCAACAAAGGAAGTGTGTGCGAGGGAAAATGCAGACATTTGTTTTTTAAAGTGTGTGTATGTGCGTTTGTGTGTGTGTGTGTGTGTGTGTGTGTGTGTGTGTGTGTGTGTGTGTGTGTGTGTGTGAGACTCGTGTGTTCTGACGTTTACTCGAACTCAATGTCAAACCTATTTCCAAACCACTGATTCAGCTGGTTGTGGAGATATACAGTGGTGCTGCCAGTGCTAACCTTTAGAGATTACGGTGACATTAAAAGCTGCATATGGCGAGTGGTGAGACCCAACCACTCGGCACCTCATCTGATGCAAATGTCCTCTCTCACCTCTATCAGCAAAAGTAATTATGGCAAACCACTGTGACTGTGACATACACCCGTCTCGCTGGGTAAGGAGGTGACAATTATCTTTCCATGTGGAGAGGATAGAGGTGTGGAGGGAGGAGCTCTTTAGCCCTCCAACTCCATCATTTCTCAAACGGAAGTATCTTTTGTGCCATCAGCCTCGAAGGACTCTGTTGAGAAACTGACACTGATGCTAACATGCTCGGGGCTAAGAAGCTGCATCTGTATATTTGTACTTTCCCTCTTGGTTACTGGGGTTCATTATGTTGCCAACAAATGTATTAGGTTTAGATTTTATAATACATTTTTTTTTCAGTCACCACACAAATATGAAAATGGAAAGCACTCTGGCAGTGTCTCTGCTGCAGTAATCAAATGTTGAAAAAGTGTCTGAGCAGAACAAACGTGCATGTGGACATATCCATATGCAGCGACTTATCCATAAGAGAGAGAGAAAAAAGGAGGAGAAGAAAACAAGCTTATTAGATTGGCTGTTTTCTTTGCCTCACTTGTATCTGCTTTCTTTGGTATTGTATTTTCTCTTCAGCTTTTATTTGTGATAGAAAGTGTAAGTGGGCTTTTAAATCGAACATATTCAGACAAACAAAGCATTTATTTGTAAAATAGGCCACCTTTTCAATAGCTTCGGGCATCTTTTTGAGAAACCGATCTAAAAACAGGGTAAACATTTGCAGCATTTACTCAGTAAATTGTACTTTTTGAAAATCTTTCGTGTTTAAGCTGTGTGATAAATAGATAACAGATAAAACTGCACATTTTCCATGCTTGAAGCAGCCGTAATCCTCTTGAAAGGTTTTTTTGTTTTGTTTTGTTTTTTTGTTTTTCCCCCCTCCAGTTATCATGTTTGTGTTGCTTGTGTGTTTTTTGTTGGAGTGCTTTATCAAGCAGAGGGGTTCTACAGCCCCGCCGCTGACCTTACGGTTCAGAGTCAGTGGGCTGTGGTGGCCCAGAGTGGCTTACGCTAACCTCTAACCCCCTGGCAGTCGCTGCTGGCTTTGCCAAACAAGTCAGCTGGGCTTTGTGCCCGAAAGATCCGACCTGTGTAAGTGTCATCTGCCCCTGTGGCGAGATCCCCTGCACCTGAGGGTGAGCCTCACCACATTATCCAATTCACTCGTGAGACAAGGTGGCATGGTACTTTACAAGGCTGGCCTGTTCAGCCAGTAAATGTAAGTATAAATATATTATTTTTTTAGTCATAGCTACATTTAAATTAGTTAATGTTAATGTAAATGCACCCAGGATATATCATCTTTTAGTCCAATGAAATTGTGGAGAACTATTACATGTCTGCATTTATTTCAACCTCCTCTATAAACTTAGGACTCCTGCATTTATGCAGATTATACCTAAACTATCCTAGTGCTGGAAAATACTGTAAGCTTTGGTTTTCTGCCACTGGCTTTATGCAAAAAGTTTTGTAACCACAGTGTCGTCACCCATTGGTATATGGACTATAATCTTTAAGCATGAAATTGCAAATTTTGTGTGATTTATCTTGGGCTTTTCATTTGTTTGTTTTTATTTATTTATTATTTTTTTAAATCTGAGGTTTCAAGTGGCAGGGGAAATGGAGAAACTGAGAGCAAACTATGTTCAAATTTTCAATCACACTGTTGCCATGTCCTTAATTATACACGGTTTTATTGTGCTGTTATATTTTAAATCAAACCAGAATTTACAAAATGAACACTGTGCTGTAATAAACAAGACTCATCATTTTATTTTTCCATAGCTGTCAGTCGCTTATGAAAGCCCGTTTCCACCACTTGAAAACAAAAACAAAAAAAACAAGTATCCATAACTCGAAATTTTGACTTATTAACTCAAAATTTCAACTAATTAACTCGAAATTTCGAGTTAGCCCTGCCAATCAGTAATCTACGTGAATGAGGTCACTTTCTTGTTACCCTGAAGCATATGGCGCAGAGTAACGCACACTCAAAAATAGATCACAACAAATTGGCTCTTTCGCGAGTACATTGGCTGATAGTAACGCCATGTGATTCAGCTAATAATACAAGGATTTCATAATTTTTGAAGCCACGCTGAAAATACTCAGCAAACTGTGCATTCATGACTGGATGTAATACCGGTAGCTTAGCTGTAGCATTTGTAGCTGAGGGCTTCAGCTTCCGGGTAACAAGGAAATGATGTTATTCACGTAGATTACTGATTGGCAGCGCTAACTCGAAATTTCAAGTTTTCAAGTTTCAAGTTGCTTTAATAAGTTGAAATTTTGAGAAAATAACTCGAGATTTCAGGAAAATAACTCGAAATCTCGAGTTATGGATCCTTTTTTTTTGTGGCGGAAACGGGCTTCCATAGTCGCTTGTGAAATCAACTTTAGCAGCAATAATTTTAACTTATCCTTTTCTGTGAGACTTTGTGGCATCTCTGCCACTCTGCTTTTACGCCATTGCACCAGTTCATTGAGATTTGCACACATTCATTTATGCACGTCTGTCTTTTTTTTTTTTTTCTTTTTTTTCTTCTTTTTTTCTCTTTTTTTTCTCTTTTTTTTCTTTTTTTTCTCTTTTTTTTTCTCTTTTTTTTCCTTTTTTTTCCCTTTTTTTTTTTCTCTTTTTTTTTTTTTCCCTTTTTTTTTTTCCGCCTGTCCCATTTGGTTCTTTAGCCATCCGAATTGTTGTCTGAAGACCAACAAGGATACCCAATGGATTTACTTTGCCAAATGGATCATCGTGGCATTGCCGTATTGGTCCATTTGGGCGATCTTTGTTTTTATTATTTATTATATTTTATTTTCAGATGTTACAGGCGGGACAGACATGAGTGAGAGATAGGAAAGGGAGAAAGAAAGAGGAAGGAAAGGAAAAACAGAAGGGGAGAGGGACAGTGGGAAAGGGGGGGAGAAAAAAAATAAAAATCTCCTGGATCACCTGTTGAGAGAAGAATAGAAAACAAGCAAAAAAAGACAAAAAAAACAAAAAACAAAGCAACATACTAAACACAACACCATCGCATTAATCTAGCTAAGTGTAAACAGCAGTAAATACTAAATATTCAATGTTGTTGTGCAGCACGCAGGACAGATGTGCTTCGAAGTAGCAGCCAAGAAAGGTGTAATTTGGGTCTACGAGCAGTGAACACCCGTGTGCATACCTGTGTGGATCAGCGCGCTTGTATTCCAAAGGTTTCTCCATGTAACGATCTGCTAGGGAGTGTGGGGGGGCCACAGCCCCGTCCTCCAGGGTGTGAAGCAGGTATGGAGGAGATCAAAACTCCAGACATCCAGAGGCCCCCAGAACACAAGAAACCATGGAAGACCAACAGAGGGGCAGCCGCGCCACTGTTCCAGTAAGAGCTGAGGAGAGTCCCAGATGAGGGCTCACTCAGCAGCCGCACGTCTGTCTTAAAGTCCTGCCACGGTATTTCTGTCGAGTTGAGGTCTGGACTTTGACTTGGCCGTTGCAACAGCTTGATCCCTTTATTTTAGCCATTCGGTTGTAGATTTGCTGCTGCGTTTGTTGTTGTTGATCTGTTTAAATAACTCAGACATGTATTCAGTTTAATTGTCACTAAGCCAATTTAGACCAAGCTTTAGCTTTGAAACTGACTGATGACTTCAGACTGATTAAGCATAACTGAAGAGTTCATGGTTGTGTCTGCAAAACAAGCCCAAATCATCACCTCTCCAAAACTGTGCTGGATAGTCGATATGAGGCGTTCGTGCTAACTGGGTGTTTGATTTTTTCACCAAATTGTCTAAAGGACATCGTTGCAACAGTATTGTGGTTTGTTCAGTTTAAATTGGCAAGCATGGCAAATCTAGACCATGCTGCTGTTTTTCTAAGAGAAAAGTGCTAAGATGCACCTGAATGCTCCATACAAGAAAAATTCCAAAAGTTCTGTACTGATAGGTGGAAACCAGCTGATGATTGGTTTATCAAATGCATTCAATTAGCAGCATCTGGCTGCTACTCTTAATTCCTACAGAAGCAGTAAGGGTGCAGTTAGTTTTCACAGACGTGCACAGAGTCCTGTGAAAACTTTATTTTTCACATGACTGTATATAGTATACTACAGCCATTTTCCTCCAATTCACATTGTTCTCTTTTTTTGGTAATTATATTAGTTGCATCATAGTTCTGCAATTTCATAAATGCAGTAAAAATATAATAAAATATTGTAAAAGTGAAAAGCACCAAATAATCATAAATAGCTCACTGCATAAAAAGATTTTTATTTTTATGTCTTAGTATAATTTATACTTAATAAGTTCTTTATTGGCAAAAGGAGAAAAAGTGTACGATCTTATTTTTTAACAACTAAGTCGTTTTTGTTTTATGCAGGGACTATGTTTCAAAACTTTTCTGCTTTTTCTCTTGCAGAATTACAATATGCAAAATGTTAATAAATGAAAAAGAAAAATAGTTTTATCAAGTCAAATAAAAGTTTACTTCACTAGTGTTTTTTTTTATTTGTTCTGCATGATTTGCCCCATCTAAGAATAATTTGTTCAAGCAGGGATATGGAAAGTTATACATTTGAAACCGCAGTTAATGCAGAGGCTGCCTGATAATAGATTGTGGTTAATCCGGTGTACTGTTGTGTAGAGTAAACACATATTTCTCATGTTCGGGTTGTCGGTTCCAAGTAAAACACTTGCCATATTAATTTTGACTGTGTTGGAAGAGTGGGGGCGTTCAGGCAGTCTGTCCAATTAGTTATTGCACTGAGTGAGGAAAAGCATCACATTCATTATGTGAAAATATGGCCACCATGAAGGAGCCTCTTGAATTGTAATGAAGGAGGTCCCTTGATAGCCATGAATTCACCAATTAAGGTTCTCATATAACGTTCAAATTATGTGCATTTTAACGACTAGTTTTGCCACGGAAACACTTGCGTTTTCCTTTGGTTTCAAGGAGCTTTCCTGCTCGCAATTGTACAAGTAATTAGAATAATTAAAGCTTTTGATGTTCCGCATAGAATGTGACGCATGACAATATAGAGAAAATGCAAAAAAGTTGTAATTAATTTTAAAGCTTTGTGCTCCTGTTCTCTCCCAGTAAAGCAGCTCTTATTGTCTGAGATCCCATTTTCATTCAGTGAAACAATTCTTATTAGTTGGGGAGAAAATGGCAGCTTCATTTTCCAGAATTAACAACTTTGTCTCTTTCACATGTCAACTCAATAGCTGAAGTAACTCTATTAGAGGAATCCAAAGTAAATTGCTTTTCTTTAAACTTTTTTTTCTTCTGGGAATGTTTTATTTTTCTTATCTATTTATTTTTTTCTGAACACACACTTATTTCTCCCACTCAGGCCCTCTTGATATGTGGTTATATCATAAACACAGTCTGACCCCACTATTTCGCTGCTGACAGCAGAACAAAGCATAAAGTTTAGCTGTGAAACATCCAGTGCCAACCACAGGTTTCGCTACATGTTTTTTAACTCAGTTTTGTCCCTGATATGTCCTTATTTCCATGCTTTGTAACGTGATGGCTATTTTAAAGCAAGAAATAACATCTTCTTGAGATCAGCTGAACGCATGGGCCTACATCATGTATGCGTGATATATGTGTGAGAAAGAAAGAGACAGCAGAAAGAGGCAGGAGAGCTCCCTCCCTGAGTTTTTATCATCCTTAAGTATACCAAAATGAGTCTTGGGGAAAAACGAAGCTGTGTGTCTTTTGAAGGATTAATAAGCCTGTCTCATTTGAATGTGTGTAGCGTCTCGGACAGTGTGTGGAAGCCCCAGTTCCACACTTTCCTGACAGCGCCTTTGATGAGCACTGATAACGTACAACGACTCCCAGGGAGTGAGGCATCCAACAATGGGGGTAGAGTCAGTGGAGGCTGGCTGCGCTGATCCTGACTGAGCTTTATTATCTGGCCTCTCTCCAGCTAAGTAGTGCATTAGGTATTCCCGAGACAAAGTATTTGGTACAGAGTGTGTGCCCATTGTTCTCTGCTTCTACTCAAGGAAATCTCTTACTCTCACAGAGGTCATTGGTTTCCTCACCTGATGGGTGCTGTCTCTTTATCACATGGGTATTTGTTAAATCCTCTTTGTGTAGCATTGCATCCTTAGCATTGTTTGGGTTTGTCTTGAAGCTTTTTTGCAATTTGAAGAAAAAAAAGTCAAATTTTCAAAACAGAATCTACTTTGACATGAATTTAATTGGATGGCATTTGCAATTTAAAGGGTGTTTTGGCACACTGTGTAGATTCAGAGGCCCTCTCCGTTATCTATTCACTTCCAAATTATAGTTCACATCCAGTGTTGAGTTTTCCCACTTGTCATGTCATGTCTATTTAGTGTCACATTAATGTGGTTTGAGGAAGGGTGTGATTAGTGCTATTGTGATAAAAGCTACCATCCAGAAAATTTCATAAAGCGCGATGAGTCAGAGGCCCAGAAATGGGTTTCGGCAAACAAAATGAGTGGGCAGAGGTGCCACTGAAGCAGGTACATAACTATGAGCCCTTGCCAAGTAATTTTCTACTCTGTGACTCATAACCTACAGGAAATGACAAAAAGCATTATCTGCCTTTGTTGGGGACAATTTTGTGATTATGGGGTTGATAGGTACATTTTGCCATTTGATAGCAGACACATCTGCTCATTTTAGCTCTAGTTTGGCCAGCTCTTTTTGCACCAGCTTCACCCCCCAAAAGTGCCCCTCCATCCTTTCATCCTTACATGTTTGTTACTCTAATTACTGCTTTCTGTGTTTAGAGCATGATAAAGTAGCCAGAGGAGAAGATTCAGCTTAAAAGTTTTGAAAAGCACAATTTCTTTGATGTGAGGCTCTCGGTGAAGCTGCACTGATGGAGTTTGTGCATCTCCAGTGTGTTTATCTGTATTTACTGTACATGTGGCTAGCTATATAATTTGGGCGGTTTTAATATTTATGTGTTCTGACTTCCATATAGTCTTTGATGAGCTGTGACGATAAGCAACAACGATTTGATCCAGTTTGGAAAAGCTAGAAGATGTGCTTGTGTGTACATAAGAAAACACATTCATTGAGTACATCTGCTCAAGTTTCTTCATCTATGTATCTGAACTCCACCAGGTTCTGGCAAAAATACTAATGAAAGCAGTGGGGTATTTTCCCAAGGTCAATTAAAGTATATCTGCATTTAATTTACTGATGCAGCCAGACTCTAAATATGATCATTTCTGAGATGGTTCGCTGCATACATTTCAACCTCACCTGAAACATACTTGTTACATCAAAACGAAAATTTGACAAGGAGCCCTGGAGAAAGCTAGCCTGTGACCCTGTTTTAATATGTTGCCTCGGGCAATTTCTCTGCTGCAATAACATTCACTCACACTGGTAACTTGACAGGTGATGTGAAGGCCAAGGAAAAAAATGCAATCTACCCGCAGAATGCTGGGAACCATCCATAGGAGAAGGACAGTACATATAAATAAGCCTTGAGGGACATTTTTAAAGAACTAAACTTTCTAATTGACCAGAAGAGGGGAAAAGTTTCCTGTCTGGCCAGATACTTTAACATAAAGCTGAAGTGAGTGGCACTTGTTGGTGGCAAGGTTATTATAATAAAGTAAAGTAAAAACTTACTTTATTTTAGTTGACTAAAAATCATTTTAGTCAACTAAAATATGTTAATAAACTATCTGAAATCATTTTGTGAACTTGGAAAACGAACTAAAGTAAAATCAAAATGTAGAGGAAATATCCTTTTTAGTTTTAGTGTCAGTTAGTTTGGTAAACACTAAATTACAACTTGCCTTGATGAAGCGTTGACTGAGATGTTTATTGGGACTCTGGGTGTCTAAAAGACTGATTTCAAGAAGTTGTGTTTTATTTGAATATTATGTGAATACTTATGCAGATTTTTCTAAATCTGTCCTCTGATATATTTCCTCAGGACAATAATAATTAAAAACTCTAAACCTAACAATGAAAGAAAACTAAAACTAAACATTTTCAAACAATAAAAACAAAACTGAAAAAAAGGAAAACAAACTCTGGGAACTAACTGAATTGAAACTGAATTAAAAACAAAAATTCACAAATTAAAAACAAATACAAAACTATGACTATGTAATAACTCTTGCTTACTTGCTTAAAGTAATCACGCCATTCCACAACTTGATAACCAGGAAGTTGTTATCATGTAAATGAAAATAACATAACCAAAGGCCTGGATAATGGGAAACAGCAAGTAGGCTTAAATGAAAGTGAGCCATAAGCAGGATATTGACATGAAGAGCAAAATTGGAATTGATTTGTGGGGAAAATGGGGTTGCCTTCTTCTAGAAGCAGCAGCTCCTATGAATTCCTAATCCAGCAGAACCGGGCTCCCATTTCTCTCACAGACAGTCCTGCAATCTGTAGGAGATTGGAAGCTTGACAAGCATCAGCCTGTATTAAGATTCAACCCCTCTGCGATGTTGGCAGACCACAGGTCTGACAGGAGTCTTGTAAACAGGCAGCTCACCAGCGGGCATCTGGGTACAGAACATTTAAAACTTAAAAAAAGAAGGGAAAAAAAGAAAATCTGTCCATATAACTCATCAGCAACACATATTTGCTCTGAGCTGTTTTACTTTGCTGTGTTTAAATGAGGTTTTCTGTTTTGCTGATGAATATTTTTTAATAATACACATTGAGAAAGACTCAGTGGAAAGACTGTTCTACTGCTTTGTGTCAACATCTTGCAGAGACACGGGCCCTGCTACTCAGCGGAAAGTTGTTTTTTAATCCCTCGTCCCCTACAGTGTTAATTGGGCAGCAGGTCCACAACAACAGACAGAACTCCCACCGCAGGAGCTTTAGTGCAAGGCTGCAGGGAGGCAGTGAAATCTAAACTGAAGTGACACTGAGTGACTGGGCCATGGGGAAGGGAAAATGAGCTTTTCCTGGAGAAAGGGGAAATCTTTGAATAGGCAGATTGACAGGTTGAGCAGTCGGAGGAGATGGAAAGCACTTGTTGCTGCTCAGATGCACCGAGAGGTCAGATGCCAGGGTTGACAGCTTTGCCGGAGTGGCGGCCGTTTTCCATGTGACATTCTTGTCAAATGTTTGGCTGCTGGATCTCTCACAACAAACACAGCGGTAAGCTGACGGTTAATCTAATTTCAGCGGCCACAATCATGCGCGTGGCCTCAGGGGGTTGTTTTGCCTCGATAAGATGTTAGAGGGGATGTAGACAGAAGTCTCGGCTGTGCTGTGTGCTTGGCGGTGGTTTGTTTGAGAGGAAACCTTTAAAGTGATACGAGGAAGTATATATCAAAATGAAAAATTCACCTGTTATTGCTCCTGTGTGTCAGACTGCGTTGATACGACAGAGAAAATTGCTTTTATCATGGAAACACCACAAGCAATACAGTGCAGGGAACAAAGAAAAATCATGACATATGTCACTTAGAAGAGAATAAAGAAAACCGCTGTCAGTGCTACTGGCAAGCTGCACTCAGAGGAGGTGTCGGGTACGACTCCAGTGTGTAAGAAAGGACTCTTTAAACTAGGAGATGGGATTTAAAAGCAAAAAATCCCACATTAAAGTGCGTTTTGTGGTTTGTGAAAAGACAAATTAATTTTTTCCTGACTGTTTGTCAGTAACCCAGCAACATCAGTCAGTACTGTTGTATCTAACAATGGATCAAAAAAAAATATCCTCCATTAGAAAGTCAGAGAAAATCACTAAGAGACATTTCCGCATTTTGATGTCAATACTTAACTAAAACTTTACTAGGTACACAAACACAACAGTCAGCCACATCATTAAACCTATTGACATGGCACTGCCCTGGCTTCCCCAGCAGGCTATTGCACCAAAAATGAGAGAAAAACTACTCAAGAACATCATGAAGAACATGACAAAGTGCACAGGGCTCTGTCTCAGCCTCCAACCCCCCCACTAATTTAACCTCTGCTGGAATCATGAGAGCACAGAAATGCCACCCCCTCAAGACCAAAACCATCAGTCGGAGAAGGGTTGATGACACAACAGAGACCCAGACAATATTAGACTGGTGGTTTTTGTTGCGGCTCGTTTGTGTGTGTATTGGAGCCATGTGTCTGCTAGCTTGTTTTAGAGCTACAGGGAGTGCAGAATTATTAGGCAAATGAGTATTTTGTCCACATCATCCTCTTCATGCATGTTGTCTTACTCCAAGCTGTATAGGCTCGAAAGCCTACTACCAATTAAGCATATTAGGTGATGTGCATCTCTGTAATGAGAAGGGGTGTGGTCTAATGACATCAACACCCTATATCAGGTGTGCATAATTATTAGGCAACTTCCTTTTCTTTGGCAAAATGGGTCAAAAGAAGGACTTGACAGGCTCAGAAAAGTCAAAAATAGTGAGATATCTTGCAGAGGGATGCAGCAGTCTCAAAACTGCAAAGCTTCTGAAGCGTGATCATCGAACAATCAAGCGTTTCATTCAAAATAGTCAACAGGGTCGCAAGAAGCGTGTGGAAAAACCAAGGCGCAAAATAACTGCCCATGAACTGAGAAAAGTCAAGCGTGCAGCTGCCAAGATGCCACTTGCCACCAGTTTGGCCATATTTCAGAGCTGCAACATCACTGGAGTGCCCAAAAGCACAAGGTGTGCAATACTCAGAGACATGGCCAAGGTAAGAAAGGCTGAAAGACGACCACAACTGAACAAGACACACAAGCTGAAACGTCAAGACTGGACCAAGAAAAATCTCAAGACTGGTTTTTCTAAGGTTTTATGGACTGATGAAATGAGAGTGAGTCTTGATGGGCCAGATGGATGGGCCCGTGGCTGGATTGGTAAAGGGCAGAGAGCTCCAGTCCGACTCAGACGCCAGCAAGGTGGAGGTGGAGTACTGGTTTGGGCTGGTATCATCAAAGATGAGCTTGTGGGGCCTTTTCGGGTTGAGGATGGAGTCAAGCTCAACTCCCAGTCCTACTGCCAGTTTCTGGAAGACACCTTCTTCAAGCAGTGGTACAGGAAGAAGTCTGCATCCTTCAAGAAAAACATGATTTTCATGCAGGACAATGCTCCATCACACGCGTCCAAGTACTCCACAGCGTGGCTGGCAAGAAAGGGTATAAAAGAAGAAAAACTAATGACATGGCCTCCTTGTTCACCTGATCTGAACCCCATTGAGAGCCTGTGGTCCATCATCAAATGTGAGATTTACAAGGAGGGAAAACAGTACACCTCTCTGAACAGTGTCTGGGAGGCTGTGGTTGCTGCTGCACGCAATGTTGATGGTGAACAGATCAAAACACTGACAGAATCCATGGATGGCAGGCTTTTGAGTGTCCTTGCAAAGAAAGGTGGCTATATTGGTCGCTGATTTGTTTTTGTTTTGTTTTTGAATGTCAGAAATGTATATTTGTGAATGTGGAGATGTTATATTGGTGTCACTGGTAAAAATAAATAATTGAAATGGGTATATATTTGTTTTTTGTTAAGTTGCCTAATAATTATGCACAGTAATAGTCACCTGCACACACAGATATCCCCCTAAAATAGCTAAAACTAAAAACAAACTAAAAACTACTTCCAAAAACATTCAGCTTTGATATTAATGAGTTTTTTGGGTTCATTGAGAACATGGCTGTTGTTCAATAATAACATTATTCCTCAAAAATACAACTTGCCTAATTATTCTGCACTCCCTGTAGTCTGCGAAACCATTACTGAGAGGTTTTTGACATTATTAAGTTGGTGGATATTAATGGAGTCACATATTGTTTGGGTATATAACATATTTGCAAAAATGCAGTCACAAATGGTGTCACTCATTTGTCATAATTGGGTCAAATATGCCCTTGGAGGCAGGGCAGAGGAAGAACCTAAACAAAGTAATTATGTTTTAGTTTACTTGGTCGTCTGCTTTTCCAGCAGAGCTGCCAGGGGATGTTTGATAAACAGCAATGAGACGACTGCTCCAGGTTCATTTGATACAGCGCTGCCTCAGCCTCTGAAATAAGCTGATAGTGGGAATGGATGCCGTCCTTATAATTTATAAAGCCTCCATTATGTTGTGTTCTTGACAGGATTTACCTTGAAAGTGTTCCCTTGGCGCTGCACGGGAAGTTGAAAACCTACTTTTTAAATGACAAATATTCCCAAACATGTAACAGTATCTCTTTCATCTTTTCGTGCTCACAGTTCAATGTTGTACACCTAACTCTTAATCCAAAAACAAACAGAGGACATAAAGGGAGGAAGAAGAATATTTGTTGCTCTCAAAGTGCATTAGTGACCCACTGATACATTAATCAAAAGCATTAAAGGAAGGAGGTCTTTATCTTCCACTGAACTTACAGTTTATTTAATTTGCAAACACTGGAGGCATACAGCTCTGTATGAAATCGCTGTTGAACAAAAAAATGTAAAAAAAAAATATTTGATAGAGCATATTTTACATAAAAGCCATAGTGCTGAGAAATTTAAGAATTAATATGCATAACTGATGCACTTACAACATCCCAGATTGGCATTTTAATTCTCCCATTATCTGCTGAGGGAGAGACAGCTCCCATGTGCAGCTGATCTTGCTGACTTGCGTAAAACTGCGTGTGCTAATGCTGGATGAAAAGCCAGAAAGGCAGAAAACAAATCATGAAAAATCGTTAATTAGTAAATAAAACAGAGTGCTTTGAGAGTTTCAAGCATAAGAAAGTCAAATTATTGTTATTTAGAGAATCCACCACTGATCCAGTGTCTCAAATCTGAACAGACTCTTTGCAACAGTTAGCAACTTTAATGGTCATCAGGGATCCACAGTGTTTCCATTCAATCCAAGTCAAATGAGCTATTACAAAAGCATAGGCTACAACTGAGGCATTTAACAGCACAATTAAATTCCAATGGCCTAGTATCTATTGAGCAATTAACCTTTGGTAAACCAATTATTATTTAGTGTATGATGACAAAAGTTAGGTCCTGGAGGAGCCATGTCCTGTTTTAATAGACGGTCTTATGCCCTATAAAAGATGGAAATGTGGAGCCATTTTAGTACCCCATTAGCTTAGCTGTGCTGAAAAGCTGCCAGCTTACTTCAGCCGTAAGTATTGATTAATCGGCACAGAACGTCTCACTGTCTGGGTTGGCAGGAAGGAGACAATGAATAGATAAAAAAAAACACACAAAAAAACGTCCAATCCACCCAGAGCTGGTACAACGCATCAAACTCTTCTCATTCCCAAGGTAACTTATATTGCTATTTTGTTATAGCTTCTGCCATCTCTGATCCATGTACCGACTATTGCAATATTTGACAGCGACACTTTGAAAGTGCCACCAAGACTCTATAAGACGGCATCAGTCAGCAAACTGTCCTCCTCGAGACTGTAGGTTCCACCACCTGTTTTTACACTTAGTTTGGTTTTATTTTCACTTGCTTTTTACTTTGGATGTCATAGTTGTTGCTTGGTAAGACATAAAATACATAAAAAACCATGTACACTGAAAAATATCACAATGCAATAAATTGCTGCCAAGGGGGTCTGACCAAGTGTCCATATGTCAGTTAGGAATAAAGTTGACCAGCTGTTCTGTTGTCCATCAAGGGCCGTCCTGTTAAGTAAAGTTTCCAAAGCCTCTTACATCAAGTCTTTGGAAGCAGCTCTGCTCCCCTCTTGTCTTACTGACAGCAGTTCCGTAAGTTTGACAGCTCTCTGTACAGCCCGTCTGTTCACGCAGCATTGTGTAAATATAATGCATCGACTGCCATTACAGCACACTTAGTCATTTGAATGACATTGTAAATGACGTTGTTGATTGTCAGTGGAGGGTCATTTGTCATTTTAGTTGTGACTCCAACAATCTGGACAATTCCCAGCCCGTTATATCCCCCATGGAACATGGAGGAGCTCAGCCATAAATTTATCACCAGCAATGCCATTACCTTTAGCTTGACGGCCCTCAAGCAATGGCAGTGCAATAATAGAGAATAGATTTTATCCCGTACGGAGCCGAGGCTTTCGCTTGTGCTTTATTTCCTCCTTCCAGCCTCCGAGATAAAGGAGAAAATAAGGTAGCCACTGAAGTGTTATACCTACCTTAATGAAAGGTTTTAAACTGATACTGATATTGACTCAGAAGCCCCAGGAGCATCCCTGTATATCAGATTCAGTGTCATAAATGAAGATCAAGAATCCTGTTAACTTTCCCTTACACTAACCTAAAGGAAAAACAAATCAAGCACTGCACTGATGAGCCTTCTAATTATATTTTCTGTTGCGATACGCAGTGATTCTTCAGTGAGATCATAAGAGACGATGAAATGCCTCACATCATGAAAATGTTTAATCTCGTGATGGTCTCTGACAGCTCACAAAATCGCCAGCAAACACAGCAACTCAGATTTCTTTTATATAAATGGACTTAAATAGCGGTCCCCCCTGATTTGTCTTGTAGATCGATAATGATAATGGAGGATGATCAATAGCTAACCGTTGGGACTCTGTGTCAGAGTTGATGTCGATTTGTGATGCATTGTGTGTGAGACGTCAGCTGGGATATTGATATGAGTGCTCATTTCCTGTTTACCACCAGCACTTTGGTGACGATATGAGCCGTTAATGAAAAAAATCAGTGGAGCTTGTCAACTGTCATCATGACCAAATGAGGCAAAAAAGAGGAGTGAGAGGTGGGGGATTTAATAAAGCACACATTTTCCTTTTAGTCCATATATGTAGCATAATCTAGATATTTGTTTTAAAAAATAGAATTTAATAATGGATTGCATTTATATAGCGCTTTTCGGGGCCCTCAAAGCGCTTTACAATTCCACTATTCATTCACACACTGGTGGAGGCAGCTACAGTTGTAGCCACAGCTGCCCTGGGGCAGACTGACAGAAGCAAGGCTGCCATATCGCGCCATCGGCCCCTCTGGCCATCACCAGTAGGTGAAGTGTCTTGCCCAAGGACACAACGACCGAGACTGTCCGATACGGGGCTCGAGCCGGCAACCTTCCGGTTACAAGACGAACTGCCAACTCTTTGAGCCGCGATCGCCCCAATTTGTGATGTTTTTTTTTATTTTTTCAAGTGGAAATCGCATCAGAACTTTAAAGAGAACCTGCTAAGGCACATATTTTTCTGCCAACACAAATTACGACATCTAAGGTTACAAGATATCCTTTCATTGCTTTATTTGATTTTCTGGGTTCTTTTTTTCTCACATTTTTAGGCTGACTTGCAAAGAGATTTTAGATGTGCCGTGATTACATGATTATGTGGTTTCTGAGGACTATGCGCTGATTATTTTTATAGGGGAAATACTGCAGCCACTCCAGACCATTTTCTCCAGCCTGTTAAATGCTTCTCCTATTGTTATCTCTATCTGCTGTTTTTACTCCTAGCTTGCTGTTCGAGATAGCAAAACTCCTGCTGTACTTCCCCAAAAACTAATCTGATAATGTATGTGGGCAGGAAATAAGACACTGTCCACTGGCCAGACTCAAGAGCATAAGAACGTGCACTCTCCATGTCACACTTCTTGCTGCCTTATTAGCATAAATTCATTTGTTTCTTGTTAATTATGCATTAATCTCAACCTACTAATGAAGGCGAGGTCGAGGCACTGGTAAAAGATTCCAGCAGTGAATACACCCAAAGGAAATTAAGAATTTCAAGACAGGGAATTCTTGAATATTTCTCACATTCGGTGACTGCTCAGTACCTTCGAGTGCAGGCATCATGGGATGATAGGTGTGCTCGTTAAAGGTTGCATAGAGCTACCGGGCTCGCTGTCATCACAGCGCCTGTTCTTCCATTCCTCTCTCTATCTCTCGTATTCTTTTTCTCTCAGTCTGACTGAATCTGAACCCGGTGCAGAGCATTCGCTGCCGTGCCCTAGCCTGAAAACAGCACGGCTTCTTTCCTCGCTACACCTCTACTCCCTCATTATCGGCCACCATCTGCCCGACCTTAGCCGCACATCACCCCCCCCCACCCCCATAGCAAGCCCATCAACACTCCCCTCTCACTCTCCACTGGCACCTTGGCTCACAAGGCAGCCCCAACTGCCATTTCTCTCCCAGTCACACATTTGTCCTCTTCAGCCATGTTTTTTCCCCTCTGTAATACCTCTGTTTTGAGACCCTCATACGTGAACAAGCTGTTTGTTCTAAATTAGTCTTTTTGTCAGTACTTACATTTTTACCCTTCAGCCTGAAAGGCTCATAACCCCCCTGGTTGGATGGCCAGTTGGGTGGCTTTTACACCAAACTCTGAGAACACAGTAACTTGAATAAAAGGCAATTTAGGATTTTGAAATTAATAAAATAGCTTAGAGGCTAGAGCTCATTTTACTAAATGAGTCCCTTATGGATAAATTTTGACTTCTAATACCTATAAAGAAAACCTTGTGAATAAGTTAAGTACATTTCATGAACTCGATCTCTAAAACAAAAATAAATAAATAAATTATTCAGTGTTTCCACTTTTAGCTAGTCTAAATGTAACACACGGACAGGTTATTTTCATAAAGCAGCACAGCCGTGTGTCTACAGTCTAAGAAATCAATCTATAAACGTACAGAAAATGTATGTAACAATCGCTGAAGTCATGGAAAAAGTCGTATCTGTTGAATGAAATCGTATATAGTCCATTGATTCATCCATGATGAAAACCCACCTAATTCTTTGTTTTTTGATGGTGTGTCTACTTATATTGGTGTAGCACGGCAGGCCAGTGATGGTTTCTTTGACAGTAAGAAGGTAAAAATGATGAAGATTCAAACCTGTGGACCATCAGTTTGGACTCTGATGACATGATGTATTCTTAAGGACAAAGGCCAAATACATCTGTGACACCCCCATCACACATGTATCTACTAAAAACCTTGGAACACTTTTTTCGGTGGTCTGGGCGTCAACGTTAAGGCTAGAGGTCAAGTACTACTAAAAATCTTATGAACATAAAAGCTTGAGAAGAACGTCCTGTGCTGTCCTGGGTAAGCCACAACTGACCAAACTTCTTGGCACAGCCACTTTTTCTATCAGCCCTGTCTTTCTGTCTTCATGTTGTCTAAGACTTTGTCAACCCAGAGAGCTTACAGGCAGAACTGGGAGAAAATGGGGCCCTACAGCCGCTCATCCTGACAGATAAACAGGATTTTGTGCCTGGCAAGCTGAAGATTGTCAGCTTCAATCTCTGCAGAGAATTACAACCGGCAGTCAATGCTGGGACACTGGCTCAACAGACAGAGCATCAGACCCTGTGTACCAACGAGTGGGAGACGCTGACTCCTTCATCATGATAGCACAGCATGGTTTATTCATGGCTGACAGAGCCAAGGGTACAGTTCACAGTATCAACATCTCTGTTTTTCAGTGCCCAAACGGCCCTTTTAGAAACACATTAGAAAAGGACAGAATGTAAATGTCACCGCGTTTGTGTAAAAACTAATAACTTGAGCTTGAATTCAAGAAAACAGGTAGCTGACAAGGCATCGCAGCTCATGCTTCATGATTCATGAGCTTTTTATATTTTAACCTTTCATCTGCGCCTCTTTATCTTCAGGCACCGTCTACTGTGCCACCTAGTAGTCTATACAACACTGGCAGTGAAAGAATAATGGCTTTAATTGCATAAGTAGCATTAACGTTTAACAAATAGCCTTCACAGTCAGAACTCAGCTTGTGAGCGCTCGAATCCAGCTTTTGACCCCTTTTTCTTTGAATGGAGCCCTGGAGGTTGCATTGTTGTCTTTATTAAATGCCAGCAGTTAGCGTCTCAAAGCAATGTCGGCAGTTTAAACTATGCAGGGTGGATAAACGCTTGCCTCTGTGTCACTGAGTGCTTTAACCAGGTTGTTGCTTCCTTTCATAAAGGTGGTGAGTTTTTGATGCTCTCTAAATCAATTGGAACCAGTTGGCTGCGAGGCCCCTTTGGTGTTGAGTGGCATTACCCAGAGATAAGGGAGCTCAGACGTGACAAGCAATGTTAACCAGAAAGCTCTCCTCCCAGTTGGATCATTGCTGTGCAGCTCGTGTGCAGGAGGGAGCCTACTGTCTAATTGAACAGTCTGAATTTCTGTTGACAAGACTATAATTTCTACATATCAGCAAGGAAAACACTTGTCTTGTTTCTCTGCTCGTGCGCCAAGGCTCTGATAAATGTGGGCTAATTTCTATTTGTGAAGACATACCTCATTCACGTCAGAAACAAGGTTTGGTTCGAGATAATTTACTGGAAAGGGTAAGAGGGCTGTGGATGGGGGCTAAGCGGATCTATATCCATATCTTTAGCCTACCCAAAGCTCAGATGTTAATCTAATTTGATGTCTGGGGGGGAGGAAGCACAGACTAGACTGGAGGATGAATTATATCGGATGTCATTGGGAACATGACACAATAATTTCGTTACCAACGTGTGGAATGATATTTATTGGATTGTGACAGGCGTTTTTTAGAAAGAGTAGTTAGTACCTGTCTGACCTTCCACTGCAAAAATGTTTATTATGAGGAAGCGAAACAGTCATGAAAGCAAGGAAACTTCAATTGAACCTCAGTTTTACAGCATTTCATAAGACAGTTGCTTCTTGTCACCCATGACCAGCTGTTCTGGTTGTTTTGTTGTTCAGTTCACCAAGCAGTTGGTGTCATTGGGAAGGAAGAAGCAGGGAGGGAGGGGCAGCCATCGGCCGTAAGTGGTTGGAGGGGAGGGGAGGGTGAAAAGGCAAAAGAAAAACTGTGGAAGAGAGACAGTTTAACAATAACAAATGATTAAATGCAAAGTGGTGTTTAAACACGCAGAGAGTTCTGGCTGGATGCTATTTGTTTCTCCTGTTTTCGATTGAAACCTGGATGGATTTTTTTAGTACATCTGTGTGTGCGTCTATGTGCGTGTGCCTGTGTGTGGGTATAAAATATTATTTTTCAATTTTTAAGATTGTTGTGCTTCCTCTGAAGGTTTTCTTCAAATAATTAACGTAATCAAAGCATTTATGGTTGTTATTCACAGTTCAGTTCGTTTGCCAACACATTTCATTCCTAGGCATCACAATCCAGTCGATTATAGTAAAGTCAGTCATAATCATTTGCCTGCTGCTGTTGTCGTCTGCTAGCTTTTTATGATGTAATTTATGAGAGCATGAGATTTTTCACTCATCCACAGAGGTGTGGTGCTATTTGTTTGAGTAGCGGAGTGCATCGGTCACGTGCACGCCCCTACACACGCGCATGTTTGAGTTGTAATTTGTTTCTAAGGCTGTTTCCTCACAGTGACAGGTTTACAATATTCAACTATAAGTGAGCAAAGTGGTCAAATGTCAGTCTGAATTTAAGAACATAAAGATGTCTTCATCAGCTTGCAGCTCTGTCCTCCCGGGTCTTCTTGGCGCTCGTCTCGCTCCTTCACTTATTTTCTTGTGAATTTTGAATTTTACCATTTTTCACAGAGTTAACGTCACAGTTACAGATATATCTGTCA
The DNA here is from genome assembly GCF_057382185.1 of Mchenga conophoros. Lineage (NCBI taxonomy): Eukaryota > Metazoa > Chordata > Actinopteri > Cichliformes > Cichlidae > Mchenga > Mchenga conophoros. The sequence goes on along the minus strand of NC_140532.1, from coordinate 23,853,671 downwards.
GCTGTGGTCGAGACAAGATTTATCCAGAGGTGAGCTGCTTTATGACAAACTATTCCACTGTTTAAATCCTCAAATCTGTGTTACAGCTGACCTGTGCAGGGTGCTGTACGTTGTTTTGGTGTCTGCTATTTAAACTTTTTCACATTGTCTTTATGGGGTATTGTGTGTGTGTGTGTGTGTGTGTGTGTGTGTGTGTGTGTGCATGCGTGCGTGCGTGCGTGCGTGTGTGTGTGTGTGTGTAGGAGGGCAGTTTTATAAAAGTGCACAGTCTCGTGTGTATGTAGTGTATATTCAGAGAAGTGAATAAAAAGTCTGATGGCCACACATCCACAGCCTGCTTTGGGTCACTACACAGTTGTGTGTGTATGCGAATTAATGTGTGAAGTCCTTGCTTTAAAGCTGTCAGGCTCAGGAAAGAAAGCTATCAGCACCATCAGACAACTGTGTCTACAGCAATGTTTCAATATTTTGCATGCTCTGCCTCCCATATGGCGTGCTATTTCCTTCATGAAGAGCCCACCATGCATATTATTGTCTTCTGTTTTGAGAGACTCCCCACTGTGGAGTGTGTGGAGTGAAATGTAGGGGGTTTTACCAAAGTCTGTCCCCACCAGGGCCAGCCCTACAGCAGCTGTGACTGATAAAGCGGATCCTCTCCACAACAGAAAAAAACTTGTTCTCTGCTCCCACTCGACTCTCAACCCACTCCTCCTGTCCTGTCCCTGAGGCACAAACGTCCAACTTCCAAATGCCAACTCAGTCAGGAGTTATTGCCACCATTTCCCAAGTGAAAAATGTCAGATGGATGGTGATTTTCTGCTTTATGATTTCACAGGAGGGGTGACTGTACAGTGTGAGGGAGATACTCTGTCCCAGTTTGATAAGTGGGGCATAATAATGAAAATGGCTTTTAGACAACTAAAGTAAACCTCATTTAAGCTCTGGCAGTGGTCATCTGAAACGGTAAAGAACAGTGTTTACCACACATTTCCAATTGTTAGCCTTTTTTTTTCATCCTTAATACTGCGTGCACATTTTTGCTAGGATGTCATAAATATAGCAGCGGCCTTCTCTGAGCTTTGTTGTCGCACAAATTGTTCGTTATGGGTATATTTCACAGCCGGTGAGACACAAATGAAACACAGAGCAGTCCATGGCTCAGCAGCCACTCTTCCTGAACACAAGGCAATAATCGCCCATGCATCCACAAACTCGAGACGAGAATAAAAAGGTGAGAAAATAAGTCTCAAGGCACCACTGCAGGGGGATGAAATGTGAAAGGATACTCAATGACACGCCTTCTACATTTAGCATCACTGCACTTGTTAAAAGTTATATATTTCGCAGTTATCCGAGCCCAGCAGCATTAGGACCCTAAAAACAAGACTGCACTTTTCTCCTGATGGCTATGCGGAGTGAAGTGGTCACAAAGTGAATACAGTGATTCCAGTGTAGGTTAATATATACTGTCACAGCGGAAGCTACCTAAAGCTGTTACAGTCAGATCTGACTGCTATTTGTCACGTTTCTTTTTAAGACATGAATGGAGCACAGAGAAGAGGCTTACTGGGTATTTTTAGACTCTCTTTGATGGCTTATTAGCTGGACTGGTATGCTTCGACTTGCTTAAACCCACATATGAATATATCACAATGATGGAAAAGGACCAAAAATAACTTACTATTTCTGTGACTGTCAGCAGAAGAAGGAAAACGAAGGAAATGATTACTTCAAAATTAAAAGAATTTCTATTCTCTGTGATTGCAAGACCACTGTTAGCCTTGAAACACTGGTGTATTTGATGTCCAGTACATGCCATTTTGCTTGTTTCAGTGCTTTTTAAAAACCTTTAGAATCTTAAGAGCCCTTTGGTCTCCTAATTCACAAAGGTCTTCTCTATCCACGACTTACATTGTAAAAATAATTCTGGATTCACTAGCAAAGACCCCTAATCCCAAGTGCGAGTGAAAAATATTTGTTAATAATGAAGCAGCGAGCTTGGCCGGAGGCTGCGGTTTGAGGAAGGATCATTGAGTATCCCTCTGATACCTTTGAGACAAGTGAACAAACAGAAAAAAAGAGGATGGACGAGTGAGCGGCAACAGGTTTGTGTCCAAGTCTGCTTTTATAAGGTTGGGTTGACCATCTGCTGCTTCCAAACGTATAAACCTTTCTTTAAAGTAAGGTTTGTTACATTTGTGTGATATTGTTCCATGGTGACTTGTACATCCTATACATGCTTGGAGATGGTGGAAACTGATGGTATTTGTCAAGGCGAGGTAAAACTCCTCTGCTTAGGATTAAGACTGTCACATATTTTTTTTATTTTACCTCTATACGTCACCACAGTGGATTTCAGATAAAACAAATAAAACAATCTGGAGTGCACAATTGCAGATTTAATTCAGTGGTTTAAGAAATGTATTGGAATAACTTTTAAAGAATTTACAGCCATTTTTATACATAGTGTCCCATTTCAGATGTAAAAGTAACTCAGCAGTTGACTACCACAGGGGTCTCCAGAAATCTGGACCCTATATGCAAGCATTCTCTTTGGGCCCCCTTATTAAAGTAAATGAATTTAACAAGAGGGAATTTTCCACAAGTTCAGTTTTATTTATACAATGCCCAATCACAGCAACAGTCGCCTCAAGGTGATTTATATTATAAGGTAGATCCTACAATAATATTGTAGCAAGGACCACGATCTGACACACTGTTTCGTGTTAATTCTGTCAATTTTATTGGTGACGATGCTGTTTTTGCTGTTCTTCAGCTCAGCACCTGCTTCAGCTTTTCAGCTGGCCTCCAGCACACATGCTGTCTCTTCTCTGGGCTCCAGCTTCACTATATAAGGGAGAAACATCATCAGTTTGATTTTGTGCCCCTTGCACCGCCCCTTGAGTTAACTGCACCACCCCTCCCCTGCAGCTCAGCCAGGGACCACACCTCCACCACTAATACATGCAGAGAAAAACCCAACAATCATATGACCCCTTATGAGCAAGCACTTTGGCGACAGTGGGAAGGAAAAACTCCCTTTTAACAGGAAGAACCCGGCTCAGGCAGGGGTGGCCATCTGCCATGACCGGTTGGGGTGAGAGAAGGAAGACAGGATAAAAGACATGCTGTGGAAGAGAGACAGAGGTTAATAACAGATATGATTCAGTGCAGAGAGGTCTATTAACACATAGTAAGTGGGAAAGGTGACTGAAGAAGAAATACTCAATGCATCATGGAAATCTCCCAGCAGCCTACACCTATTGCAGCATAACTAAGGGAGGATTCAGGGTCACCTGATCCAGCCCTAACTATATGCTTTAGCAAAAAGGAAAGTTTAAAGCCTAATCTTAAAAGTAGAGATAGTGTCTGTCTCCCAAATCCAAACTGGAAGTATCATCATATAACTTTCTTTCATTTTTTAATAATGGACAAACTGTCTTTGTGATATTTGAAACTGAAATTTCATTGGCAGAATGCACACTGACTTCTTCAAAATACCCTGCTTGTTTCATGACATACTGTTTGAGACCCACTGGTTTAATATACAATGCTGCAGTTGTGTTCTATCAGGGCAAAGTCAAATCTAAAAACACATTAGTTAAACATTTCAAAGTAAAGCAGTTTAGCTGTTGTCACTGAAAGCTGTGCTTGGTTGTGCGACCGTGTCCCATTAATGATGACTTGAACTATAGGCGAGCTGACCAACCAGCAGCTTTTTTCTGGTGGTTTGCGAATTCACATTGTCGTTAAACTTGGAGGAAACTGATGGTAGACCAGCGTCCCAGGCAAGCTGCCTTTGGCTCTGCTTTCACTGCTCGGTGATCAGTTACGTTCTGCGCTTTGTATGAAAACAGAGCTAGCATTAGCAAGTAAATGGGATCCAGTGATTTATCAACATCACAGATGACTTTCCACTTGCTAACACCAAAATGTGTGATGTAGAAAAAATGGAAATTTGTGTGATGATAGTATCTGAAAAAACGGAGGTTCAACTGATACTAATTGTCAGGCCACCTGCCTGCTCAACTGATCTGCTAATATTAGCTATTTCACGATGTATTAATAACAGGCTAAAAAAAATTTAAGTAAAGAAACAAGACGAGAGAAAAAACACCCTTCAACTATGTCATGAGTTATGGTGCATAGTTTGTCTAGCAGAGGGTATCAGCAGCTTCCCTGTTGGCAACTGATCCATGCAGTTACACAAAGTGTACACAAGTTATCCACAACTTTAAACTGTGTTGTAATATTATCTAGAAAGAACTCATAAATAGCTGCATAAAGCAAATGTTAAGGAAATCAGTTTATGTTTTGTGTGTCAGAAAGAAACAAAATTAGAACTAAGATTGAAATTTTTTAAATCACAAGATACAGGTATCACTTTAATTCTTGAAAGTTCTATAGGCCACAGCCTGTTTACCTAACCTCCATCCATGAGCTCATCTCTAAAACAAAAAGAATGAAATAATAAATTACCCACCTATTTTCCTGTTTTGTGATTGTGTTTCTAGTATTTATTTTGGTGTAGCATGGCAGGCTGGGGAGGATTTCTTAGTGAGTAAGAAGGCTGTAAAAACAACAACAATTCAAAACTCTGACCCATCAGTTTGGACTCTCATGACTTGATCATTTCTTCAGCACAAAATGCAGTGAAGAGTTCACATTTACACCTTACTTCATACTTCTTCTTCACAATTTTCACATTTTTACTTCCTTTTCACAATTTTCAAAGCCATCTACTGAGCCGCCCCGGGCCATATGTTCGACACCCCTGCTACTAGGCAACCCCTGAAGACCTCTCTCCACCCTGTAATAGATACACGGTAAAATACCGGAGCAGTCCAACTCTATGCATTCATTTTCATGCACAGATCGCCCAGTACACTCTTATTATCTCTCATTTAGTGAGTGTCTCCCTGAATACCAAGCAATCTGGAAAGAGTACAAGTCAGATACTGTAGCATAACATGCGGTACTGAACCACCCAGTGAATGAGAGGTATGTGACACTTTTCTAAGATGATGCAAGAACACCTCCCACAGCTATTCAAATCTGCACCCTTTATGTTCTTTTCTTTCTGTGAGGGCAGGTGAGGATGCAGTGCCTTTGCACAAATGCATATACAGACCACACAGCAACAGAGTAGAGGTCATGAATATTTGAGGTGGGAAGAATAAAGCTTTGAGAACTTTAAGGCGAACTCACTGGTCTCCATGCATATTTAATCGGGTCTGTCCCTCTTGTTGGACAGCAGGAAAAGGATAACTGCGGGGACCCAGAGTTTGAGAAAGTGGTTGGCCCTCTCCACCTTGATGAATAAGTAAACACATTCAACCAGGCAGAGATGGAGTCAGCAGCCTTTGAGTCAATAACAAGTAGATTTGTTTTCTTCTGAAAGCAGCATTGTTTACAAGCTACCGATTAGCCCTCAAATTTGATCCATCTCTCAACAGTTTTAGTCCAGCCGCCTTCTCCTTTCAGCTTGTCCACACGGCAGCATTTGAAAGGTGTATTTCATGGTGCAATAAAAAAGAAATTAGGTTGCAACTTCTCTGAGCTCGTGTTTATGAGGTTCCCATAAATATTTTCTGTCTAAACTCGCGTCAGTTCTAAAGCTGTTTCCTCCTATGGAGACAAACTTGAATTTCTGGACCCAATATAATATTCACAGCATATACTTGAGATGCACAGCGCTCAAGGTTATTTTCAATAAATGTTAAATGTGAAATCCGTCTCTGCATAAACTGAAAAAAAGAAAACTTTACATACAAGTGTGCATTTCTACTCAAGTAACAATAACCTCTGTGAATTGTAAGCTGCACAATCCAAGTCAAAAGGCACATTTTCTTCAAGTCAGACATTGATAAGTGTTTTATTTTTCCCAAAATCCAATTCGTTCCATTGCATGCATGTCATCAAACAAATAAACAATAATGTTTACCAAATGGCTTTGTTGTACAACATACCCGCTTATTAAAATGGCATCTCATTAGAAGCATTGAGCAGCCGTTTTACATGAGATTAATTGGGTTTTTTGAAAGCACTTTCTCCTCATTATCATTCTGTCTTGCAAATGGATTCACAGCAAAGGCAATGCATATTCATTTTACAGGAAGCTTGAAAATTGTTCAGAAATGAGCCAAAGGTGGAGCTGGGCTGGTGTGCAGACTTATGTTGAATAATAAACCACTAGAGCCTCTGCTCTGGAGGTGAACGAGAATGGCTGTCTGTAGAATATATTTGTGCTGGAAACACGACTCTCCCCTTCTGTAAAAAGGTTGCAGTTAATGTGCTTAAGCCTTTATTTGTGATAATTTTATCAGGCCTGATGTGATTTTAACTCATTATTATTTAGAATACAATTGTGTACGTTGTAAACATTTGTGAATTTTAGACTCAAAATGGTCAAAATGTTTGGTTTTTGTTTCGCATGAAGCCCAAAAAAGATTTGGATTCAAGGCATATTCTTGGATAGTTCTTTCACTATACAGGCATTAATAATGCAGACAGACAAGCTTTTAGTGGATTCTGATTTGCTTTTTCAAAAGGCAGGAGGAAATGTGCGGCATCCTTTCTTGATAGAGTAGGAGTTGCACTTTCATGATATGAGCGGGGTTGTTTCTGTGCCTCTCTCTCTCTCTTTGACATACTATTTTGTATGTGCAATGTGTATATTTCAACATCAGAGGAGCCCACTTGGTTTGAAAACCTGCCCGAGGCAAGGAACCAAACAAAAAGTTTTCCTTTTTGCCAAGTTATGGACACTTTTACCTGAGGCAAGATGAAGTACTTCAAAGGTAAAGGGCATCCTTTGTCAGCATCTCAAAATGACAGAAACAGATCCTCCTCAAGAGTAATTGTAGACAACTGCTGTTTAAAAAAACACTCCCATTGGCTCCACATTCATAAACAAGAGGCACAATTTGTCAGAACCATAATCCATAACCATAACCATAATCATAGATGCTTGACCTCAGCAGGCTCGGTGAAGGCTCGTTGGTGGGAAAAGGTCATTTAATAATACTCTCTGTAAATTGTATGAATTAACATGCTCACATGCATGTCACCATCCATCCATTCTCCAATTCAGGGTTGCAGTGGGGCTGGAGCCTATCCCCGCTACTATAGGGCAAAAGCAGGATACATCCCGGACAGGTCCCCAGTCTGTCACAGAGCTAACAGACAGACAGAGAACCATTGGCACTCACTGCAGGGCCATTCAGAATCACCAATTAACCTAAGCCCACTCACTGCATGTCTTTGGACTGTGGGAGGAAGCCAGAGTACCCACTCACACACGGATAGAACATGCAAACAGCACACAGAAACACCCTAGGGAGGTGGTGGATTAGAGCCCTGTTTGTATGATTGTAATACAATCATACAAACAACTGCACTGAGAATTTTAAATGCTCTTTTAACTGACAGGATGGCCTTCAACCTGAGTTGAAAAACGAAAGGAATCAGAGCTAGAAAATGTACCAGTGTCTTCTTTGTGGAGACATCAATGTTTAGTGCTTTGCATAAATGTCACTGAACAGTAAAACTCATTAATTAAAGTGTAATTGTGTTACAGTTGGTTCGGTGCCTCGTTTACTTCGATCTGATTATAGCCATAAACTGCCACTATAGTTTCATATATGACTGACAAAAAGCTTTTGTGTTAGTGTGTAACAAGGGATGCAGTCAAATAATCAACATTATGTTGAATCACACATGACTTCGGGTTTCTTTCCTCACCCCCTTAGAGGCTTTGATGCATTTGAAGTCAAATGATATAAATTAATAAGAGTGGCTCGACGATGACCATGCTTTTTCAGATTTCAAGAGAAACTAAATCTGGCAGGGGAAATGTAACATTTTTCCATATTATTTCACAGTTTTCCACTCTCACTCTTTGTAGATCGGAAGAGCTGCGTCAGAATAGTGGTGAAAGGTGCTCTATATAAGGATCGTTAAAGGCCTACAGAATCTGTATCAGGTTTTATGAGGGCCTGTAAGCTCATTTCTCTCAGCAGAAATGCCAGTGTTTTGCATAACCAAGGTTATAAAATGATGGGAAACAAAAGGTCTGAGGAATGACTGCAGGAATTTGCTGAACATTCTGCAATGTTGCTGTAGCACAAACAGGGTCGTTGAGGTTGAATGAGTACAGACACAAGTCCAAGAATTGCTAATTAATAGACTACATGTGCTCCTGAAGACTCGTGGGAAGCCAGACAGCAAACACAGGCGGGTTAGCTGTACAATAATATACGTCTCACTTTTACATTTCCTTGGTAGAGAGAAATATGAATCTAACATTTAAAAATGAATATGTCTCATCTTTGTATCAAGTTTGAATCCTAATGCATTCTCAGTCTTCCATGCATATATTATAGCAGTATCGCTGATTCTCATGAAAAGGCCCTTTTTTCATCCATGAAACGTTTGTTTTTGATTACCAGCAGAGAAGCTCAGCAAGGGCTGCCCAGTCATGGGTATTGGAGATAAACGTCTTTTAGTGATTGGCACACACATCCCTCATCAAATATTCATGATGGAGACTTGGGAGAATTCAGAGGATGCAGGGATATGGGATATTCTCCCATCAGTCTAGCACTGGGATAGGTAGTCAATTGATCAACAGAGAGCTGCCTCCAGGAGAACTCTGTTATTCAAGACTGGTGAGGCTGGCAGGAAACATGTGCTTCTCTGCTCAGGTAATGTGCTGTTCATCTCACTTTCTGCTGGTTTTTCATTCTCTTGCTTTCAGGAGGGAAGAATTTGTGATTTGCAGGACTGTGGAGATTGCTTTTGAAGTTATAAATCTTTAAAGATTACAGATTTCTTGATTCATTCCTTGATAAAAACCGCTGCGTCAGCCCACTGTAAGGGGTGATATTTTGCTTCCACAATCCACACAAGATGCAATTTACTCATTGTGACAATAACAGTGTTATCAACTGAAGAGCTATTAAAGATTTTATTAAAATGTTGATTTTTTACATCAAACTGCTTTCACTCCAAATGATGTTAGCTGCTTCAAATGTATCTGTATGCTCATTAAAAATGAACAAGTTCCCATCACCTTTAAAGCTGTGTTGATCACAGAGATTTGCCATGATTTATTACTCGCTAGCTAATCCCGCAGTTGCTCAACAGAACATCAGTTAACAATGAGGAAGATGCTGGAACACTGCAGCCTTAATTAAACATGACTAGTACAACCTGGGGGTCATCTTGTAAGTCAAGGTCGCAATAAGCACTTTTTGGATGCTACACAAGCTGAAAAGGAAGAGCTAATATTGCCCATACAGTTGCTGCGGCTAATAGTTTAGCAAACAGTTATCACTTAAAATGACATTCTGCGCCACTTCCTCTGTTTAGCTGTTTGTCATCGGCTAATTATAAATATATCTAATTCTCTAGCTTTGATGCTGCGTTATGGAGTGAGTGTACAAAGTGTAAGTACAGTAGAAAAGAAGAACCCTAAGAGTCTGACTGTGCAAGCACAAGATAAGACCAGTATTAGATGACTTCTGTTAAATGATATATGGCTGATATTTACGGTGGCCCTTAAAGGTCAAACGTATAGCTTAGGAAAACACCAGAACACAAAAGCACACAAAACACAACGGAAGTCACATAAAAAACAAAAGAAATAGAAAAATTGCACCACTGCACAGCAGAAGTGTCCCCAACGACACTGAAGAATCCTCCGCTTCTTTTAAGCGTGTCTCAGTGCAGTCTTTCATATGTTTTGGTTTCATCAGAGTGAGGTGATATTGCTTTACACACAATAGACACTACTGAGTCACACATTGATTAAAGCAGTGACGTCCATCTGCAGCTATTACAAATCACTGTGGGACTCCAGGTGATGCTGCTGTTTTGTGCAAACAGGGCTTATATGTTATGGGCACATTTTATGAGTCACAGCTGCAAGCCCTGTACTTAAATAGGCATAATTTTGTTGGTATATATTTCACAGAAGTTCATGAGCCCCCAATGTCAAGAGATAATTCAGCATCAATGGCCCATTTCCAAACACCTGATAACATCAATTCAGGTTTTACTACTCCAATTTGCACCTTAGGGAGAGAGTGGATGTTCACTCTATGTGACTCTGAGAATTTCAGTTGAGTTCTAGGATTCATTTCCTTAATGGTAACAACAGCTCCTGACTTAAATTGAAGGACAAGGATGTGGCTTTAAATTTACCTGAGTGATTAAATGCAAAAACCCAGTTGTGTGAGCTCACATTCGGCTCTTTGGCTCTCCACTATCTGCTTGACCAAAAGCCTCATTCTCTAAGAGCACTTCAATGTATGCGCTGTCATACTTGGTGAAAGTGGGCCATCTTATTGTGTCTCCAGTCCTTATTTCAACCTCTTTTGTTTTGAAAAGTCTGCCAGTGCCTCATCCTCCACTGCACTAAATGTGTAGGGGAAAGATAGTGCATTCTCATGTTATCTGCTGCTGGCCTATTGCCCCTTCAGCTATTTTCTCATTTCACAGATTTGACCAGGAGGTGACCTTGGTTTTTTAAGTGCTTTTAAGGCAGAGCCAAGTCTCCTTTTTGCTGTCTCCCAAATGGAGACAGAGAGAGGGGAGGAACGGGAGAGGGGGTTTCTTCCTGGTACTTTTTTTTTTAAATGGCCGTTTTCCCTCTATTGTTTTCCATTCTCCGTCTTGCCCTTGGCACAGTCCAGTTTTTTTTGTTTTTAAGAATAGACACGATGACAGGATGCTGTCGGCTAATTCACATGGGTCTGTGTTTTTAATGTAGAAAATGGCCTCAGGGGAGCAGCAGCATATGTTTATGACACATGACGTCAGGCACAGAGGATAGATGTGGAGTTTGAAGTCGAGATGCCGCACGGTCCATTAGTGGATTGCGGTATAACAAAGAACTAATTGAATATCTTTGCCCTGGAGAGAAATTCACAGTATCCAAATACTAATCATCTTGTGTTACAGATAGAGATACTACGTAATACTTGATATCAAAAATAAAACCAGTATGCAAGCGTCTGCATGTGCTCAGGGAGTGAACATATGTCAAGAGTGTTTTCTTGTGGAAATAAGCAGACACTATCGTAGTCCTCCATTGCCATGCCTCCCAAGTGCACCTCTGACAGAGTGCTAATCTAGGTCAAAGTGCTAAGTGGTTAGAAGGGCCTAGGAGAGACCAAATTATTTCTCACACTTCACTGTCCTCTTTATGTTCACTGCCTCTGGAACCATAAAAAGCTTTTCAAAATTCCCTCTAACCTTACATCCAGAATATACTTCAAATATACGCTGTTTAACGTAGCTTCAGTAGGAGCCATACATCATATATCTCTGTGTATCACTGTAGAGTGTGAGTGCGTCTATGTCATGAAGCGTGTGTATGTTGCCACCTTATCAGCACATTACGCTCCTTGATTGCACTCAGTTTGTGTTTCGTGATAAATGCAGTCTCCCTTTCACAGTGCTGCTAAAGTTAAGGGTTGGCTGCACAGAGATGGCACAAGTGGATTGAAAGCTATAAAATTATGAGACGCCTCTTCTCCATCCAGTAAAATAAATAATTTAAACAAAATATATATGGACCGATCTGATGAGGCTCTGCACAATCACATTTCAGTTACGGACCATGAATAATCTGCACAGTTGTACCGCGGCAGAGCGAGTGCCAGAGCTGTTTGTTCCGACTGTTTTGATGCTTGATTGCTCTGAAGCTAGCATCAATGGGATGCGCATGCTTAACATTTCATGAGAATGTATTCGAGTAGCTTGCGCCACCTGTGCCAGTGCTGATGAATTGAAAGCCTTTACTGGCGTCTCCAACATATACTGGAACTAGAACAATGGACTGGCCTCTCATTGTGTGAGCTTACAGAGGCAAGAACACGAGGGTGGGTGTGCGAGGGCTGGTGGGCTCTTGGTGGAGGCTGGAAATATTCTAGTGTCAGAGCACCTGACAGGATGACGAGCTGAGACCATTTGGGGTTTTTAAAGCGTCATGGCTTGTCTTGCACACCAGCTCTTTATGAGGGAACAGCTGGAAGTGCCATTGTCACTGGTCTGCATGTTTCTCCCACGAGGGCCACGGCGGTGGTAGCAGTGGCAGTCGGTGGTGGTGGGGGAGGGTGGCACACTTGGACAGTATGTCCACGGGGAATGCATCACATTCAGCACTCACTCTCCCCTCTGCTGCCACCGCAATACTCAACACCCCCCCCCCCCCCCCCCCCCCCCCCCCATTAGAGTGAGTGAGCTCAGCCTGCTGACAGCAGTGACAGGCCCAGCACAGGGAGACAATGGGGGGAGGGTAGGGCTGCCTCTGTGCTGGGGTGTTACATCTGTTTGGATCCTTGGCATAGCAGCCTGGCAAAGCGAACCGTCTGACTCGGTTTTATGATCAGAAATCTGCTTGGCAGTTTACAGAGGGAATATAGGAGTGTTCTCCCTTTGGAAGAATACCTTTGTGGAGATGACAGGTTGTCAAACGTGATTGGCTGTTGTGATACGCAGGGTTTGTTGGAATTACATTTGCATCTCGATAATTAAGATCATTTCTGTGTTTCCCTAACAGCCGTGGCTCTCTGACAAGGGTCTGTGGACTTTGTAGATGACAGATTCCTTTCTCTGGCATGCTGCGAGAATGCAGTAATTGGTAAACTGTTTGACCAGTTAGATTAATAAAAGACTCATTTCATAATAAACAGATTTATTATTCCACTGCATGCCACAATTTTGTTATCAACAAAAGCCTCTGTTACTCTCGGCTTTTTATTGAGAACGAAAATCCATTGAAAGTGGCTGAAGGCCTGACACAAAGCAACTGCTGAATACCTGCAAATCTCCCGGCTTAATTGATTATTTGTGCAGAGCTGTATATCTGCAAGGTGCAGGATACCCAGGGGAAATAATGTAAAACAGATAACAAGATGAAATGTGGGAGAATTGCTTTCTTCTGCCCATTTTATTAATCTGTTCCCCTTTTCTTATTCACAATAAGTTTCCCATTTAGGTTTTCCCATTACAGAAATGCTTCTTCACTCTTCTAAAAACGTGGCCTAAATTGAATGTTGAAAGTTGATTCAAGCTGGCAAGAAATGTGTTTGTTAGGAGGTTATTTTGATTTTTGAATAGCACGTGGAGGGGCTTGCTGCTGTGTGTACCTGAGATTCCCAGAGGAGAACATTTTATTTTCAAATCTCTTCTTCATTATTCGGCCTTTTCCCAGTTCGCTGCCTGCATTCAGAAAAATAAATTCATTAAGCTGATAGTATACACCAACTATGTTTTGTTTTTTTTAAAGCTATCCATTCAAATTATTCTCAAATTCAGGTTAGCAGGTGTTACGCTTCAACCAAGCTACGTGTCCTCCAAGGTGCAGTGGTATCGCCACAATGAAAGTGACTTTGATAAAACAACCTCCGGAAGATGGGATGTGAAATTACTGTGGAGCTCAACTCATGTTTGTGTCACTGCCGCTCTGCACCGTCCTATACCTTGTTTCATTTACTCCGGCCGAGCTCTTCGTTTTCCTTTCACAGCACTTGACAAAAAGAAAGTGGTATCGTTGGCATGCAGGACTGCTGCCACTCTGCACCAATCAAGCCACTGCAAATGGAGGAAGACATGAAAGCCTTTTGTTTTTGTTGTTTTTTCTCTAGTTTTTTTCTTTCTGTTTTTTTTTGCCATCATATCGAAAGCTTGGCATTAGAGCTGCACATCAGGCTGGACCACACAATTGCCTTCTTCGCGCGGGGCAGCTGCTTGGTTTCCATTTGCAGTTGGCCTCTGTCAGATTTCACCATTAGAGGATGTGGAGGATGGGGGACAATTTCTGAATAAGTCATGTCGTATGCACTGCCACAGAAACGTGGAGGACGTTGAGGATGAATGCAGAGATTGCTTGTCAAGGTAGTTTAAGTCTAGATACATGAAAAAAGGGATATCGCTTACGAAACATGTAAAAGCTCGCTTTAAAATTCTCGCCCTTCATGATATTGTTTCAACTAATAGAAGTGTTGCATAATGAATCTGTTATTTGTTATGTGTTTTTTTTTTGTCTCTTTATTGTGGTAAATTTTACAACTTTTACTTAGACTGTGGATTATTATTATTATTATTATTATTACTAATATTAACTCATTCACTGCCAGCCATTGGCAGTGAATGAGTTAAACCCATTGACTCATTCACTGCAATTGACGGCTATAGACGTCAATGGCAGTGAATGAGTTAATATTATTATCCTCATTGAATAAATAAACCAGTTCCAGCCTATAAGCCTTTAATATTACTCTCCATTAACTTCAGTGTATCAATGCTCCCATTCAGTCAAGATTCACTATATGCTCTTGATTGTTGAACATAAATTTTTCATCTTCATTTTGTGACCGGTTCACATTAGAGGTCTTCTCATAATTTTCCAAGCCCCTTTGTTTACCATTTTTTCTTCCTCTGGTGATCATCTTTCTGCACAACAACATAAGCTTCATAAGCTCGCTGTGACGTCAAAGATTGATGGGCGAAAGATTTCCAGCTGAGAGCCATTTCCAACCCCTAAGGCTCTGGTGTGATACAACCAGGTGATAGTTTCCTTGGAGGATTTTTGAAGGGGCATATTTTCTATCTTATCTCATCCAGGAGCAACCGAAGCATCGATCTTAAAGGATTTTTGCAGACTGCTTGTTATAGAATACAAAGCAAAGTATGCTGAACAAAAATTACAAGGCTTGAGAAGTTTTGATCACGCTGAGCATTTAGTGGCCTAATGCCTAAATCAAATTTGGGAGGTCTTTACGGCCAGAGTGCTTGGCTTTTGTGACAGTTTTGTTGCCACCGAGCCCTTTATGCCTGTGTAACAGGATTTAACTTCTTATTGAGAGCACGGTTTTCAAAAGGCGTTTGGGACAGGCAGTTGATGCGACTTCAGTGCACAACGCACTGCTAGGCAAAAGCAAGCAGAGGGGCGGTATTGTGGTTTATTTGGTCCAGTTCACACACAGCGCATAATGGATATTTAACAGCCCCAGCTTGCTGGAAGTATACTGTGTCCCAAAATGGTGCTGAGGACATCCGAGGGGCTGTGTGACTGCCAGGATGACACACCCATTAAAATACACTTAGTGCATTTCACTGCTGCAGCTCCACTCTGGATTCATGCCACAAGAATAAACACAACAAGCCGCACATCCCACCCACTTGTTATTGGAAGCTATCGGTGAATTCATACAGCATGCCAGCGTATACCTGGTCTATGTTCTAGCGAATTCTCAGAGTAAGGAGGTGACACTGTTTTAGATGTTCTGCTGTGTAAAATTAAATAAAATAAAATAAAGAAGTGAAATCTAGGGTAGCAGAAGTGAGCATGTTTCCCAGCTGTGCCTGTGGCAGGAGGAGGATCTCATCCTCTTCCTGCTCTGAGACCATACTGAATTATTGAAATAAGAGGCGCCTTTCTTTGTCTTGTAACTTGATGACAGACACTCAAGTCTCCATCCAGAGGCATAAACTCCTCCCCAACATTGGAATAGAAAGTTGTCTAATTGTAGCATTCACACGGGATTGTCCAAAGAATTTAATTTGATTTAATTGTATGCAAAACGTCCCAACACAGCTTATGTTTGTGCAGATATCGAAAGATCTGCTGCTGATATCTCACTAAGGAGGTTCTAAGAAGCAAAGAGAGTTACCTGAGCTGTGCCGTCAGGAGGACTCTTGTACTTGTAGCCATCAGCTGAGATTTCTCCAGAGTCGGCCTAATGATTCTTCTCATCATCGTGCTCCACTCAGCTTCCTCACACAATATGCAAGCTGTTTTGCATCAACCATAGTTCTGCACGGTTATACAAGATGCATTTCAGACAGCTAGCATATTCCTTTCAGATATTATCTGTACTGCAGTAGCTCATGAAGCGTTCATGAAGATTGCAATTCCTCTTTTTGCAGATAAAATATTAACTCAGGTGTTCAGACTGCATATATTAGAGAAATATCTAGCAAAATGTTTCTTATGTGATAAAAGATATCGCCCCCTACAACTCAGACTGAACTGATTACAGTTCATTCAATAATATCTCAAGATGTGGTCTTACTAGAAGGATGTTGTGCTGCTGCAGCTCAAACAGCACAGTTTGTTAATCTGTAATGACGTCATAACCAAGCAGTTCACAACAAATGCAGGTGTGTTCATCCACATCAGTGTTTTATATATAAAAAATAAGGACATTTGTGTTTGATGAGTTATTTCTTTGTTATAACAATGCTTTTTTGGCATCTTATACCATTTTCCTATACTATTCTATACTATTTCCTATACTATCCCACATTTGTGAGGAGAATGTATTTGTGGGTTGAGCAGCAGACTTGAGTATGTGGGTTGCGCCCATTAAAACCTTGCCAAATCTTCTCTGTCAATGCCAGCCAACCTATTCTGTGACCAGAACAACCACATTGGCTGACTTGCGATAAATGCTGGTTGAAAAATGGGATGCCATCCTACAGCAATGTGTGACCGAGCTGGTGAGCAACATGAGGAGGAGGTGCCAGGCTGTTTTGACTGTGTATGGTTCTTCCACATGCTTCTGAGGTCCCCGTTATTTAAGTTAGTAAAACCTCAATCATCTGGTCCAATAAATAACACCAAACAAGAGGCAATAGTAGAATAAGCAGGTTGGCACTGACAGATAAGGTTTGGAAAGTTTTACATACTCAAAATATATATATATATATATATATATATATATATATAGGGTGCAAGATGCTAGCAGGCAAGGCATACATGGAACGCCATAACCAAGTGGCCGGCGTAGTGTACAGGAACATCTGTGCCGAGTATAACCTGGAAGTCCCGAGGTCAAAATGGGAGATGCCCCCAAGGGTGGTGGAGAATGACCGAGCTAAGATCCTGTGGGACTTCCAGATACAGACGGACAAAATGGTGGTGGCTAACCAACCGGACATAGTGGTGGTAGACAAACAGAAGAAGACGGCCGTAGTGATCGATGTAGCGGTTCCGAATGACAGCAATATCAGGAAGAAGGAACACGAGAAGCTGGAGAAATACCAAGGGCTCAGAGAAGAGCTCGAGAGGATGTGGAGGGTGAAGGTAACGGTGGTCCCCGTGGTAATCGGAGCACTAGGTGCGGTGACTCCCAAGCTAGGCGAGTGGCTCCAGCAGATCCCAGGAACAACATCGGAGATCTCTGTCCAGAAGAGCGCAGTCCTGGGAACAGCTAAGATACTGCGCAGGAACCTCAAGCTCCCAGGCCTCTGGTAGAGGACCCGAGCTTGAAGGATAAACCGCCCGCAGGGGCGTGCTGGGTGTTTTTTGTTTATATATATATATATATATACACACATATACACACACACACATATATATATATGTGTGTGTGTGTGTGTGTGTGTGTGTGTGTGTGTGTGTGTGTGTGTATATATATACACACACAGTTATGGCTGAACCACAGTGAGGTGAAAATTGCAGAGAACAGGCCGGACAGATATGTTAAATTTAGTTTTCAAGTGTGCAAAAAGAGGTATTGACTAGTCAAAACCCCAGTGAAGCTGACTCTTGGTGTGGGTGATTGATTTGTACGTGGTCATTGAACTGAGCTTAGAGGTAGTTTGTATTCTATTAGACATCTCATGGGCTTTGCAACAAGGGAACAAAAGGGAATGCTGATGCCTAATTGCTGGCAAACAAAAGGACAGACACCACTTGCATCATGTCTGTGGACTGTTACTTCTGCTGCCGCTGTTTATAGGCTTTTTCTCCCTCAGTAGGTTTCACTTGTACATGTGCTTTGAGAGCTTTCTGTTCCCGTTGTGACTGAAGCTAGTGTGTATGGCTCTGTTCTAGCTGAAAGCTGTGTTTGATGTAGCTTTTATTTGTTGAATTGTCCATGTACCAACATTACACAAACTGTGTTCTGTATTTCTTGTACTATTAACGTCGGCAATAGAGAAATGCCACAATTCATACAACAAAACTGATTTGTTGAACGGAGAAACTGTGTGCGGAACAAACAACACATAAGTATAACTTAAGCTTCTTAAAAGTCATATTTAGATATATATTACATTTGATTGCACAGGTCTATAAATGGTGCTATATTGTGCTTCTCCTCTTCCTTCATAATCCCACTGTTGTCCTTGCACTGTTAGTAATAGTAGTTAAAATAGTAGTTAAAAGCAGACATTGAGAATGGCTTACAGGATTCAATAAAGATTGTGAATGTGAGTGCTTGCTTGGCAACCAAGGTCACCATTTCCTAGTTCATCATAGTACTAAAATAAAACCTAAAATGTCTTTATATAAAATTATAAGTTTTTGACCCGAAGCCTGAGATTTCGTAGATAACTAGCAGTTATAATAAGTAATTGTAACAAGACAGACTGATAGATAGATGTATCTATAGCTTTTAAAGGATGAAGAAACTGTTTTGTGCATCACCATTAAAAATTATTCAGTTCCTGACGCGTCACTCTGGGAACCCATTGGCTAATCTGTTAACTCAGCAGATTTTGGGGGCTTTTGGGCCAGTGTATCCAATCCAGATTTGTTTTTTAAGTTCACTAGTTAATGTTTAGGAATGTATGATGCTATACGCATGTGCTGCTTTAAGGGTGGCTGTAGCTCAGGAGACAGAGCAGGTCATCCACTAATTGGAAGGTTGGTGGTTTGATCCCTGGCTGCTCCACTCTGCACGCAATTTGAACCCCAAGTTGCTCTCTGATGTGTGATTGTTAGATAGAAAGCACTTAGGTGTAGAAAAAATTGCTTTAGGTGAATTTGGGAAGGTTGTATAAAGTGCTTTGAGTGCTATAGACGAACCAATCCATTTACTGCATGCAACCAAAGCTGCCTTAAATCTGATTGGTTAATTGAACAAAACCAACAATAATGTCCTTTGGATAAAAACCAGTAGTAGTACCAGTAACGCAGAACAGAAAATGCAGTGACAGTTCTAAAATGTTTTGACTTTTTGCCTTTTTTACAGATTCAGTACTTTTGAATTTTGCACTGACTTTACCTACGATGGGAAGCAAAAACACGTCATTGTAGTTAATAGATTATTGAAAGTACTTGTTTTTTTGCAGCTTTAGAAAATACCTATGTACTGACTAGCTATGAAAAACCTTTCACCCATTTTGCTCTCTCTTCTTTTGCCCTCTGTGTCTTTTAATTTCTTTCTTTTATCGACCAGAAATCGGAAATAAAGAGACATGATTGAAAATTGAATTTTCCTCTCCTCTTGAGTGATGGTGGCCTGTAATCTACAAACATTATTCCACTATGAAGGAGTTTGCTAGCTGATGAGAGCAGGCAGAAGCATTGTTTTCTTTGACCAAGAAAGCACTGAAATGTGTGCTGTCAGAAATGGCATGAGCCTTCATCACTGAAGACCTAAAAATAGATTAAAGGGGAACGGGAACTGAACAAATTTACTGCTCAGTGTATATTAATGTATTTGTGTACAATAAAAAAAACATTACCCATTACACTTGTGGGGGATAATAATACATGAAAGATGGTCTTATGTTGTTAAAATCTCACAACAGTCTGCTAAAGGCAAATTATCTGCAGAATCGTGGCTGATGAAATTCAAAGCATACACTTCTGTCTTGTGTGATGTGTTTTTGCTCATGTTTATTTCGTGCAGATCTCAGCAATACTGTGTAGAGCATGAGGCTGATGTGGAAATCCCTGGACAAGATGAGATGTCTGAGGAAACGCTCCACTATTCCCTTCCTCGGCTTCCTCATCACCTTCCTCCTCTTCCTGAACCTTTACATTGAAGATGGCTACGTGCTGGTTAGTCAATTGTTCTACGTATGCGCATTTGCAGAAGTGTTTTTACAGAGCATTAGACACTTTATGTTTGTATTTCTTCTGGATGTCTTCTTGATGCACACTTGACCACATTTCCAGACGTGCTTCCTGTTTGATGTGCAGTTGCTCTTTTGTAAGAGAGACATATTTAAATGTTAATGAGGTGGACACATTGAGATCATCTTTATGATTTATCATTTATTCATGATGCCAGCAACTCTTGTTGATCTCGGTATATTATCAGTGTTTGTTCTTTAAAATATTAAGGTGGTTTGGCGGCTTTTTCTCCTCACTGCCTGCAGGGGTTTAAACAAACCTTCTGAAATGGAGGTTTAGTTGTGTCATGTCAATAGATTTGATATCAATATAAAGAAAGAAATGTGTTTTCCGAGGCAACACTTGAGAAAATAGTGTTTTAAGCTACTTTGCTAAATTTGAATACTTGAAAAAATGTATATAATATGAAGTTTCACAACACAGGGGTATGTCTGCTGAGGATGAACTGCACAAAATAGTCAAATGGTCCTGGTCAAACACAGATTTGGGGTGTGTGAGGGGCTTCACTGTCAACTGCAATGTTTTTCATCAGTTTAAGGCTGTTTCAGTGGTTCTGTATGTTTAGAAGCCTTGTAAAGTTTTACCCAGTACTGAAATGATCAGCAGTATCCTAATATACACAAACCCTAATACACATGCTATACATAGCTAGTTTTCTCAGCTATCCATCAACCTGGCTCTTCACAAAATGAATCTAGTTCTTCTTCTTCTGATCAGGAAAATAGGAAAATTGTTCTTTTAATTTTTGCACATAAAGAAGCTCAATTACAGGATAAAAGTACTGCTAGCTACTAAGCTATACACTTTAAAAACACCTTGAAGCAACTCTTGTTGTGATTTGGCGCTGTTGCGATTGTACATAAAATTGACTTGAACTGAATTTAAACCGAATACTCTGAAAATCAATAGATGTTAATGCATGTCATAGAGCTTCAATAATGATGGGAATGGTTTCAGTCTTAAACTTTACAGGCTTTCCATGTTTTTTGCGGAAATGTTTAAATATGTATAATATGCCAAGACACAAATTTTTTACTTTTCATTTACTTGTCAAAAGAAACATCTGATGTCCACCTTATTTGATGCTGAGATGTGAAATACTTTATTTATTTGATAATTGGGAACTTTAATAATTTACATAATTAGATTTTTTTTCCAGATTTTTTTGTGTGCATCAGTTGATAATGTGTTTTTTTTTTAATGTTTTGCTCCAGGAAGGGGATAAAAGGCAGCTTAGGGAAACATCAGTCCACCCTTCAAGCTCAGAACGATACGTCCACACCTTCAGAGACCTGAGTAATTTCTCTGGATCCATCAACGTCACATATCGCTATCTCGCTGGTACCCCACTGAACCGCAAGAGTAAGTTTACTGTTTCTTTTTAATAGAAATTTACATTGAGTCTTTCATGGGCCGGGGCAAATTACAGTGAATTGTATTTGCAAGAAGAGGATGCAAAATTAAATTTAAAATCTGTGACATTGGGATTTAATGCATAGCAATAAACAGAAACTGCTCCACAGGGGCTTCTTTACCTCAACATTAAATTCTTCTTTAGTGCTTTGTGCTTTATTCACAAAGCTTTTATGTCTATTTTCCCTCATAGACAATAACTGTGTGCTGTTAAATAAGTGAGCACTGAGCACAATTGTTTATTCAGCAAAAATATTTAGAAAATGCTTTAGAAAAATACAAATGCATTTAAAAATTTGTATTACGTTTATTTTCTCAAATAATACTGGTGGACTTTGACATAGTTTGAATTCAAAGTGACTTTCAACTACGCTGGAACTTTGGTCATGTGATAAGGGCTGATTGTAAATAAAGATCAGCTGATGACCATTTGAAGGCTCAGGAAGCAACTAATAAGCAGACCTTGAAATAAATTTACTTAAACTCTAATTTCACGTTTACAATTTTAGGAGTATATTTTCTCAGACAGCGTTGAAACTTATGCAGTTCATCTGAAACCTGTCCTTTAAAGATGTTTTTGGAAATAGTGATCAAAGTTGACATTCATATTTTTTATTCACAGAGTATCTCACCATCGGGCTCTCATCTGTCAAAAGAAAAAGAGGAAACTACCTCCTGGAAACGATCAAATCCATATTTGATCAGTCCAGTTACGAGGAACTGAAAGAGATTGTGGTTGTCGTCCATCTGGCGGACTTTGACCTGGTCTGGTGTGAGAACCTGGTGCAGGAAATCACCAGGAAGTTTGCACACCACATCATAGCTGGACGTCTCTTAGTAATCCAAGCTCCAGAGGAGTACTATCCGTCTCTGGACGGATTGAAAAGGAACTACAACGACCCAGAGGACAGGGTCCGTTTCCGCTCCAAGCAGAACGTGGACTACGCTTTCCTGCTCAACTTCTGCACAAACCTCTCCGACTTCTACATGATGTTAGAGGACGATGTGCGCTGCTCCAGGAACTTCCTGACGGCACTGAAGAAGGTGATCACCTCCAGAGAAGGTTCCTACTGGGTGATGTTGGAATTCTCCAAGCTGGGCTACATCGGGAAGCTGTATCACTCCAGAGACCTGCCGCGCTTGGCTCATTTCCTGCTCATGTTCTACCAGGAAATGCCCTGCGACTGGCTCCTCATCCACTTCAGAGGCCTGCTTGCACAGAAGGACGTGATCCGCTTCAAGCCTTCACTGTTCCAGCACATGGGCTACTACTCCTCCTATAAAGGTGCCGAGAACAAGCTGAAGGATGATGACTTTGAGGAAGACTCCATAGACATTCCCGACAACCCCCCCGCCAGCCTTTACACAAACATCAATGTCTTTGAAAACTATGACGCCACCAAGGCTTACAGCACAGTGGACGAATACTTTTGGGGAAAACCTCCCTCCACTGGAGATTTCTTTATTGTAGTCTTTAACAAATCTACCAAAATCAGTAAAATTAAGATTGTTACTGGGTCTGATGACCGGCAGAATGACATTCTTCATCACGGAGCTCTGGAAGTAGGAGAGAAATTAGTTGGGACTAAAAAAGGCAAACAGTGTTCCTCTTATATCACATTAGGAGAGTTTAAAAATGGCAACATTGAGGTCCATGACGTAGACCACAAAATAGCCTTTGACATTGAGTGTGTACGCATTGTGGTCACAGGCAGCCAGAAAGAATGGCTCATTATCAGAAGTATAAGTTTATGGACTACGCAACCCCCCAGCCAATGATGACTATACAGAGACTTTTAATATGTCATAAAGGCAAAGGTTTTTATTATTATTTAGTAATGTATGTATTTCCAGATTTATTTATTCATTTTATATGTATTTATTGATACTCGTTTTGATTGCCAAATCAATCTATAGTTTTTTACCTGCAAGTTGTACTCTTAGTGGAGCATCTTCACAGTCATTCTCAAGGACTGTTCAGCTGACCTCAAAGTGTTCATTAACACATGTTGAAGTGTTACAGGAGTTTATCCATTTCAGCTTTTGATAGCGATCCTTAATACATGGCTGGGTGATAATTCACTGTTATTGTTTAGCAGCTTTAAGTAATATCATGTCACAATGTTCTGATTGTTGGGTTTTTGTTTAGCTTTGTTTTGACTATTCTCCTGCCCAAAGGAAAATATGGTTTACAATTTCAGTATTTTGTTTCTGTAACAAAATTCCATGAAAAGACTAAAACATACTATTTTGTACTCTCTATCTCCAGTGTGATATACAGCATGTTGTTTCTCAGTGTCGTTAAGCTCAGTTATCCAAAATATCATTTTACCCTGTTTCTGCTCTTACATGGTTGCCAAAGCACTAAATACAAAATAATGTATCCTTTGCTTACAGCGCCCAGCAGTAACAGCACTGGAGTTTTTGGAAAGTTTTGAGAGATCGAGCAGAGTTTTTGTGTTGGCTTTTTTTTTTCATGGGATTTGTTGACAATAACAAAGTTGTGGGGAAATTCAGTTGAAAGTGTAGTCATTAAGAGTTTTTCTTCATACATTCACACATTTAATATGCTCAAAATGATAACTGTGAAAGACGAGCACCGCATTGAACACCGTCAAGGTCATAAATGCATGATTATGCGTCCATTTGGTGTACAGTATCATTCATATTTAATAACTGTCAAATTTTAGAAACTGTTGAGCTGATACTACGCTCAGTCATCACACCCACTCACCCATTAGTAATTCAAATAACTATATATTATTTAGGAATGTTTTTGAAAGCTTTTCAGGAAGGCACTTCATGTAAATGATGAACACAAATTTTATTTGTAGGACACTGTACTACTGATTTGCTGCAGTTTTTTGTTTCGGAGTATTATGAAGTACTAATTTATAATTGAAGGACTTATTATTAAGTGTAACATGGTATTCTTTAAACAACCACCTTATTGAAAATCCTGTAGGGTTTTTTTTGTTGTTTGTTTCTTTGTTTTTTTTGTTTTTTTATCATGACGGACAATGAACTGGCAAAAGTGTAGCCCTTGGATTTCTCTCTGAGGATGTCCCCTCTTGACCCTTAATCATTTTCCAGCTCGAAATCTCATCAGGAAGTGTCAGAGGTCATTGTTGCCTTGAATATTCATCAAGTAACACCAGATTTCTCTGCTTTAAATATTCTTTCCTGTTTAATCGTCTTCTTAGTTACGGGTAAGGCAGATGTGTGACTGAGTTGAGCTCTTTTTCAAACACTGTATATCCTGTCAGCGCTGCTGACGGGAGAGCACTGTTTGTGTTCGCCCATCTTCTCCAAGAGCTGAGATTAGATTGCACAGTGAGAAATGGGCCAGGTCTGCTCATACGACTCTTTCTTTTTTTTTCCTTTCTTTTTTAACAACACAGTTTTCCTCCTAGTAAATTGGTCTGTGTTTGCCTCACTCTCTACACCAGCAAAACAACATCTTCCCTGGAGCTATAAGATCTCAATTCGTTCTTTCCCCAGTGCTGGGCTCTCACTCCTTCACTGTTTCTGCTCTTACATGGTTGCTTCTCCGTGATCTTTGATCTCTGTTCATACAGTTTCTTTTGGGGGAACTTGCTTGAGTTTCCCCTGAAGATGCTTTTGGGCTCATTGCTCAATATTGTTAAACAGCTAACCTTCTGAGAATTAAGCAGACACATGGCATGTTAACTTATCATTGCCATGATACCCAAAGCAGTTCAGTACCATGCTTTAAAAGTAACCTTGTTGTGTGATCAGAATCTGCTATATGTCACATTAGTTTCTAAATTGAAGTGGTGGCAAGAAATGTTTACATTGTACCGATGTTCTTTAGGAACATGCAGCGCACGCAGGTCATCATTAAGCATGCTGGAACAGTTTTGTACAGCTTTGTTCCGCTTGTGTGATAGCCACCTGTTTCGTGTTTTCCCTCAAGGTCTTGTTCAGTGTTACAGATCGAGACCTTTCACAGATTGGCTTGTACTGCAATCTTGAAATTCTCCCTGAGCAAATCCCCCATGTACTATCTGAAATGAAATTAGAATGCCCACCACCTTACAATACAGCTTATTGTTTTTCCTCAACATTTCCCTGGGAAAACCACTATTCATTTTAGTAAATGATTCCAGGACCTGCATGGATCAGCTCCTTGGAGGGGATGTTGTTTGAATGGATGATGCTTGGAAGCACAATTTACATTGTGCTGTGCGTGTGTGTGTGGCATTCTTCGTGACACACATTGCGGTGCCAATTCAACCCAGTGTTACCTGCTTATTACCTGCCTATGAGCTATAAACACATGATGTTATCACAGGGCAGTTAGCTGTTGCACAAGTGGTAATGGATAGCTTTAATAAGCCTCATCTCCAAGCAGTGCAACCATGTTGTGAAGGTGATATTTGTGGAGGAGAAATTGCTGTCTGGTCTTTATATGAAATAAGATGTCAGCTAAAAGTAGCCGCACACTGCAGAATTATGGACAGATTTACATCTTGAGGATCAACAAAGCCTGAATAAATTCCTCAAAAGAATATCAGCAAACTGCTGTGCAGAGCATTCTTTGCTATTGGCAATATGTTTGGAAACCTCAGTTCATACTATGGCCTTGGGTGAACCGCGTGAAAAGGATCCATTATACATTTGTCTTAATACTTAAAGGGCCCTTTAATTTTCTTAAGGTTACAATTGTCTAAAATCAAAGAGTAACTGCATCAAACCTCACCGGACCTGTGAGGGAAAAAGCAGAACTTTATGATTCACCTGCAGGAAACTAACTATCTAAGTTGTTCAGTTATATTGGCTTTGAAGGTCTAGTCCCCAAAGCTCTGAGCAAATGATGACTGTGTGAACGTGATGTGTGGGAGTTATATGAAACGTGAGCTGTCTTCCAGTGGAGCATGTACAAAGTGCATGAACAAAAGCATTTTCAGTGGATAAAACAACTCCTTTTGTATGTAAGGATCTATGAATTATTGTTCAGCTTCTGCTAATGAAATTGTTCTGAGTCTGTACGTAGAAGCCTACCATTCACCAAGTTTAGAGTTGACATGCTGTATATTGTTAAGTGGAGCGGGTGTGTTAAGATGTTGTTTCTGTGTCTGTTTTACTTTCCATCGTTCTCTAATTGGTACTGTATTGTAAGATGACATATATTTTTTTATACATATCATTTCAAATGTTGTATTGTAAATGCTGTATTTAAAAATAAGTTAGATTAAACAAATGAATGCTTACTTTGTTGTGCACTGACTTCTAAGACACACCAGTAAGCTCAATGGATCACAACATACTGAATATATGTCTGCAGTGTGTCGGGGCTTGAATCGTTGCTTTGAAAGCCCAGCGGATAACTAAACAGCATTTACATGACTCTAAATCAAGAACTAGTTTTGCTTCAGTGTGAAGAACGACATTAAAAAAAGATCATACTCTTACAACATACATTTTCACTAAAACTAATAATTGACATTTGAAGTTTCTTTAAATTTGCAGCAAGAGCGAGCCTGCTTTACTCAGATGCAGTTGTAGCTTAAAGCAGAAAACATACATTATTCATTTCAATATTCATAAGCTTTCTGCTCTTTTTCCTGCATACTTAATGAAAGTGTACAGATGATCCCAGAGAAATTGGGGGTGGTGTGTGAGGGGGTACTGTAACGTGTAAAGCTTTGTGCTCTTGGGCCATTGGTCAACACGAGTCACATATTTTCTGAAAATGCACTGTCAGGCAAAAATGCATTCTGAAGCAAACAGTGTTGTTAAAGTGGGACTTTATACAGTCTAACATGCTGTATAAGTTTTATGGCCGGTGTAAATGGATACATAAGCCTCTGTACGGTAAGTGTCTGTTTAACATGTGCCCAGTGCATTAAAAACAACACCATCTTTTATATATATATAAATACAGGCATTTTACAATTTACAGTGTTATCAGCAGTGTTATCTCCACTTAGTAGATATACACTTAAACAATCTATTTAAACCCATCTCTTAGAACATTTTTATTTTGTAGAACGTTGTACAACAAAATGTACAAATTATGACAAAAAATAAAACTAATTAAATAAAGAAAAACTCCACTCCATGTTTGATTATATGAATGGGTGAATGAGGCATATTGTATAGGGTGCCTTAAGTGCTCAAATACAGTAGAAATCCCCATATAAGAAACAGCCCATTTACCATTTACTATGGGAAAATAAACAGGTTTTCCAACAACTATAAGATTAATTGCCAAGAAGCACTGTTACAACAACAATGCAAGAAATGATCAACCCAACATAAATTCCTTTACTTTTTCTAAGTTCATATGAAGAGCCAAGATAATATTGTTCAATGATAGCAGGAATAACAATGAGACCACAGAAGGTGGGCTGAAAACATTTTACACATTCCTAGGCCATAAAATGATACGTCAGCACAATCTGCTGATTCTACTTTTTTATTTTATTTTTTATTTAGAAACTAAACGTTTATGTATGTTTATACACATGCATACGTACAATAAAAAAAATCAAGTTCAAAGTCCATTTCCCTTCACTTCAAACAGAGTTTAATTCATCAAATGAAGACAATTAGTGATCATCACTTGAACAAAATATGGAGGTGGCTGTCATGAACATTTATTATCTCATATGTATGTTTTTTTATGTATGTGTCGTTGGTTTGGGGGGGGGGGGGGGGGGGTTTAACCAGAAATTAGTAATTTCAGAATTCAAGAGATCACATAATCAGAAGTGTCTCGGTAGCTGTAACCTAAATAAAGCTGAACTCCTGGAGAAAAAGCCACACGGGCATGTAAAGAACATGCAAACTGCACACAGAAGGAGGCTATCCTGGATCAAACTCTCTTGCTGTGAGGCTGCTGTCAAGTTTAAAAACAACACGTTTAAAAAAGTGTTCTTGGGGGATTTTCATTTTTTTTTGCAAGAATCCGATGAAACACGAGTGACAAGGTTATTTCCCAGCAGTGCGTGAGTGAATGAACATTTTATAAAGTTTTACAAAACCAAAATGAACAATGTCACTCTTATCTATAAAACCTTTCACTGAATCAGTGAGAGTCCATGAAGTTGGGAGATACAGGGACTGCTTTTAAAATATAGAGAAGCATAACATATTAATTAGAAGGAGTGGAATAATTCTCACTGACAACTGGAGTTTATTTAATCAGGAACGTCAAACAATGCTAAAGATTTAGATTTCAAATTTGGATGCAAACTAACTTTTTTTTTTATAGAGGAATGGTACAGAATCAATAAATATTAGGAGTTTCATGACATGTTTAATAAAGGAGTTGGGACTTGATAGCACTGGCTCTGTTTCAGAGCCTCTGAGTGTTTTGTCACAGTCGTCTCTGTCTCGCTCCACATGCTGCCCTTCAAAGTCATCCAGAACCAAATGAAAGGTAAGCATACATGACGACCCGGCGCCCGAGAAACCACGGCTAATACACACCATGAAGGAGCCAGGGAGGCAAGTAAAAAACCAATATCCCACATAACAAGACCTGCGCTGTGCACAGTGGGAGACATCGGCCAATCAATGCTGTGGTTGCCATGGTGCTGCCAGCACGAACCTGCACAGGAGGAAAAACCCCACATGATATCAAACTGATATGGATTGTGTGGATTTCCTCATTTGCCTCTTGATCTGTCCTGCACTCTCTGGGAATTCAACATTGTAGATGGATTTTAATTCCACCTCACATGTCTATTAAGAAGCTGCAGCAATGTGTTCAGCAAATCAAAAGAACAATGGGCGAGGCTTGTTTGTTATTTTGGCTGCTTCTTCTCTTAAGGTGCAGATGCAATATGCTGTCATGCACACAGTAGTGCAGCATCAAAGCTTGTATATAGCTTTTGATTGGGTCCATTTTGTGCCTTGTGTTTTATGGAGCTCTTACAGCACAGACCCACGAGCCAGGTGCACTGGCTGAGGTTGGGCCAAGCTGGGGAAATGGTGGAGGAGAGATAAAAGACATATTGAGGAAGCTGAAAAGAAGTGTAATGAACAGGCAAATGGGCAAGTACGGGGGATTTGAAAGCATTGAATTTGAAGCAAAGCTTAAGGTAGAGAAACACAAAGCAGGCCCAGATGATGAATGACTCGTAATAACCTGGCTAGCAACCTGTGATTGTGTGCCTTTCAGTGATGGAGGAGTCCCCGAGCATTTTGGTGCTATCGTGTTGATGAGAAGCCAGTTACAATAGATGCTGAGATGCCTGAGCCAGCCTGTGCTGCTGGTTGTGGAATCAGAGTGCATTCCTAACAGCCAAAACTATGATGAAAACGGCTGAGGGTAAACAAAAAAAAACATATGACGCATTTGATCATCTTTTGTTTTCAGATGGTGGAAAAGCGAAGCAATGAGAAGTAGAATCTACTTGTGCTGACTGGGGGCTTCAGCTTTCATCAGCAACTGTATGTAAACAGCAGTATACTGGTATTCTTAACATGAGAAGTACGATTGATTGACGGCATGACTGGAAGGAGTGGTGGAATGCATTTATCTTGCATGTAAAGTTTCAGTGTACTCATACTTTCTATGCTATAATACTTTGCACTATATTTTTGGATGCAAATATTTCACTTTCTGACCTCTGTGCAGATTATTCAGACCTAAATTTGCTGCTCTTACACTGACGTTTGTATCCCAGTATCAGGTGGGTCTCCCACTTTGGATATGACAGGGTAGCATTAGCAATTTATAGCCATGAGACTGTGTTGTTTATGTTCTTTATCTTTCTCTGTCACACCAACCCTCTGCATATCCTCCCTCAATACATCTATGACTCTTCTCTGTGATCTTCCTATTTTCCTTCTGCCCAGCATCTCTATATTCAATACCCTTTGTCCAATATATCTACCATCCCTCCTCTGCACATTTCCAAACCATCTCACCCTTGCCTCTCTAGCTTTGTCTCCAAACAGCTCAACCCTAGCTCTCCCTCTGATGTACTCATTTCTAATCTTGTCTATTCTGGTCACTCATGGTGAAAATCTTACCATCTTCAGCTCTGCGTCCTATCTTTTTGTCACCAAACTTAGATCATAGCAGGTCTAGCACCACTATTATCTTGTAAAACTTCCCTCTCACTCTTGCTTCTGTCCTTCTGTCACAAATCCCCTCTGACACTCGTCCTCACCCAGTCCACCCTGCCTGCACTCTCTTCTTTCACCTCTCTTTTGTAGTTGGTTTGGGTGGTTGACCCCAGGTATTTAAACGTATCTACCTTCATGACCTCTGCTCCTTGCATCTCCACTGTTAGTCTCATTCGCACACATGTATTCTGTCTTGCTTTGTTTCCTCTTATCTGCAGAGCATACCTCCACCTCTCCAGGTTCTCTCTCACCTTCTTTCTACTCTCAGTACAAATCCCAAAGTCGGCTCCAAACCTCAGTACACAGAGACTCCTGCCTGAGTCTCATACTTTAATACTGTTAATATACAGTTTCATCACGTGAGTTCTTTATGCAGTTCTCTGGAGGAGAGGAGTAGCTCTAGTTTTGTTGTTGTTTTTGATTTTTAAATGTCATCATGAGAGTCTGGAGTGGTTGATTTGCTTTTAGAGCAAACTTCAAGTGACCAGTTGAGGAACTGGCTGTCACACATGGGGAAAAAAAAAAAAAAAAAAGTAACGGCATATAACTGTGTAGGTCATGAGTTTAATTACATGGGCTAAGCCACAATCTCACTGCATAGATTATCCATTGCAAGGGCAGGCAACCTCAAGAAAATTCTTTTCATTTGCCGTCATGATGTTGAACATTAACCACGAACCCGCCCAGCAGAACACTGCGTGCTTCCCTTTAACAACTCCCATGGCATTTACAGGGTCTTCTTGAGGAGTGGAGATAAAAGGGACTGTGCTGCAGGCGCTGCTGGAGCCAGCTTCTGCCTCAAAGTGTATAGTCCCTACGGCGAATGAGAGTTTAATCGCTCCCAATTGCTTTGCTTCACAAAGGTGTGACCCCCCCGCACCCCTCCCGTCCCCCCTCTCCTGTTCCCACCACCACCCTCCCATCTGTCTCTCATTGTTGCCAGCGAATAAATCTTGCCGCAGGGAGATGTGCTGCTACTTTTCCTCAGTCTCCTCTTCCCTAAAACCTTCACTTTCAGTTTTGTAATGCTTTCATCCAACTGGGAACAGGGGAAGGAGTAATCAAAACAATTACCTAAGTCCCATTTCGTTTCATATGAGACTTGTCTTTTTTCATGTGAATTGTCTGCCAGGATGAAACAGGTTGTGTCTTGGGGACTTTTTGTGGAACATCACACAGGCAGCAGCTGTCACAACACAAGAACAGCTTCAGTGGCATGCTGGTTTTACCAGCAGGTTTATCACTTGGCTCTTTCGACAAACAATTACCAAAAACAAAATGAAAAAGAAGAAGTGCAAAAAAAATTCACTTTAGTTATCAGAAGACCTTCATGGTAGAACTTATAGCACTGTGTAGAAAACAGACAACGACAGTGCGCGTTTCACTATTATTACCTCTGGGGATTGTTATCTATTTTCTCAAATGATACAAAAAAAAGCTTCCTCAGTGACAAGCTTACCTCATAGTGTGCCTCATGATTAGCCAAACAGATGAGAAAAAGGAAAAAAAATAAATAAATTTTAAAAAGCCAGGCAATATTTTGGCAGATCAACAGAGCTTTGACTTTGATGAGACAAAATGAGCTCACCACAAGATATAACATATTTCCTGGCCCTCCCCACTGCTCATATCTATCCACTACAGTAACTCTCACACTCTCAGGCATGTCGTCCGAAATTGTAAAGGCCTTAATTAAAGATTAATGTCAGGGTTTCTTGCATGCGCCGCTTAGATAACACATTTCCCAGGGCGCAAAGCTTAAAATCGCACAGGCTGGACACCAGATTTTTCAGCTTTCAGAACAAAAGCTCTCAGTTCTCTGGCCAACCAGATCTTTTCAGTTGAAGGACAAGCAATAACAGCTCCGCTACTGTCTTTTGCAATGCCACCAGTGTGACTGAGGATGGGGGGGTGGGGGGTGGGGGGGTGGGGGGGGGGGGTGTTTTAATTATCATAGACAGTCACAGTGACACAATCAGCCAGTTGAAGACCCACTGCACCAACCGCACGTCCCTCTTCCCCCTCGAAACAATTACTGATCCTTGTCTTATTCATGAAGCCTGCTTATAATGCCAGGGCATCCTGCAGAGTGGAGGGATCTGTCTGTGAGAATCAGCCTTGTGAATGCCTTTCCACACACAATGGCGTACATGTATGCACAGGAAGCAATTCAACCACATGTATGCATGTGTGCTTATGTAAACATGTGTTTCAGCACTGTCAGACAGATGTAGATGAGATCTGACCAGCTCCAGTGGAGCGCCCCGCAGTGCCGGCAGTGCTGCAGTGGGGCTTGTTGCTTTAACTGTCACCTGACAAACAACGCCTTGTCCCATCATCTCTTCTTTGAGGACAATAAGATCCACAAACAGTGTCACAGCAACCACACAGGGACATAAACGTACATGTTCAAAATCAATATACTAAGTCTTATTGTGAGAGAGCTTGTGTAGGTGCAAGTGAGATAACTCTGATGGTTTGAAAGCCATGTAATATAGCCCTTTCTGAACACCTACACTGTAGCCGTCTCTAAATAACAAGTGTTAAAAGAACAAGAAAGAAAGAGACTTTCATAAAGTAGTGAGAGAACTCTGCAATAACCAGCAGCTGTCTTAGCCATAAGATAACAAATAGTTCTGCAGCACAGAGTGTCATATTTACTTAACTTTTCTGGAGTTAGAGAGACTATGTTACTGCCGACACTTTTACTGTGAGAGCACATCTTGAGCCTTAAACTTAGAGTGAATGCCAGTTTCAGTCATTAGTTTAGTTTGGTATCGCCTTTGTAGCTGTTAAGGTGATGGTTCAGTTTGCCCTGTTCAGCAGCGACTTCTGTGTGGTACTGGCATAATTATACAGGTGAACTATGAAACTGTGTCAGTGATCATACAGTATCCATAGCTGTAGTTCTATGGAGAATGCATATACATCGCCAATTTGCTTGTTTCATTAGCAATAACACCAGGAATAGAAAAGCCAGAGATGGCGTTGAATGGGTGAGGTCCATTGGTTTCCTTTATCAGAATGTGTGAAAGGACTTTCTGATAAGCCACTGACAATTACCAAAGAAACAGAGAATAGCCTTTGTTTAATTAACTCAAGTCAGATTAGCAAGAACATTTACTGAAAACGTACCTAGTAGACCCTGGTTGTGTTATCCTTGCAAAAAAGACCGGATTAACACTCTGCCAAGCCAAATACCCATGGCTGCCTAAAGCTCAAAACTCATTATCTGTGAACTGCTTAATTCGATTAACATTTGCTTAAATTAAACATTTAATTAGTTATAGACATGTGATAGTTGTAGACATATAAGACATCCTGGGTAATATGTTATCCAGGCATGCAAACAAACATATCAGGCATTTCTGGCAGGCAGTTACCCCCTTTCCTCCAACAGTGCCATGAGCAAGATCATTGTCTTGCTAATCATGTCAGTCATGTCAAGTGTCAAGTTTCTCCTAAGTATTAAAGCTCCTAATCCCTTCTTAGCACATCTTAGTAACATCGGTTGAATTCAGTTTTATTTATACAGCACAACAGTCGTCGCCTCAAGGTGCTTACAGTAAAAAAAAAAAAACCCATTTGGCAAGGGTGAGAAGGAAAAACTCCCTTTTAACAGGACGAAACCCCTGCCAGCCATCTGTCGCAACTATTTGGGAGTAATGGATAACTATAGGCCAACCTTTAAAGGTTCTGACTGCCTCTGTTAACTTAAATAAATGTCATGGGGTTTTTTGACTTGGCATTTTGTTTGTGTTCTCCAGTGGTGGCGAACACTGAACTGAGTCTCTTAAGCCTTTTTTTTTTTTGTTGCCCTTTGTCTCTGTCTGCTGTCTAACTAACCAGGGAGCATTATTCACAACTGACATTGACAGCCTTACCTGTGACAATAAACTGCATTGACATGGCTCTCCCTTCACTGCCCTTGCTGAAGGCTTCGGTAATGCAGCCCATATGCAAGCCCTAATTACTTTCTCCGATGGCCCCTGCAACAAGGTCACACTTGTTATGCCACTGTCCCATCCACACAATCAGATTTTTTACAAAGGAAGCTAATCTCATTCCTTCACAAGCCATTATCTTGATCGGACTGGCTTTTTACGCAATTTGCAACGCTGTCCAGATGAGAGAATGACTTTCCTTTAGGAGTGAAGACGCTCCTATCAGCATCCCAGTGAGAAGCTTCAAGCTGTCAGCCAACATCCACCAACTCCAAATTGGAGTTAAATTGAAGAGGCGTTCGGCTGGAGAAAGGCCAAGACAAGCAGGCCAGAGCACTGCTGCAGCGGCAGATGTCGATGAAGGTTTTTAATGGAGTTGAATTAATTCACGCAGGGTGTAATTTGTCCCGTGGATGTGGGAGGCGTACTAAGCCTGAACTTTTTCAGGGTCACAAGAGTCGTTATATTGATAAACATCTGCTGAGGCAGCCTGCAAATTTGCAAAAACTGACAGATCTGTTCTGATGTTGAGATAATGATAAATAGCATTCCTCCAGCGCGAGGCTTGTTGTAAAGCCAGAGCTGCACCCTCACATACAGTTGTGGTCAAAAGTTTACATACACTTGTAAAGAATATAATATAATGGCTCTACCGAGTGTCCCGTTATTTCTAAAACTCTAATTTTTCTCTGATAGAGTGATTGGAACAGATACTTCTTTGTCACAAAAAACATTCATGAAGTTTGGTTCTTTTATGACTTTATTATGGGTTAACAGAAAAAAGTGATCACATCTGCTGGGTCAAAAATATACATACAGCAGTGCTAATATTTGGTTACATGTCCCTTAGCCATTTTCACTTCAATTAGGCGCTTTTGGTAGCCATCCACAAGCTTCTGGTTGAATCTTTGACCACTCCTCTTGACAGAATTAGTGCAGTTCAGTTAAATTTGATGGCTTTCTGACATGGACTTGTTTCTTCAGCATTGTCCACATGTTTTCAATGGGGTTTAAGTCAGGACTTTGGGAAGGCCATTCTAAAACCCTTATTCTAGCCTGACTTAGCCATTCCTTTACCACTTTTGATGTGTGTTTGGGATCATTGTCCTGTTGGAACACCCAACTGTGCCCAAGACCCAACCTTCGTGCTGATGATTTTAGGTTATGTTGAAGAATGTGAAGGTAATCCTCCTTCTTCATTGTCCCATTTACTCTCTGTAAAGCACCAGTTCCATTGGCAGCAAAACAGCCCCACAGCATAATACTCCCACCACCATGCTTGATTGTAGGCATGGTGTTCTTGGGGTTAAAGGCCTCACCTTTTCTCCTCCAAACATATCGCTGGGCATTGTGGCCAAAAAGCTCGATTTTTGTTTCGTCTGACCACAGAACTTTCCTCCAGAAGGTCTTATCTTTGTCCATGTGATCAGCAACAAACTTCAGTCGAACCTTAAGGTGCCACTTTTGGAACTAGGGCTTCCTTCTTGCACGGCAGCCTCTCAGTCCATGGAGATGCAAAACACGTATGACTGTGGACAATAACACCTGTGTTCCAGCAGCTTCTAATTCTTGGCAGATCTGCTTTTTGGTGATTCTTGGTTGACTCTTCACCCTCCTGACCAATTTTCTCTCAGCAGCAGGTGATAGCTTGCGTTTTCTTCCTGATCTTGGCAGTGACGAAACAGTGCCATGCACTTTATACTTACAAACAATTGTTTGCACTGTTGCTCTTGGGACATGCAGCTGCTTTGAAATGGCCCCAAGTGACTTTCCTGACTTGTTCAAGTTAATAATTCACTTTTTCAGATCCATGCTGAGCTCCTTTGACTTTCCCATTGTAGCGTTTGTGGGCGTTTGTATCCAATGAGCCCTATTTAACTGGCCTAAGAGAAGTCAGCAGCTGTAGTCACTCATAATCACTCACAAGAAGTTAAGAGGCCATGCTATGAAGCTCAGTTCACTGACAACTTTGTAAGTCACCAAAATTGCTAATTCATGTTGCTGTATGTATATTTTTGACCCAGCAAATGTGATCACTTTTTTCTGTTAACCCATAATAAAGTCATTAAAGAACCAAACTTCATGAATGTTTTTTGTGACAAAGAAGTATCTGTTCCAATCACTCTATCAGAGAAAAATCAGAGTTTTAGAAATAACGGGACACTCGGTAGAGCCATTATATTATATTCTTTACAAGTGTATGTAAACTTTTGACCACAACTGTATGTTTGCCCAATACTGAGTAAATAGAGAGCGTTAAAGTAAATAACTGCCGATTTACTCTCCTAGTTAATTTTCCAAATTTAAATTGGCCAATTTATTGTTGAGTGAATTCTGTGCACCATACCGTGGAAAGGTTTTGGCTCTACAAGTAAGGAGGATTTCAAATGCATGTAAATGAAAGAGCTTTAATCTACCAGTTGTTAAACAGCAGAAGTTCTTCTAAGCAGTTTCTGAAAGTGTTTAGCTTTTAGCTCTCTAACTGTCTAACGTCAGCCACCACACTTCTGTTACAGGAGTCCTTGTTCTTGTAGTTGAAGATAGTGTATGACTCTGGTTGTATATCTCGAGTCAGTGACGTCCTGTAGAAAATTACATGAAGAATCTGATCATCTGAGGTGCCAAAAGCCTTTGCATAGTACTTTATCTTTATATTAAAGCTAAAAGTCCAATCCACATTTGTTTTTTCTATTCAGAAACATTTGAGAAAGGTTGTCTGTCTCTATTTGTTAGCCCTGCAACAGACTGGCAACCTGTCCAGGGTGTACCCCGCCTCTCGCCTTATGGCAGCTGCCGTGTTCCCCTCATGTTTGCTCACCACTCTTTTTTTTTTTTTTTTTTTTTTTTGTGGTGTACATATTGTGGAGCCTTCCCGTCATCCTTTGTCCTGTCATCCACACTGCCTTCTGTTTCCCTTGCTCTGATTTCTCTGAGTTTCCCAAGCGTGTGTGGGATGTTTGGATTCTTTGTTATCTTTTGGATTTGGAACTTTGTAATTTTCTGGACCAAGGAGCATTAAAGCTTGTTTTAAAGTTTATTCCTGCCCCAAGAGTCAAGATTTGGGCCCATAAAGGTTTGTCAGCCTTATAGTGTTTCATGGCACTGCACAGCAGTCAAGTGTCTGTAGCATTTATGAGGCTTGATGTAACAGTACCAATCTAAAGAGAATTTGTAGAGCTCTATTTGACACTGAAATAAAGTTCTCATTCTTTCCTAATAGTTGGAAGCACACTGTTGCAGAATGTGATTAAAATGAACCAGTTGTAGTAATCACTGGAGAAAGACAACATTTGTTTATTAAGAACATTTCTTGTTCATTTGTTGTGTGATTGTTAGACTTCTCTTTCTAATAACTGCAGGATTTGTATCTCACAACATACATGCCTTGAAATGGCTACTGCTGTTACCTGGCACTGTGTGCATAAAACTGAATTAACTGAATAGAACTGAATTAAAATCAAATGACCATTTCAGGATTCTGACTAAAATCTATTTAAGCAGGAAATTATTACTAAAGAAGAACCAAAGGTCAGTCTTGAAATGATTCATGTCATCTTCTTGCCTCTTCCCACACCAGTATAATAAGTGGTCTGGATTAGCTTTGTGATGTACTGCCATCTGCTGGTAGTGAACGTGCATGTGCACAACTAACAAAATGAAACATTTTGATTTGTTTACAATCCATCTTTTGAAATACATTTTTCCTGACTGGAGCTAGGTTGGAGTATAGTAAACCAAGAAACAGACCAGTTTAATATAATCATAATATCTGTTATTATGTATCATGATGGGTAAAAGCCTGCAGGATATTGCTATTGCTTTTTGAACTCCTAGTTTTACAATATCCACAACTAAATCACTTAAAAGGTTTCCTTGATCGCAACACAAACAAGAAACACTGCACTTTGACATTTTCACTCGTTTTATTAAAAATAAACATGCAGTTAAAATGTGTTGCTGAATGTAAGTCGCAAGAGCCTTCACAATTGTGAACGTAACATCACAGGGTCATTTCTTGTATTGATATGACTTATTTTGTTAAGCTTTGAACATTTTTGTTTATACAGAATATTCAAACAAGTATAAGCATGGTTGTAGACTTAACTGATTTCCAGATGTTAACAGCTGTGAGGCTGTGAGGCCACAAAACACCACAATACTGCCCTGCTACAAAACCTGTTTCAGTTTAAAGCTACAACTACAATTACAGAATTGTGTTTTCATTGACGTGTCATAGTATGTGAAAAAATATCATTCCAGTTTTTCTTAAACAGCATATACTTTTCTGTTAAAATTTAAAGTTGACCAAAAAGATCCCAATGCTCTCACTTTATGATGCAGATTTCTACAAAGATTTTGTGACTGTTCTTTCTTTTTTCTTTTTTTTCTCTTGATATGTGACTCTTCCCCCTAAAGGTATACTTGAATTTCTGACAGCAGCCATTCACACAGTAAATCTGAAGTAGTTACACAACACCGCCATCCACTGCCCGTGATGGGCGCATACAGTGTTGGTGGCCACTGACTTGAAAAGAATAATAATGAAGGTTGTCTATATGATATATTTTTAACCTTTGTTCATGCAAAGTTTGACCTTTCCTTGTTACACCTGATGTATTTGATGTATTCAAATGGAGCTATTTGAAACACTCTGGGGCATTCAGCTGTGCAGAACTACCTGGTTTAAAGGTGCGCCGGCAGTAATTTTGGTATGAAAGTTTAAATGGCAGCTTTAAAACTAACTGACTTGATAAATACCTGCAGTAACTGGAGTGAATGAAAAGCTAGAACGATGATGGCTGCATATTATTTCATCTCAGCGATGTAATTTAAGTTCAGAGGACCTTTTACCTTTTTTGTGTTACATTCAGAAAAAGATACCAAATGAACTCAGTTGGTAAATATCATAAAAAAGAAATTCGACATCCACCTGTATCCAGGAGCACAGTTAGATTTCGTTTCACATGTGGGACTTTGAGCTATCTGTCTCTGATATTTCATCTGTCACCCCAATACAAAGGAGGTGAACATCATTTTCCTTTTAGGTACTCAAAAATTGAGAAATTACATTTGAATATTTTCTTGTAACCTTTCCCTGACAGAGAAATGGTTCCACTGAAATATGACCACATCGGGGTCTGGGGATTATCCCTGTTATCCGAAACGCTTTTTTAAAGGAGATAATGAGTCCATACCCAAGTATGACCCTTTACTATCAGCAAGGCTGGACATAGCTGTCCCGCTTAGAAATGCAGTTTTGCTTTTTGATTCTTTTTCGTACGGGATTACGTGTTGTAAGCATGTTTTGAGGGGACTGAGTTCAGGTGAAATATCAGGTGTTGATGGTAACATGAATTTTTTGTGCCTGATTTCTCACTTACCTTCATCTCAAAAAGTGTTACCAAAACTTTTGTAGAACAAAGAAATCCTTTGTACCTAATTGTTTGGCCCAAACGTGTTTTGAATAAAAACAGCTTTTCCTTTGCGTCAAACTCCAAATCTAATCTTCTCACATCACCTGCTCTCTCAGGCAACAAGATGAAGCCATCCCAAATGCGTGTTTGATTGTGTGTTGCACGTCATCCAAGTGCTTTGGCTGTCAAGGTTAAGAACCAAGTTTCAAAGAACACCAAAGCTTTTTGATTTAGAGAGGAAACTGCCATTTATTAAGGCCAAGACCTCTCATTCGCTGTAGTAAAGGTGTATTTCATCTGCTGAAGTCAAAGGGCCTCTGTGCTCCTTTGAAAAATGCTCAGCATAGCACATGCTATTAAGATCAATGTGTTGATATTAAAGGCGCCACAAGCTGAATTTTAACATCAAG
This sequence comes from Mchenga conophoros, assembly GCF_057382185.1. Classification (NCBI taxonomy): domain Eukaryota; kingdom Metazoa; phylum Chordata; class Actinopteri; order Cichliformes; family Cichlidae; genus Mchenga; species Mchenga conophoros. The sequence goes on along the minus strand of NC_140532.1, from coordinate 23,813,503 downwards.
AAATCATTACGGCATCAGTGTTCAGACCTGACTGTAGTTGCAAGTGGATCCCAAGTCAAAGAGTGGCAGCATTTATTGGGCTGTTTTTCATTATATTATAGATTTTTCATCAATCTATAAAAGTTATAAAAGGAGACAAACGCCGTTAATAATAAATTACATTGCAACAATGCTGCTACCGGCAAAGTCTACTATTTTTTCCAAATTATAAATGTATTTTAGGATATGTAAAATTCCATCACTGATATTTGTATAAATGACTGATTTGAATTCCAAACAAAAAAAGACATAAATCAAGATCTCAGATTGCATTATTATACATAAGAATGGATGTCTAAAGAACAAGGTCATTCTATATTTCCATACTAAGAAATATAGAATAACCTTTTTGGTCTTATGGAAGACCAAAAACCAACAGCATGTTTGTACTTTTTCTTTTTTTTTTTTTTTTAAAAATGATTAAGCATAGCTAACATTTTAGGCACTATTTGTGTTTCATTTCTAATTTGTTGGGATTTTTCTAAATGCATATCAATCCATATTTAGGATCTAGCAGCCCAATTGTGCATAAAGAAAAGATAACTTTTATCTTATCTTTTTGCACAATTTTATGTACAATAAAGTACTGAGTCCTAAACTAAACTGTGTTCATTGAGATTAAAGTTGATAAAGAATGAGGACAGATGAGAAATTAAAGCGAAAATATGGATCCTGGGCTTAATGCCGTGGGAGCAGTTTGATTTCACAGTATGGGTCCACAGAGACATTTTTCTATGCTGATGAGAGTGATCTTTTCCAAGATGACAAAACCTCTATCCATGGCGCGCAGTGGGACTGAATTAATGATGAAGGTGAATAATATGCTGTGGCCTTTGCAGTAACCAATTTTCAACCGGTTGAACAGTGTTGCTTCTACTCTGTGTTTCCATGCATGTCAAAGTAGAGTTGCAGAGACTTGGAGAGTTTGTGCTAAACCGACTGAAGCTACTGGTGACACTTAGGGAGACATAAAGTGTCTCCTGGTTTTGTTTGATCAGAGGAGTAATTTGTTGTAGGTTGTGATCCTGTGAATGCTAATTAAGTATTATAAAGGATGAAATATGACACAACTTAGCTAAGTCATTACATAAATAGAAAAAGCAGATTGTGACATTGTGCTGGTTTTGTATCATGAATCCTTTAATTTCTGAAACAAAATAGATTTATTTTGCAGTGAATAAATAGCATACATAAATACAGTTTCTCAGAGATACACTATTTCTTTGATGCTAAGGATTTTATTTTCAGGAGCAGGATAAAGACAGGCCTCTCTGTTGGACATACAATCAAAGGGTCTGATTGGATAAAAAGGAACAGGAAAAAAAAAAAGACTGCATCTACAAGAAGACAGAAAATAAACACAATCACATAATTACACAAAACATGTGGTCCGGTCCCTTAAAATGGTGCTGCGGTCTCTGGGATGTCAGTAAAATGTACTTCGTTTTAAGATGTACGGCCGCCGAGTCTTAGTGATGTGCCCCACTTGCCTCTTCAATATGTAGGGTGACTTTCGTTTCAGTGGAGCGTCGCTGTTCTCCTCTGAATACTCTAGAGAGTCTTGGAGTAGCTGTGAGGAGTGAAGGGAGACACAGCAGAGGATGAGTGTCACGCAACATGAGGGAGTGTGAGGGGGGCGGGCGGCAGGCAAACATGTTTTGGTACTGACTGCTAATCTGCAGGTGTTGTGTTAACATTTAAAAAAAGAGAAATGCCACAGTGCGAGGAGCCAAAAGTGGAGAGAAAAACGATGACAGCGAGTGAGGAAGAGATGAGGAGGCGAAGTGGGGGAGAGGGGAGATTTAATGAAGTGTGTTTGCTTTAGGGGAGAACACACATACTCCTGTGTGTTCTGGCGATGTGAGTGAGTAAGTGTGTATGTACACAAGTCTGTGTATTTGTTTTGACTGGGCTTTTGGTTGACAGTTACTTCTCAACAAGTAGCTTAGGTAGGAGATTAGGACTTTTGAGAATTTCCTTAGCTATCCATAATTTCCCATATGGAAAAGAAATAGTAAAAACTTATATGTGATTACTTATGAAAGTGGCCACTTTCTCATTACTTTCATACATTGTTTTAGTAAGTATCCAAAACATACAAGTTTCATTATATCATTTTTCAAGGGATCTTATATCTGTTTTCACACTTATATGCTTTTCATACAAGTTTCACACAAGACAGATACAAACTTTATAAGATTTATATATATCTTTTCCATATGGGTATGCAATGTTGTTATTTGAAAAGTAGCCCACACAGCAAAAGAAAGTAAGTTAAAGATGATTGTCTGACCCTCTCCTCCCGGCTCTGCAGTACTCGGCAGATGTGTTGCAAGTTGTACATTTCATCCAGCAGCTGGAGGCTCCCCTCCCTCAGACCCCCATCCTCCTCCTCCCCACTCCACGCCTCCTGGCGCAGGGCGCTCAGCATCTTACAGAGGTTGGCCAGAGACACGCGCCAATAGGGGGCACTCTGCTTATTCTGTTTCATCTGCACAGAGGGCACAAGATACCAGGATGAGACAGTTAAATGGATTGAGTGGTTGGGTTTTTAACACTCAGAGTGCATCACTTAATCAGATTCCTGCTTTGAGCAATATTTTCGTTGGTGTTTTCGTGTATTTTGTGAACTTGGGTGAAGTGAAAACTGTACTGACCACTCAAGAGGCTGATGTTTCAGGTGGTTTAGAAGCTTTTTGGTTTAATGGGGATTGTTTTCTCTCGTGAAACATTTATATTGACAGAAATGATCTGACTGAAAAACGACATTTTCAGGTATTACTCAATCCGCGTCCTCAACACTGTAAGTACAAACTGTGGCCATAATTTTAAAATTCAGCCAAACTGTTGATTCGATACCTCGATCTGACTTAATCATTTTGATATTTGTCATTTCATAGCTTATGTTTGAGCAAACAGAATACAGTCAGTATTGTGAACTACACCTTAGTCTCACTTTTAATGTTGTACATTTTGCATTTGCAGCAGTAAACACTCAGGTAGTTCCTTTAAAAAGGGACTGAGGATTCTGCATGTGAGACTTTTACAATGTAATCTAAGCACCTATTATTTCTTAAAGACACATGCACTCAGAGTGAACAGAGTGAGACTACTGAGTTATAATCTAGTGTCTCTAGAGTGCAGTGAGATGGTAAAGAGCCCCCAGAATCCTCTGTGTGTACTGGCTGTCACGTGCATGTTGCAGTCAAAGATGTCAGTGTCAGGGAGGCTCACTCATCATTTATGACCAGTGGAAGTATCCTCAAATATAAAGACGAAAACTCTTTTTGTTTGCCAGGCAGGAGACGTGGATAAAAGCTTTAGTGGCATCAAATGAACAAGCGTCAGGATCAAACATAGGCAGCTGACATTTGGAAATTGCCCATGCACAAAAGACAAACTAGCTGAGTTAGTGTGGCCATGCAATTGTGCTGTAATGTCATATGAAAGATTGTGGTGCTTCACTGGAAATTTCTACCTTAACGTTAGTCTCCTGGGCTCTTTAGCGTTCACAAACTTGCATTTTATAGAGACGCAAAAGTTCAATCTAAATTCCAGCATCGGAACAACTAACGATACTGAACACAGAGGTCAGTGACTCACTATGCAGAGTAATAAGAAGGTAATTTAGTTGTATTCAGTAGAGAATGAAAAACCACAACGGAGCATTAACCGTGGTATCTAATCAGATGAAAGGAAGGGAGGAGTATATCAGTCAATTTTATTGTCAAATATATAGTGTGTAGATAAAGAGCCACAATTAGGTCTATCTTCCACCATACTGCACTTTCCAGCCTCTTGAGCAGTCTGTCAGTCATGCAGCAAGTTATTATTACAATCATCACCCCTGAGCAACCTCTGAGCATCGGCAGCTATGAATCAAATGGCTGATTTGTCACCGTCATGTCTCCGTGTGAGCATCGCAGTTTTTCATCAGCAAGAACGGTAAAAGATGTGTCGTAACTATACTGCCAGGTCCATCTGAATCCTATTAGGATCGGCCATCCGTCTGTGCGTGCCTTTGGTTCCACATTCACTGATTTCATACCTGATCTTTGCATAGCCTCAGGCAGACATCAGATAAATGTGATAAAAAGCTCAAGGTTACAACTGAATTAGAATGCCCAATCTCAGCTCTTATTTTCTCCTCGTTTCAAAGCACTGCAGCAAATGGAAAGGTGATTATTTGTTATTTTTCTGAGCACATTTGAACTGGATACACTTTTAAAAAGAGCAAATTGACTTAAAAAAAACAAAGTAAATGCTCAGGCAGCCTGAGTGGCATAAAAAGCCTCTTGTGGTAAATTATTTATCTCCCACTCAGCATGAGCACAACCGCAAGCTGAGGTTGCCACTGAAGCGTGGATGTAGATTTCATGAAAGAACACCTGGAAAGCCTTTATCGGCGAGGTCAGAGACCGACCCGGCAGGATGAAGCTTTTCTTTCCAGTCTCTGATATCACAGATGTAAAAAGACCAGATACCTTGGAAGTGAAGAGACTGCTGAGTAGTTCCTCTTCTAGCGCTCGCTGCTCCTGGTCAACATCTGTCAGTTACAGAAAAACAGCTTTACAACATTCAGATTTCACACAAATAAAAACACAAAACAAAAGATAAAACATAAACAAAAAACATAAATAAAACATAAACATAAATCAGTATAATTAAAACAAATATACTAGGTCTAATCTAAATGTATACTCAGTCGGTTTCATTTGAACTGATTCCATTAAATTTAATGTTTTACATTCTACTTGTGTAACAACATAAAAAAATTGACATGTTATCCAACTACTTAAAGAAGTCAGTATTTTGGGCATAAATATTTTTGGAGTGTAGTTTAGTTCAGTCCTCAATGAAATGTTATTTAAATTAACAATTAAGTATAGTTTCTCATCATTTACATTTGAATAGTAAAGTGGTGAAGAAACCCAGCCCTCGGTATCTGATGGTGGTCATCTTCATCACTATTGATAACAGAGTCCCCGTGCACCCTGACAGTGACAAAAAGCAACACATAATATCAATAAGAATTCCATGTGCATCTCTCTCTCTCTCCCTATATATATATATATATATATATATATATGTATGTGTGTGTGTGTGTGTGTGTGTGTGTGTGTGTGTGTGTGTGTGTGTGTGTGTGTGTTATGTGCGCGCATGCATAAAAGTTGTCCTTTATTTGGTTATTGATCCAAAAGTAACTATCATCTAGTAACAATCCATTCTCATTTTGAGTATTGGAAATAGTTCAGTGTAAACTGCATTTAATGTAAAATAAATGAAACTAATTAAGTTTCATTTCCCTAACATAAGATCAAACAAAGAATGAGAACAATAGTGTAAGTTACATTAATAGTTACATTAATAGTTTTTTCTGCTGTGCCGTGTTTGGAAGAGGTGAAGTGAAACTGTCATAAAAGCCCATATTCACATGTGACTATGGCCACTTTTAAGCTTTCAACAGGTGACACTATTGATCAGCCTGAGTCCCAGTGCACCCTGACAGTTAAACAAAGCACAAATTATGCATGGATTTAAAAGAATGGAAGAGGCAATTGATCTTTGAGGGGGAAAGGGGTTTTATAGTAGCCTAAAAGAGCTGTAATCCTTGAGCAAAATTAAGATTTTCACTTATACAGTTATTTTTTTTAATAAACCGAGGTTTAAAAGTTAGCTATGTCATGAAGTCACACGCCATTCTCTGATTTTTCCCGAGAGAACAAATCAGGTTATTTCAGTATTTAATCTAAAGGACCAAACTCAAAACCATCCTGTTTAACCAACTTTGCCATTCAAGGTTTTTCAGAAATATTTGCAGTAATTTTTCCTTCTTTTATGCACATGCAACATTTCAGTATGATGCACCTGTTTTGTGAATAAATCCATAAAGTTCTACATAGAAAACCTGTTGAAAGAACACCAGTGCTTACCTGTACAAAGTGCACCACATGTTAAACAGAGGAGAAGCATACACGCCAACTGTGTCTGCATCTTGATCAGAACAAAAAAATCTGAAAAGAAATACCCCAAAAGAACAAAAAAAGGATCCCACACTGAAGAATTCACCTGAGGAGGAATCTAGTCCATAAGGTTAGGGGCCAGACACAGACAAAGAGAGGCTGGAGACACAATTTAGTGAAGCTGCTGTTTTGTTTTTTCTTGTTCTTCTTCTTCAGATCTATACACACTTAAGCAGTTTCTGCTGCTGGGATGTGAAGCACAGTGGGCTCCATTCCCTGGGTATATAAGAGCCAAAATGATGTCACAGCATCTGCCCCCCCCCCCCCCCCCCCCCCACTTACCCCACCCACACAGACACACATCTCCATCCCCACCTTCCCACCCATTACCACATCCCACTCATTCTCCTGTGTCATCAGATGTTTCATCCGACGACACTCCGGCATCATGACGTGAAAGGTTTTTGCGTCAAGGTTTTGAAGATGTGGTTATTTCCCTTCATGAATGCACACAGTCCGAGGTTAGTTTTGCCTCATGTTCCACTGATGGGTACCAGCAGTGATGAGGCAGGATGAACGAATCAGGCTCACTTTTTGCTTCACAGTTTGAACAGTCTTTTCATTTTTTTTCTAATTCACCAGGTTGTTGTCTTGGTTAACAAACAAAACCACTACATGCTAAAGGCTCAAATATTGGTGACGATTACAATTTAATTAACGTGAAGGCACAACTCTGTCCATGTTTCTCTAAAGCAGGTTTTACTTTGTAATAGTTTTTTTTTCTACTATAAATTCCCGCTGACATAAATGTAATCCATAAACCAACAAATAGCTTGAAATTTATTACTGCATTGCATGATCATCACAATCAGTCCACAACCTGCAGATGTTGGGATTTCTGTTTTTGACTTTAATAATAAAAAGCTTTTTCACTGGAGCTTAACCTGGCTTTTACAACTTGTTAAGAGGACCTTGGAAACAATGACTAAGAAAATAATCTTACCACCAGGTCTGTTTGGTAGATTTTTGAAAGCTTTCCATCAAATATCCTCCAACTTTATTTCTCTTTTTAGGATTATATTTTTGCTTAATTCCATAGAAAACACTTTTAAATCAGCATACTTACTCTATGAACTTAAGAGCAAATATAAACTCATGCACTAATTTCTGATTCATTTTGTTAGTGTAGTTTAAATAGAGCTGTTTTCTGGTTTTGTTGCCAGAGATGGGCAGTAACGCGTTACAAGTAACAAGTAACAAGTAACGCGTTACTGTAATCCAATTACTTTTTTCAAGTAACGAGTAAAGTAAGGGATTACTATTGCAAAAACGGGAATTAGATTACCGTTACTTTCCCGTAGGAACGCTGCGTTACTGCGTTACTGCGTTACTAAAACCGTGATTTTTTGCGAGAATGTCTCATGACAGTGACGTGCGAAGTTCGTGGCAACAGCTGTGTGCAGATCAACAATGGATCACATATCGATTGTGGGAGAGAGTATGAGCGTGCAGCGTTTAAAGCGTGGAAGTACTGACCTTACTTTGAGTTTGATCCCATAAAAAGTGACAAAAACATTAGCGTCCATCGTGCGTGGGAAGAAAACTTCTTTTTACAGCAAAAAAACCCCGAAACTTCCGAGCAAGCACAGAGTGCGCTACGACATAATGGGAAATTCACAGAGAAACTCGTGGATTCTTCCACTGACTGCTGCGGCACACCTGCACCAGGGTAAACCTCCGCCTACCCTACTCCTGCTATACAGGTGAAAATAGAGCAACAGGACCGCTGAGTCTTTGATTTTATTTATTTTCTGCTGTGTTTTACTTGCATCTATTTGAAAGACTGAGTGTAAACACACACAAAAAAATATTTTATGTGCTGGAATGTGCAGAAAATAGGTTTAAATATTAAACAAATTTCTTCCAGTCAGAGAATGTTGCATATAATTTAATTTTTGCTTGATGCATAAAGTTAAAAGATTAAAAATAATAAAACAAGTTTTAAAAAGGGACCTTTCCGTTTGATAACATTTTGTATGATGGATTATGTAGAAAAAGTAGAATTGGGCTGAAAGATCTATCGCTTTATTACCTATTCAGGTTGTAAATCGTGTTTTTAAAAAGTAACTAAGTAACTAGGTAATTAATTACTTTTGAAAATAAGTAATCAGTAAAGTAACAGGATTACTTTTTTGGGGAAGTAATCAGTAATTAGTTACTGATTACTTTTTTCAAGTAACTTGACCAACACTGTTTGTTGCACAAAATTGTAAAGGGGGAGCCATTTGTTGTGACCGGTTGAGCCTGAGGAAAAAACATGAGATGAGGTAAGTGAAGAAGAAGCCTTCTGGGAGCCTAACTCTATTGCAGCTAACCAATGGATGGTCCATGGTCACCTGATCCAGCCCTTACTATAGGCTACATCAAAAGGGAAGTTTTAAGCCTAATTTTAAAAGTGAAGAACCTGTCTGTCTCCCAAACTGGGAACCGATTAAGGTCAAATTAGTTCAATTTAATTTTATTTATATAGCATCAAATCACAACAGTTGCCTCAATGTGGTTTATAGACCCTCTGATAATACAGAGAAAAACTTCTCAATCAGATGTCACACTCTGGTGACAGTGGGAAGGAAAAACTCCCGTTTAACAGGAATAAACCTCTGGCAGAACCCGGCTCAGGGAGGGGCGGCCATCTGCAACAACCGGCTGTAAGTGAGGAGAGGAAGACAGGATGAAGACATGCTGAGAGAGCCAGAGATTAATAATAAATAACGATTAAATTCAAGGAGACAGAAGAGGGACCTGATAGCTGAAAGTTCCACCTCAAATTCTCCTTTAAAGATTTGTATGTGAGGAGAAGAATTTTAACTTCTTTATTTAACAGGGAGCCAGTGAAGAGAGGCCGATGTAGAAAAATAGGATTTCTCTTTCTAGTCCCTGTCAGAATTCTCACTGCAGCCTTCTGATGTAACATTTAACTGCAAATGTGTCTGCAGAAGCAGACACCGACAACCATTAATGGGTTTAACGTGTTTATTGAACAGATAGTAAAGGGTAGGTGAGTGACTTAGAATGCTACAACCTTTATGGGAGTCTCTACTGAAGGAGACAGAGTGCATGCAGGTAAGTCTCTGTAAGTTATTAGAGGTGAGAGAAAATTCTTACTTGTAATTTGCTTGAACAGGGATTTAAGAGGGACTGCTGGCACACAGACACAATACCTTAGGAGTAGTGAGTGGGTTGGTGGAAAGTGGGGAGGCAGGTGAGATGAGGGTGAGTCCTTCTGTCTTCAAAGCTCAGATGATGTCTGTAGAACTCCTTGGTGAAGCATGGATCAGGAAACTTGAACAGAAGAAAGACAGCACAGGCCGAGAGTGGACATAGGGAGGCAAAGCAGAGAGAGAAAGAAAGACAGACCAAGAAGAAAACCCCACATCTGCCCAACCATAACATCTGGATCAAATGAAAACCTTTTCAGGGAGCTTCTGAACGAGCAGATAATAATTATTTACAGGAGTCCAGTCATTGTAGGTAGTCCTATATATACCTGTTACGGCCCTAGCAGGGCCTCCTCCTGAAGGTGCCTGTGTGGGCGTGTCCCACCACCTCTTCTGCCTGAGGTGCCACCTTTCCCTTTTGTGCAGCTGACTCTCGTCAGTAATCAAGGAGATTTAAGCCCAGGGAAAGGTGAGCTCTGGGCCAGAGTGCCAGTAGTGTGGTTGCAGCTAGTGAGCTGTATGTTTGTGTGGTTACAGCTAGTGAGCTGAGTGTTTGGTGTATTTGCAGTTAGTGAGCTGCTCTTTCTTTTTGGCTTACGTTTTACTTTATTGACCAACGCCTGAGTTTTGTTTGTTTTCTTAAATGGTGATAGCGGCTTGTCCGTCTCTTTTAGTTGAGCTACTTTAATAAAACTCTTTAATTTAACCCTCATACCTTCTTGTCTCCTTTTTCTGACCCGGACACTTTTCGTTACTTCCCCCTCACCGCCTAGACCCCTCAGGGGAACGTAACAATACCTTTAATATGCACACTGAAGGATATATGAAAGAATAAGTGAATATATCAAAGATTCCTTGCAGTGTTATTGGAGCCCAAGGTAGTACCATCAAGGCTTACATGTCTATTAGGCACATCTGAAGGTTCAGTAATTGATTTGTATCTCCTGCCTTCATGAGAAACTGAGTTTTATCAACATAGCAATGAAAGTTTTTGCAGTTATTTCTACTAACATTGTCTAAGGGAAGCATGTGCTGTCAATAGTATTGATCCCAGCCCAGAACCCAGAAGAATTTTCCCCTAATGGTTAATTTTATTTGTAAAGAAATTCATGAAGTCATTAGCAGTTAAGGTCAAAGGAATACTTGGGTCAGCAGAGCTCTGACTCTTTGCCTGGCTGCTCTGCTGAACAGAAACTGTTTTCCTCTATCAGATGTCTAATCATTGAGGGCTTTTTAAAGAGTAGCAAAGTATTTTTTCCAGATCAGAAGAAGGTCTTCTAATTTAGTGAAATGCCATTTCCTCCCTAGTTTAAAAGTTGCCTGCTTTAAGACAGGTGTGACTTATACAAAGCTGTACGTTTCTCTGCTTTGTTGAGTCATAGTTGGGCTGTTACATAGGTAACAAGATAATCTGTCTCTGAAGGAGTAAGATTCAGGTAGCTGCTCGCATCATGAGTCAGTACATGGTATTATTGAAGATAACAGTGCAAGGATCATGTCTTTAAACTTTGTTACAGCACTTTCAGAGAGACCTCCACTGTAATGAAATGTATTCCCATTATTGTAAATTTAAATTTAAAAAATGGTCAGACAAGACATGTTTTCAGGGAATACTGTTAAATACTCAGTTTCTATGATGTACCATATGTCAGGACAAGATTCAGAGTGTTTTTAAAATGACGAGTCAGTTCATTTACATTCTGAAAGAAGCTAATTGTGTTTAAATCACATACAGTGTGGAGGCTGTTGCTCTCAGCATTTACACTAATGTTAAAATCACTTTCAACGATGAGTTTAAGTAATGCTCAGTCAGTTGTTTTAGCTGTGTGTTTTTGTGGCTACCCTATTTAGTAATTAACCCCCAAAAACAATTAAATAATTTCAATATGTGTTAGGACAGCTTGAAAAACCACGTGCTCTTTGAGAGATTTACAGCGTCAAACACTCTTAGACTTTTTTTTTTTAAACAGGCTGTTTCATCTCAATGTAACATTTGTTGATCCAGAAAGGAAGACCATTTATCAAAACCCAACATGTTACATTTTCCTGGGTTGTAATGTAAACATGTTGTAACATTACATTACAGCTTTTTTTTTATGTCGTCAGCAGGGTGGATACATGAAAAGAAATGCTGTTATTCTGTGCCTTATCTGCTCTATATTTTATATTATAGTTCCGCTAATATTTCAACATAATCTACAATGTTCTCTAATTGTTACGTTATTTCGTATTTCTGCAGAGCTGAGTATCCTTTTGAAGAAAGTGTTTCGTTTAGTCGTTCAGGTTGTTCCTGCAGGTGGAAGGGGGCAGAGTTTCACCATTAAATCTCGTTTGGCTGTAGGAAACACCTCCCTCCGCTTTTCGGATGGGGCGGATAGAGTTGCACCCGGGACACCCGTCAACTTTTCTGAAACATTCCGATAAGTGTCCGACGTCCTACAATGCCTGGACTGTAACTCACTTTGGATCGCCGGTCTGTTTTCTTGTGCTCCTGAGTCATGGCTCCATTTGGAAAAAACTTCCTTAAAGCCCGAATGAAAAACAGGTAACTTGATCAGATGAGTATGAGCTTTCTTTAAACCTGTTGAGTGTGTTTCCCCCCAACTTCGAGCATTAAAAAAAGACGTTACAATGAAATGCGTGAGGGAGACGATTTACGCTCAACTCGGCGCGCATCGAACTACGAATGAGCAGCACAAAATAAAACGCAGTTAAGTTGTTAATTTAGTTCTGCATATCATCTTTTTGACTATTATTATTGTTTTAAAAAATGATGTCTCCCCGGTCCAGTTAGAAAAACTGACAAACCTCCATACTGAATTCCAAGGAAATAATATACACTTCCGTGGAATATGAGATTTTGAGCGTCCTTTTTTTCATCAAGGTTATTACTATCTTAAACCAATTCATTCTTAATTTCCTTAATACTATTTGGGGAGTAATATATATTAATTTTACTAATACTATACATGAACGATTTTATCAGTGTGCCAATGAGTGATGTGCCTTTTAGTGGTGGTCTTTGTTTGTTTACAACACTGCAGGCCTACTGTACATTAGCTTGTAAACGTTTGGACTTTCTTCTGCTATTATAAAAAAACGCACACACATATGTACACGTACAAAGTAGTAGAGATCATGTAATCTGTATTACCATAATTTGCTTTTTGCAATTTCCCTAAGAGCGTAGCTTGGCCTTTTGATGTGCTTCTCTCTGCAGCTGGGGTCCAGCTACAGTTCTGTAAAGGCAAGGAGGAAAGTAGAGTTACTGAGCCACAAGCTGTCGTCTCTTATTGGTGTAGACATTCTGCTTCTTTTGTTGACTACAGACTTTTGTTGTGCAGAGCTGGTAAACAGAGTTCTCTTTCTGAGTATCTAGGTCATGATTGAATCCCTTGCTGCCAAGATCAAGACAAGGAAAGTTAAAGGGTTTTAATTAGCTTTACTCATTAAGGGTCTCAATTAACACCAAACACAGCAACAACGCTGAGAGGTATGGTAGTGTACAGTGCTAAATTACAACACTTTGACAGAGGCACCATCAGCAGAATTGATGCATTTTCACATCACACAGAGCTGAGATGAATTATCTTTGATAACTTCAAACAGTCTGACTGAAGTTGTCTCCAGTGGCTGTCTTATTTTTTTTTTTCTTGCATAGTAATTATCATCGAGGCACCTATAATTATCTCAAGTGTTTAGATCTTTAGACATGTCAAACGCTTCACTTCGGAGACACCTGAAGCTGGCTCCTACTCGAGGTGAAACTTTGAGCTGGATGTTGACAACATGTGCAGTCGGAGCAAGCCGAAGCATCAAAATATTCACAAAATAAGAAAACGTTAATGTTGATTTGGTAAATGTAAAAAATATTGGAATATTCCATACTAAAATCAGGGAGTCTGATCCTTCAAACAACAGGAAATACAAGCCTCAGAATTATGTGACCAAAGCAATGTAGTGACCACTTGCACTAAGCCACCACTATAGCATTGTTAATTAGTTTTTAACATTGCTAGATTAATACAAATTTGCAGGCTGCTGAAAGCAATAAAAAAAAGACAGTTTGTGTTTAAAAAGGACAGGGGAAGTCATTTCTTTTAATGAGAAAGGGTTGTTATGGTGATTTAGATACTTCCTGTGGGCAAAAGATAATAGGGGTGGGCGATTTCACATAGGAAAGGAACAAACAGGGTGTGTTGTGTCTCTGCTCACAGATGCTTATCAGGGAAGGAGTCTTCCCAGAGATCAACATATCCAGATAAAAAAGTCACATTATTTCCTCAGCAATCCCTCATTCTTATCCTCAGATAAGAACAAGAGGAAACGTCTCCTGTCCAGCATCCAATAGTTTCTCTTCTGCATTCTCTGTGTTAAAGCCAAGCCAGACAGACACTTTGTAGATACTTTAGACTAGTATGATTTATTTGTTTTGGCTTGGATTTCTATATCTTACCTTTTTTAGTAAACCCCTATTGTTTTATATACACCAGTCAAACCTATAATTTGTTAGATAAACTACAAGTGTTGGTCTCGAAGAAAGAGAAACTTTGATTAGTGTAGGAAATGCAAATGCAAGCTTCTTATTGTCCCCTTTCGCTTGTCTGATATTATTGACATTTATGTTTTTGAAGAAAAAAAAAGTGCAGAGGTCATGAGTCTGCAGTGCATTGTGTCATATCCTGCAGCGCACATTCAGTTTCCTTTTAAAGGAAATACAGCTGAAAAATGTCTTCACTTCATCTCTAGTTGATCCAGTCAGCCACAACTTTTTATCAGAACTTGTTCTTCCAGTCAGCATTAGTTTAGTCATAAAATCAGGATGAGTAAGTAAGAAATGTTGGATTGCACATAGGCCTTTTTTTCTGGTTTTAACTTGAGGTTAGCATTTGTGATTTGAGGATTTATGTTTACTTATTTGATTGTACTTAGCTTGGCTTAACTGAACAGATCAAGATGCCAGTAAAATTCATGACTTTTCCATCAACCTCGTGTTAAGTGCTAATTATGAGGTATTACAGCTATGAAAACCACAAACAAAATGAAGGCGTTAGCATAAATCACACAGATTTTAATTTTGAATTGGTTGATGCTGCATAGAAGGTGAATTAATCTATCTGGGGTAAGTTTGATCGTTTCACTCAGGACTGTTTTGAGCTGTAAAAGCAAACCTGTGATCTTATCAGCAGCAAATATAATCAAATCCAAATATACTCACGATTCCATAGTGAGACGTGTTGACAGCAGAGGCTAAAGGACATGTTTGCCTATCTGCTATCAAAGCTTTGTTTCTGTTGAGCATATTTGCATCTCTTTTTCGTCATTGATCTGCCAAAACATGTCGGGACACTTTAGAGCTATAACTCTGTCATTTGCTATGACTTGCTCAAACCACCAGCATACAGGCCTCTGTGGTAACTTGTACCTTGCAAACTTATCACACAAGTGGGAACTGTTAATTCCTTCCAGGTTGTCATTATGAGCATTACAATATGCTACCGCAATGCAGCCGTAACGTAATCATCCAACACAGAAGCTGGTACGGAAATTCCTATAATTTAAGGTTAAACTGAACTTAGACGTGTGGGTAGTTTCCTCCCGCACGTCCCAGTTCTAACTGGATATCTCTGCCTCTAAGTTCAAGGTGAGGTCAAGTGGGTCTGCTCAGGTTTCTCGGGTTCATTCAAGTGTGAATTTAAAGTCGAACCTGTACTGTGCCAGTTGCCGTGCAACATCCGTCTTCACCCATAAGGGCTTTATATTTTAGTTTTTCTTGAAAGTATGTGTCATCTGAAGCTGTAATTCAACATTAGCTTTGAGTTCATTACACTATCAGTGTCAGCTTTGTCATTTACCACCCAGCAGTGTGACCTATGAAGGCACCCTCATTTGCTGCGTCTGGAACTGCTGTGTAATCCCAAGCTATGAATATCAAATGGCACCCAAAGTGACAGCCCTCATAAAGTATGTGGTGCGATGCAATCAGCGCAGCAGTGCATGCACTACTTGTGTATCTCTTGTCAGAGTCCTAACAGTTTGCCATGCATCTAATTGTTTGCTCTTAAAAAACACCGCAAAGTTCTGGTTAACCACATTTCAGCCAGTACAGTAAGTCAAAGTGGTGATGTCTGTGAGGCTAAGCCAGCACAATTCAAGTTGCCATTAATGGAGTCATATTCCTGCAGTATTCTTTCCAAAATAAACACAGCAGAAGAATCATTGTTCTATGAGGTAGAGCTTTAAAGAAAAAATATGCTATCGTTTAGGCTGAGGGGCTAGTGTACAGCCGTCTTTAATACCCTTTAGTACCCTGATAAAAATTGCTGTTTTCCTCAATAAGAAGCAATGTAAAAAGCCATAAAAGTGCAAGTTAGGTACTGTTTACAAGGTTGTGTCAGTGACAGAAAACTTCCAGGAATTGCTGGGAGTTTATGTGGATTTTGATGTACTAGCAGTTGACTCACAACCCTGAGGCTTACAGGGGCCTTAAATGTAAGTGATAATGCTGTTAGCTGCAGAAATGCAAAGCAGGATACCAAGAGCTTTCAATAAGTTCTGCCACAGCAGGACACAGACTTCACATCTACTAACTGCTGGGAATCATTGAGGCTTTGCCATTTTGGCTGCATTGCATAAGCTACAGTGTTTAGACATTCTCCAAGTCAATTCACACTGGCATTAGTTGCAGCATGTGTATCTGGACCTTAACAATCAAAGAACTCTAACAATAAATATTCCTTTAACTAATTTGGAAACTAAATTAGACTCATAAAAGTCATTCTCATGAATAAATGAAATATTTATTTCTTTTTCGTCCAAATAAATCATTTGCTTTCAGTTCCAATGTGTTCCAGTGATAACGCATAATAGAAACTGTTAGCTCTTTCTTCACAGTAGAATGAAAATTAAAAGTAACCATAGTGAGCAACATGGAATCTCTTTTCCTCCCTTCCTCCTACAGTGCATAAAACTATAGTGGCAGGATGTTGCCTGAGTGCTGGTGATTGTGGCCTGAGACAAATACAGGTGTTTCCCTGCCTAACTGTACTGTCTTCCTGCACAGCTGTGGCCTTGGGTCACCCTTTCTGAAATAGCCAGTGTATGTACAGCATGTTTATTCGCCTGCAAGATTAGAAATGAGGACAGTGTGTGACAGGTTCAGGTTTATTGGAAACATCTGCATTGTGTATTTACAGATGTGTAGTATAGCTATGCTGCACTGAACATGTAATTATAATTTTGTTCCCTTTTCCTTTACCTTTCTTCTTTCGTGCCCTTGCACTTCTTGCCTCAGCCATTCTTTCATCCTTGCAATACAGTATAACAGTGGCTCACAAAATATTTTTTGGCCCCATATAATGAAATTGCTCTGATTTTTGGATTCCTCATCACATGCTGAGAAGGTGGGAGAGGTTTTGACCCATTAATGCACATGTGAAAGTAACCTTTAAGTATTGTTTTATCAATAATAAATAAAATATGCATAATTGGTCAGGTTTACCACTCGTAATTCATCCAAATGAATTTGTTTTGTACATAGCATTTTAATTTAAGCTGACAACGACACTATGTTTAATAAAAGTAATGGGTTAAAAAGTGAAATAATGTATTGTATTATATTATAATAAGACTTTTTCAAACACACCACAAACTTGCCACAGTTGATGCCATGGTTCATGCCCTAACACATATTGCCTGCTCTATGATGTTGAGCTGTTGTGTCAGATAAGCTCATTTTTTAAGCATGTGGCCACTATGTACGGTGTACTGGGTACACCGCCTGTTTTCTTTCCTGTGCAGCAGTAGCACTGGGGCTGTGTTGTATTGGGTGAAGTTGGAAATTCCATGGTCAAAGCAACAAGGGTTGTTGTCTATTAAATGCTTGAGGCATGTTGGAATTGTTTGGCCTACACATAGCTCAGGTATTTGCTTTGCTCCGGTTTTCTCCAAGAGTCTCAATAACCATTAACCAACCTATGAATTGCATTCCTGAGACCTTATTCGCCAGATGTTTACACTATGCTCCAGTTGGGTGTTCATGTGTTATGTGGGAACCAATACATTGTGGTATCAGTCTGTCAAATCTACAAACTGAGAGA
This sequence comes from Mchenga conophoros, assembly GCF_057382185.1. NCBI lineage: Eukaryota > Metazoa > Chordata > Actinopteri > Cichliformes > Cichlidae > Mchenga > Mchenga conophoros. The sequence goes on along the minus strand of NC_140532.1, from coordinate 23,796,184 downwards.
TAAGCCTCTTTCTCCCTTTGAATAATATACACAATGTCTTAGACATGCAGGTTGGGGTATCCTATCTTAATAGGATGTGGCTTGTTTTTTGTTTTTTTTGGTTTGGTTGGTTGGTTTTTTTGCTTCCTCCCGCATTGGTGACGTAAATTAGCATAAGTTGCATTCGGCCAAGGTTATCAGAACAAATAAAGGCAAAGCAGGTACATGATGTAGGGTTTAGATGTGAAGACATTGCTGCATACCAACCTGAGGAACAACACTGAACTTTGATAGTAGATAGTAAAGTGAAATATAATTTTAAAAGGCTTAGATGAAAATCCCACTTCCAGACAAGTGTGTTGGCCCATTCCTTTTACCCATCAGTGTCACTATATCAAATTTCCTGACAAGCTACAGCCAGATTTCCTTGTTGATGTTTTCTGCTTTTGTTATTTAAGGCTAATTTTTTCAACCTCTTTTTATTCGTAGATGTGATATTATCCAGGATTAGAAGAATGTTTTTCTCTATTACTGTGAACTGACTAAAGAAGTATTGTCTTTTGGGTTGAAAAACCACAGACCAACATTCCTTTAACCCACAAAAATCAGTCTGCAGTTAAACCATCAAAGGAGGAGTTCTACTTTTTTGTGTCTGTGATTTTTATGTGGATAATCTTTCTCTGGGTTTCTTTGCGATTAAACTGTCTGCAATTATAGGAGTATTATGTGTCACTTATTTTTCCCTGAAGACTAGAATTTAACTTTAAATAATTCACCAATACAGAAACTTGGCAGTCAGAGATTCCCTAATGAAACACATGAATCGCAGAATGTTCCTAACATGTTATCTTTCATATAAATAATAGAGTGATACATCATTCTTTATCCTGAAATCAGATTTAAATGTCTGGTGATGTTATCTTCTTATTTGTGGCCGTCATTTAATGACTGGATATTAGGTCCTGAATATTACCGGTGGTTCATTAAGGATGTAAAAAATGAATATCTTCGGCCCATCAGAGGTCAATTTTTGAACAGGTTTTACGATCCATGCAAAAACTTAATGAGGGCCTTGAGGTTAAATAGCTCAGAACTGAACCATTAAGTGATCATCTCTGATGAGTAAGACGATGAGAAACAGTAATAGAATCAAGCCAGGAAGCACAAAATGACTGAATGTAGTTTTCTGCTCATTGACCTAATGGAAAGCCATCAAATAAGGATGCATTCATAAAAACATACTACTTAGAATAGGAAAACAACTTTTAAAGTATTATAGAGAGAGAGACTTATTTTACTTCAGATGGCAAGTATGTTGAAATATGGCTGTCTAAATTTCCTTTTGGGATTATTTATCTAACTACATTTTTTTTAACCCTTTTGTTGAACTGCTGTCTAGAAAGGAGCATTTCTAATCCCCAAATGCACGTGTCTAGAATTGAATTTGTGAACATAACTACTACTATCACTAAAAATGTATTCCAATTCAATTTATAAAGCACCAAAACACAACACCAAGTTAAAGACTTACAATAATACAGAGAAAACAGAGAAAACTTCAAAAATCAGATGTCGCACTTTAGTGACTGTGGGAAGGAAAAACTCCATATTTACAGGAAGAAACCTGCGGCAGAACCAGGCTCAGTGGGGGCCAGCCATCTGCCCCAACTGGTTGGAGGTGAGGGGAAGGAAACACGACCAGCAATCCAAACCCGCCTTAATGCAATGAAACATGAAGGGTTATATTTTAATGTCACAGAGTGTAAACATTGTAGAGCATTAACTTAAGAAAGCATTTCCAAGTTTTCATGCATAGCCAAAGTTGTAACTTTTGTTTTTTTGTCTTCTGCATAGGACAAAAGATGCAGAGCCTGTGGTAGGAAAGGAGATCCAAGTTACTGTCTGCAATGAAGAGAAGGTTGTCTGTGGAGTAACAAAGCATACGACATGTGCAGATATGATTCAGGCATTGCTGGATGATCACAAGTCAGTCCCAGAGAGCAAGCGGCTACTGGATGGAGAACCCAAAGACTTCTGTCTCGTTGAACGGTGGAAGGGTTTCGAGAGAGCTTTGCCACCTCTTACCAGAATACTGAGACTCTGGTATGCTTGGGGTGATCAGAGGCCCTTCATACAGTTTATTCTAGTTAAAACCAGTGATTTCGTGCCTCAGCCTGCTAAGAAAGGTGGAAAGTGCAAAGGGGCCAAGCTGAAGCGATGTGAGCACGGTCGTGCTCAGTATTCCCAGTCTCTGCCAGCGGAAAAACAAAAGCGCATGGTAAAAAAAGCTTTCCGAAAGCTGGAGAAACTTCATATGGAGAGCAAAAGCTCCCTAGGTGCAGAGGAGATCGACCAGATGGTGCAACTTATTCTCAACCAGGACCACACAATTAGAGAGCAGATCCAGCGGATAAGGGAGCTAGATTCAGAGATTGAGCGGATTGAGCTGCAAGTCCAGCAAGAAACCAAGTCGGAGACTTCCTTGGCTCAGGCCTGCAGTCCAAATTCCGAGGCACACATTGAGGAGCAGCTGCAAGAATACTTGTACACCAGCGATGGGGTTGTACAGCTGGACATGGAGGTTCAGAGGCACCAGGAACTCATCCTCCAGTTGTCCCATGAAATTGACGCTGAGCTTAGGAAGGACAGCCTCGCTCTGGCTCAAGATGAAGACCAGGAAGGAATGGCCACTGGTTCCTGGATCCCCGCTGACACAGACGAAGCATTTTATACTGCTGAAATCGAGAGGCTGCGGGGCGAACTGAATCACAGCCTCTTCACCGGTGTTTCCATTCACAACCAAGCTGCTGAAATAGACAAGCAGATAAAGTACTTTGACAATACACTGGTTTCTAAGGATCAAGAGTGCTGGCAGCTAGCCGCCCAGCTGAGCTCATTGCAAATCACGGACAGCACAGAGGAGGAGCAGCCCATAACAGTCCAAGGGAAAAGTGAGACCCAGTGCGGCATTTCTCAGACAGTGAAACTCAAACACACCCTGTCCCCTCTAGACATTACAGACACAGACTCAGACACTGGGATTAGCTCCACACACAGTCAGGACTCTCTGTCACCGTGTCTCGATTTCCCTCCCCCGCTGGACACAGACGTTTGAAGAACCCGGTTCACTCAGCAATGTGTTCTTCTTCAGTCACCAGCTGCAGTTTTTTACTCCTCACATGTGCTCTTTGTTTCATGCTCTGTGCTTGCAAAATTAGCAAAAAGACACATTTTCTGCAATTTTTAGTGTCTCCGGAACTTTGTTGCATCGTCATCACACCATGCCAAAAAGAAGAATGTAAGAAATGTCAACTTGGGTTCCAACAAATTAATACAAGAGTACTGTGGTTGATTCTTAAACGTGTTCACAGAAAATTGGTCAAAAATGTTTTTGCAAAGAGTTTGCAAGATGCAAAACATATCCTTGTTTAATATGAATAATTTTCTCAGGTATCAAAGTAACAGATGGTTAGGTATCAGTGTAACATGAAATAATACATGCAAGACACTAACTGAGGCTGTGCGTGCGCTACTTATAATCCTACATTATTGATAGAAGGTTTTCCCATTTTTAATTGCCAACAGAGATGCAAAGACCAATTTTTAGATGTTTAGATTTGTCACTTTAGATGATAGTAAATAAGCTTTTTGCTTTTTGTAAAGTCCTCAAGCTATTTATTAAGTTGCACTTCTTACACACTTAAGGCTATTAACAATGTTTTATATTAAAACAAAAAGATAATAGTTTTGATGTAGTATTTGTAAAAGAAAAATATACTTTAAACACTGTTCTTGACTATTCTGTAAATACAAACCTAGTTTGCCCGATTTCAAATGGTAATTGCCCCTTCTTGATATATCATTATTTAACTGTGATTAGATGACATCTTTCTGTCTAGAAAGGGCTACAAAGTCATTTCTAAGGCTTTCATGATTCAACACTAAGAAAGAGAATAGATAAAAATGGCATCCATTGCAGAGTTCCAAGGTGAAAATCACTGCTGACCAAAAAGAACACAAAACCTTGTGTCACATCTACCAAAAACAACTTGATTCCCGAATATTCTGTGGATTGATTAGACAAAAGCAGAACTTTCTGAAAGGTTTGCATCCTGTTACACCTGACGTAAAAGGTAGCACAGCATTTCATAAGGAAAACATCATACCAACAGTCAAACGCAGTGGTGGTAGTGTGATGGTCTAGGGCTGCTTTCCTGCATCAAGGCTTTGGCAACTCTCTACCGAACAGACTCTATCCTGGCAGACGGCATCACCTGGAACTCAAGTGCACTGAGGTTATGCAGCAGGACAATGATCCAAAGTACGCCACTGAATGGCTTAAATACACACAAAGAGCAATGAGCTCACAAGGAGTCCAAACTGAAATCTAATTGAGATGTTTTGGCATAACATCTCAATTAGTTCATGCTCAAAAATATTCCAGTGGGGCTTAATTAAAACAATTCTGCAAAGAAGAGTAGAACAAAGTTCCTCCACAGTGATGTGAAGGACTCATTGCCAGTTATTGCTAATGTGTAATTGCAGTCCATGCTGCTAAGATTGGCACAACCTGTTATTGGGTATAGGGGTTTCGTTTTTGACACAAGACCTTGTTGCATTTAGTTATTTTACCTTAATAGATAAAATCATCATTTAAAAAGTGCATTTTGTATTTACCCGGGTTATCTTTGTCTAATGTTTAAAACAGTGTGACAAATATGCAGAAATATAAGATATCAGGAAGGAGGCAAATACTTTTTCGCAGCACCTTATGCTTCTGCAAGTAATATAAGTAATTACTGAGAAAGGCACAATTGTAAAAGAAAAGCTTATTTATTTACTGTAGTTACCAAACTACCAGTTACCAGAATTTTGGGACATTGTGTAAAATTCAAGTAAAAATAAAATGCAATGGGTTCATGAGATCTGCAAATCTTGTAAACCCATTTTGCTCGTAAACATTTCAAACATTTTAATATTTCATGAAAATATTATCTCATTTTGGATTTGGTGACAGCAGCATGTCTCAGAAAAGTTGGTGAAGGGCAAACGAAATTCAAGTTACAACAATTTCTGGTACATAAATAGCTGGTGGGACATTTTTCAGATAATTTGGCAACAGGTCAGTAAAATGACACAGTCTGAAAACATGGGAAGCCAAAAATATGACAAAGAAGACAAAGAATCTTATATCAAATAAGAATGGGAAAACATTCCTCTCCCACGAGTCCAGCAACCGTTCTCCTGAGTTCCCACATGTTTACAGACTTAGGGGAAGCTACACAGCATAAACGTGGCTCTCTTCCAACTTTTTTGTCATGCAGAGATGTGTTGCTGCAGTCAATTTCAAAATGAGCTAATATCTTTTTCTTAAAATGCCACATTTTTCTCAGTTTAAGCATTGAACGTGTATCCTCTTGTTAATTAAATATGGGTTTATGAGATTTGCTTATCACTGCATTGTTTTTGTTTGCAATTTTCACAACGTTCCAGCTTATTTGGAAATGGGTTTGTATTTTTCAGATGTAATTTTGTGACAAATCACTATTCGCTACCTGCCTAATCAAACACTATTTTCACTATCCACCAAATTCAATTCACACGCCCTGTGTTTTAACCACTTAAAACGTAAGCTATTATAAAGAATAATGTACATCTTGACTTTCATAATAAAAGCTAATACTTTAAATAACTAAAAACACTGTCGTTGGGTTTTTCGGCACCATTTGTTTAGGATTTGATTGTCTTATAAATAAAGCCTAGCAACAGCGCTGACTAAGGAAGGGTATCTTCTTATACAAATCATAGGATTTGAAATCATAGGGCTGCTTGCCACATTTCCAACAGTTTCACATCTAGTTAGGGTCTTTAAACACTTACAAATTGGTTTTGATCAAACACAAATCTACGCCTGGAGACTGGCGTAGTTTTGTGTCCTTTTTGGGAAGAATACATCTTCCAATGTTTTTTATCATTATTATTATTATTTTAGTTGCCATTTGTATAGGCACAAAATCTTGGGTTATTAAAAATGCAAAAAAAAAAAATAGTTAAGCACTGGGCTGCTTCTAGAAAATCTTTATTCTAAGGTTAAAAGGGGGAAAAAACTAGTGTGTCATACCCATTGAATTGAATTAAGCTCTCAGTCACCATAGAGATATGACACAGTTACCTCAGAGTCCTCAGGCACCATATAATCAGACGAGATGGTCACCAGGCTAGCACAAACAACAGCGAACACTCTCCTCATGTCTAGGTACTGCTGACAGATGAACACTTTGTGCTCAGGGCAGAGCTGGGCTGGAAAAAAGCAGAGGATATCTATTTCACACACTAATTGACTCACCCACCCTGCCCTCTGTCTTTGCTCCTTCAAGCTACCAAGTAACCAAGCATGAAAGGCCTGAGAGCTTACAGTTCGAAGCAATCTTGCACTGGCATCCCCAACCTGTTGATGAAATGGAGGTTTATGGTGTTATGGACCAGGCTTTCTATAGCTCCTTTCTACTCCTTTCTGAGAACTCAAGCACTTTCTTCTAGTGTCAATCACATTATCATACATGCACATAGTGGTTTTATCTATACAAAAGCACTTTTATCTAACTCACTCACACTCCGATGGATACATCAGGGAAAACTTGGGGTTTAGTATCTTGCCCATCTTGCTCTTTGAGACATGGGGAACACAGAAATATCTGGGGATTGATCTGACCAGACAGTCTGCTATCCAACTACTAACCAGGCGCTAACATTTTCCAAAATCCGACAAGATCGGATTAGTTTTATTAAACTTTTAAGAAATATACTTTTGGCGCATTTGAAGGAAATGATCAAATAAAGAGCCACAGACCAAATAGTTTTCATTGTGTCATAATAAAGTTTGATTTCCCTCTGATCTATAGAGAGAGCCCAAGCTGTTTTTTGATACTGCATTTTGTAAGTGACCCCACTGATTGTGGCCACAGCAGACTCACTCACTATGAGTCACAGCATCTAAATAGAAGAGCTAGATTGCTTAGCTGTCTGCTGCTGAGGCAGATAAAAGACAGACTGTGGCTACAGCCATGGTTGTACTTTGGTTCTTATGATTACGCATATGACACATTAGCTTATAATGAGTGTTGCACTACGTGCAGAGGTTTTATGACGTATGGAGTGAAAATCATGATTGTGCTAACTAGGCATTGTATTAAACTACTGTGTTCTTTAACGGCTTAGGTGGATTGGTAGCAAATCTTTCATATGTAATGAGAATAACTTTTGTGGCTAACATGCAGGTTAATGCCAACAGGACCACTGAAGGACAGTCACAGCACAACACACACTGAACCGAAGTTACATGTGCTTGAATGATATTGATGTGGATTGTGCTTTGATCAGAGCCACCAGTGCACATTTAAAATGCCACAAAGGCTGGTCCAACCGTAAGTGAAAATATCACGAGGGCCCCCTCACTGAAAAAAAGCATGCAAAAATAAGAACAGGTTGAAACCAAAGTCAGAAAAATCAGCCGTGTCTATGTTGAAAGATCAAATTAAAAATGATAATAATGGTTTACAAGTGCAATGCCGGAGGGTGAAATTTCACTGCATGAGTCATCAGTGCTCTTAATACCTCAGGGGGAGCAACAGAATCAAACTCCTTTGTTTACAAGCATCAATAAATTTAAGAGTTTGAGCATGTGAAGCAATAACTTCCTGAAAAAGTCATGGACACACGAGGAGAATGTGGGTGTTTCTGACAGCAAGTCTGAATTTGGATGAGCCAAATTTTCAAAAATAAAATCTGTTCACATCAAGAGCACAGTGTCGTGCCTCAGACACCACATGATCAACGTAAGCCAGAAAACAGGTTCTCAGATACTAGCAGGAGAATGTGGGGTTCAGAATCAAGGGCTTCAAGTACCTCTGGAACAGCCACATGTGTTGAAGCAGAAGCTTATATGGCTGCTCTTCTTGCTCCAAGACTGTTTAAAGCCAAATATCATTTGGTCCCACAATAACAGGAAATAGGAAAAAGAAATGAGCGATTCAAGTGTTGACAACAGCCTCACTTGCTCTTATAAACCCCCTTCTCAAGTCAATAAGAGCCTCAAGAAGCCATGTGCAAAGCAGCGTGTTCAATAGATGTAATTATAAGGTATCCTATTTCAACAATATAGAGAGCGAGGATCTAACGGCCTTGCTGCTGTTCATTCTTATGGTTGAGGAGAATGTTGAAGTCCAAACTGTCTGTGAGTCTCATATGAGAGGGTCTATGTTCCTGGCAGGGCTCTGCTGGGCTGTTTGTGATTGAATGAATTTAGGAGGCATTAAAACACAAAGCTGGATGTTGAGATCTCAGTTTGGTACTGGCTAGCATTGGAAGTAATAATCATTTAAAGTCTGAACCATGAAATTATGGCCAGAATATTCAAATTCTTTGTAATTGAAGCATTTTGTTGTTTTGTTTTTTTAAACCTTCCATCAATTTTTAAGAATAAAGCACGTTTGGTTTGCTTAGAAATGCAATGTGCAATTTATTGTGCCTTTTTTTTTGGGGGGGGGGTCATACCGATGTTGTTAAAGTCTCAAAAACTTAAAAAAAAACTTGTGTATGAAATATGATGCACTAGGCATTAAGGGGAAAATGTACGATCTGTGATAACCAACCAAAATTAAATAACTGCTATGCTAATAGATTTCAGAAAGCTCATAAGTGAGCAGCAGGCCACGACACAGAAGAGCTGCAGCGGTGGTTATAGCAAGTGGCTGCATACTTTAACATCTCCATTTGAAATAATTTAGCACATCAAGCGTTACATAATTACACTTTGCACTGTACGATGAACTGAAATGTAAAAGTTCTGGATTAGGTCGAATAAAACAAAAATACTAAGAGGAAGCCAAAAGAAAGTAGATCCAAAATAAAATATTTCCATTGCAACCTCTGCAGGGGTCTATTGAAAATGGCAAATAGAGGTCTTAAAATACAAACTCACCTCTTTCTGCAGTTAAACGTGTTCAGGCACCTACTGTGCTCAAATGGCAGTAAATATTAAAATGAACAGAGATTTTGGCTCTGGTTCTTTAGGGTGTTAAGGAGCTGCTTGTTCTTTCGCAAACTATTTGCTGCCAAGGCAGCTGACACACCAAAAGACATTTAACAAAGATTGGGTATACATTTCCAATCATGGGCAGGCTGAAAAGCCTCAGAAGCAGTGCTTAAGCTGAAAGGGGTAAAAGAAAACTCCATTTACTGTCAAGGTGCCTTGAAAATATGCAATGTTTTAAATACTTCCCACAGAAATACTTTTTTTGTTTGAAGGACGCTGCAGGTAACATTTACCTCTTCTCTCTGCTGCAGATCAGCAATTCAAAGACTTACCAGCTCACAAGTGTGTTTGCTGACAACAATAATTACATCTACCAAAATGACAATTAGAGACACTGCAAACCTGTCTTTGTTCAGTCCATCCAGTTACTACAACTGGGCAGTTTGAGTAAACCATAATCTGGCATCAGCTGCCTGTGCTGAAGATGAGAGCTGATTTTTTAATGTATATTTTTGTGTGTAGTATATCTTTACCCAGAAACATAGTATCTCAAATTACAGACAAACAAAAACATGCTTGTCAAAAAGATCAAAAAGGAATTTACTAAATGTATTAAATCTATTACATCTATCTGATGTTTTTATCTCAGCCTTGAGAAAACCAGATCTTTTAAACTCAGAAAAAAGTGAATCAATAGTGAGGAAAACAATGTGCACACCGTCGTATGCAAAGTGTGCTGCAGCTATGGTTTGTTAAGCAGTGTTCAAAACCTGGGAGTATCAAGATGAACTGATAATTGTCATTTCAAGTTTGCGAATGGTTGACTGAGTGAGCTCAGGAAGCAGCTTCCAACCCACAATTCTTGTGTCTTGGAGCAAACCTAACAACATGAAGAGCTGGTTTAAATAATTACTTAACTGTCACACTCCTGTCCTGTGAAAACAGGTTTTAAAGGCACAACCCTCTGCTTTTAAGATCATGTTCAGAGTGAAAAATACTTAATTAGGCTTTTTCCAGATGGCTCGGGTAACTGCAAAGTGCCGGTTACCATAGCTATAACTAATGGCTCATGCTACTGAGGGACTTCTTGTGATGCATCAAACATTTCTGCTTCACCCCCACTTTTTGTCATTAAATATTATTTAATTTCTCTCTCTCTTCCGTCCAATAGTTTGCACAGTTTGTAGTGCATTTTCTCTCTTTTCTGACCTTGTCCCCAACTACTCTAGAGGGTTTTTTCCTGTTAAGCTGATGTTTTTTGTCCCCACCATCTTCAAGTGCCTTCTCATGGGGGAACACTTGATTCCTTGAGGTTGTAGGTTCTTTACAATAGAAAACACCCAGATAGGACTGCTATTTGAATTGAAGCTTTTGTTTGCTCTCAAAGGCACAGTAAATTGCCAGCAAGGACACTGACATGATTCCTTTTCACTGGAATAATACTGTAAAATTCTTACAGACGCCATTACTACTCCGAGTTTGTGGCAGATGAGGTGAGACAGAAAAATCCAGCTGACTACCGTGCCTAATTGTTGAGTGAAATGAACAAATTCTAAATCATCACTGTAAGTTCAGTGGCTTGTAAAGCGGGGAAATGATTGAAGAAGCGTGCAAAACACATTCAGTTTTTGTTTCCACGTGTTTGTGTGGAGAAACATTACCACAGTACACCCAGCAGTAAATGTAGTTTTATTATACTAAAATCAAAGTATCTGTGTCTGTTTGTGTAACTTCCCTCTCGCTATACATACTGAATTCAGACTGGGGACGTTTATTTTATGAGTATGACCTGGAATTAAAGCGAAACACATCAGGATTGTTTCTTGCATCAAATGCTGTTTATGTGGCATTCCAACAGTCCCAGCAGCCAGCCCCAGTCAGTCACATCTGAGTTCACCTTGGACAAATTGGGACCTGTCAAAGTAGTTTAAATGCCTTGGGCTTAATTGCCTCAATCAAAGCACTTTTGTAGTGCCACCCATCCAAAAGCCATGAAGCCAAGTCATGAGTCACCCTATAAAAAAGCCCAAAGTGCAATAAACTATGACTGCTGCCAGATAAAAGCAAGAGTGCAAACAGGGAACCGCGCGAGTGAGTGTGTGTGCACGGTGTGTTAAAGATAAAATTTCAGAAATGTGATCTGGGTCGTGCGGTTGTTTACTGCAGAAAATTTTTTAATTTGTTCCCCAACATTAATGTTTCTTTGCAAATCCTTTGAATCCTCCCACCACCACTTCTCTCCTTGTAGCTCCTGTAAACACATTTTCTTTTGGCGTGGATGTTAATTTTCCTCTTTATTAGAGTTGCTGCCCTGGCCTTTCGACAGGTGTTCTCTGATGCTGCTCGCTGCCCCCGCAGACGTTTATTACAAGACTGCCACTCAGACAGTCAAAGGCACAGACAGAAAACATGGTTCCAGTTGGTTCAAACAGAGGAAGAAATGGAGAAACGAAAAGTTGGATTTTGCTCTGTGGCTGAGCTGCTCTAGAAGCAGAAATAATCCAAGTGGGAGAATGAAAGCTCAGTGGGCACAATCAAACAAAATCACATTCTTCTGGCAAAGTAACATTAGACTGGAGGTCCAGTTCAGTCAGGTCAGAGATGTAAGAGCCACCTTTAGTATAAAGCCCTTCAGATAAAAGCCAAAAAGCACATTTTAAAGCTGCATTAAGGTAGAATTCCTAAGGATTTAATCCTAAACCGGTTAGTACTCACATTCTTGTGAGTCAGCAGGTATACAATTATTGTCTGATTTATTTAAACTGTGTGTGTTGATCTTAATTCAGGGTAACCTTTTACAGTTGTACAATATCATCTTTCAAAGAAGTGGGCTCCACAACAGTTATTATTTATATTAATATCAGGCCATTTACCTGGCTGAATGAATCAGAATCTAGTCTAATCTAGTGCTCTTAAAGCATCTGGCATAGGATCAATTAGTTCCATATTTTCATATAATTTCCAGATTTATTTAATCATATTTGTATTTCTTGGGCGAGCATTTCTGAGCGACATCGGTTGTCTCACAGAAAAATTGCATATTTAGCTCAGATTAAAAGATCATCAGCATGACAATGACCAGAATGTCAGTGTCAAAATTATTCTTAAAAAGCACATTTTGAACCAAAAGCACTGGTAAGAGGTCCTGAACAATAATTTCCTTGGGAAGTTGGGTGAATAATAGGAATTTGTGAAGAAAGAATGTGATAACACCTAAAGCCATGCACCTGTGACGAAACAACGGTTTGTTGAACAAAACGACTTACATGCATGAGGACCTAGTGGCAGGTGCAGACATGTTTTAGGTGTGAGTTATCCTTCAAGAGTGACAGATGGTTCAACCAGTCACCTGCCAAGGATTTGCATGCTCTGTTGCAAACGGCTTCTAAAGAATATTTCTCAGATTAGTCTATAACAAAAGACCCAGAACAACAGGTTTGGTTGCCATTATTATTATAGCGCAATATGAAAACTTTTTACATTTTTTTAAATTATACCTAATTTGGTCCCATCAAGGCTGTCTCCTTGTACCTCTGAGGAACACATCCTGCATAGTGTGTCACGAGTTATGCAATGTGGCCCCAATATAATATAAATATAAGCAGAAGACACAATGGGGATGATAACGGGAACACGATGGAAGGATAACAGACGTTATGACAAAGGCCAAGGGGAGAACTGAGTCTGTAAATACACACAGGGTGATTAGGACAAAGGGCAATAGATGGGTAAACAAGCCGGTGCAACAGCTTAAGATAAATAAGATACAGGAAGTAAAACTAAAACATGATGCCAGAGTCTGAAACAAGGAGCAGTTTGGAGGATTGGCCAGATGGCCTGTGGCAGGGACTAAGCAGTTCACGGAGCCAACCAGAAGGCCAGCACAGGGGCCAAAACAGTTCAGAGGGTCGACAGGAGGCCAGCAAGGGAGACCCTCTGGTAGCTTACCTTGAGGCCAGCAGAGGTGATGGGCCACCTCAGGAGGCTTGGCCGGAGGCCAGTGGTGGGAGTAGAGATGGGACTCCTTATTTCACTCCTACACAGCAGTCATTAGGATTCTTGTGTTTAATGAATGGCCAGGGTCAGCTCATATAGGTCAGGTCATCGTAGTCTAAGGAGCTTGGAAAGAAAAGCCATCTATGTCCACTGTGAATGACCAGAGGTGGAGGAACAGAGGTGGTGGCTTACGACACCAACTGTCTGCCCTCTGTAATCCAGTGTTGAGATCCCAGATGCCTTAACGCCCACTCACATCCACTCACTAAGTCACATGATAAGGTGGGGCTAGGTTTCACAATGGTTTCACCTGAAACCTTGGCTGATTGTGACCCAAACCTGTTTTCATACCTTGGCTCGTGTGATTAGGTAGAGGATCAACAGGGGGTCCATGACCCTCTTGGGCGCACTCCCATAGGGCTTAAAAAACGAGATGCTCCACCAATTGCTCTTAGAACTGAAGAAGCTTCTCGGATGAGAGGTGAAACGTCGTCAAGAAACTTAAAGAAGTCCAGATGCTGCATATATGTGCAGTGATGCAGATTCTTGTAGGCTCAGAACTGGACTGTTATACTGCAGCGACTGATACACAGTTGGATAGGCAGTGACATCATACACAGAAGTAAAAAACATTTAAAAAGTTGTAACAAGTAAAACTTCTTCTTCTAAACATTACTCAAAGAAAGAATTCCGGCCCTATTTTAGAGCAGGTATTAGTTAAATTAAAACAAAAATCTCCAGCCACCCTACCAGCTGTTTTACGCAGTAGCTTTCTTTGAGCTAAATCACCATACTAACATGCATGCTGCTATCATTTACAAGATTTACTAATTACCACTAAACAAAGATCACACAGGAGACTGATACGAATCTAGTTTGTTTTGCAGTTTTGTCTTTGGTAATACGTATCAGACAAATTAGAATTAGAATTATTATATGATTATAGTGTTAAGAGATACAGTCCAGTTACCATAAATATAGCAATCGATTAATTGGATTCGATTCAATTAATCACCATAACAGTTGCCCCTAGGTACTTTATATTGTAAGGTAAAGACCCTACAATAATCCAAAGAAAGCAGAGAAAACCCCAACAACCATATTGCCCCCAGTGAGCATGATCTTTGGCAACAGTGGGAAGGAAAAACTCTCTTTTAACAGGAAGAAACCTCCAGCAGAACCAGGCTCAGGGAGGGGCGGCTGGTTGTCTGCTGCAACCGGTTGGGGTGAGAGAAGGAAAACAGGATAGAAGACATGCTGTGGAAGAGAGTCAGAGATAAATAATAACAGTTATGATTATGATTAAATGCAGTAAGGTGTATAAACACACAGTGAGTGAATCATGGGAATCCCCCAGCCTAGACCTACTGCAGCATAACTAAAGGAAGATTCACCCGATCCAGCCCTAACCATATGTTTTATCGAAAAGTAAAGTTTTAAGTCTAATCTTAAAAGTAGAGATAGTGTCTGTATCCCAAATCCAAACTGGAAGCTGGTTCCACAGAAGAGGGGCCTGAAAACTGAAGGCTCTGCCTCCCATTCTACTTCTAAATACTCTGGGAACAACAAGTAGGCCTGCAGTGCGAGAGCGAAGTGCTCTAATGGGGTGATACGGTACTTTGTGGTCATTACGATAAGATGGGGCCTGATTATTTAAGACCTTGTACACGAGGAGCAGGATTTAGTCCAGCCTAGAAGTAATAACTGCATGAACTAGTTTTTCAGTGTCACTCTGAGACAGGATATTTCTAATTTTAGAGATATTGCGCAAATGGAAGAAAGCAGCCCTACATATTTTTTTATATGTGCACTGAAGGACATATACTGGTTAAAAAAAAAAAAAAAAACCTCCAAGTTTCCTCACAATGCTACTGGAAGCCAGGGTAATGCCATTAATGCCAGTAAGAATATGATTATAAATCGATTTTTCAAGATTTTTAGGGCCGAGTACAAGAACCTCAGTTTTATCTGAATTTAGAAGCAGGAAATTAGAAGTCTTTATATCTTTGAGACATTACTGCTGATTAACTAATTGGTGTGTGTTATCTGGCTTCACGGATAGATGGAAGTCGGGTGTCATCCGCATAGCGGTGAAAATATATGCTATACCTTCTAAAGGAAGGATGTATAATGTAAGCACCTTAGAAAAGTAATTTGTATATGGCGGAAAACATATTCCAAGTTATTTCAAGTTCAACTATCATACAGAGAATAGGAGGGTGGAGGGAGGTACTGAGTTACATGTTGCTGTTAAAAAGAACAATCAGGCTAATACACTTCTGATTCAAAAAGAAGCAAGCAAAAAAGAAGACTTTGAAGAACTAGCTTGACTCGCAAAAGGTTTGAAGTGGCAAACTACTGACGACCGATTCTTTGAGTTGAGATCTGCTGTGGCTTTGATGGTGGGCAAGAGGCTCTCTTTTTTCCTGTGCCATGTTGAGCCTAGATGACAGGACTAATCTAGACATACTTCCCCCTCCAGGGCTTGCACTTTGAAGACCCCTGCCTGAGAGATTATGATTTGGGCCTTACTTACAGAGAGGGTCCTGTTATTGCAAAGTCACTCAGACATACAGTACATCCTGTACACTAATGCACATATAGAGCATTCACAGACATGTATATGCCTACTACTTGTACAAGTAAACAAAAAAGCCCACAATCTACAGCAGCTGTTTCCTCCACAACTCATCGCCATGGGGACTGAAAGCACACTGAGCTCCTTGGCAGTTAAGCCCAGCTCTGTACTTGTGAAAAGGTGCAAAAGTCCCAATGGAAAAAGCTCAGAAACCTTGTTCTGTTACAGTCTGTTCACTGTAACCAAACTTTCTCCATATTTTCTGCTGCCAATTGCAGGTTTGACTTTTTTCTATTATTATCATAAAGATCCAAAATGTTCTAAACTGAATTTTTAGAATTCACCATTTAAATAAATAGTCAGACTCAGACTCGACTATAAATCCAATACACCTGTTTTGCATGTCAAGAAAAAGAGACAAAAGCTATGATTTGAGGTTGTGCTGACTCTGACACAAAGAGCTGCATTCCTCTCGCTTCGCTGTATGACGGAGCAGGGCCCAACCTGGACTGGTGGGCCGAGGCCTCTTCCTGTTGCTCCTGTGCGCTCGTGGGTAGTGGCTTCCTGCTATGTTTCCTGTCAAATGGGGGGCTTTCAGGGCAGCAGTTACTGCCCTTTGGGAGGAATGCAAAAGATAAGAAATGAGCTGGCCATTGACATGGGCTCAAAAATATTTACAAACAGTAATTTTTTTACGGGTTGTTATTGTCTTCATATGCGTACACACTGTGGGAGAAGGCAATAAACGTCACAGTAATAAAGCATGGAATTCAAATTCATAGTTTTCATTGTAAGCAACAAGACAATATGTTGAAATAAAGCATATCAATCAGGCTCAAAATTAGACCCATTGATAGGCTTCTTGCTCAAGTCCACTGAAGAAACTTGTGTAAATTTGTAAAATGCAACTAAATCAATTGCTTTGTGTGAACAGATCAGATCCTCTGTCTGATCTTCCTGCATTTGTTCGCTCATGCAACACTCATGCAGACATTACAGTTTTCTCTTAAAATTTAGCAAATTAAGACGCAGATAAAAACCATCACAGTCACACTGTGTGACAGATGAGTGTTTACTCTGATCACCAATATCCCAAATCCAATACGGCAAACGTGCCCGCATGGAGAGTTGGCCACTGAGAAAAGATGAGATGCATCATATTATAATTGTACATTTGAATAGAGATCCGATGGTGAGGAATACCCCTACTTTTTTTTTTACTTTGTACGTATATTTCTAACATTACTAATTCTAAGAAAAAATGGAAGGCTGTTCCATAAACTCCATGAGGATGGTGCCAGGCAGCACAGGAACTCAAGGAAGTGGCATGTTTTTGCAGAGAAAGGTCAGCAGTCAAAGTGGAGCCTAACTGTATGTATTCTGGAGGACTGCACTGACAATCAGCAGTTACAGGAGACAGACATGCTTAGGCACTTGAGAGTCTCTTTCTGTGTGAAAACAGAGAAAACAGAGATATAACACAGTGTTTCATGTGGTTCAGTCCAAAGGAAAACATAATGGAACACTGAACTGCTTGTCTTGCTTACAAATGCCCAGATAAACATGAAACTTTAACTGGTTATTTCTAATGCCATCATCATCTCAAGGGAAAAGTGTCTCAATTTACACATCCTGGCTCAGACTAAACTGTGAAGAAATGTGATTTTTCATGTTTCATGTTGTAACTATAGAGCAAAGTTGAAGATTACTGCCTTATTACATTTACTATTTATAAATTTTACAATTATTTTACTGGGCAGATTGATATAGAGTATTTTAGGATGTAAGTCTTTCTTCTGTCATGTAGACGCATCTTATTATAACTTTTTTTCACTGCACACACTCTTTGGATTTCACTAAAATGTTTAAAACTGTGAGGAAATGTGAAGAATGTTGAAGGCTTTGAACAATTTCTTAGCATAATTGATTAAATGTACTGACCAGTGAGCACGCGGTCACAGCTCTGTGTAGATCCATTAGTGTGCAAAGTCATTTATTTTAAAAAGCAAGTGATTTTCCACCATCCCAAGAATATTATAACCTGCATATCAAAAGTTTGGTTTTCATTATAGTGGCAATCAGGCAACTGATAGAAAGAAGAGTTCATTCTAATGCAGCACTGGTATGAAACTTTAAATCAAATGAGTGATTCATGCCCACTGGGATCGTTCCTGTCTGTGAAGGTTGTGGTATTGAAAAAGAATATAATATCACTGTAGACACTGTGTAGCGAGAACAGACAGTTAACCTTTAACACGGTCTTACATAATATTATACAGGTCGGGTCATCTGGTCTCCCTCGTTCATATGAGTCAGAATGCTGATCACATGATTAAAACTCAGCTACCACTAAGATTGCCGCTCTGCCTGTTGTCATTAATCTTATACAGGCATTTCTCAGATTGCATAGAATGCGAATTTCAGTAATGTAAAGACTCCTATTTTTATTATCTCATTTATTTATTGAGGTAAAAATCTTATTGAGAGTAGTAAATCACTTTTTCAAAAGTATTTTTTAACTTTTCGAAAGTCAGGAAGATTATTCTTGTCATATGAAGTTAATTATAGCAAACGCAGATGCTATGAATGATATACGCATTGGGTTTCTTTTTTTGACAGGAGGTGCTTGCTGGCTATAATACTTAATACTATAATACTGTTGGTGTTGTTCAATGAAGTAGCGCAGTTAAAAAGTATTGTCAAATATCTAAATATGTGTGTATTTTCTGATATCACATTTGATAATACTACGTAATACTACTTCCTGTTTTACGGATCAAAAACAGTGAAAATGCTTTAAAAAGTTCACACATTCACTAGATTAACGACATTTTTGCTCATGCTTTGTAGAGTAGAATTAGTAGAACTAGAATTTAATTAGAATTTAGTTACTCTTAATTTCCAAGTGTTATCAATTATAAGTATCCTGAAAGTCCAAAAAGTCCCCAGATTTGTAATCGTTTTGCTGTTAATCTTTGTCCTTTGCACTCCTGATCCTACATCCTCTGACTCCTCTGAGTCTTTATCTGGTTTTCAGCTGTGCTTGCTCTTTCACTAGAATTTGATTATGTCGGGGGTGTAGCGCCACATTTGCTGTATTTGGATACGAAATAACTGGAACAGTGGAAAATCCCCCGTTTATGATCACCTTTCCTGGAACAGGCCTATCAGACTCTTCTCTTACGCAACAGATTGAAGTGCACATAAGTTTAGGACAGCAGGGAATTCAATTACCTGAGAACAACAGCAGCACAGCTTTGAAAAACCTGTTGATTTTCTTGCAATAGCCAAGAGCCAACAAGCCCAATGTAAAGAGTATTTTTGGGGGGGTGGGGGGGTTGCAATCTTCTCTTGGGTTAGCACAAGCTTATAGAGGGAGAAAGGCTTGTGCAGCGTATTGAATGTTGAGAAGCTCCCAAGGCTGTAAAGATCCAGCTAAAACAATGCTAATGAAGTACTAGTATAAATAGGGTACATGTATGGGCATGTATAGTTGACAGTGATTTCCCAGTGGTTGATTTGCCAACAGAACCTGGACCGATTCCACCCGAAATGTCAATGCAGAGGGGCCTGGTCTGCCCACCACCCTCAATATCCAAATATCCAGAGCAGGTGTCTGTGAGAGTAGACGGAAACTTTAAATTTATTAGCAATGGCTTCACTGTTAAGTCAAAGAAAAGCACCAACTACAGTATCATATTGATAAAAGGATCAGAGCAAAAAGCATCACAGTAAAATAAAGCACATGAGTCACTGGATATAAAGTTAGCTGGGCAGTTCACTTTAGAACTACTTTATATTCCCCATGAGTATAACAGGAGCAATTGCCATTATTGTGTTCAATGACTTTCATGACCTTTATGACCATGACACTTTGCAAAAAGAAAAAACAACTCCTGCCTTCCTGGACTCTGCAGGAATGTGCTTTTTCTTCCCCCTTTTAAAACTGAATCATGTCCGCAGTGTTTCCATTAGCTCTGACAGTCACATTAACTCTCTCCAGGGAGACGTGGGATGTTGTAAACACTGGCCCCTGCAGGACCAGTGACATCACTTTTTTTCTCTGTCCATCCCCTCCCTCAGACTTGATCCAAAACCTCTGGTCTTAATTATCACTTCACTGAAGCCTCACAGTGGAGATGAACAACCCCTGCAGACAGTAAACAAACAAGTGAGCTTCTTTCATGAAGCATCATCACAAAAGTTGATTGCACCACAGAAGTGCTCACTCCCAACAGTAAACAGCAATTACAGCACTCATGGCTTTTTATCTCTTTCAAACATATTTCAAGAGCTCCTCCCTCACAAAAGCTTCATCAGTGGCCTTTTTGAATGCTTTATTACTCATTTGGGGTAATTTTAGAAACTTTAGACCACAAAAGTGTCAGAGGGTTAGAAAAGCTGGATAAATAAATGTGGAAGTGAAAAAACCATCCACAGTGGTCAGCCGACTGTCCACAAAACATAAACACTTCCTCTGTCGGCCTATCCAGAACACAAAGGCAGAATTTAAACACCAGACTGACATTGCCAAGCCCCCTTGACAGTCGTGGCAATACGAGCCAGCTGCCTGTGGGTAAACGATAGGTTTAAACATGACCCTTTCCCACTGCCAGAAAAGCTCCTTACAGTCCACTGAAACCTGCTTGTCTCAGTGAGCGAGAGCACAGTTAAAACCGGAATGCAATTACCCACTCCGATAACGTGACAAGTAAACAGTTTATTCTTAAAGAAGTTTCTGGCAGAGAGCCCATTGCTTAGGATTTTGGCTTCAATTTTAAGCTCAGTCAGTTACGCATTATTATACTTTTTTGAATATATAATCCTTGTTTCTCATGTTAATAAGGGTCAGAAAGAAAAAGGCATGTAATCCTATATTGCTAAAGAAAAATCCTCTCCAGAGTTACTGCTTTTTACATCAAATGTACACAGAAATTCAGCAAATGACTTTTTCAAGTACACTGTTAGGGCCGCAGTCCGGTGGCTGCCATTTTTCTGCTTCAGGTGATTAATTTGATTTTGACTTAGCATGTAAGAGAAATGTTTTATTCAAGGCCTGATACGGAAAATTATGAGTAAAGTGCCTTACAAACAACAGCCAAAGTAGTAATGATAGTAACAAGCCTTTGGATAATAATAATAATAATAATAATAATAATAATAATAATAATAATAATAATAAGCAATTCTGTTCATTTCAATTCATTCATGTGACTTCATGGCGTACTTTCACCTAACAAGTAAAAAACCCTCAGTTTGAAACCAGGAGGAGACAGAAACTCCTTTTGATTGGTTCTGGTGTAAAAACCTGCCAAATAAAACATGCTAAGCTACATGTTGTGGTGCCCCCTTATGAATAAGTTAACAGCTGAAAGCAGATGTTTTCCAGTGGAAAGCAAACATAGTTAGTATCCTGTAAGTCTAATATTGGACTACATTTTCATTCAGATTAAGCTTCTGTAATTTTTATCAAGTTTCGGTTCATATTTGCAAACTTGTTTGTCTGGACTGTCGCAGGAAGTCAGCAGGGCTGTGACGTGTACCATTTTTTGACTGCTGTGTGTTCTTCTGGCTTTAAAGAGTGTGGAAACAAAAAACAGATAATAGAGACTGGCAGTAATTGGGAAAGCATTCATTTTGCAACACATGGGATAAGCAAATATCCATACTGCAGACAGTTCATATCAAAGTCTTAGCAGTAATCAGGTAATAAGTTTATGCTGCTTTTCTAAAATGCCTACAAAAGACATTCACAATAAAGGAGGAGCCCCATATGCCGTCCAAGTGTGGCTCAATGCTTATGAAATCAAAGCACTATTGAGACAGCCCACCACACATGTATTTTAACATCTCACTCCCACATTGTTTTTGGTCTGCTTTCTTTGGCTTCGGCACAGCCTAATAATGCTACGCTTTGGGATATGATGTCAGGGCAGACGTAGGGAGCACCTGTTGATTTACGCACAGAGGCGGGGAGCGAGCTGATAGGTTCATGACCCCTACCGGCACTTACGTGGAAGCATCTGGATGCAACGACTGCCCAGCCAATTATGTGCATAGAGTGTACGTTACTGTGGTCAGAGTGAAGCACATCTATGCAACGCTAGATGTTATTAAAGCACGATAACTGCCAGCTTCAAATGCACAAACACTGCAGATGCACTCCCTCAGTAATCAGAAGAAGGTAGAAGGCTTGCTTTGATTCCAACAGGAAATACCCTCCATTGTTCTTCTATGGTAGCTAACCCACACCCACGGTCTGCCCTCTCATTAAAAAGTCATTTTTACACCATTGTTCCTTGCTCTGACAGGTATTTGTGTTTTAATATAGTCCCTCTTATCCCGTTGTACATTCCAATTCCATTTTAGGCAAGAGGCTGACGCCGAAAAGCTTTAAGAGATGCTGCACGTTGTCCTTAAAAAATGTCTGAAAATAACCAGTTAGCAGGTAAATCCAGTGACCCCAAGGATCACATCAAGACTATGTCAGTTAAAAACTATGTAAGTTTAGCTCAAAAGTGTCCCCATATGTGTGTGTGTATATATAGATATATATATAACCACTTCTATAAATCATATTATAGAAGGGGTTTATGCTCCCCACATTCATTTCTTATGTTTCTAAATGTATTGCTTATTTTTTCACTTTTCTTCATGTTTCATTTATGCAAAAAACACAAGGATGCAAACTATATGAAATATTTTTTAAAAAACAGATATTTTTTAAATATAAAGGTTATATTGTTGTTGTTTAAATTCATTAATAATGATTAGAAAGTAAAATTTACTGTGTAAACCTTGTCACATAAAATTATAAAAGCTATTTATAAAAAATTTGACATGCTGCGTTTTATCAAATAAGACCCAAAAACCTGTGTGAAGGACTTGTTAGCGTCTTGATGAACCACACCTACTTTATTGTATTACCTCCATCCTAATCTATTTTCCACACAAATTTCAAAACAGTATTAGACTCCAGTATTAGAGTTTTGTAGAAGTATATGAACACATTTAATCCAAACATAAATGAATAAAATAAATTATTAAAAGTTACAATAAAATTTCCAGATCTTCCGAGTCTTTGGCATTAAATGATGAGGCCACGCAGATAATAAGGCCATTTCCTCCAAGTGAAGTCTGAAAACACTGTATTCTGTGGAACATGACGTGCCAGTGTAGTAGATCTTGTTATTCATCCTTGCTCCTAATTATGTTGCAGAATCTTACACATTACACTGACTTCCTGTTTGTATTTTTCTCACCTATCTTCAGGCTGTATCTTATCTTAGACTGTCCCAGAGGACTGGCCAATCAGCAGCTTGACTCATCAAACGTGCATCTCGAAAGAGGGTGCCCACGCTAGGAACTGATTCCCACAGTATGAAAATCCCATTCCCAATACATTGCTGAGAACCTCTACATGTAAAGCAAGTGGGTGAGTATGCTTCATGAAAATTCAGCAGCCGCCTCCAAGCAAGATATAAGCGCAACAAGATAGAAATCCAGCTCTGTAATATACATTTTATATACATTCATTGAGCTTTTGTGAAAGCAATCAAACATGGGTGCTGGTCATGTCTCCTATTTATACTTTTCTATAATGGACTGGCAAATAAGTCACATTTGGAGTACCCATTAGAGTTCGCACTGGTTAACTGAAGTTAACTGGTTAACTGCCTGCAGAAAAAAGTAGTTGAAGCAAGAGCACTAAACACATTATTTATTTAGTTATCACTATTATTGTTCTATTTATTTATCTATAAATTTATTTGATTGTTGCTTTTGGTGGATGAACAAATACAAAAATGAATGTTGGCCTATAAGAACCATACCAAATTCTGAAAGTGCATTATTCTACCAACTTGTTCTGCACAGAACCAATGAGATAGCTAAAAGCACAACACACACAAGTAATTGTGTAATTTCAGGTAGTTGCAAAAACAAACTAAGCTCTGAATCAATTTCCTTTACTTTGAGTAAACTCTGAATTTTCCAAAATGCAAGGTTCCGGGAATGTGAAGTGGCAAACAAATCCACAACATGCCCCAGGCCCTGCCTGTGCCACAGAAGGTGATAGCTTTGTCTAAAGAAGTCTCTGTTCTTAATCTCACTAAGGCTAAAGAGTGTCTGGTGTCTGTTAAGAACCACACTGTCTATAGGGGTGAAATGGGAGGTCTTGTTTTGACACCATGGGATAGTTTGCTTTGTTCTTACTTATCTCTCCCTTTTGTAGCTAACCCCTACGTGCTGTTTCCCTGTGATGTCTGGGTGTAAGATACCAGACTATGAAAACACGACCTGCTCATCTCAGAGAGCAGCAGAGCTCCTCTTCTGATTGGGAATTTATCTATACTTATATAATAAATCCTTATTAGAAATCTATGGGACAAAAACAGATATCAGATACAAACTACAGTGACTTACGGTCAGTACTGAATTTTCTTTTTCTTTGCATATCAATATCATGAATTAGCATGTTCAAGCGATGTTGCTCCACAAATGTACAAAAAAGCTAAAATAATGGATTAGCAAGTAATTTTTGGTTCTTAAGCACTTCTTTTGCTTGCTTTGGCACTGTGTTGTATTAAGATTCCTGTCAGGAGTTCTTTCTAGGACCACTTGCAGAAAGCTATTAATCTGTTTAATGATATACAAATCCCATTACGATATTGTCCTCCTTCGATTTCACGACCTGTGTCACACAGTTTATGTATTGTTTCAATATTGAAACTGTCAAAGCCTTGCATGTACTCATAACAATCCATATCAGTTACCTTATCTTATGAGCATTCACCCCCTCTACTCACTCCCCATTTACACTACCTGGGTGTATTGTTTCCTGGAGAGCCCATGTGATTTGCTGTGCTGAGCTTAAGATTGTATTTCAGCCTGAGGCGCTAGAGTGGCCGTACATCTTGGGAGAGTGAGAATTAGCTCCACGGGGGGAGGCCAAACAAGTAACTGCCGACCAGTTCAAGTTCTAATCCTATTGAATGGCAGTAAGAGGTGAGAAACTCTACCGCACATAAAAAGACAGAGGCCTCATTTTACACACTCTGCTCAAAGATCTCAGCCTCCCACAGCCTGTCTACAATGGGAATTAATGGATTTGTGGCTTTCCACAGCAATGTTTGGCCTAAACACCTTAAGATTTGCATGAGAGCTTTTCATCAAGAAGCTGGAGTGCACGACTTGGTGCCCAATATAGCTTAACTGTACTGAGCAAAGGATTAACTAAACTTGTATAACGGTGTTTGACTTCCTTTGCCTGGCCTGACTCACAACGAGCCCACAACTAAGAGTGTGTTCCAACTCATCGTCACAATCTAACTGAGCTGTGTTTTCTGTATTTCTTGCTGCACAAAACGAAAGGGAAACATATCTGCATACAGATCGGTTTTTGCTTTCAAAATTAAATTAATCTGACGCTTATCTCCAGACGCCGTGCATCCAGGAAATGGTGGAGTTACAGCTGCAAAACAATTAAAACTAATTATGAGACTAACAAGAGCTTCAGGAATATTTCAAAAAGATTACATTTTGAATTTCTTCATCGAGACATTTGGACTAACAGTTTGCTAACAAGTTGGAGAAATCTAGCCAGTGTTAAAACTATGACAAAAGATGTCATATTGTTTATGTGCGACACTTCTAAGACTTTTACTTTAATTAATATTATAATTTAAATGCTGCTACAACTGTTACAACTGTAACTAATTTTAACTTCTGTAATAATATGGGGCGATCGTAGCTCAAGAGTTGGCACTTCGTCAAGTAATCGGCAACAATGGAGCTTGCCATCACCAGGGTGTGGATGGGTGGATGACTGAAAGTAGTGTAAAGCACTTTGGGGTCCATTGAGACTAAGTAAAGCGCTATACAAATACAGACCATTTACATTTACCATTATTGAAACTGTCTGTCAATCTTATCCAATCGAGGCCCAGAAAAAGTGAAAACAACAACAAATGAAGCAAAAATCTTTTTCAATTGTAACTTATGAAGGTTGAACTTTAAATAAACCTTTAAAATGAATATAATGTCTGCCAAAAAAGAAAAGTTAGAAAAACAGAAGACTGACAACTAGAAGTCATTAAAGACGTATGCTGTAAAATCTTTGGATAAAAAGAAGAGTTCCGAGAAATCATTAAAGCCCCAAATGACCGTGACATTTAAGTAAACTTCTGACCACAACTGTAACTTTTAAAATTGCTTCTGTGAGCGGGGTTCTCCACTGTGATGACTCTGTTGATTGTGCTACTCAAGGATATAAAAGCTCGATGCAGTGTGTCTTCATAACGCACGACTGGCACGCTAAAATGGTATCCAGGAGCTTATTATTTCCAGCTTATTAGCAACCTGAGAAAGCGCGTGTAGTTCTTGTACGAGTAAATTGATACTAAGTGGTGAGATTAACCCAGTGTTATACTGACAAATTAGTTTTGGCTTTGTCTTTTATTCCATTCCATCCTCTACAAATGATAGAGTCTGAAAGGCAGAAAATATAATGAGTGAATGTGAGAAATGGGTGTTCTCTATGAAGAACACTGAAAACCTTTTGTACTTTAAGATAAAAACATGTGTTGCACATCAGTGAGGAATTAGCCTGAACAGTTCACAGGTGTACAGGTCCGGACGTATTCAAAGTTTCTGATTTGCCTTTAGGTGGTTAGACAAGTTTTTTTTATTACCGATGCCAGCCAAGAGAAAACTGCTGTTAGGAGAAGTGAAAAGAAAAACAAATCTCTTCAAAATTCACCTCAAATAACTGAAATGTGGTTTATAAACTTTGCCAGTGTTCAGTCTTTGCCAAGACCTCATACAGTGCTGTGAAAAAAAAACTATTTCCCCCTATCTGATTTCTTATTTCTTGCATATTTGTCACTTTTACATGTTTCAAATAATCAAAAAAAAGTAATAATTGAATACAATGACAAAAATGATAACCCAATTTATTATTGTTAGTTACTATAAAATGCATAAAATTCTATTTTTTTTTAAATGATTTAATGTATTGAGGACAAGCCTACTTGGCCCTTAGTTGTAACACCTTTGGCAGCAAGAACTGCAATCACCCATTTGTGACAACTGTCAGTGAGTCTTTCACGTAGGTTTGGAGGAATTTTCACCTGCTCTGCTTTGGCCGACTCAGAATCATTTCAAATCAACCACATTGGAGCTAAAGCTTCTCAACTGGATTTCAGACTATGTTTTGACTAGGCCACTCCAATGCCAGGTACTGGTGTGTTTCAGATCCATAACGCCAGTGGGATGGGGCTTCAGGGCATGCATTGGTGGCCAAACATCAGTTGCAGCAAGTTATCCAGATCCTGAAACAGGAAAGCAGCCCTACTCCATAACACCACATCTATGCTTGACTCTCAGTGTGATATTCTTTTTATGAAATGCTGTTTTAGTTTTACACCAGATGTTCATCTATTCATTCTTTCTTTAGCTTGAGCCTATCACAGCTGCCATACGCAGAGAGGTCTGGCACACCCTGAACAGCTCGTCAGTCTGTTACACACTGAAAAAAGTGATATTGGCTCCTTTTAGTAGGGGTGCAACGATATTCGTATCGATATTGAACCGTTCGATACAGTGCTTTCGGTTCGGTACGCATATGTATGAACAATACAAAATTTGTAATTTATTTTATCAACTTTCCTTCTGACGATGCTGTCTGTGTTGAGCGCTCAGTGAATCTGCGTTCGACTACTCCGCCTAGGGTCGACAGTGCAGCCTAGGCGGAGTAGTCGAACGCAGATTCACTGAGCGCTCAACACAGACAGCATCGTCAGAAGGAAGAGTGCAGGGCAAGCTAGCGAGACAGAAGTTAAGCTCTCCTTACAACATGGACCTCCCCCACCCTCATTCAGATCTGGCGTTTGGAATTATTTTGGTTTTCATGTGATGTATGACCCTGAAGGTAAGCAGTCATGGACTAAAGTAAAACAGTATGTTGGATGTGCCATGCAATGCTCAATTACATGGGTGGGAGCTAGTGTGTTAGCGCAGTTAGCTCGTTA
Source organism: Mchenga conophoros (assembly GCF_057382185.1). NCBI lineage: Eukaryota > Metazoa > Chordata > Actinopteri > Cichliformes > Cichlidae > Mchenga > Mchenga conophoros. The sequence continues at coordinate 23,768,568 of NC_140532.1, read as the reverse complement.
ACGTGTTGGCCGTCTAGCCCCATGCACGGGGCGATCAGCGGTAGCTCGTTAACGGAGATTTGCCGTGTTGTGGCGTTAAGGTCATTTCAACGAGATTAACCTGAAAGCACTAGTGGGAACACAACGAATATGACTGCACATTTACGCCGACATCATCCTAGTGCAAAGACAAGTGGAAGCAGACAAAAACAAGCAAGCATGCTACTAACTTTAGCCGAGTCATTTAGACAGCTGTTTAATATGCTGCTGAGAATATAGCCCAGAAGAAGCGGATAGTATAGCTTTTATTTTGGAAAGAGACATTTCTCTGTAATAAACTCTCTTTTCCAAAGATGAGTGATTCCTCAATCAGATACAGGGCTCGCAATATCGCTAGCCCGACGTCCCAGGGCTAGCGATTTTTTCAGTCGGGCTACCAAAATCTATCTCTGCCCTGCCCGTCGGGCTATTGTAGGAAGGAAAAATATATGTCAGTGCTTTTGCATTCTTTCGGAAATGTAGCTGGGTAATTATGTCATTGGCATCGGTGAGCCACTGTCAATATGTGACATATTGAAATCGCGTTTGAATTTGCGCTTGTTTTTTTGCTTTCACTTTGCAATCACCCGAACTGTGTATAGAGAGCGACAGCACTGATCTGTGAGTGATGATAATTTGCGCACCAATTCCTCTGACATCGTCTTATTAATCGTTAGCTTACTATGCAAACATGACAAGTGAAATCTCCCGCAGCTTAAACATGTGAGAGGTTGATCGCGCAGAGAATCGCTGAGCTTATGTGAGTACAAGCAGCAGGATTTATATTTGACTATGATGACCTGGATGATTGAGAACCTTCACAGACAGATATATATTTTAGTTCTGCTGAGCCAAATAAGACAGGTCAGGGTGAAGAAGTGACAGCCAAAGAAAAGCTTACCACAAAATGGAGAAGTTATGACAAATCAGACTATAAGGCAAAAAGAAAGTGCAGCTTTATGGTTTCATGGACAAAAGAATTTCTGTGGCTGCAATATGACGAGCTATATAACCAGGGGTGCACATAAGTGGTCCGCAGGTGCGCATTCGCTGTCAAAATAAAAAACACGCACAAGGGTTAGGGTTAAATTTAAAAACTGTACTTTTGAGTTAAAATATATATTTATAATTTTAATAAATGCCAAATTAAAAAGGCATGAACATTTTTTTTGTATCGAAAAAATATCGAACCGTGACACCAAAGTATCGAACCGAACCGAACCGTGAATTTTGTGTATCGTTGCACCCCTACCTTTTAGATATAGCATATTATATTTTGGTATATCTTTTCAATTCAAATGAGTAATTCCTGTCTACATATATAATTCGAGTAACTCCAGAATACATTCCCTGCGTTATAATCCAATTAATTTTAGTTAATTAAATGTAGCTCAAAATGCTTAAGTATGTTATTCATAGCATCCTGCTGGGCCATTTTGCGCATGCGTTAGGACAGGCCACCATTTTGCGGGCGGACTGAAAAAGCGGACGCTGTGTGCTGCAAGCGGGCTCAAGTTAATCACACAACTTCGTGTAAAGGTGGTCTAGCTTCGGTAAGTAAACCTTTTACGGTCGTTTTTGTTTTATTTTTTTACCTCAGTCAAAGCATGTTGACTCTTTAAGATGTGTGCACATGGAGAAAGAAGTCTAAGTAGTTGTACACCTCTGAACTTTGTCGTGATTTGACTTAAGCTAGCTATGTGCTCTATTAGCTACTGCTCTATTAAAAGAGTAATTGTATTGATGCGTTAAAATGTCATATGTTTTTAGCTTAGTTCTGGTGGCACACTTTGTACTAACAAATTATGGAACGAGGCAATTTCTCTGTAGTTAGCTGTAAAGTTCACTGTACAGTCGCCTGCAGTTTTAAATTGAGAAATCGTCCCTCCCGCCACAACATTGGCATTAAGGAATAGTCGGGCGGGGGAGGGGGCTTCTGAACGCACCTGCACAGTCAGGGGTGCAGTAGGAAATAAATAAGTAGGATTGGCGTTGCACAACGTCTTTTGTGCAGAAACAAATAATGGTTGTAAACTGTGGAGGAGAATAACTCAGTGGTTGGCAAAAATGTGAGACTGAGAGTGATGTTTGTCAGGACTGAAATTAACTCAGAAAAGAATTTGCTTCACGTGATAGAGCTGTTGAGTGCGAGACCTGTCAGCGGCCTGGTTTAGCATTTGAAGCCTCGCTACGTGCTTCCAAACCGCTGCATTTAATCTCAGAGAAAACTAACACAGAGAAGTAAAGCAAGTGTGTAAGTTCATCTCTTTATGTTTGCATAGTATTTCCATGTTGAGCTTAACAACCGATGTATGGAGCCACAGCTGGACTGGCTGTCGGAGTTTTGTATTGAGGGGGAAAGGAAGCAATTTGTTTCGTACTTCAGCTAGAATGAAAAAAGACACAAAGCTGGAGTTATTCGGTGTCTTCATGCTGAGCTAAAACTTCTTCTCTCATTCTCCCCCCTCCCTCTCCTGTTGCTACTTCAATCATGAAACTGATCAATTATCAGGTGATCAGCTTTTCTGTCGCTAGTCTCTCTCATTTGTTATTCACCCAGTTTGCGCTAGAAAGAGGAAAACGGCAGATAAACAACAGCAGCACGTTTAAGCTTGATAAGCTGTTGCTAGAATTTTTTTTAATATTACTTCTAGTATCCGCTTATGTTTTCTGAAGGCAAAGCTGTAATAGCTGCTGGTCATGATATCGGTTTGGTTATGTGGAAACGTGAAGGTGAAACCAGGAGAAGTTTTTACTGAATCATTAGAGCTGAACAGGTGATGGAGAAACAGGTTTACATTTTAGGTGACATGAATGAGTTGAAGGGAAGTTATGAACTGTTTCTGAGAGACAAATAACACCAGGATCCTTTTCTATGTAGCTGACATCTGGTAACTGTGCAGGGGCGGATCTAGCAAAGTTTTGCCAGGGGGCAGGTAGGGCATTAACAGGGAAAGGGAGACACAAAGACATAATTTTCTTTCTTATTCTCATTTAAAATGTCTAGCTTTTAATAAATAATTATTCTAAATCTTAACACCAAAGTGGTGATCTGGTTAAATAGAGATCCATTATTGTATGTAGTAAATATTAAGTCTAATATATACCCTAGTAATAGTAGTACATATAGCACTTTTTCCTTTGGGAAGGTACCATCTGGGCCGTCTGCAACTGTATTGAAGAAAAATGTTGAATCTAATTATTATTGAAAAATAATTGATTTCTGTGCATTAAAGTAGATTACGTCAATTAAGCATTATCAGGCAGAGGGTGCGGGCTGGTTTCCTAATATTTTTGCTGGGAGTTGGCAGTCCTATTAGTTAGGTTGTTTAATATTTCTATGTACTGTTTAGAATACCTGAATAAGGAGGATGGTGTAAGTTTTTTAGGTTGATCAGTAATGCTGAAGTATAAAATATTTTGGGTGCAGTGTATTTTTTGCATACAGGTATAACAGAATAGCTTTAATGTTTTGTTTTTAAAACTGAGTATGAACTTATACAAAATGCAGCAAAATATTTATAAAAACAGTTTTATTTATTATAAAATACACTATATCGGATTCATATCGGCATCGGCAGATAATCAAATTTATGATATCGGTATCGGACATAAAAAAGTGGTATCGTGCCATCTGTAGTTTGCACAGAGGCACAAGTAAGATTTGTTTTGTTACAAGGGAGTATCATGAAGTAATGCACTAATGGCTTGGAAACGGTAATTGTTTGTCTTTCTAAAGTTTATTTTTTTTATTTGTCTTCCTTTTCTGGCAGATTTTCTTCCCCTTATGTGTTACTGTTTATTCAAGAAGATGGTGTTATTTTGGTAAGTACATGCAAATTCCTTACATATTTATCACGACAGTATTTGTCACGGTCCGCTGTGGCAGACCGTGTGGAGGACTCGGGTGCAGACACAGGCATGGACACGAAACTGAGTTCGAACGAAAAGCGAGCCTTTATTGTGGCTGATGACAAGGAGTGCAAACAAGGCAGAAGCGCAGTGACAAAACTAAACTATAACTAAACTGGGAAAGTGATACCAGGATAAACTATGAAGACACAGGAAACCATAACTATGAATACAAAAGACTGGCTGTGACAACATGGAGGGTGGGAACACAGACGACACGACACAGACTGTATGAAACACAGACTAAATACACATGAGGGATAATCAGGGGAAGTGGCCACACATGGGAGCACAGCTGACACACATGAACCTAACGACAGGACAGGAGAAGTGAAACTAAATACACAGACATTGAATACAGACTTTCAAAGTAAAACAGGAAACATGGAGATTAGACATGACATGAACTAAACATAACCACGCAGACATGACGCATGAACCAGGGAGACTTAGTACAAGGGGAGATGACATAAACAGTTAAGGAACAAGACTAAACTGCAATCTAGAAATTAACTAGGTGAACTAAGCTAGGCACAAATGAATACAAAAGATGCATAAAACTCAAACACTGGGTCGCTCGACCCAGGACCATGACAGTATTGCAGGGACAAGTTTATCTATCTCATCTTAAGGGTTCTTGTGATTATTAATATTGATATTAATTAATATCAATTAATATATATGATTAAATTTCTTTTATTCAGGACAAAAGGAAAAAAAAAACTTGCGAAAGTGAAATGAAAAACAGGAATTTAGTTCTTGTGAGTTAAGAGGATGCAGAGCATAGGGTTAGATGGAGGTGGATCATTCACTGTGGTGATCCCTGTAGGAAACAGCCAAGAGAAAGAGGATCAGATTGCAAAAAAAATGTGGTTTGTGTGCATACATGAGTCTTTACGGACTTTACAGGACTTCTGAAGTACAAGTACTCTGAAGTTTGCAGAGCAATTTCAGAGATGTTTGGGGCTTACATGGCAAGCATGTTTTTAGTTGCACCTCTAAATTTTCTCTGCTCTCTGTTGCTGACGGCAGAGTTCTGCCCCGCTGACCTCACAGGTGAGACACTCCCACCAGTGGACAAAGAGCACAGGAAAATGTGTTGCCAACCACCTGAAACAGACAAATATCTGCTTTTTACAACCCTTTAAACCCGTTAAATGGACTGATGCCATTCATTTCTTCTTTGATTAACAGTAGTAACATCCTTCATGCACTGTATACTAACCCATATGCTAATCATGCTTTATGTAGTAATGGCAATTGGATTGTAGCATTTAATGAAGAAATAACAAAATAATCATACCAATGATTAAGCACCAGTCTTCTTTTTTTCTGTGTGTGTGGTGTGTGTGTGATACAGGTAAATGCTGAATTCCAGTGTATTACAACACTTCAACTGGAGACGACCTTCGCGGCACAGTTAGACAGAATTACACCTCGGCTGATGGCAGTTTTCCAGAAGAAGGGTGGTGTTTCTGGGCAGAAACTTGCCCACCACTTGCAGATCATGCAAGAGGTAAATCTGAATATTGCAAATTCTATTAGGATTTCTTTTGTCTTAAGTGGCAGGTCACTGGTGAGTCAAATAAGCCATTTTAGGTGACCAGCCAAGCAATCTAAATTTTGAAATTTCATATATAAATTTTATTTACTATATTTGAACTGACATATGATAAAACTTACTTATTGCGAATGTCAGACATTGTTCTTTTTTCCAAATTGGTTTAATCAGCAACTCTCTTTAAACAGGCTGAAAGTGATGTTAAAGTGAAAAGGGAAGCAGTTCTCAGGGCACTTTGCCTCTACCTTGGTGAAGAGGACGGAAGCCTTATTCGGGAGTACTTGGTAAGTCATTTAAGTCATTGTAAGCAAGTCACACACACACACACACTTTTTAGATAGACACACAAACGACTAGATTGGAATTTAATTGTAGAGTTAATTATTTTTTCTTTTACCTTTTTATTAAATGTTTAGGACATTGAAGGAGATGATATCCAGAGAGACCTGAAGAAGCACACCATGGGCATTTATGTCATCAACAAGGAGGATGGACAAAATGGACATTATGATGACATTGGAATATTTGTTAAAGGGGAGATAGTCATGGACAACATTGGATCTCTGGCCCAAGCTTGTGCATTGATGCTTGGAGTAATCTATGCACTAAACCTAGCCTTCCCCAAGGAATTGAAGGACTATTATGAATCCATTTAGAAAGTGTTGATGGGATTGGATGGTGAAAAGCTCTCCCCCAAAGTCCTTGGGCTGAAGAACAAAATTGCTACTGGATAGGAAGATTTCTAAAACCACACATCAAGAGAATGCTGTTATATAAATTACCAATGACTGGTGCTCTTGTGAATAGGAGGGAAGGACTAGAATGGAAAGACAGTGGTTAATAAGCAGTAAGGAAAACACAAGTTTAGTTTTAAGTCTAATTACCTTATTAAAATGCAATTTCTAAATGTGGATCGCAGAACACAAAGTCTGAAACTGGTTAGTTTGTGGATGCATCAGTTTCTAATTGTGATACTTTATACTGCTGGCAGTGTTTTATTCTTTTATGTAAGCAGTTTTTTCTTTTTTAGAGGAAGAGAAACATTGGTTAACATTTCTCTTGTCTGTTGTTTCTGTTTTGTTTGAATAGAGCTTTTTAAAGCTACTAGTTCATAGGCAAAAGTTTTGTAATTTGTATTATACAAATTGCAGCAATTTCCCCTAGAGATGTGGATTCTTATTCTGTTTGCAACAAATTTTGCATTAATAAATGATGTGAAAGAATTTTGTAGTTTTCATTATTGACGTTTTTAAAAACTACAAATCAGGGTAAGCAATTTTTTTTTCTTTTTTTTTTTTTAAGTAAACTTAACTTAATTGAAATAGAGAGAAATTAACAATTTGATTTGAATATAAGTTTGGGACATAAGTGTAAAGGAAACAAATTATTCTGGTACACTTAACACGACCTTAGTTGGAATTACTAATAATATTTGACTAAGTTGTATCCACAACAGTTAAGTTAAAGTAGCTTAAAAAATATATGTTGGTTTTACTCGCTTAAATTAAATTCAGTGTACTTAAAAAATATTTCTGGATTCAAACAAATTTATTTCGTGCAACCACTTGTCATAAAAAAATTGAGTAAATTGAACAAAACATTTTTTTCAGTGCAGGGCTAACTCAGAGAGACATAACCATTCAACTGATATTCACATCTATGGACAATTTACTTAACCCTAAAAACTGTTTGTCTTTGGACTGTGGGAGGAAGCCAAAGTACCTGGAGACAGCCCACATTAGAAAGGCCCCAGCCTCGATTTGAACCCAAGACCGTCTTGCTGTGAGGCAATAATGCTAATCACCAGATACACCAGATGCATGGGGCAGATATTTATGAGATGTAATGTGAGCCAAACAGCCAAACATCTCAAAATATTCAACTTTTGTCTTGTCAGTCCACAGAATATTTCCCCAAAAGTCCTAGGGATCATCGTTTTCTGCCAATTTTAAGACAAGTCTGTGTTTTTTATGGCCAGCAGTGGTTTTCACCTTGGAACTCTCCCATGGATGCCATTTTTGCCCAGTCTCTTTACTGTCGTTGAATCATGAACACTGACCTAAACTGAGGCATTAAGGTCTCAGACATTGTTCTGGGTTCTTTTATGACCTCCTGGATGAGTCAACAATGTGCTCTTAGAGCGATTTTGGTAGACTGGCCACTCCTTTCCATTTGTGGATAATGGTTTCTACAAATTGTCATTTATCACAGTTAATTAATGATTTAACAAATTAATGAGTGATGTCTTTATTTAAAAACTCCAATTTGTATTTATTTCTAATATTTGTTTGATGATCTGAAGCATTTAAATGTGACAGGTATAGGTAACTTTGTGAAAGTACTTTATCACAGTACTGTAAAGCACAAATACCATTCTAGTTTCAAACTGCTCAAAGTGGTTATCATAAAGTCTCTTTGCACCATTGTGGATAGACTGACTGATCAATGTAATGTGCACACAACTGCAGTCAGTGGGTGTTGGCTTCATACTCTGAAAACTTGTAATTTGTTGCTGAGAAGAGCTGTGACTCAAAGACTGTGAGCACTCAGCCAGACTGGTCATATTAGAGCATATGTTTCCATCCCTTTTGCATTGTCCAGAGATGTTAGTCCAACTGCATACGTTTGTTTTCTGGAAAGTGGTTCAAGGTCTGAGACAATTACATTTTCTTCCCTATGGAAAAGTTATTCTTTTTTTTTGTTGTTGTTGTTTTGAGCCTTGCCAATTTTAGGACACTGGCAAGCAACCAGGAAATATAAAAATATCAAAGAAACTTCACTTTTGGACATCTAACACAGTGAAAGTCCCGTTCTGCTAAAATGTATCTAAACACCAGCAACATATAAAACATATTTCAGCTCCATATTAAGGATTAAATGATTCACGCAGGTGTTCGATTAAGCTTCAGTGCCACATTCAGGTACGCACAACTGCACATTTCTTTCAGCGTTAACTTGAAGCTGTCCATGCATTAAATCACTTCTTACTTCATTCTTGACCTGCAGCTTTAATGTGCATTAATAAAGCGCAGCTGGGTGTGTCTGAAGTTGCTTTTCTGGTGTTGTGACTTCTTCGTCTGGGGTTGTCAAATCATTATTAAACAAAGAAAGCCGCTTTACAGGCTTTATTAGGCCATAGCTCGTTGAAGTCATGTTTTACACTGTGTAAGTCAAACATATGAATTTATAACAAGACAAAACTAGAAAAATTTTTTATCAGTGTTACCGTGTAAATCTTACAGGATCTTGTGACAAAATTAACTCCTAAAGGTTTTTAAAATTTAATAAAGTAAGATAAAATGAGGCACTGCAGACTAATGAACTGCAGTATAAAAAATACAAGCTTTCAGTACGGCTGTGTTTATTAAGATAAAGATTTTCTTAATGACCATTATTTTATAACTCCAGATTTCAACCCAGTCACGAGGAGGCCACAAGCCAGTGTGCTCAAATAAATGAAGAGTGATGAGTAAGGAAGGGCAGCTGGCATAAAATCTTGGCCAAGTATGGGCCGGGGTTAACAACGACTACCTTTGATGGTGCTGGCCAGGAGGATGCTGGTGGAGAGTACTGAGCTCCTGTTTAATTAAGACAAAGGAAGAGGAACGGGAGCGCATGTTAGGAGGCAGTGGTAGTGAAGGAAAGATAGGAGTGTGGAGATGAGAGTAAGGACTTTAAATGTAAGGTCTATGCCTGGTAAAGAGCTGCCAGGAAGAAAGAAAAGTGGAATACCGCAAAGAATAGTCATGTACGTGTTGAAGGAGGACATCCAAAGGGCTGGTATGATCATGCTCTAAGTGTTTACCTAGGTCAAGATCCCAGAGGACCTATATACCAAATTCTAGGCAACTTATTTTTAAAACCACAGATGGCGCCCTCTTATGGCTATTAGAATGAATGCAGACTTAAGAAGTGTCTGCGTTCATTTCACTTTTAATAACTGGAAGCTATGTCTATCTTTTACATACAGCCTATGGTGTCATTAAGTACCAGATAGTCAAAGCACAATGATCTGTTCTGGTAGCACGTGATGATGCAGTGTGTTACTTTTTTGTTAACTTGTATGGATGTGTGGTTTTATTTTTATTTGATTTTATGGACCACCCATTATGAGTCTCATCTCTTGTAAATCTGCTTAAAAGTTCCAAACAGTCATATCAAAAAAGGGTAAGTGTATAAAAGATAAGTGGAGAGCTGAAAATATTTTTTTATTCCATTTGTAGATTATTTGTACATCATAATTGTTCCAATAACAAGGGAAAAAAGATGGGCTGAAAAAAACCTATGTGAGATATATATATATATATATATATATATATATAATTATTTCAATTTAATAGGGCAACTTATATCCAACATTGTTTTTAAACAAAGCCGAGCTCTTCTCTCACAGATTTCCCAGTGCTCCCAGGGCTGTGAGTGAATCAGAGCAGCAATCAGGCAATGTGTTTTGACTGATATTAGGTTAATCAAAGCACACAGATGTGCGTTATGCAAAGCGTTTCTGCTAATTTACTTAATTGTTTGCTGAGGAATAAAGCCAGGAGAGGAAACACTTTATGTGATTAATTTGTAATTTCCAGTATGTGTCAGGACTACATGGGTGTTAATTCACAGTTTTGAGAAAGCACCATCTTTCATCACCTCCACGGAAGCCTGTGTGCCATATAAACTGAGTCTTAACATGTCAGCTAAAAGGAAATTTGTAACATCAAGTCACACCCAAAAGAAGTATAATATGTTCTCAATGTGTAAGCTATGCCTTTATATTAACTCCCAGCACACGCTAAAACTTGAACATGGTATTTACTTGTGCTGACTACTCATTCATTTTGTCTTGCCTGCCACTTTGGACAAGACTGAATTCAACCAGCACCATCAGCAAAATTTTACACGATTTGTAGTTTGGTTAAAGCACAGATATAGGCAGCAACTATTAAAGTGTTCATCAGCCTAAACTGTGCATTTCCTTAAGCATGGTAGCTAGTTTTAATCAAACTAAACTAAAATAGTGACCATTGTTGACTATGCCTGCTAAATACTAAATATTTTAGCATTGTTAGCATTCCATATGTTTGCAAATGGGATGAGTGAAGATACATGGCTTTAAATTTGACTGAAAATTCATAGTGCAGAATCCTGTGGGAACCAAGGGACTTTCTGTGCTGTGCATATTTTGTGCAACATTTTTGGGCTAAGACTCCTTGTTGACACAGTATTAGCAAAGATACTGCTGTAATGATTCTCTCACACTTGTACTGACTATGCTAATGTAGTGATAGGCTGCTCTCACACTCTAAAAGTTAGCCACTATCTTGACTACATACTTGAGGAGGTGTGAACACCAACCAATTTACAGCCAGTCAGAAGAAAATAGCAGGTTTAGCAACCCGTACCAGCTAGTTAGCTAAAAGAGGGAGACTTTTCAGTGATGTGTGGTGGTGCTGTTTGATGTTTATGCATGTTTGTTTTTTCATGCAGAAATAGGTTTGAAAAGTAAATGTTCACAAATGTGACAACTAGCACAACAATCAGGATCAACTTCTAGAACTACTGCTTAGTTCCCAGCAGCCAGGAGTACAGCTTTTGTCCTATTGTAACAGAGACCAATTTAGGTTAAAAAGGTTAAATCAGAGGAAGTTTAACTTACAAAAACATGCAGATATAAACCTCTGAAGTGCTGAGGAGGTTCACTGGGTGTTACGGTCAATGTAAAACTCCTTTACAGTTGGTTATACTACTTCTGGCAAGAGCTTTAGGCTTTTAAGATGCGGTTGAGATGTTGCGAAAACAATGAGGTCAAGTAGAGGACCCTGAGATTATATTTAAATCATTTCTCTGTCTCTCTCACACTCTCTCTGCCATTATATCTCAGAAGCTGAATAATTTCCACGTTTATAACAGCCCCATAAATCTATCACAGAGTGAAGTGAAAGTAAGCTACTGAAGAAACTGTGCAACAATAGGCATATTTATAGTGCCTTTTTTCTCTCTGCTCTGTTGGGAAGGGACTCACTGCATCACGCTTCTGATTAAAAGCATTAAGTCAATTCAGTTCAGTTTAATTCAATTCAATATAGTACCAATTTAGTACAGCTGCCTCAAAGTGCTTCAACACAACAGCTCTGCAGGATAATTTTTTATTCTTTAGAGCTTCTGAATAGCTACAAAATTTTTAACAGTGAAAACAACTTGTATTTTAAAGATGAAGCTGACACTGATGTATGTGTCGCTTACCGTCTGTTGAACCTAGAGGCATCTCAGTCAAAAGTTTTTTGTTGTAAACATTTAATAAAAACAATGTTTGCATATTTTCAGCTTGTGGGATGGCAATGTGAATATATCTGTTTATATCTGGCCGACACAAAGCAACTATACAAGTTAAACATACTAGATAAGAGTCCGTTTTCACTGTGGAGGGTTAAGCCTAGGAAAAAGCCACTAATAACTTAACCTAACTTACTATTGCTGTTAGGGAACTTGACCATTTGCTTTTAGGTGCCTAAACCTAACCCACAAATGAAAGCAAAAGTGAAAAAACAAGTAAAAAAAACAGATTACGTTAAAATTAATAAAAACGAGTGGACTCTGAAGTAAGACCCAAGAGGGGGCTTTAGTTGCCCAAACAATTCTTTATATGTTCTGATGGTTTGCTATATTCTAAACTTCAAAAAGTGAAAATAACTTCTAACATTCTGTTCATGATGGTGACTCGTTCCTATTATCTTTAAGAGAGTCCATGAATCATCATTGGTTACGTCCAGCAGGAACATCTTTGCCAGGTTCCTCACCTCCGAAAACTCTATTTTCATGGCTCTAAATTTAACTACAGCTACGGCAGGAAACGCACATTAGTGTTTTATAACAGAGTTTGAAATGTCTGAACTCTGACCAACTAAAACTTCTAAATGCTGCAGATGGAAGTGCCTCTTCCACATAATGAAGCACCATATTTGGAGAAACACATCCATGTGCCTAACACCAGGTGCTAAAACATTTTTACTGAATTATTATTTATTTGATGCACAAGAGGGAAAATTAGGCACACCATGCTAGGGGGGTCGGGGGGGGGGGGGGGGGGGCACATCCTTTTCAAGGATCACTGCCAAGGCACTCAGACCAAACAAAGCCACAGTAATTATTGCATATTTGAGTGTATCAAACATTGTTCCCTTAAACAGCATGGTAGATTTCTTTAAATCACATTTTCGTGATTTCGTCTTCATCATCCTTCTTCTTCCAGCAGAAAACACTAAGTATCACGTCTGTATGGATTATTGTAGGGTCTACCCTGCAACATAAAGCGCCTTGAGGCAACTGTTGTTGTCATGTGGCACTGAATAAATAAAACTGAATTGAATTGAAGTGTTGAAATAAACTGTTGAAGTAAAACTAAAACTAGACCAGAAAAACAGATGGCATGGGGATGAAGTGGTTAGCATACTGCAAGAAGGATCTGGTTTCAAACCCCAAAGGAAGCCCTTGTGTGCCATTTGCATTTTCTGTGTGTGTGTGTGTGTGTGTGTGTGTGTGTGTGTGTGTGTGTGTGTGTGTGTGTGTGTGTGTGTGTGTGTGTGTGTGTTTGTGTGTGTTTGTTTCTTCTGGGCAATCCGGTTTCATCTCACAGTTCAAAATCATGTATGTTAGGCTAAAAGTGTCTTCTAAATTGGCTAAAGACTAAAGAACTGTATGAATGTAAATGTGACTTCTAATCTAAAGCACCTTGAATGATCAGTAAGACTAAACAACTATTTAATATGCATTTTAAGTCCAATCCAGTGCAAGGAGTCAAACTAAAATTAAACTTATTTGAAAACAAAAAAATTAAAAATCTATTTTTTTTTTAATTTTTTTTTTTTTTTTTTGGGGGGGGGGGGGGGGGTATTTATGTTTTTTTTTTTTATTTAATCTGTCACCCTATCTGCAGTTTCAGCACATTTGACTTTGAGATAAGAAACAGTCACAATACTAAGACTGACGAGTTTTATATATTATCACAATCGTAACTCTGCTGTTTCTGTGGCATTTGCACTCAGGCTGTTTGACTAACACATTCTGTGCATGCCATTTAAAAGTCAATTATGGGTTTCTCCAGTGTTGAAAAAGGGGAACAGTGAACTCCAAAGAAAGACATCTAATCTCTCACCTCTCACTTGAGGTTCCTGGTAACAGTATTTCCTGCAGACTTCAGATTCCACAGACATCAAAAGCTGTAGTGGTATTTGCTTCTTGCTGTTTCCCTGGTATTATTTTAACTAGGGGAAATTTGGTGACAGCAATCTCCCCCTCTGCAGACATGTGCTTTGCTCCAGTTAGGACTCCACTGTAATGGAAGACTTTGGTTGACTACAAGAAGAGAGTATTTCTTGTTGTGACAGCCTTTCTTTGTATATACTTCAGACCTATTCAGCACATCTATGAGCTTTTTTTCCTCCTCTGTAGTGTGAGACCATTTATTGGGCTTTGAAGAGTGTATTCAGCCCTTCTTGTGGCGACTACGCTCATTTCTTATAGACTGAAAAGGAGCACTGAATGCGGTGGGAGAGTGTTCAAGTGTTTATACCCACACATCCTCCCCTGGGCGTTCTTACAGTCGAAGCAGCAGCTAAATCTATTTCAAAAGCTTATGTAAGGCAAATCGTGGCCACAGAGCCAAGTCCCATCAAACCTGTGGGGGTGCCCAGTGGATGAATAACATTTGAGAGAGGAGATGGTGAATATGTTTGACCTTTTGCGAGGCACACACAGAGGGCCTGCCTTCTGAGCTCTCTGGGGCATTAACCTTATCTTAGAGTCGTATAATAGCCTATTGACTGCTGCACATTATCTATGTGGCTCAAAGTTCAATTTGTTGCTAATGTAGTTTTTTTTTTCTCTGGGAGAACTTTTTGGTACAGCCTGACACTACATGGATTAAAGGTACACGTCCAAAAGCACTCGTAATTTGTTTCAATTTTAAGAAATACCTCTGTATAAAAGTTGGGTAACTGTTGTAATTATTTAAACAATGCAATAGACTTTCAAAGAGCTTTCTCTGAATTTAAATGATGAATTAATAAAAAAGTACATTCTAAGATTTTAGTGCTGTCCTCCAACAACCAACTGAATCCTGATTTAAAAAGAAAATAGGACAAAAAACAGAGAAGTGTATGGCAAAAGTAAACACAGAACTTTAACACTGACACTGGAAGCCCATGCACATGTAATGTTACACTGATGACTGACTTGAGGCTCGCAGTAGTGAGTTATTTTAGCTGTGTGTGCTTCAGTCTAATCTGAGTCATGTTCTCTTGACATTTAATTGGATGTTAGTTTTGTCACGTTATATTATCTGTAACATTAGAAAATACCTGTTATGCATAACCTTTGGATTCATCATTAATTGTGTTTTTATAGAATGTAAATCCCAGAGCTGGGTTGTGCCAGCTGAGTTTCCCTTGAGGATGAAGAACTGTTTCACTTTATAAGCGCTCTATAATTGCCTCATCTTGCCCAAAACCCCTAATCTGTCAGACACGCCACATACTGTAAATACAATGTCTCCCATTATTGGATCAAATATCCAGGTTTGCAGTTCAAATTTAGGAAAATAAAGAGTTCGTCCTACATCCCATTTATTAGAGCATATTTTTCTCATGTTTTGCTTTCCATACAGAAAGTTTTTCAATCCCAAATGAAAAAGTAAGAAAAATACATGAAATATTGAAACTTGAATTCCTTAAATCCAGAACATGCTGTAATATATTTTTAATTCCTTATGCACAAAGCAAAAAATCAAGAAAAATTGAATTTAATAAAGAAAACCTTAAATGTAAAAAAGCATAAACCTAGAGGATGAGACGATGACCAATTTTACATTGACATAATCCATGAGGCGTTTTTATCCCATTAAAGACGTCATACTACTGCATTGCTAATGATCAATAACGCTTTGACATTATTGCCAGAGCTGACTAGTCATCTCATGCATCTGAAGTTGAATCTTAATTGACTGCTTTGTGTTTGCAGAGGAGTCCTCCGGAGACCGAATCTCCAGCTGAGACCCACCAAACCCAGCACTAGTTTCTGTGTGTAAACAGAGGCCTATTAAAATGATGACCTATTATATTTAGTATTTCCAAATTAGATGCATCACCTTTGGCAATTTAACAACTGGTAGCAATTTAAGCATGAGTAAAATATTGGAAGGACAGGTAATACATATAAATATGTATTATATGTATACATACAGGACCAATAAACACGCTCTCTTCTAGAAAAATGGTATTCAGCATTCCCCTGGTTATAAAGCTTCGATGTTTTGAACACTGTGCATTTTTTGTTTGGACTAATTTCGTGCTGGATTACAAATCAATCAGAGAACATAACCATTCCATTCCCTACAATTCAATATCATATGATGAAATAATAAACAACACTCAAAAAATATTCACATTATTTTTTAATTACCTTATTGAATCCTAGTTAAGCAAAAATCTTACCCTCTAAAGGCAAGTGAAAAAACAACTCTGTATGGATTCTTTAAATACTGAATATTGAATGCAGGAGTACTCATAGCATAAATGTTAGCCCAGCTTCAGTCAGTGTTCCTCAAAGGAACACTTTACAGTAAGCAAATCCCTTAAGATTTTGAACCACTTGAATGAACATGAGCCTCATATTAACTTTTTTAACTGCAAAACCGATTTTGGTTCATTTATTGCATAGTTGTTGATTTTCTCCAAAGAAACGCCAAAAAAGCACAAAACTGGAGGAGAAATATACAGTGGGGCAAAAAAGTATTTAGTCAGCCACCGATTGTGCAAGTTCCCCCACCTAAAATGATGACAGAGGTCAGTAATTTGCACCAGAGGTACACTTCAACTGTGAGAGACAGAATGTGAAAAAAAAAAAATCCATGAATCCACATGGTAGGATTTGTAAAGAATTTATTCGTAAATTAGGGTGGAAAATAAGTATTTGGTCACCTCTAACAAGGAAAATCTCTGGCTCTCACAGACCTGTAACGTCTTCTGTAAGAAGCTTTTCTGTCCCCCACTCGTTACCTGTATGAATGGCACCTGTTTGAACTCATCATCTGTATAAAAGACACCTGTCCACAGCCTCAAACAGTCAGACTCCAAACTCCGCCATGGCCAAGACCAAAGAGCTTTCGAAGGACACCAGGAAAAGTATTGTAGACCTGCACCAGACTGGGAAGAGTGAATCTACAATAGGCAAGCAGCTTGGTGTGAAAAAATCAACTGTGGGAGCAATCATCAGAAAATGGAAGACATACAAGACCACTGATAATCTCCCTCGATCTGGGGCTCCACGCAAGATCTCATCCCGTGGGGTCAAAATGATCATGAGAACGGTGAGCAAAGATCCCAGAACCACACGGGGGGACCTGGTGAATGACCTGCAGAGAGCTGGGACCAAAGTAACAAAGGTCACCATCAGTAACACACTACAACGGCAGGGAATCAAATCCCGCAGTGCCAGACGTGTTCCGCTGCTGAAGCCAGTGCATGTCCAGGCCCGTCTGAAGTTTGCCAGAGAGCACATGGATGATACAGCAGAGGATTGGGAGAATGTCATGTGGTCAGATGAAACCAAAGTAGAACTTTTTGGTATAAACTCAACTCGTCGTGTTTGGAGGAAGAAGAATACTGAGTTGCATCCCAAGAACACCATACCTACTGTGAAGCATGGGGGTGGAAACATCATGCTATGGGGCTGTTTTTCTGCCAAGGGGACAGGACGACTGATCCGTGTTAAGGACAGAATGAATGGGGCCATGTATCGTGAGATTTTGAGCCAAAACCTCCTTCCATCAGTGAGAACTTTGAAGATGAAACGAGGCTGGGTCTTCCAACATGACAATGATCCAAAACACACCGCCCGGGCAACAAAGGAGTGGCTCTGTAAGAAGCATTTGAAAGTCCTGGAGTGGCCTAGCCAGTCTCCAGACCTCAACCCCATAGAAAATCTGTGGCGGGAGTTGAAAGTCCGTGTTGCTCGGCGACAGCCCCAAAACATCACTGCTCTCGAGAAGATCTGCATGGAGGAATGGGCCAAAATACCAGCTATTGTGTGTGCAAACCTGGTAAAGACCTATAGTAAACGTTTGACCTCTGTTATTGCCAACAAAGGTTATGTTACAAAGTATTGAGTTGTATTTTTGTTATTGACCAAATACTTATTTTCCACCCTGATTTACGAATAAATTCTTTACAAATCCTACCATGTGAATTCATGGATTTTTTTTTCACATTCTGTCTGTCACAGTTAAAGTGTACCTCTGGTGCAAATTACTGACCTCTGTCATCATTTTAGGTGGGGGAACTTGCACAATCGGTGGCTGACTAAATACTTTTTTGCCCCACTGTATGTATGTATGTATGTATGTATGTATATATATATATATATATATATATATATATATATATATATATACAGAGAGAGAGAGGCCAATAATGCCACATTCATTACAAAATCTCCATATTCTTTTTTTTTTTTCCATTGTGCTCGAGCTACAACCAGCTGTTTTCCGTTCCTATGCTGGGAGAATAAAAATAGCATTGTACAGCTTTTGAGGTGTAAATGTTGCACACTTGGATTAAAATGAATTGAAACCAGTGTGGCTTTGTGAATTCGCCTTTACTGCATCTGCAAATATATACATTGACATAGCACAACGTTACACACTTTTGCAGTCTCACACAACTCTTATAGGCGCACTGCCTTATGGGTAGTCTTTAAACTCAAATCACTAATATTTCTTACAGTGCAACAATGAAATAAACATAAACAAAAGATAGTGTGATCCACCAGTCTATATCTGCTTGGTTATAGCTCGGTACAGGTATAAATCCACAAAAGCGCCACGAGGTTTCCGCACAAACTAATGAATTAGATCTAGCTGCTAATCGTTAGCATCACGGCTAATTCACATCGCTACCAATAACTTATATACTAATGACACATAGTGGGGATTAACAGCCAACTTTCCCACATTCTCTGCAACCCCGTGGACTCATCTGTAGATACATTTTAAGTTATTTACCATCTTGTATCTGCTTACCTGCAAATATATACATTGACATAGCACAACGTTACACACTTTTGCAGTCTCACACAACTCTTATAGGCGCACTGCCTTATGGGTAGTGGCTGGGCTTATTTACTCCCGCTAGACCTGCTCATTTTAGGGGATACTCCCTCTTGTGGTGTAACGGAGGAATAACTACCCTTCTTGCACTATGTCATTTTTGGAGACTGGGGCACATAGTGGCACACATTATTTTACCACAATCAAAGAAAATACATATTTGAACAATCAGACCATTTAACTAACTATAATATTGTAACTAAAGATTATGGGGGGTGCCCTGTTTTGTCCACAATGTCTTTCTTGTCCTTACACTCTTACACCCCTCAAAAAGTTAATGGCGTCCCGACATTCTATCAATATCAGTCCTTATGTGGCAACTATACATTGCTTGTAGGAGGCTACATCCCTTTAGGAGTCAGAGTTCAGCATTACTGCTGGCCACAGTGAAACACATGACATGTATCTCCCCTTCATGTCATATGCCGCCGCAGGTGTTATTGTGCACGATAACAGTCCACTGCTTTTCCGTCCATATCACGGGTATCTGCATCTTTACTGAGTAAGGTGCTCTCACCTTTACCTGGACATAACCTCGCTACATAACATAGGGTGCCATTCTCATAACGGGTCATTACACTAAAAGACCGAGAACCAGGAGCTTCCTTTCAATGTGTTGAGCATATCCTGTATGCGGGGTATGGGATGGCGGTCAGGGATTGACTTCATATTTAGCTCCCTGTAGTCACAGCACAAGCGGAGGCTGCCATCTTTTTTCCGCACACATACGATGGGGCTGGAGTAGGAGGATTTTGATTTTTTATCCACCCTCTATTCAGCAAGTCTTCCAGATATTCTTTTACTTCTTTATGAAGTGGCTTAGGCACTGATGTATATGTTCGGCGAACAGGTGTGGGGTCGCTGAGGCCAGTGGCGGGATGAGACACCATTCTTCCCAAACACTGACACTTCTTCATTTGAAGTTGTTAATGATAGCTATGCAGAAAAGCTGTCTCACAGATTGCTTCTAAATATCCCACAGGTGTTAAATAACTGTGACAACCCTAGTAAATTATATAAATATTGCAGCGAAGGTGTGGTCCCTGCTCAGCTGCAGGGGAGGAGTGGCGCATTGAGCTCAAGGAGGCGTGCCATGAGGCAGGTGAGGCCACAGGTGGTGGCGATTGGACTGATGACAGTCTCTGTTTCTTTTCATAGTGAAGGGAGAGACGAGCGGAGGAGAAGGAAGCTGAGACCTGGGCTGAGAGGAGACTGTCTTTGTGTGTGCAACTGACAAAAAAGTGGAAACCATTGAGCACAACCATTGTGTGTTGGGTCTTTGTACAAATATAATATGTGAATAACATGAATATGTGAATGATATTAATCACCATGGATGGGACTATTGTCTTTGTAGAAGACACAACTTCATTCATAATAGAAATGTTTATATCATTGGATACAGGTGATACCTCAGGCCCTCCAAGGTTTGGAGGCCTATCTCCACCCACCACCACTTCCCCTGCCGGTGGCGGACTCCCTCAGGTGTCGGTGTGTTGGTGGTTCTTTGTGTCTGGGGGTGGGCGTCCGGGTACACACCGGCTCACTCCTTGGCGGCCGCTTGTCGGGGCCTGGGGCCTGGGGCTCGCTCGGGCCCCTTAGGAGGTGGGGTGCCCCCGGCCTCTCGGCCTGGGGCTCGGTCACTCAGGCACAGCTGGGGGCCGGCGGAGCTCACGGGCGCGTCACTGCAACTCCCCCTGACTTCTGCTCCGCGGCTGCTGGGCGAGCCCTCATCTGGGACTCTCCTCAGCTCTTACTGGGACAGTGGCGCGGCTGCCCCTCTGTTGGTCTTCCTTGGTCTCTTGTGTTCTGGGGGCCTCTGGATGTCTGGAGTTTTGATCTCCTCCATACCCGCTTCACACCCTGGAGGACGGGGCTGTGGCCCCCCCACACTCCCTAGCAGATCATTACATGGAGAAACCTTTGGAATGCAAGCATGCTGATCCACACAGGTATGCACACATGGGTATTCACAGACGCGGACTAAAGCTTTCTTGGCTGCTGCCTCAAAGCACACTGTGCGCTGTCTATCTTGCGTGCTGCACAATATCGTTTATTATTTAGTAAATATTGATATCTATGACTAGCTAGTTTATTGTGATGGTGCTTTGTTTTCTCTATTATTATGTTGCTCTTTGTTGTTTGCTGTCTCCTCTGTTTGTTTTTTTTGTTTGTTTTTTTTTTTTCTCCATACAGGTGACCCAGGAGTTCTTTTTTTTTTTTCTCTTTTCCCCCCCCTTCTCACCGTCTCTTCTCCCCTTTGGTTTTCTTTCTTTCTCTCCCCCTCTTTCTCTCATTCATTCCCCCTGTCCTATTTATTAAAAAAAAAAAATGACAAAGGATGAACTGAAGCTCTGCCATCACGTAATGTCGCATACTGCTGTTTCTGATGTCATTTAGGAAAAAAAGAAAAAAAAAAAAAAAAAAGGATACAGGTGATACCAGCACCAAATATCTTTGTATTGGCTTTTAGTTTTCTGTAAGAGGACAATGGACCCAATTCAAATGAGATAAAAAAAAGTGCCAAGAATCTGTGCAGCTGAAAAGTTGTTGTTTTTTTCAACAATTCCAACCATTACCACTTCTGTACCTACGCTATGCAGAACCTTTACTCCAACAACAAAGCTGGGAAAGATCTGTGCACTAAAATAGAAAAGATGCTTCCAGGCCAATAATAAAACATGTCATTTTCAACAGTTTTTATGTTTTACAGACATAAAGCTTATGTTGAAATACATTGTTTACCAACACAGAAAACAGGCTAACGCCAGACACCTGATGCATCATCCTTTTCTTTCATCTTTTCTGAGAAGACCTAGGGACCTCAAGTTTCTTCTCACTGATAGACTGCAGTCCTTACTTAGTTTTAGGAGAAATTGGAGCTGATATGAGTTTCCAGATGCTGTATGTACAATATGATAGAAAGCCAATGGGCAAGCTAAGAAGTGTTACTTGTAGGTGTGCGGACTTCTGTTGTGTGACAGGCCTGCTTTTTCCTCTTGCAAGAATCAAAGTCCAGCAGAACGGCAGTCATGTTACCATCTATATGGCACCACCAAGTGAGACCACAATACTTACAGCAAGTGTTTCACAGACAAAGGAAGTGCTACACAATGCACAATAGAACACACACACACACACACACACACACACACACACATATGTAAATACTGTACTCACCAAACCTTACATATTATTATATTAACTTCCAATACACCCAATAATGTTATATCACCGAACAACAAATCGTTTTAGCTTACAGCTAACAAGCATGAAACATAACAGTTAGCATTAGCAGCATGAACTAGCCACATAGAGAACATGTCAATACGCATTGCACTTCTACATCCACTAAATGCTTGAATGGCATAAAAGACTCCACTAAGCTAATTTCAGCCAACAGTAAATGTTTGGACACACTATTGTGTCTTACGATCAGCATCAGTTCACTACAATGATGATAAGAAAGTAAAATTCATGTATCTGCTATCTTTTTCATTTAATCTATCCTTGGATTTGTTTTTCTGTAACATGACTGAATCTTTAAATGGCTTCTTTTTAGACTCCATCAACGTCCCTCATAACTTAGGGATATGCCTCACTGTTTTCATGTTATCTCTTTACTGGTACAAGGGACAAACTCATTAAACTCATTACATAAAAAAATAAGCTTCAAAGACTGTATACAATTTAGCCCTGTGTGGGGGGAAGTTCCAAGAAATGCCTTTGACAGATTAAAAGAGAAATGTTTGAAGAAAACAACAACTGGAGAACTTAATAGGTAAAAAATCCCCAAACTTGCCTCACACTGCGAATGCATCCACAGTTAGGTAGCTTGAAACCAAATTTCCAGATTTCTTTTGATAACCTCTTTTTTGTTGGTCTTTATGACCAAAGGGGGTCACTTGTCAGAAAAACTTACACTGCTATATCTATTTTTTATACTGTATAATGTTCTACTATAATGTAAGCAAATTCCCGACACAGTCTTCAAACCCTAAAGATCCACTAGCATTTTCAGAGTACTGCATTTTGTCTGACCAGCAGCAGCAGATTAAAATAATCTGACAGTAAGTTAGATCAGTGCTACAGGTCACATAGTACTTTCCCACATTTAATGAACTTAAATTTCTGATTTTATATTAAAAATTATGGCAGTAAATCTTTTATTCAATAAATAACTGATTAATTGCTGAGCTTTTCTGTAGTACTGGAAAACACTACTAGAAGCACAACAATTCTCCTTTACCCACTTAAACACACTGACAGTGAGAAAACTGTAGATTAAGTTTGACTATCAAGACATCAAGAGCAGCTTATTATTATTATTATAATTAATATTAATAATATTATTATGTTGCTCAAGGACATTCACATGTAGAGGAGAGGAAGAAAAATCGGTTCTAATTTCCTATCAAAACCCATGAAAGGCTAAAGAATGAGTATTATAAATGATCAATAATGCTAAAAAGTTCTATATTTTATCTTATTTTTATCACATAATTTTGCTTCAAGATTTTTTTTTTCTTTTTCAGAACTTAGTAATGTTTTGCTCCTTCTTTGTTCATCTGAGCTGAAGATGCATTAAGGAGTCGTTCATCCAAGCAATGTATATCGATGATTCATCTTAACCTATTTTGCTGTACATTGCAACCACAAGCATGAAAAAGCAAATTCTTCAGTAGAACAGAAGTGATGGGAGGATGCCAAAGTGATTCAGTCAAATAAGTCACACCATAAATAATTCCCTCTACATAGCCCTATTTCCATTCAGTCATTTTCCTAGATGTTTCATCTTATATAATCATTTGTCGCTTGAAAGCGACAAATGCTTTCCATCTTTTGTGCTAATCTATCAATGCACTCAAGAATAAATTAATCTTCAGCAATCTCAACTCTAAGATCAGGTGCACCTTTGAATTGTCTTTTGCTGCTTTTTTCCAGAGGCATAATGAATGAGGCACTGTAATTGCACTTAACATGCTCTCACTCTGAGGGACAATGTGGGGCCCAAAGCTGCCCATGTTTGACCCTATCCCAAGATCCACAACACAAAAACCAAACCTGGAGCCCAGAACCCATAAAGTATGTCAAGTCTTTAAACAAATAAATGTTTCTTTTATTTATTTATTTGACCTGTGGATTCTCAGGAAACTGTTAGCAGTTAAACTCATCTCTGTGCTTTCGTCCTCTGTGGAATCTCTGTGGTTTGGAGGTCCTGTTCATTACTATTATTTTACTCATTGCTGGTAACTTTAGTTATATTGTTTCAATTGCTAAATATCCATCCATCCATCTTCATCCGCTTTATCCGGGGCCGGGTCGCGGGGGCAGCAGCCTAAGCAAAGAGGCCCAGACCTCCCTCTCCCCAGCCACCTCCTCCAGCTTATCCGGGGGAATACCAAGGCGTTCCCAGGCCAGCCGAGAGATATAATCTCTCCAGCGTGTCCTGGGTCTGCCCTGGGGCCTCCTCCCGGTGGGACATGCCTGGAACACCTCACCCAGGAGGCGCCCAGGGGGCATCCTTGTCAGATGTCCGAACCACCTCAGCTGGCTCCTTTCGATGTGGAGCAGCAGCTGCTCTACTCTGAGCCCCTCCCGGATGGCCGAACTTCTCACCCTATCTCTAAGGGAGAGGCCAGCCACCCTTCGGAGGAAGCTCATTTCTGCCGCTTGTAGCCGCGATCTCGTTCTTTCGGTCACTACCCACAGCTCGTGGCCATAGGTGAGGGTAGGGACGTAGATCGACCGGTAAATTGAGAGCTTCGCTTTTACACTCAGCTCCCTCTTCACCACGACGGACCGGTGCAGCGTCCGCATTACTCCAGCTGCAGCCCCAATCCGTCTGTCGATCTCCGGCTCCCTTCTCCCATCACTCGAGAACAAGACCCCGAGATACTTGAACTCCTCCACTTGGGGCAGGAACTCATCCCCGACCCGGAGTGGGCACTCCACCCTTTTCCGGCTGAGAACCATGGCCTCAGATTTGGAGGTGCTGATCTTCATTCCCGCTGCTTCACACTCGGCTGCGAACCGTTCCAGTGCGAGCTGGAGGCCCCCACCCGATGAAGCCAACAGAACCACATCATCCGCGAAAATCAGAGATGAGATTCTGAGGCCACCAAAGCAAAAGCCTAGAAATCCTGTCCATAAAAATTATGAACAGATCCGGAGACAAAGGGCAGCCCTGGCGGAGCCCATCACCCACCGGGAACGAGTCCGACTTATTGCCGGCAATGCGAACCAAGCTCTTGCAACGGTTATATAGGGATCGAATGGCCCGTAGCAATGGGCCAGACACCCCATATTCCCGCAACACCTCCCACAGGACACCCCGAGGGACACGGTCGAATGCCTTCTCCAAGTCCACAAAACACATGTAGACTGGTTGGGCAAACTCCCATGCACCCTCAAGTATCCTGGAGAGGATAAAGAGCTGGTCCAGTGTTCCGCGACCAGGACGAAAACCGCATTGTTCCTCCTGTATCAGAGGTTCGACTAGCGGACGAACTCTCCTTTCCAGCACCCTGGCATAGACTTTCCCAGGGAGGCTGAGGAGTGTGATCCCCCTGTAGTTGGAACACACCCTCCGGTCCCCCTTCTTAAAGATGGGGACCACCACCCCGGTCTGCCAGTCCACAGGTACTGCCCCTGATCTCCACGCAACATTGCTGAGGCGTGTCAACCAGGACAGCCCTACAACGTCCAGAGCCTTCAGGAACTCGGGGCGGACCTCATCAACACCAGGGGCTCTGCCACCAAGGAGTTGTTTAACTGCCTCAGTGACCGCGCCGGGTCATTCCCCTCATCCCCAGACTCTGCTTCCTCCTCGGAAGACGTGTCAGTGGGATTAAGGAGGTCCTCGAAGTATTCCTTCCACCGCCTGACAATTTTCTCAGTCGACATCAGCAGCGCTCCGCCAGCACTATACACAGTGCAGGTAGAGCACCGCTTTCCCCTCCTGAGACGTCTGACGGTTTGCCAGAATCTCTTCGAGGCAGTCCGAAAGTCTTTTTCCATAGCCTCTCCGAACTCCTCCCACACCCGAGTTTTTGCTTCAGCCACTGCCCGAGCCGCATTCCGCTTGGCCTGTCGATACCTGTCGGCTGCCTCCGGAGTCCCACAGGCTAACCAAGCCCGATAGGACTCCTTCTTCAGCCTGGTGGCTCCGTTCACCTCTGGTGTCCACCATTTGGTTCGGGGATTACCGAGGCAGGCACCAACCACCTTGCGGCCGCAGCTCAATGCAGCAGCTTCGGCAATGGAGACGCTGAACATGGTCCATTCGGACTCAATGTCCCCAGTCTCCCTCGGAATGCTGTTGAAGCTCTGCCGGAGGTGTGCGTTGAAGATCTCGCGGACTGGGGCCTCTGCTAGACGTTCCCAGCACACCCTCACTACGCGTTTAGGTGCACCAGGTCTGTCCAGCGTCCTCCCCCTCCACCTGATCCAACTCACCACCAGGTGGTGATCAGTTGACAGCTCAGCCCCTCTCTTTACCCGAGTGTCCAGAACATATGGTCGCAGGTCTGCTGATACGATTACAAAATCGATCATCGACCTACGGCCTAGAGTGTCCTGGTGCCACGTGCACTTATGGACACTCTTATGTTCGAACAGGCTGTTCATTATGGCCAAACTGTGATTAGCACAGAAGTCCAATAACAAAGCACCGCTCGGGTTCAGATCAGGGAGGCCGTTCCTCCCAATCACGCCCCTCCAGGTCTCGCTGTCGTTACCCACGTGAGCATTGAAGTCTCCCAGCAGGACAACAGAGTCTCCAGGTGGAGCACCCTCCAGCACCCAAACCTTCCGACTGATTCACATTTTTGCCTGTTGATCTGTAAATATCCCCAAATCTAACCCGAGGCTATCAGGACAGAGTGGTTTCTGAAAATTTCAGGAGAATAAAAAAAGTCCTAATTTGCATGCATATACTGTTTTTTTCTTAAAAATATTTTTTAATTGAACATTTATGGTTACATTTAATCAGTGTTAAAATACATTTCATCATAGATTTCTGTCTGCACTTTCTTGTATATCTTGTTAATTCAAATAATTCTCCAAAATTCCAAAAATATATATACTATTAATATAAATATTATAATATTTTATTATATTATTGATACAAATCCTATTGGAGTTTCATCAGGAAGGGCATCCTCCATAAAAATCTGCCAGATCAAACATGCAATGCTACCCGCTGTGGCAAACCCTTGTGAATAAGGGAGCAGCCAAAAGTAGCTTCTTCTATACAGTGATTCTTTTTATCAAGTAAAATAAAGCTAGTGATGTCTGCGTTCAAATGGGAACCTGACAGAACAAAGCTTCTAAGTGTGTAAAATGTCTGACTCTAACTGGTGGCTTCACACCAGGCGAGGCTTTCACACATTTAATGAGCTAACAGGATGAGGTTTGTATAGGAGAATTGGCTTTTTCTCCTCAGATTAATGGAAAAATCACTCTATCAATAGACCTCATTTTCATCTCGATAAGATGAGCCCTGAGGCTCCGTCTGAATCATACATTTCAAGAAAGAAACTTTAAAAGAATACAGATTCTGAGGGGGTAATGAGTAAGTTTGTTCTAGCACAATCAGCCTGTGGCCCATGACAGAAAATGGTGAGATCGGTTTAATCATGTGTCTTTGTCGTAAGGGGGAAAAAAGGAATTTTCTGGAATTTACGAGGACAGAAGGGTCATCATTACGGCCGGGGTTTAAGCACAAAATATGTTCACTGAAATGCATCACAAAGTCTGTGTGTTTTCATCAAGTCCAAGGGTAAAAGCACTGTGGTACAGCACATTTATGATAAATAAGTGTCAGCATGACATAACCACAAATGCAGCTAGTTTGTCCTCAGACAGCCAGTCAAATCCACGGCATTGGCTGTGTAGCTCGTGGGCGATTTTGTTGCACAATCAGGAGCCATGAGGCACTCAAGTCTCAGATATGCACTCACAGGAACTCCCCTGTCAATCGTACAGCAAGGCCACAGAGCCCATGAAAAGACAAAGGCAAATAAATATCATGAATTACGCATGGATATTGATGCTGTGGCAGTATGGTAACATATGACCTCCAACACAGTATACAGGGGCTTGCATTACCTTTTCTATATGTACACCTTATCATTACCAGATCACCTGACAATCTATGTAGTTTTCCCATGATTCATTGAGCTAACTATAAAAGATATAAGCTGTTAGGTTTTGTAAAAGCTGAAAGTTGCTGATTAAAGGGACTTTAATATTAAACTGCAATTAAAATGTTTTAAAAACTTGTGCTCGTTCTCTGAATCTCATGTCTTCTTTGTTTTATCTTCCCTGCGGCATCTTAAAATGTTTTATTAAATAAGCTGTTCCTTTTCCTTATGAGCTCAGTGTAATTAGATCAATTTTCAGTCACGTCAGGTCAACTAATAGCTGAAGTCATGAGCTTTAATGCCTAAAGTATTAACGTGGAAAAACACACAGCTAATTGTTTTCCTGGTTTTAATTTTTCCATTAATAAATGTAATTAGGATTAGGATCATTAAGATAGAAATTGTCCAGAAAACCTAATTCAACTTCACATGAGAGCTTTATCATGTGTCTCAGATGAGTCACATGGATTTGTATCATAACAGTGATGCAAGTGTATCACCTTCAAAATCTTTACACATTCTCTGGACATGCTGTTCGGCCCACGGCAGCAAGCAGTGTAGAACCAGAAGTGATTAAATGGTAAATATTTACAACCCAATTTAAGCATTTCTATCCATATCACAAAATATTGTTTATGTGAATTATTTGGGTTATGTAAGGATGTGAAAATCTGATATATATCACATATCATCAAGTCTGTGAAGGTTCTCAGTCATCCAGGTCATCGCAGTCTAAGGAGCTTGGAAAGAAAAGCGTCTGGACTTCTTTAGGTTGCTTGAAGACGTTCTTCAGTTCTAGGGTCAAATGGTGGAGAGTCCCAGATTTACACCTTGGCTCATGTGATTAGGTAGAGGATCATCAGGGGCTCCTTTTGTCCCTCTTTGGGAGGATACTCCCACAGGGTGTAAATCTGGGACTCCAAAGGGCGTATTTAGACCAGCGTTAACAGTACATCTGTGGGTATACAGATGCCTGACAGGGTAAAGGATAAAACATCATTAGGTTTGTATGTGAGGTTTTCAGGCTACATGGTAAAGTCCAAAGTTCTCCAAGTCCAAAATAATAAAATGTGGTCAACTGAGATTTTCCTGTCACTGTTTAAATCATATTTCTAATTTCAAGGGAAAATCTCTGAAGTGTTCTTGAGCAAAGCAGGCCAAGGTTCCTGCTATATGTAACTACAGTATGACCTTTGACCTAACTCCATCATGAAGCTGTATTGTATTTTACAGAAAATGCTTCTGATTTGTTTTCAGAAGAAACGCGGTCGATCTAAAAGGTAATATGGAAAGTTCATCAGTGTTGAAGTACAAGCTGCCGTGCTGATCAATACCACCTCTATCTTGTATACAGCTACCATGCCATTACTGCCACTCTTTGTTTCTCCAAGAGTCGAGTATGAAGTGGATTCATCTTTCCTTTCATATCTTGGTTCCACAGACTGAGTGCCCCATCATAACGCCAGTGCTCTCACATCTTCCATCACCACTGATGAAAAAGGTACTCAGTACCACCTGCCCCCCCATTGTCTTTAAGTGGTTTTAGAGCCACTTACACTGTGCTTCAAAGAAATATCACTGGCAGAGGAGGAAGGTCAGCAGCCCCGCTATAGCTGCCCTCAAATTCAGCTGATGTATTCAGCTGATGTACTGTATGCCATAAACTTGTGGTCTATTTGTCTGGTCAGTTTAATAGCAAAGGGGGTTGTTAAACAGTTTCAGCTGCTTTATTGCTATTGAAATCAACAACAGGTGCACTAGAGGAGCAACAATGAGACAACTCCCAAAACGGGAATGGTTTTACAGGTGGAGGACACTGACACTCTTCCCTCCTTGTCTTTTACTTCACTTTACTTTTCACTAGTTTGGCAATCCCCTAGGGTCAGCGTCACTGCTGGTAGCACGAGGTGATATCTGGACCCTAAAGAGGTTGCACAGGTATTCCGATATACACAGCATATATAGTTAGCAGCCAGGTTACAAGATTTTACAACTTGGCTACAATTATTGTCAGATGATGAGGTTTTCGTGCTTCATCTCAGGTGATGGAAGACTTTCATGTCATGGCTCTTTGCATCCCACAATATAATCTTTTATTTGTCTGTATGGTTTGTTTTCTTTATTTCTGAAATAAATAAGGTTTAGCTTTGTGTGCCTAAAAAAAGCTTACAGCCTGACTGGATATTCATCCCTAAAGTGATCATATGCTTCCATCTAGTGGACTAGAGCAGAAATCCCTTATTTTTACATCTCTACTCCTGTTGCCCATAAGCAGGCTCGACCTCAGCTACAGTTTGCTTTTAGCACAGTGGATGACTAAGTTTTTAATTCTAGTGACAAAATAAAAATTGAAATTGTAAACTATAGTTAATACTCACGATTTTACAGAGTTCTAAAACGTAGTTTTTTTCAATAAATACTTCTCTCTTTCTCTCTTTTACACTTTACTTTCAGATGGTCTGTCTAAATGAACAGTCATTTTAGTGGATTTAGAAGCAGTCACATCTTCCTGCAGATGCTGTGTGTGACCCTGTTTGACCTGCGATGAATGTGATGTCTTAAGTCTCTGTTTCAAAGTTTTAATTTGAGATGCTTCTGCACTTCATTCTGTATTCGCCGGATATGTCTGCGTTGTGTCTCTCAGTGTGTTGCTCTGTAGCCTTTGCTACCTGGATTTGCCAGGACACCTACAAAACTCTACAGTCTAATAATAATAAACGTAGAATTGCTGTTAATCCTTTGATAGACTCTACAGAATCTGTCCTTTGTCATATTGCAGGCCTTTCATCACATTTTTAGTACAAGCTTATATGTGATCATTATCTTATATATCCTCATTATCTGAGCAAACCTGAGATAACTTTCTTATGTATGACTCATAAATTAGATTCTAGCTTCATTCAAGTATTTCTTCCCTCCCTCAGCTTGTGTGCCTGAGCTCTCATGTATATTTATGACACATATGAACTACCTCGAAGTGTAAACCAAACACACTTATGTCAGATATATGAGCCACTTTAACACTCCTGAGATGCAAGGCTGCAGTTTGGTTTGGCCACTACACAGCAGGAGTCGTCTTCCCCCCCGTCAGCTTTCATGTGGTGAGGGCATCCATCTCTGTGGAGGCAGCCTCATGAATACTATCTCGATGGCCCAATTTCCATGGCTGCAAAAACTGAGGTTTTCATATCGTGAATAGCTTTTGATTACATTGTTCTTCTACGTATTTCTAACTAAGTGGATGTGACACCCTTGAAAGACTGCACACAGTAAAGCTCTTGTCACTGAGTTATGAGCTAGTGGATTAGAAATTTTAAAGGTTTCTGTAAATGTGCAAAAAAAATCTATGATGTTAATGGGAAGGATGAAGAGTAAGTCATCAGCAGTAGGCAAACTCAATATACCAACATACCTCCTCCTTCTTGCTGGGAGTCTGAGTATGACAGCGCCACTAAAGCCCATGCTTAGGGGTCAAAAACTGCAGTTGTGCTAATGGTTGGTTGTGTCTAATGTTTTGGCTCCAATAACACTAGATTTTCCAAACTTTGGACACAAAGTATATCTACCTATTATCCCAATGGCTCAAAAAGCCAATCAATTTCCATGGATTCATTTTAAAATGCCCAGCTTAACAGTATTGGACACATGTTTCAGCCTGGTACAAAAAATGTTTTTGACCTCTTGGATGGTTTCTCCCTTTGTAGCATTTGACGCTGGGTGACTGGTAACTGTAGGCGTTTACTGTTTGCGAGGCATCACCTCCACTATCTCCAGTCTCTTAACTGGACCTCTCAGCTGTTTTTGTCGTGTTGGGCCCTTTTAGAGTACTTCTAATGGGATTTTCTGGCAAATAATGTGGCCTGCTGTGTAATACAGACAATCCAGTAGGTTTGTTTGTGTTATTTTAGTCTGTCAGCACTCACTAGCAGAAATGTTTATGTATTGCACTCATATAGTTTAAGAATGCAGTTTGCTAACCAGACCTACTAGCCTTGGCCAGTTGCAGAAATCCAGAACCAGAATGCTTCTCTTCATTGGCTCTCTGTTGAATCCAGAATCAAATGTAAAATCCTCCTCCTCACATACATGATCTTGAACAAACAGGCCTCATCTTTACTGACTTGTACTTCCTAGAATCTGTAAAAGAGAATGGGAGGCCCCTCTTCTGTGGAACAGCTGCCAGTTTGGATTCAGGAGACAAAAACCCTCTATGCTTTTAAGAATAGGCTTAAAACTTTCCTTTTTGATAAAGACTAGATCAGGTGACCCTGGAGCCCCCCTTAGTTCTGCTGCAATAGGTCTGGTTGCTGGTGGTTTCTCCTGATGCACTGAGTGCGACTTCTTCTTCTTTCACATTTTTTCTCTGTGAGTTTCTGCACCTCTCTGCATTTAATCATCAGTTATTATTAAGCTCTTGCTCTCTTCCACAGCATGTCTCTGTTCTGTCAGCCCCCTCTCACCCCGACCAGTCACAGCAGATGGCCGGCCCTTCCTGATCCTGGTTCTGCCAGAGATTTCTTCCTGTTAAAAGGGAGTTTTATATTCCAATAGTCACCAAGTGCTTGCTCATAGGGGATTATTTGATTGTTGGAGTTTTCTCTATATTATTGTAGGGTCTTTACCTTACAATGTAAAGCACCTTGGGGTGACTGTTGTTTTGATTTGGCACTAAGCGCCAAATTGCCGAATTGAAATTAACTGCATTAAAATCTACCAAGAGGTGATGTCATGATGCTTACAGCCATCTTTAATTTGGATGAAGGGCCCAAGCACGCCAACAGTTTATAACATCTGAATATTGTGAGTCTTTTAGTCCTTTGAATACTATAAATGAAGGAAAGGGACTTAGCTCCTGGATGGCAGTTTGGGACCCGTTTCCTTAAAGCAGATTTGCCTCATTTGTCCAGCAGACATTCTGGCATTAGATATCATACACTGACATGAAAAAACAGAACAATGAAAAATCAGCAGTTAATAATAGATCGCAAAAATGTCTCCCAGGCAGTGCTGAGTTACCACAGGGCTTACATTCTACTTATTAAAGAAAGCTGCTGCTTTGCCTAGAGGGGCCCAGAGGACCTTTTGTTAGTTTTGTCTCTATCTTTATTTGACAGATTAGTCTTCAAGACACCCAAGGAACGATATTAACAACGCTTGAGATCCAGCAGATTTTGAATAATTTTTCCTATGTGAATCTTCATCCACATTGTGCAACTCTGGGGCTTAAATGAATGAAAACAAGTGTGATAGAGATTATCCTGTACATGGGGGAAGAGGGTTTATTTGGCGATAGCAAGACAATGATTCAAAGTGAAGAATCTGCACTACAGTTCAGGCTACCTGCACACATAGACTCATTAAGATAACTTTTAAATGTGAGGGTGCAAACCTAAGTTCTTACCTTAAGGATGATAATTCTTCTCTACTTACTTTTAGGTTAAAAGTCATATTTCTATGTATCAGTCTACCAGCTGTTTCTGTCCATGACACAAAAGAAAGTGAGTTTTCAAACTTTGTTAATCAAAAAAGGTTCATCAGTTCTGCCTTTAACTGTAAAACTATTCATACCAAGGTAATTCTAACACTAAAACTTTCAGTTTCCGTTTTTGAGGAGAAAGAAGAAGACAGAGAGTTATTAGGAAAGAAAGTGTCGCACTGAGATAAACTGCTCTGTCAATTAGGATTGATGACAAAATCCCACTTCAGGAGTGCAGACTCAGCTGAGTACACACTGACTATAAATCTACTTCCACTGCAATGGTAGGACCGGGCTGCATCTCTAGGAAGCTAAATGAGGACAGCAGAAGAGCTAAACCTTAAGAGGGATTTCTTTGTCCACAAGTGAAAGGAGAGGAGCAGTCAGGGAAACGATTCAGCCAATTTTTGTGACATTCTTTGTGCCATGTGTGTCAGCAAACACTGGCCAGGTCAACTATCCACAAGTACACAGAATAAAGGCGGTTAAAGCTTATTGCTGCTGACTCTCTGGCGCAGTGGTACACTTTGGACAAGTCACCAGCCCTTTAAAAGGCTTGATACAAGGACACACACTTGACACCCACTCCTACAGCAAATTTAAAATCACCAGTCACCTAAGATGCATGTCAGTAGGTGGTGCAAGAAAGCTGCAGCATTTGGAGAGTACCCAAACAGGCACAGGGGGAACATGCAAATACAATGCTTCAAGGTCCCATCTGATGAGGAGCGTTGAACACCAGTGCAAAGTTACAATTTATGTAAAAATTGTATATATTTTTTAAAAATATAACTGATGTAATGTATGTAGGCCTTCTAGCCACAGCTAATTGAAAGACTTCGTCCCTGTTTTGACTTTTAAGACACAATATGTCAATATAAAGAGGAGATCAAATGATAATAATAATATAATAATTTATTTAGAGAAACATTTAAGTAAAATTATTAAGAACACTAGAAGACCTATTTCAGTGATCACAGATTTATTTTAGCCATAATTTTGCTTTTTCATTAAAAAATTTCAGGGCCAATCACACCTTTAAAATTAATGTTAAAAGGGCAAATTGTATAAGAGCATTTATTTAAAAAATATTATTAGCTTCATTTTGCAATAATTCTATTGTATTGCCTTTTTCAAGCTTTTTTGTATGTTGACATTGCAGGTTTTATATCTGATTTGGTTGCCTGGCATAAAAAATCACATTATGAAAGATGTGACAAAATCACAGCATGTAAATATAACTGGAAGCTTTAACAGGTAGACAAGATTGTATTAGAACGGTTAAAAAACAGTTCAAATTAATCTTGATGGGTTTTGGAAATTTTCTTAATCTGTATTTCACATTTTACTTCATCACCCAATATTACTCCCAAATATTTAACTTTATTGATTTGCTGAGTTTCTTTCTGATAAGTAATTATTGAAGAACTATCACATCATTTCCTCCCCTTTGAAAAACTGTGCCACGCTAGAGGCTCAGGATTCAAACAAATCTGTTGGAAATGTGAATTAAGGAACGAAAATAACACAGACTTGAGAGTTGAGTGAATTATAAAATGACAACACCTATTCTTCTGGGCTGCATTTGACCTCCCAGCTTTGTATATCTCGGGTGAGCTGAGTTTCCTCAGGGAGCAGTGGGGTTATGTCTTTTAGCATTCCCAATATTTAATCATTATCATTATCGAGCCTGGAACCATGAAAAGACTCATTACTTCTTATTACTACCTTTACTAAAATGATGTTACACTGATGACAGCTTAATAATACTCCAGCAAAACTTAGGCTAACGTGAGGAAGAAATAATGAGTGACAGAATCCACTCATGTGAGTCAAACCTCGTGTGCTGCAGGGAGATTACATCAGAGATTAGGTAACTGGCATTTGGATTTTTCATTGGTTATGGTGGACTCCATTTACCAAGGGACCCGGCCTGCAGCTTTCCCACAGCACCACCACTGGCACATGTCCTTTATTTATAAGGGTACAGCTAAAACGTGAATATTTACACTTCATATAAATACATTCAAATGGCTTCCATAGGAACAAACACTTACAAACTCTCTCTCACACACAAATACATACACGTTCCACTTTGACATCTTTGGTAACTGGACACCTGCTTTCTCCTGCTCTGACTGACAGCCAGCAGTAGAAAGTCCAGATCCAGTCCCAACTCTTCCTAAATGGATTTGTGAGGCATCCTGCCGCAGGCCTCCTAATAGCCTCTTGTAAGCCACCTCAGGCCTGCTGTGGACCACTTCCTCCCTGCGCTGAGAATAAGGGACCTCCTGAAAGGCATTTTTGGCCATGCACCCGGATTCCTCTGGGTCATTAAGCTCTTGCAGAGTTGGAGGGGCTTTGACAACAACAGGACATGTGTCAAAAAAAGAGATAAAGTAAGAGCATTTGTAACACAGCAACACCGCTAAATGATGATGTTTTTGAATTTTTGGAATTGTATTGAATTGATCATATTTTCTCAGCTCCATGAACTGAAGAATGAAGCATTCTGAGCTCAGCTTAGGCAAAAGAAGTATGCCTGCTTTTAAACTCACAAGAGGTTTTATAAAGGAAGGTGTTGCAAAGGAACACAAAAAAGAAAAAGGCCCACCTTGTTCCCTATTATTGACACAAAAAAACACGTAAAAAGAGCCTCAGGTGTTAAAACAGCTTGCCCCGAATAAACATAATATGAAAATGAGTATTACCTGACTGTTAAGCCTAGACACCAACATGGCTTTTGAAACACAATCACCCTCACTTTCATATGGGTGAACATCACCCAGTGTACGTACTGGGGTTAAATGGATTTTAGTGATTTACACAAAAAGATTTTACCAAGGTAAATTCAAGTCATTTTAGTTGCATTGTTTGAGTAATACACTCTGCTTGCATTAAACATGACCACTAGATGGCTTTAAAAGCGAGCAGTACTTCACGAAGTGTACATAGTTTGTTTGCATGTGCCGGAAGTCTTAATGGCATTGGATATTTGACTGGTTTTGATAGATATTTTGCAGAAATACAAAACTTTGAATTAATACTGCAAATTACACACAACATATGTTCATAAGTAACTAAAAGCAGGAAACCGCATTTGAATGCTACAGGCTGCAGTGGAACAAATCGTAATGTTCTCCAAATGCTCTCTTTCTTTTGTTGCACTTACTGCTGTGCTAAGTAGCCAAATCATGAGTCACATGGCTAAATATTAAAATTCAAACTGCACTGAATGTGCAAGGAAGGCCTGGTGCTGTTTCAGTGTATCATTTGTTTTAAACTGTTATATGTTTTATTGTGCAAATCAAAGAAAGCTAAATGTCTACCAGCTAACATAAGTTCATAATTTATGAAATGTGTCTTTGTCAGTCTGACATGAAAATCTTTTATTAAATGACCTCTAAAGAAATGTAGTCTTATATTACATGTAGCGAGGAAGACGGCAAAGGTGAACTGGTCCATCCTTCCAGAGCAGAGGAAGAAGTAAAACATCACTGCTGAGTGATTAGAAAAACAACAGTGGGCAAGACACATGTTCCACAGCAGAGGAACATGTGTGACCGCCAGTGCCATTTTTCAGCCGCCTGCCACCACAGCGTTTGATCTGCCTCTTTTTCTTCGTACCAATGGCCATGTGCGTATGTATGCACACACACATGCGCACACACTGGGGCTTGTACTCCCCCACGTAAGGTTGTGCGGGAAGAAGGGAGGCAGAGGAGGGAAGCTTTTATATTAATGGCTGCGGTTAACCTGGAAGGGTCAAACCCATTGGAGCTGTTGATGGATCTAGACTGCAGGAGCTCTCTTTCTCTCTCTCTCTCTCGCCTACGCACAAAAACACAAACACAGTGTGGACCTGACTGCATGATCAGTCTCCAGGCACATTGTGATGACCATGGAGAGAGATAAAAGATGGCGTGGAGGCCAGGACAGCATGGACATAGTGATGGTTGGAGGGGGAAAAAGAAGATGAATATATATAAAAGAGCAGATCAGAGTGCTGGTTACAGGCATTTTTATCAGAGGCAGACTAGAAAGAAATTATGAGTTTTTAAATTAGGGTTTAAAATAATAATAATTTAAAAAAAACTGGAACGAGATAGATTTTCAATTTTTAATTACTCCTTGAGTACAGTATATCACCGAGGGTTATGGCAAGTGGAATCTCATTAAACCATTTGTACGGTGAGAATGTCACACTGCTCACTTTACTTTTCATAGACAGCAGTTTCTATTCTCTTTGCTACAAGATCTCACCACTTAACAACACCACTGGAACAAAGCTTTTGCCTTGGGCAATTTCTAATAGAATCAATGATTTGTAGTGAAGAAAGTTTAGTAAGAAACGTCACTAGAAACACTACTAGAAAAAGTAGATGTATCTGTAAATACATAGTTCATGGTTATAGTCTACAGATAAGCACCACAAAGCAAAGACAGATTGTCGGTGATGGGATCACACAAGTGGCAATGTAATCAACACGGGGATGTTTTGATTCACAAGTACGAGGTCGTTACTACATAATTACACCAGTCATCATGAGTCACAGACCTTGAATGGGTGCATGAGGCGTGTATCAGAAGCTGCTCTGAGTGCTCGGGTAGAGTAGAGAAGCGCTATATAAGAATCAGTCCATTTAACATTTTCCGAGCTTGACTATGGGGGCGGTGTTCTTTGGGTTATACTCAGTGTTTCACTTTTTCCAAATACAGCAGATCGAATTAATGCCATTAAGCTTGGTTTCAGTTTCATCAGACCACAGCACTTTCTCTCAAGCCTTCTTTAAATGTTCACTGGCAAACTTAAGATGGGCCTGTATCTGTGCCTTCTTAAGCAGGGAGACCTTGCAAGCGCTGCAGGATTTCAATCCAATATGGCATAGTGTGTTACCAATGGTGTTCTTGGTTACTGTGGTTCCACCAGCCTTTAGATCATTAGCAAGATTTTCTCAACTAGTTTTGGGGGATCCACCACCTATCTCATGCTCATCCTCACCTCATGAGTGTGATTTTTGGAGTTCTAGACCTTCCATTTCCATATAATCATATCAACAACTGTCACTTTCTCACCAAGCTTCTTGGTGATGGTCTTGTAGCCATATTGTGCAGGTCTACACTTGTTCCTGACATCTGTTGTCCTCGGAGGTAGAGAGGATGGGATCAAAGAAACAGACTGTGTGACAGATGTGCTTTATACGCATAACGAGTTGAGATCACAAGTATCTGTAATTGATTGACTGACTTATTACTGACTCCTTGTAATTTTAGTGACTTGCAAATCAATTTATAACGTTCATGTAATGTCCTTTTTCTTGATTTTTGATTCATATTCTCTGAGCAAACTAACAAATAAAGCAGAGGTTCAAATAATTTCCCCCACTGGATGGATGGATGAATGGATGGATGGATGGATGGATGGATGGATGGATGGATGGATGGATGGATGGATGGATGGATGACTAACTTTTGAACATTTGACACAATATTATCATTAAGAATTACAACAATCAAACATTAAGTACTTAATAGAAGATATGATTTGGTGACAACAGCCATGATCCACTCAAAAATTGAAAGTGTATGTGCAACATTAAACTGCAGTTTTATTACAAATATCTTATCACAATACACGCAGTTGTGAAAAAGTGAAGACATACGTAAATTATTTGTTCACTATAAGAAGAGTCTCACTGCAACTTTTGGGAGTGTATGCAGCGCTCGTTCCATGAACACTTCAGCATCAAAGCTTGTGTGTTATAACGTGCGCCGATAAGGCACTTGGTGTTCTCAGAATGGCAGCAAGCAGGAAGTACCTCAAAAAAACAAACCTATTTCCAAACCGAGGCATCTGACACAAGTTACGGTCCTAATTGAATCAAGCCCGCTGTTCCTATAGACAGGGTTTCCCTGAAAACACAATTCACCGCTGGCTGGGATTTCAGAGCAAAACAAAGCGATGATGTCAGTAAAAAAAACAGCAGAGAAAGAACATGACATGCTCCTAATTACATGACAGCATGATAGACTACAAGACTTTATTTTTTTTACATACTGTGGTGTTGGTGAATAAATAGATTAACTGCATTTAATGAGCCGACTTGGACTCCACAGGAAAGGTCTGATTTTGGATAAGGTTCCAGATATATTTTCTTGTTGTAAACAAATCCCATGTAAGTACCACATTTTAAATCCAACAATTAATGTATGCTAGTACTCTTACATAAGAGTCATATATCTAATTCGTATATCCCTTATTCATATCTTGTTCCATTACTATAACCATAGAAACTGTAGTTTATCTTGAACCAAATCCCTTTGTCCTACTGCGTGAATACTAAAGCATTGTGTCACTCCACAGCTGAAAATAGGTCCCTTCTCAAGCGCTGTTAACTTCTCTTTGAGTGACTTTTCTAGTGTCCATCTGTTTGACAAATCGCTAACATTTGTGACCATTTTTTAAAAATTACATGTTCAGTAGAAACTGAGCCACAAACAGGCCAGAGAAGTAAGATAAAAAGTATTCAAAGACAATGGATACAGTTTGTTACATACAGCTTGTTTGGTATTTTTCATTATCTTTATATCTCTCAGATAATATTTAAAACTTGCTTAAACTGCTGCGGCTAATGCCAAAATGATTCACTTTACAATCAATTTGTAAAGTGAAAGAATGCTGACAATTTGTTGTGCCATTTATCCAGCATTTTTTTTTTACTTTCTACCAACCACAGTAGGTTTTTTTAAATCTTTGTTAAATGAAATGCTGAACTTATTAATATAATTCAATATTTCACAAAATTTCACAGACAAAATAACCAAGTCATCAAAAAATATTCAACGGAGAAAATAGGTATTTGTTGCAGCTCTTTGGCATAAACATGATTCCGTGTGAAACAAAGAAATTCCTTGTAAAAGAACATAGTCATATCCTACGGCCAAAAAATGAATGAAGACGTTGATTTTTATCCAAATAGAGGTATTTAGTTAAACAAATCATTTTAAAAATCATGTATTCCAAACAAATACTTGACTTTGATGAACTGAGGTATGCATGACTTTAATTGTCTAATCTATTTTTCCCATAATAAACCAGTTGTGCAACTATGGAACAGCATAATTAAAAACAACTTAATTTCCAAATGTAATTATTTAAAATGTCTAAATCATTTCTTAAGCAATCTCTCAAAGTGGAGTAAAGAGTGAATTTGCTAGAAATAGTCAGCTGCAGATTAATATAGATGTGGGTGTTCTGTGAGATACAGACTAAAGAAACATTTGCAGCACTAATATTAATAATGATGGAAACCATCACCCAGTAAAACTGTTTGACACTCTCATGTTTTTAATATTTCTTAACTTATATTAAAACTCTGCTGCACAAAAGAAGAAATAATAAAAGATCTTGGATGTAAAGGTTCTTCCATGGTTTGTCGACACCTGCCGTACATCTCAGTGTAATCTTTTTTTTAAAAATGCAGCCATACCAGAATCAAGTAAAATCCATTTATTATGATTCCATCAAATAAATTTATAGCACAAACATGATTAAAAAACAACAACACCTGCCTCTTTTGATACAGAACAAAGGCAGAAAACAGAGATTACAGCTTTGCTGCAAAGCACACAGACACGTTAATACGCCAAGTAGGTTTTTCCTCTGCTCTGCTCATCTTCAGTCCTGAGACAGGGAGAAATATGAAAGGTAAAAGAAAGCTATTCACAGTGCTTGGAAATACTGAAGTGGTTTTGGACCCCTCTCTCTGGATCCAAGTGTGCACAAAGTGGTACTAAATCCCACGGTAGCCTTTGGTTTTTGTTATTGTCTCTGTCGAGAGGAAATGGTGATAGGAAAAGAAAAACAACAACGACAAAGCTTATACACATCACAGCTTTCATCTCCACCGATCAC
Source organism: Mchenga conophoros (assembly GCF_057382185.1). Taxonomy (NCBI): domain Eukaryota; kingdom Metazoa; phylum Chordata; class Actinopteri; order Cichliformes; family Cichlidae; genus Mchenga; species Mchenga conophoros. The sequence goes on along the minus strand of NC_140532.1, from coordinate 23,727,387 downwards.
AAAGGTTCATTAAATGTCTCTTCTCACCAGAGTGACAATATTTGCTGGGACCATTACCTTGATATGAATGTATTGGTTCCGTTTGATGACAACTTTCAATTAGTTCAAACAGGCTTCAGCCAGAAACACAGCTGATTGTCATACACTTTCATTCCTAGTTCAATTTTATGGTCCGAGCTTGAGTGTATTATTTTTTGAATAAGCACAGAACCATAAGTAGTAGGAGAGTGAACTCGAGTCCACCGAGCAAAGAAAGGCTTGTTAGAGCTTCACTGTGAGTGACATAGAGCTTTTTTTTTCAGAACAGTTCACTTTTTTGTGTAAAAAGTGATAATTGAAAAAGATAATAAATTCCCACACAGTATCCGGGCTTTCTGGGAACCCTGATCACATGGCCCACGAGATGTTGGCTGTGTGCTCCTTGGCCTTCATGCGCAGCACGGCGATGCTGGATGACCGCCTCTCAAACTCAGGTTTGGTGTCAAAAGCTGGGTTACTTGCCGGCGTGAGAAGCGAGTCTGCGCTGAAGAAGTTATTGAGAGACACGTGGCCAAATTGGTTCTGCTGATTTTGGAAGCCCATGTAGCCATGGTCAGCAGCAGTGGCGGCCGAACGAGGGGAGTGGGAGTAAGAAGTGACACAAGGAGGGGAACCTCGGGGCAGCATGCAAGAGGAGACCACAGAGCTGCCAGGAGCTGGGCTCGGCCACAGATTGTTGGTGATCTGTTGGGTGAAGAGGCTGTTAGATACTACAGGGAATGGCTTCAATTCATCCCAGCATACAGTACAAATTAGTTTATATGGATTAATAACTGGGCTTGTAAAGACACTGTACGCTGACCTGTTATCTGTAACTTACCATTTGAAAAAATTTAAGAGAATTGTAAATACAGGGTTACAGACATGATCTTGTAAAGTAAACTATGATGTATCCTGGGTACAATTATTGCCTTTCGAACTGTCTATATGGAACATAAAATACAGAGAATACAGTGTATGTAGTTAACAAGCATCTAGTTTACAGAAGTATTTTTCACTAAAAAATGTTGTTGTTGTTGTTGTTTTTAAAATGTCCTCTGTTATTTATATATATGTTATCTCATGCAACTGGAAAGTTGCAAGTGATTTTAAACTTTTACTGTAGCACTAAAGTTTTCTAACAATTACCTAAAAAAAGAGAGGAGAATAGCAATGAATATTACATAGTTTTGACACTGACAGCGCTATAATACAAAGTTTGAGTGATGCCCAACTGAGCCCAGGTAAGAATAAAAATTCACAGTGAGTGCTTGGGCATCCCACATGTTGTATGCTTGAAAGGTCAACTTCAGAAAATATCCGGACCTGATTATCCAAAGCGTGTAAAAACTACTTACAGGAATCTTAAATGGTTGCATATTAATAATACAATAAATGTAAATGTGGACAAAAATATTTTTATACAAAGCGTGAAAACTTAAAATTATTGTTTAAAGGGTTGTGTTTGTAATGCATCTTTCCATGAAATTTTAAGTGAACATTTTTCAGTGAACTGCTGATATGATTACGTTTGATGGTGATGTGTATGATTATCAGTCGTAGTGACTCCGGAGTAGTTTAAAATGTCCTAAATTCACTCTAAAAGGTCATGTGGCCAAAATTTAGTCAGGGAGTAGTAGGATAACACAAGAGATACACTCATGTGATAAGCTACAGCAAACACTACATGACCGATTTTTAATAAACTTCACCTTACAGAAGGATGACTGTCTAACTTATAAGCTCAGAGTCTACTGACTGCTTGATCACATCCAAACAATTTGATCCTGACACAGTGCGAAATTTCCAATAAACTGAGAGGACAGGCCAATGTAACTAAGGAGCATGCAAATTTCCTCGGTCAAAAAACAGTGACTGAAATATGTCTGCCTCTTCAAAAGACTCTGCAAATTGCACATCAACAGTAACCAAACTGGTAGAGCTCATTTTGCTGAAGCATGGCTTTCTGAAAATCAAATGACAAAATGCCAAATACGTTTTGACTGACTAAGGTTGTTTTGGGAGTCAGATGAACATCCTTAAGTTAAACTAGCATAAGAATCGACTGGTGCCCTTTTGACCACATGCATCATTGTTAAGCATGACTTCAACTTTTGCACAGAAATCAACGACAACCGAAAACCTCGCTGACAGAAAAAAAAAAAAAGAAGAAAGTTCTCTAAAAGCCACAGCAATGCAACTCATGTCCAGTGTGTTTCAGCAGACCGAAACAGCCAGTGCCAACAGGGTTACAAGTAGGTTTGTCCGTTTATTGATAGTAATGGGGATCAGCTGTATGAACAGGCATGGCTCATATCCAGGAGAATCTATCAGAAACATATGTGAGGAAAAAATGTGAGACAGTCCAACAGAATTCTAACCTGGTGTTCGGCCAGGGTATAGCAGAGCTGTGACTCTGCCTTTTACTACATTTTATTATTTTTGCCTCTTGGAATCAAACACGTCAGCTGTTTTGTTTTTGTTTTTCTCAAACTCAGAGTGTAAATGCGAATCTCTCTACAGAGCTGCTGTGTGCATATTTACATCTCTGAAAACCTAAAAGTCTCCACAACACTTGAAGGCCAGATGTCCGTTTTTAATGTAACACCTAACAAAAGGAGAAAAAGACACAAAAAACACTGACATTCTGCATCTCTTCTCTTCTCACCTCCTCTCATCTTGTAACTGACCTTTGTCCAAACAGCAAGACAAATGCTCAGCCAACATGCAATCTGATATAAGCTCATTCATTCAGACATGACGCCTCACAGCGACTCTAATCAGTGTTCAGGCTCCTATCTGAAGATGGGTTTCATAATTAGTGATTTATCGAGCAATCGTGGCCGAAGCACTAATTTAAGTTTGAAGTGACCTACATAACTGAGATGCTTAGAAAGGAGTGAGAGTAAAGAGTTCATATTCTTTATAAAGCACAGTACTGCCTCCAGCCCATGCAGCTGACAAAGAAACTCATTTTCTTTTGACGCTGAGAATAAAGTCCATGAATGCTTAAAATGAATAAAATAAAATAAAATAAAATTCTCAATACTTGCCTGTGTGTAGCTGTCTGTCCTCGGTAGCACGGATAAATCGTAGGCGGCTGCAAAGTGGCTTTTGGCTTGCTGGATTTGCCCGTAGCGCTCTCTTTTCCTCCACTTTGCCCTTCTGTTTTGAAACCACACCTTTTAAGTAAAAGAAAAAAGACAGAAATATAAAATATGTTTACATTTATTAATATTATTTTTCCCAAAGGCTCAGAAAGACAGAAAAGTAGCCAATCTATTTAAAAAAAAAAACAAAAAAAAAACAAAAAACGGGACAACAGAAAATAACAAAGTTGCAACATTCAAACAAAAAATTAAAAGAAACATGAAAATGTATTTCAACTATCAAAACCTTTATGCTTATATATTCACGTATACATAGGCTGTATGGGTTTGGATATTAACGCCCGCTGCCGTACTAGGCTACGCCTTTCAGCGCTTAAAGGCTCCTGTTCTCATTATGTTTAAGCAAAAACGAGTCGGTCCGTAAACTCTACCTGCACTCTAGCCTCTGTTAATTCTGTCCTCATTGCCAGCTGTTCCCTCACATAAACATCTGGATAGTGTGTCTTCTGAAACACTTTCTCCAACTCCTCGAGCTGCGCGCTGGTGAAGGTCGTCCGGTGTCTCCTCTTCTTGCTGCTGGACACGTTACTGTCGCACTTGTCTCCCATGTCATCCAAATCGGTTTTCTCCGAGCCGGTGGTCACCGGAGACGCCCGCAGAGTGCAACAACCGTCCATGGGCCTCCCGAGGTCAGAGTGCAAGGTGTCTTCATCTGTTTTTGGCACACTGTAACTGGCTACAATACAAATAAGTGATAAGTTAACAACAACAGTCTCAATTTGCTAGTCACTGCACCAAAATATGTAACCTACTAGCCTGTATTGGAGATTAAATTAAATTATTTTACATATCAGATAATGTTAAAAAAAAAATAGATTCGATTTAAAAAATTAAAATAAAAATCCAAAAGAAATTGTAATTAATAAGTAGGAGAATAAAACTAAACGTCATTGAAAAGATCGACTTCGGGGAATGTAAGCTTCCCCCCCCCCCCCCCCCCCCCCCCCTCTCTCTCTCTCTCTCTCGCTTAACTCGTTTAACTCGCGCACACATTTGCGGGATAACTTTGACTTTGCAAAAATGAGCGTACTCACGGGTTTGATCCCCGCAGGGAGAGGAGCGGTGCTCGCCGCTCTGCAGCCCGAAGGCCTGCACACATTTTGGGGGAGACTTGGTGAAGTACTGCGCGCTGTCCAGGCTCTCCATGACTTGATCCATGTAGTAATCGCTGGCCTTCATCGCTTGACTTTTCAAGGCAAACTTATCCTCCATGTATTCCATCATCTTCACCGAAAACCGCTCGCTCTAATCAAATGTCACTAAAAAAAAAGAAAAAAGAGAAACTAATCGCTTCGCGCACCGACGAGTAGAGACGACTTGTAAAGCAATAATTCGCCGATGAAGATAATTTGCTCTGTCTTGAAGGCACAACGTCTTTATAGCCCCAAAGAGAACGAGATCCTTAAAGAGCACCCCCTCTCTGAATATGAAAAAGCGCCCTCCTCCCACTCCTCCTACGCCCTGAATCCAAACCAAACAGCAGTTTAAAGTGATTGGAGACCCACAACGAATTCGAGGAAACAATCAAAAGTGACTTTAATTTACAGCATGTTTAGACGTCCAAAATGAGGCAATAATTTTTCTACAGCTAAACCTTTCAGCTGAAAATGGGATTTAATTCGTGTCTTTGGAAATGTTGTAAGAACTCTGCTCGTGATTTATTTATTTGGAGGGATATTTTAACCTGTAGGCAGCAGAAGGAAGTCAACAGTCAGATGTTCTCAAAATGAGGAGATTTCATTGGCGTGAACATATAAATAAGTTTGTTATATTTTGCAGTAAGTCATTTAAGTTCGGAGGATTGATTTATTACCATTTTAAAGAAAAGATCATTTCTGAAACTTCAAACTAGTAAAAACGATATAAAGCAGATTTGACATTTGCGAATCTGTCATGTGACGAAGTAAAATAATCAATCATATTTAATTATTAAAACAGGAAGGTGGAAAATGCGTTCGTCCTTGTCGGGTAAATTGTTATTATTATTATTATTATTATTATTATTTTTAATCTGCTTATTTCAAATCCTTCTGAAAACCCAATGCAAGATTTCTCTTCTTTTTTTCATTTATTTGCACCCAAAAACAGATCTTTATTAACACCGTGGCACATTCCAGACTTTCTCTTTTACGTGATCAAAATATGGATTTTAAGAAGTGGTTTTATTATTATTATTATTATTCTAACACGATAATAATGTAAATGTCATATCTGGTGGCTTTAGAGTAAGTTTTATTTTTAGCTAAACTTTAAATTACATTTCGAGCTGCGCGGAGGATCTTGTGCACTTCATTGCTTTGTAATAAGAATCTAATATTACGGCTGCAAACCTGCATGAAGCTGCTGCTTGATGCTTGCAAAACTAACTGAAAACTTTTTAAAAGCATAAGACGAGAAATTCTTTTCAGTTGGACTAAAAGCCTAAAACTATGCTCTCTAATTAGAGTAGGATGCCACTGTTGTCTGCTGGGTGAAAAGAGGATTTTATGAACTTTAGCAATAAACTTAAAAAGTTCCATTACTGGAATATTGATCATTCCTGTTTTTCTTAATTGAAACATCCGGGAAAGTTTAGTTTCATTAAGCCCTCACACACACACACACACACACACACACACACACACACACACACACACAGGACCCAGCTGCGAGTTTTTCACCAAAAAAAAAAAGAACAGGAAGAGTTGTTCTTCTGTATTTTCTTATTGTAAGAATTATATTACCGCTAACCAAAGCCCATCTTCCACCTCCACATCTCCACCCTGAGCTACACCACCTGCGATGCACACCATGCATAGCTTTGGTTCGCTCGAGGGTCAGTGGCAGTTACCTGGGGCTGCATGGTGCCACAGGAGAAAAAATAAAAATAAATAGGTGTGCTCCTAAGTAGCAGGGGGTGTCTTAGCCTTCCTACGATGACCTTGCACACTGGCTCATGCTGTGGAGAAAATGTTAAAAGTTCACTGTGGTTTGGTGGGCTTTCTGCTGGAAATTCCAGCCACAATAGCTCCTGCATGGTTCTGCAAAAGTGGAGAAGCTGGTCATGAGTTGATCAGTCAGGCTAATTCTATAAGTACTGCTGCCAATGTCATGTGAGCAACCTTGAAAGACCTACAACTTGACTTTAAAAAAAGACAATTCTAAAATATATGATTGAATTGAACTAATTCTCAACCTTTTGAGCCTTAATGTGACTGAACATGATCAAACACACAAAAAAGCTGAAACTGAACAGGCCAAAATCTGCCACTTCAGAAGGCATAAACATGACATCATGATGCCCAAAGCTACCCTTGGGTATAATTCAATTTAACGAAATGTCTTCAAACTTTGGCTGCATGAAACACACACAGAAAAAGACCAAAGTTTATTTTCCCCAAAAGCACAAACTGTGAGCTTATTGATGCCACTCGAGTCTGCAGAACATTTGGCTGAATTTCAGAAAGTGAAAGCAGTGCATCAGCGTCACGAAAGTTTGTTTTCATTTTGTTTGCCATTTGCTTTTCCATAGTCAGGCATTCCTGAGCACTAACAAGCTTCAAGTCTCAGTGATTTCACTAAGTCTTCTGAGTTCATGTTAACATGTTGCACAGGCCCCCTATACGACTGAAACCACTGCAAACCGTCCAGTTAAGTAATCGAATGCTATGGTACAGTACAAGGGTAAAGGAAATGTTAAATACATTGTTTATAATAGTGTATGCTTTTTTATATATCAGGGAAATTATAAATGGGAAATTCGTTCTTCTTCGTCTTGTCATTGTGAAGGGTTTTTTTTGTAGACTATAAATTTCGCATATGATTAATCAATTAATACATTAATAAATTAATATATTTTTCCTAATACTTGAAACATATCTAAAAGGTTTAGGCTTAACAAAAAAATAATCAGTGAACAGCAAAACAGTCTCTATGACCTCTGTGTCATGGGAGATGCTAAAAGACATCAAGTACTTATAAAAGCACAAAACACCACATAAACCATTATTATTGTAGCAAACTGCTGAAACCAGCAGCAAAGGAAAAGGCAGTTTAGGCATTATCAAACCAAATTTAACAAACAAAATCATATCACATCAATTATTATTACAATACAAAAATTGTGTTTCTTATTTACTTCTTCATAAAACACATCTTATATTTCGAGTCATCATAAAAAAACAGACATAAAAAGTGTGTCTAAACGTTCATTTAATGATACATTTGATAATGAAAACATTTCCATTTTCTTTTTTAGAGGGCAGCTTGCACAATATGTTCTTACTCTGACAGAGTTACTAATAAAGTAGAAATAAATAGAATCCAACTCCTCTGTCATTTTTATCAATAAGGGTTTTACATTCTAAAGCATTTTTAAGTAGCGCAATATATCTCTGCAAAATTAAGGTCCCTTTTAAAGAATGTACATACAATTCAAACTCTTTAAGATTTAATATTGACTAAAAAAAAATGTAATCACTTCAGAATATATATTATTTTCTTGCAACACACAAATTTGATGTCAAGGTCACGCCACACCCTTATCCTGCATTACCTCACCACAGCTTTCTTTATTTGCATTAGTTGGACCACCAAAAACCTCCTACACATTTAAAGGCCTGTGTGTTTCTCATGTTTTAACTATTTTAACATCACAGTGAATTATTCTGCAAGTACACCAGTGTTCTTGAGAAATCTTTCCAGATAGCCACTGCTTTCTTTAAATTGAAACCACTGGCCAAAGTTAACATTTCACGTGTCTGTTAATTCATTTTCAAATATTCAGAAATGCATAGGAACCTAAAAGCTACCAGGAATTGGTTATAACTCCACAGCGTACTTCAAAAATGTTCAGCAAAAATGTGCAAAATTTGCAAATTGTAGTGAAAACATGGAAATGTGGTTTTATGGACTTCAATGCATTTAAAGAGAGCACTTGGAGAGATCTGGATGCAGAGTCCCATTGACATGGCAGACGAGGCTGAGAGGGACATTCTTGGTCTTATCTAAATGTGCAGTGGAGCTCTCATTTTACAAGGCAATGGGTTTTGGATCTCTTAGGTTACATATAATTTACCCATAATCCAAACGTAAACAAATGAAATGAAAAGTGGTAGATTACAGCTTAACAACATCCCTTCAGAATAGGAAGCTGCAGAAAACAGCTCTAATGGCAAATCTGAACTTGTGTCAAGTAATACTAGTGACAAGACATAGGCACAGATAGGCCACGCACACCTGTCTGTAAAGCAAAGCATCAGATTTGACTTATGCAGTACTGGTATGATCACAGTCTACAAAAAAGCAACTAGAAGAATCAGTCTCCCCGCTGCAGGAGAACAGTGCTCTCCAGTTTCACAACAGCCCCCAAGTGGGCAGGACCACCACATCTCTGGCATGCGCCACTCTCCAAGACAAAAATCCCCATCAGATCGTGTACAGTCAAAACACAGCCTCAAGCCATGCTTAAGTGAAAGACAGAAGGAAAATAAACAGGCCGACATGCATTTCCTTCCAGGGAGCCACTCTGCAACTCTGACTATTTGTTTTGACATTCATTAACTTATCATTTTCAGCAAGGAACCTTCAAGCCTGATGTTCACTGCCTTCAGTAGGGCTTGTGTTTGTGGACGGACGCCTTGGCTCTCCAAATTCAAATACACAGAAAAGGCCATTACGATCCACAGCAGAAGATAAAGAAAACAGTGTTGCAAATCTAACACCAACGTTTATGCTGAGAACATAAATGCAGTCATTTCACGTGCACTTTTGGTTAGCAAGTGTTAAACGCAAATACAGGGCAGTCAAACTAAAATTCTGCACTTTCATAAAGTCTGCTCTGAGAAAGCAACAGAAAATTGGAAAAGGGTAAGACTGATCTCATAGCTACAATCTGTATTTAAAATCTGCATGGAGGCAAAATGACAGCATCCTAAGAAACAGGCATTAAAAGTCCTGGTTCTTATTTCCTGCCATCATTTGCATATGAAGCATGTCATCCACTCAACATTTGTGACTTTGTTCCATGTGTTTTGGTGCTAGTTGGATGCAGTGAGGTTTGGGCAATGATACTTGAGAACACAGCATTTGATACTTGAATGAACATAATAGAACCGCCTGCAGATATTTGGGCTGGTCTGAGTCCTGTTGGCCTTAATTAATTTACAGAAAAGGGAGTCTTGAGTTTTCATCTGCTTTTCCATCTTAGTGCAGGCAATAAAACAGCATTAAAAATCAAGCTGACCGGCAAAGGAAAATCACATCGAATTTTAATAGCTAAAAATTTTCTAAAGTATCCACGTGAGCTCTTCCAACGCATATTTTAATAATCTTTTGACGCGAAATGCATCGAAGTACATATAAGAAAGCTGCAACTGCATCTATTAGAGGCTGCAGAGCAAGGGCAGGAAAAGTGGTGACCTCTGGAAGGAGGCTTTGTGTTTTTACTTGCGCACTCTGTCCCTTTTCTTGCCTCCTCCCCAGCCACCGCTCAGCTGAACCGGGTTGTCACGGAAGGAGATACGCTCCTTTTTTGACGGGGCAGACGTGACTCGCGCGGGAGATGGGACTTCTTTTCCTGGAGACAAAATGGAAGAAGACGGCATCAGTATTTAACATTCAAAACAAGCAGAGTGAATTTACTTTGCTGACTCATACTATATGTGTTTTTAAACAACAGTTGACACCGAGAACTCATTTTGTACTTCTGTGTCTGCTCACATATTTTATAGAATTTATTAACATGGGTTATTATTAATTTCATAACATAGTTTTCTAGAGGGAAGGCTATCTTTGCAACACACAACGTCATGTTAGTTTGCCAGGGTCACATTATAGAAATTGTTAAGTACTTAAAAATGCATGGCATAAAAGTAAATATAAAAGCTTTAACTAATGATGCAGTGTTAAGTAGGTTAAAATATGAGGATTTGTAATATGTACTTAATATACATGTTTTGAAAATTGAGCGTCAATTTTGTGTGACTCAAAATACTCGAGATGGTGCTGCATTAAATCTCACACTAAAGACTTAAGTGTGAGCAGGCGGGTTGTTCGGTGCCTCTCGGGAGCAGTGTGTGTGCTGTATCACAGGCCGTTCCACTTTCACCTGGGGATCAGTACAAAGCTTTTCAAACATACAGAACAAAGGCAGCGCTTCTACAGGGTATGATGCATTCCACGTGTAGAGCGCAAACCCACAGTCAGCACGGCTGCCTCACACAGGGAGTCCAACAGCATGAAGCGCTCTTTAGGTGGGAGGGCTGGGATGCATCGCACGTTCTATGCTAGCCCCAAATATCCGCACAGCTGGCAAACTGTATAGAATAACCATCCGCTCACAAGTCACACATAATCACACATCTCTAAGTTTTGATTTTGTTCAAGTCTGTTGGGCTAACACTGCGATTTTCCTTTCCTCGTGGTCTCTCTTAATACACAGTGTTTTGGTGTTTATTTCCAGGTCAGCTTTGGTGGCTCAGTATATTAAGGAACTTTGTGCAGTAATGCGTTTGAAATCAGAAGCATTACTGCACTAAAAGTCCAGTGTAATAAACACTGAACTTTTGCTGCATGTTTTCCTAATAGCACTGCTAGTTGTGCATTCTGTTATTAACAGTACAGAGTTTTATTTTTGTTTAAACTGCTCATTTTAACAAACCACTGTGACCAAACAAATTGTTTTCAGTCATCTTACTCCTATTAGGGTTGCAAGAGGAGCTTAACTTAAGTAGTTTCCTCTGCACACGTAATGAAAATATTGTGTGAGCCGAGAAATGCATTTTATGGTACTGTCCCGGCAAGAGGTGAGTATCGCATTGCAACAGGTTATAGACTATTTATGTAGTCTTTACTGCTATACCAAACTAAGTGAACCCTCTAACTTTAAACCCCCACCTTGATGATGTATGCCCCTTTACAGGCGAAGGCGATTGTCAGTCACACTTTTTTGCAGGATCACGTAGGCTCAGTATGAAGATTTACATCAAAGAAGCTGCGTTCCCTGATTTTACTCCCTAAGGAATTTCCAAGCCATGACTTTTTGATGACCACTGGGACCATTAGATAGTCTTTCCAAGTTTATAAAATATCTAATTGGCTTTTCAAGAAATATTCTTTCCTTACACATACATCCATATTTCAATTTGTCCTTCACAATTTTGATAATGGATGTTTTGATCAGTGCGGACAAAGAGGCTTTCTTTCTCCCGGCCACACTCCCCGTAGAGTCTGCCTGCCTAACAGGGAAATGCTCGTTCCTGCTGCTGCACCTCGTGGATATCATTTTGAAATCATCATCGGAATCCAATTTGGCTTCGTTAACATGGACAGGGCTCTCCTTCACTCAGATTCCTGGGCTTGTTTAATGTGGTCATCTGCTTGTCAGCCTGTCAGTAGCATCTTTGTCACTCAAACTCCTGAGCCCCACTACTCCTGACAGAAGGGCCAGTCATTCTTCACTGAAAGGACTGATTTTTTTTCTCTCCCTCGCTGCCTGTTTCCTGTCAGAGGAAAATTTCACGACACTCTGTCCCCAGCCCGACCTTGTGGCTCCCCTCCCCTCCCGCAGCAGACGACCAGCGGACTCGGTCTAGGCTGAATAAGCAGCGGTCTTTATCCCTGGCTCTGCGCACTCAGATCTGTGTGGCCCAGTAGTCATAGGTGCAACTATGCAAACCTAAAGAGATCACATGTAATAAACACACAGTTATGTGCACCCCTGCCAAAAGATTTTGAAGAGTTTGAATTTGAGCCTGTGCTTTTCTCTCTGTGACTGCTAACAGGAGAATATAGAGATATATGTGACAGTGAGCTCATATGTTTATTGGTCCTTTTCTTAATTGTTATTTTTAAGTCAGAACTTGGTTTCAAGTTAAGGGCAACTTTCTAGAATTGTAATAATTAACACATTTGCATAAAAATACATTTTGCATACATAATGAGTTTTAAATATATATACATCTCTAAATTTGCCATAAATTATATGTGTTAAAAATTATATGTGTTAAAAAAAAAAAAAAAAACTAAGGGAAACACTTCTGTAAGGAGAGTTGGGTTTTTTACTTCACATACATACAGATATTTTTTACACTCTGCTGAAAGACCAGTTCATTATTCCCAGTATCACTGTGATGTTGTGGAGAAAAGCAGTTTACAAGTTTACAAGACTCACTTGCATGACTGGAGGAGGTTCTACGGGTATAACTGTTCACTTTGCAACCCTGGCCAACCAAATTGCTGTTCGTCCACAGTCCACTGGTGTGATTTAGACAATCTGCATATGCTGGGTTAGCCTGCATGCACCACACACAGAAACAGACACACACACACACACACACAAATGAGGCCCAAAATGAAACATCTCACGCAAGTAGTCGAACATTCTGAAAATCAACAACCCAGCAGCTCTGCAGTCAGAGGATATATCTAAGAAACTGGAGGAAAGGGGCGGCCCCTCTTGCCAGTAAACATAAGTCACACTGCTCCATAATGGCACGAGGAGACCTGTGGTTTGTGACTTCAAAGACTTCACAACCATCAGCATCGTTCTCAGGTCTAAACAAACTGCTCCAATGTGACACTGGGATTTCAACAAGTGAAATTAAGAAATCGCGCCCACTTGATCCAATTGAAAGTGTCACTACAGAGCTAAACCTCAGACTCCCCCCGCCCCTTCCTCTTCCTTTAAATCAAAGTTGATGAGACAGACTCCAAGGAAGAGGACCTACGGTGTGGGATGTGACTCTGACTGGTAAATGTAAATACTACATAGCTTTACATGCATGCAACTGCGCCACAAAAAAGATTCAAATCAAGGGGGGGAAACAGCATGGCTGGGGGGACCGATACTCACTACGAGCTGCACTCTGCCTCCGTTCAGAATGGATGAGTTTATGTCCGGTAAGAAATGATCACTGAGGACAAAACACAAAATGCTTAGATGATTAGTGTTCTGCATGCTTCACACCAATTCAGTGATTAACTCTCTATTGCAGGCTCCATTTCCAAGCAAAAAACTCATATTAAATTTTAAAAAAAGAAACAAATTATATGGATTATGTCTGTTTTTTTTAAATAGGGCAGGGATAGCACAGGCCTACACACTGACTTGTTTCTGTCATCTCCCTGATTCAGCAGAATCAGAATACTTTATTGATCCCTGGGGGAAATTATTTAATAAGTTAATCAATTAAGTTAATATGTCATTCTCAGTGCACTGGAATATTTTATTTTAGAATGATACAGCGCAGGTCTTAAGGTGAATCGATACAGATAGATGCATAAACACCACCTTCATCACCTTATGATCTACATTAAATAGCTCACCTGTCTGAATGCCCATGAGTGGCCTGGGTATGGAGCCACTGCTGAGTTTGATCTTGTTTAACTTGCTCTGTCCTCTCTGCCTGCTGATGGCCCGTCTTAGCCCCACCAGCTGCACTCAACAGAAGAAATGAAATAAAGGGTCACAGGCTGTTCTTTTTTCAGTTTGTTGGTTAGGTAACATTTTTGACAACAGTGGCAATAAAGAAATAACTGCCTCATCACCGTGTGCTGTGGAGAAGATAGCATGAGTCTAAATGAAAGGACAAGGCTTGTGTTAACAGATGCTTACAAATGTTCAAGCTGAACAAATAAACAACTGCAGGGCCTGTTCTGTGGCAAAGTTTGACACGTTTTACTGCCATTACAGCGTGCCAGCTTTCCCTCAACGGGACAGATTAGTGGTCAAAGTCATGTTAGGGCAGAAGGTGGTGTAATAATTCATGTAGCACTGCTGAAAGTTGCAACAGGAAAGGCCTCATTTTGTTCCAACAATGGCAGTGACTTGTTTTGTTTTTTTGTAAAATTGAATCCAAGCAATGTTTCAAAAGTTTGTGAAAGTGAAAAATCCAAGAGGCCGGTGATTTACGGGTTATGCTGAAATCCCATAATAAGGTCGTAATTCAAAATAAACATTTAGGTTGTACTGACAGTAATGCTGCCTTAGATGGGTGTAAACTGATAATTTATTTTGACAGGCCAGTGCTGGAACTAATGACGCATTTATTTAAGCCATTCACTTGCTTTTGCTGAGCTGTAAAAAGAAGAAAAGAGCTTTACAGTTTTCATGGGTTAATTGAGAAGCCACACTAAAAACGTCAAGTGATAGATGCCTCCCCTGGGCCAGCAAAGGGCAGGATATGGCTACTTGCACTTCCCGAAGTTGAGAGAGAAAGAGGGAGAGATGGTGCATGAGAAGTCCAGATATCAGTTTTCAAACACCAGCCTGCTCGCGTAGAGTAAATACAGTGATTACAAAGGGTAGGTAAACACATGCACAGAAATCTGTACACACTGATGCAAGATAAGAACCACGAAAAAAAATCATTTAGTTTGATGTACTTGAGCAGCATGGAGAGATTTCTTCTCTCCATTTCCCCCTCAGAACCCCCTACTAGAGCTTCCTCCTGACCTCCTTCAACCTCCTCAATCCCCCTTGAGTACTCCTCCAGGACATCATGAGGGGGGCCTGTAAAAGTCATGCCTGTTAAGGGGGGCTTTTAACCACATTAGGGGATCTCGTCAATATCAGAGCGCCGGGGAGGAGGAGTAGCATTCAGGTTTTGGCCTGCAGCAAAGCAGAGATGAAGGAGAGATGATGTTGTCACTAAGTAGTCTCCTCTCCTCGAACCTCACTAAAGGAACAAAAAACACTGAGTCCTGCAAAGAGTCAGTACCAGTACCAATAACAAGTAGAAAAAAAAACAAAAAACTCCTAAACAAATGATAGTGACCTTAAAGGACAGTTGTGTCAAGAGTAAAACTGTGCACGTGCACAAATATAGCAAGTTTAACAACCAAGTCACTTTATAACAGACATATTTTAAAGTCAGAGGATTCTTGATTTGTCCTTCAGGCATAAACCATAGATAAAAGATGCCCATAGTTTGTGGATGACTTGGCAATCTTGGTTTTTTGAAGCCAACTAAAGACACTGTAGTGATTTATCAATCAAGCGGGAGGCCCACACTGAAGAATACGTTGCATTATATTCCTTTTATAAAAATGGACATCAAGTTGTACTCAGTCAGACTCAAACTAGCATTTGAGACCATATACTCATTAAGAAACCCTTCACTGAGGTCATGAATCAAGTAAGTAGTAGATTTTTTAGAAATCTTTTATCGATTTTTTATAAATTCTGGAGCAGCCAGAAGAGTCCCTCTCCTTTTGGCAATGAGAAAAAAAAATGCATGTTTAAAGCCGTTTTAGGTCGAAAACCTGAATCTTCATCTTTTCTACACATGCTGTGTCACAAAACAAATCTAAATGTAAAAGTGTGAGATGGAATAACAGTGCACATCTGTGGATTAGAACATCTATCCACCAGAGATGTAAAGCTTTTCTAACCCCTAAAACTTGGTTTCATGCATTAGGCGACTTGACTCTAAATGATTCTACAAACATGTCACTGAAGTTAATCTGAATCACAATAAGGTCTGTAAAATGAAGTTGTCTCTTGCAAACATATTGGCTGGTTTTGGTCTGCTAAAACATGAAAATAAAGACCACCGTAGGATGGAGCAATTCATACACGCTAATCATCTTTTGATCTAAAAGCATTCTAAGATCCATTTGTTAACTTTGTAAAAACACTGGAACACTGACAGGAAAATGTTTGTGACGATACTTGAAGAGAACCAGTTCAAATTGCATATTATCCAAACACATTAGAAATTAAAAATGTAAATGTTTAGTTCCCACATTTTCAGGCACTGCTCCTGAAAGGACTTCTAACTTGACAGATTAATGTGTTTCTCGATTACTGGAGACTTGTAAGGGACCTTCTGTAAGTAACATGAATTTAAATTAATAAGACGGCTAAAGTGCATACGTTTTCTGTTTTGTGCAGATGGCTAATGTTGGAAAATGTAGGAAAAAAATGAAAAAGAAATATAGAAAAGTATTTTATAATCCTTTTTTTTAGGCATTTGCTAAGTGAAATGTGTGACATTTTAGCAACTCGGTGGTTTTAGTTAGATGTCTGACTCTGTGAATGACTGATGGCCCAATGCACATTGGCTCAGCTCGTTTCTGAAGTGTGCCAATGCGCCTCAGTCATGTAGTATGAGGAGAGAGGCTCCACTGCACGAGATAAATAGAAGCTTAGAGATTACGGGGCTGAAATTGGATGCATATGAATGGTGGGGAACAGCCTAAGCTATTTTGACTGATCAATGATAAACAAAATGATTGTGTTTCAGTTTGACTTTGTTGATGACATCAAGTGTGAAATCAAGTTAAATGCTCAGGAGGTAGGGGAACCAGGCTGAAACAAAAATATATATCATTGTGTCCCTGAGACACGAGGACGGATGTTTGGTGGGGTTGGATCTCAGTTTGGATGGAAGAGGATGATTAGAACTCTGTGTGTATATGTATGGATATGTATGTGTGTGTGTGTGTGTGTGTGTGTGTGTGTGTGTGTGTGTATCTGTGCGTGCATCTGGAGGGGTTGAGTGGTAATTAAGAGTAGAAATTAGGAGAATTCCTTAGAGGCACACCACACTGTCAACATCTGCAGCACCCCAGACACATGCAAAAGATGCAAATAATAAGGAAAAGGTATATTTATATTCTCTTTTAAACTTTTAGAAGAAAATTTGTTGTGGCTCTGCACTATTCTCTCCCTCTCTGTCTCCGTGTCTGGGTATGTAAACTGATACCCATTTCAAGTGGGTTACTCATGTCCAGCACATCCACACAAAGAGCCCGGATAAAATAAACACGCAGCGTCAGATATCTTGGAAAGAATCTGTCATGGGTTTGAGGCTAATCACCTCCAGAAGGAGCTTGACTCGAGGCCTGAAACGTTAGCCCCTGTCGGGGAGCGCTGGCTGGGCCAGTCTGGGGCTGGGCTGGCCAGGCCCCGGGCACTGGTGATGAATCCGGAGGAGGGGGTGTCTTACACAGGTCAGGACCAGGGGGGCGAGGATGTAGTCAAACCTGGACCCTTTTACAGAGACCCAGCTTCACAGCACCACAAGTTAATAACTGACACAGCACCTCACTCGCCAGCCTTATAGCAATGCTGTAAAAAGACAGTAGGAATCGTTTCCCCTAGACTGAAGCTGGATAGAGTTACACATTTCTGTCAGATCAGAAAACTGACTGAGGATACAGAATATAAACCGGAAAGAAAGAGAATGCCCTAACCAGAGATCCTTCCATTACTTTATCAGTTGTATTAGCTCAAAAGCATCAGTCCCGTTTGATAAACTGTCAATAAGAGGGTGGGGAGGAGCGATGAAGCTATGGGAAAAAACAGAGCTGGAAATATTGTTGTAATTTAATATGTTATCGGGATACAGCTATTCCTCGATTGCCAGTTAGCTGACAGTTTATCCACAGCAGTATTATGCTCACACATAATTCCAGTGTCAGCAATCACAATGTTGGAAAGTTGACATAATACACCTGCAATTCAAATAAACAATAGATAACATAATGATGCTGTCACGCAGCTGAGATAGCTCCAGCTCCCCCCATGACCCTGAGCTGGATAAGAGGAAGAAAATGGATGGATGATGCTGTCATAGTCAAGCTCCATTTTTCATGCATTTTATAAATTGTCAATGGAAAATAATTATTGGAAAAGAATGTTGTGCCACCTACTCCAAAAGGGAACATTTGTTAGTCCGTCACTGTCCTGATGAAAATGCCTTGTAATGCTGGCAAAACAGTGTCTGCTGACAGAAGAACTTCAGAATTAATGAAAATAAGAGAACTCATTCACATATAAATCGCCACATTTTTACGCTAAAAAGATCATGGTTGTTCTATTTTTTAAGACTGCAACATAAAATGACAGGCAAATCTGCTCTTCGTCTTCACAGCTAATTCTTTAGTATGTTAGTCTTATAACTGATCGCTTCACTTTCTGCTGGCAAATGCTGCTGTTCCAGCATCCCTCTGACTGCTGGATGACCGTGAGACTATTACTCCATGGATGTGAGGCCTTGACCCTGGTACGTGGTGGTGGGGTCCAAAAGAAAGACGGAGACAGTCCCTCATGATAAAAACAGACTCCCCCCCCCCCCCAACTCTCCCTTATGCTCTCCCTCCAGCGCTTCCCTTCCTTTTAAGTCTGTCTGTGTGTGTCACAATGCCAAATCCTCTCTGCACCTCAGGGCAGGGCACCAGGCCACAGCAGAATATGGATGAAGGTGGAGGGAGGCTTTTGACTTTTCTCAACCAATCACACTATCCCACATATAATCAATCCATAGCCTTTTTTTGACACTGTATTTCCATAACACTGAAAACTCTTTGGAAAAAAGTTGTGCCATACAGTCCTGTGAAAAGTACACCCTGACCGTCATGACAGTACAATTAGAAAAAGGTTGGAAAAATATGGCTTTGAGGGGTTGCCAAAAGAAAGCTTCTTCTCTTTTAAAAGAATGTGGACATTTGAGCCATCCAGAAGACATCTTTCACCTTTAGACTGATGAGACCAAAGCGGAGATGTTGGGTCATAAAGCGCAGTGGCCCAACAGGCAAAAACCAAACACAACATATCAGCACAAAAACCTCTCACCAACTGTTAAGCACGGCGGTGGACGGGTGGTGATTTGGGCTTGTTTTGTAGTTGCAGGACCTTTGAAAATTGCAATCACTGAGTTGATCATGAGTGACTTTATATCACAGTATTTTAGAGACAAATGTGAGGCCATCTACCCCTTCTGCTTTGCAATAGTCCAGTCTAAGACCAGACCAGACTTAAATAGTTTAAATTTAAATTAAAAATTCTTAAAAATAATCCAAGCATTTGAAATACTACTGGGTTAGAAAATATGCATAGATCTCTTTTCTTACCTTTTGCATAATTTCTGTTGTATCGTGCTGTTGTGTTTTGTGCCTCCGCTGGACCAAGCTGGTAATTACAATTTCTGAACAAGTCAAGTCGGACGGAGGGATCTAACACAGCAAGAAAGAGAAGGTCAAAGCAGGACACACCAGGCTTTAAACCAGAAGCAGAAAACCAGGATCAAACAGTCAGAAAATATTAGTGCATATGTAATACAGCGCTGTGGTTCAGCTGAGGCAGATGCCATTAGGAGTTAAAGCCGACAAAGACCTGTGTGTCGATGGAGCAAGATGACAAGAGCACCACTAATGCAATCATGCATTTGAAAGTCTGATCAAAGACCAACCTCCCATTACATGACCATGACATGATACCCATGGCAGAACTACTGTTTCTTGGAACAGAGCAGAGGTGAGGTCACCTTTCACTACAGTTACACTAAACCACTACAATGAAATGGAATGAAAGTCGCCACAAGACGACTTGTCATGAGCTTTCTTGGCAATAGTTATTTCCTTTGCAGGCTCGTAAATAAGTCCAATGAGAGGTGACAGCCCTGGCTTCTGCTGTCTGTTATGGCTCATTAACATACATGCGGCGGAAAGGTTCACTGCTACTAAAGCACGGCTGAAGAATGAGAATGAAGAGAGATCTTTCTCCTTTTTAGACAACAGATTTATGTCTTAACAGGAGTTATCTCCATTTTGTGAACTATATAAAGACAGAAACATCAGCTGAGGTGTAGAAGGATTAATGAATGAAGGAAGCATTGCATATGAGGTGACTGAAGAAGGAAACCACAACAGTGTTTAATCTCCAATCACAGCATTCAAATTCTATGGGGAATTTTCTAAAAACATACAAAAATAGTTTTTTTAAACCTGAACTACTGCATAAAAAGCACACATGCAAACACAAAGGGTCCAAATCTCAAATTTCCACCTATCCCACTTTAAACACACTAACCCCTTTGCTTCTTTTGCAGTTGTCTCTTTGACTTCATCTTCCGAGCTCTCCTCAGCAGCAGAAGTGCTGTGTGGCTGTCAGTAAAGCCCCTGCAGATGGCAAGGAAAGAAAAGACAAATAGAAAGTGCCGTTCTGCCATTTACTAACAACACACAGTTGCAGCAAGCAGTGAGGAGGAGATGATGATTTACCATTCTTCTAGAATCTTTTCTGATCTTTCAGAGAGACCACTAAGCGCTGAGGTGGAAGTAGGAGATGTGTTTCTGGAATCATAAAGAAATTATTGTCCTTAAAAACATAACTTGAGATGCAGAAATTCACAACAGGACTACACATATTTAAATCTTTCGGGATTGAATTATGGCTGATCTTTAAGTCAAGGTTGTCCTGTATTTTTTCCTGCATGGCTGCTAATATTATTATGCTCAGTGGACGTGCAATAAAGATGTGCAAAATGGAAACCCATTTCATTTAAGGAAAAAGGGAGCTAAACTGGGCGAGTAGGGCTAGTGGTGATTGAAGATTGTGTTTGTGTGTCCAAACACAATCTTTATTGGGGCCAAAAACACATTTTCAGTGCACTCTGATGGTGGCATGCTCCACAGCTGTGGTCTTTAGTAGCAACTGTTCTCTCAGATGCCTTGGGATCTTACAGTAAAAACATGCATTAAACATTTGATTGTTTAAAAGTCTCAGTCCTCTAAAAGTTCATTTAAAAAAGGAAAAGCACACTCCTGCTCCAGCTCTTGAACTGAAGCTTGATCAAACTCTTAAACTGAAAACTGTTGTCTGGTCTGTAGCAAAAGATGCACCTGTCATCCACATAACTGTAACCAACATAACAAGCATGCTGGAAGTGGAGCAGTGCTGCCTTGTTTTCCTTTCCATTTCATTTTTTTCCTCAATGGAAGCCATTGAATTTTATGATTTGTATGCCACCAAGTAAAAAAGTAAACAAAAACAAATATTACCACTTTATAGATTACCAGTGACATCAGCTGAACATCATAGAGAGGAGAACTGAACAGTCATTCAGTGAACCTGCTTATTTGAGTGTTTTGCTAGCTGAATATGTGGATACATTTTGTGGATCACAACCATAACAAAAATATAAATGTGATTTAGTGTGTGTGTCATCCTCCTTTATATCCAGAAAGTGAAATTTCAACATCTGTATCATCATTTTTTCTATGCTATACTAAAATCTTATGACATTAAAATCTTGCATTATTAGGGCCAGTTTGATTATTGTTCCTTGCATTTTTAATATCAGATTTATATTTTGCTATCCATGAAACACTTAAACACATACTTCAGGTTGTCTGTATTTTGTTCCAAGAGCAAACGCCATATCATGAGCTTCATATGTGAAAAAGTAAACCCAGTTAAAATCTCTAACTTCTAAGATACATCCGACTCTTTAATGTGCTTAGCAAAGATTGTATTTTTCTACTTGGAGTTGCATTAACGAAAAATATTAATGTCACAAATCAACACTGTTTGCTATATGTCCTATTATGAAAATTATTTATCTTCTTTTTCCCTATATAACTTTGTACAATAATTATGAAAATCTATATAAAGCTTAAAATAAACAGCTTTTTCAAATGCTGTGGCTGTGGGTTGTTGTACCTGTTAGAACCGTCCACATGTTCCCCAGCCATCCAGGCGTGCTTTGGTAGGGGGAGTATGTCCTGGGAGGGATCAAGACAGGGCCCAGGAGGCTGAAATACATATATCAATTAATGACAGGCCTAAGTTACTTTTCTTTTTTTTTTGTTACCTTGAAATGTTACCAAAACACACTTGTTGTAGTTTTCCTAATGAATTACCAGAATACACATAAAACATCTGGGATACCAGTGTGTGTTTTTATTTCTGTTATTCTGCATCACAGACATTAAATCGGAGCGGCTTTGCTTTTTCAGTTTCTAAATGTTTCATTATTATACTGTTCATCAAACTCAAAGCTGGTTGGAGATAAAACCACGCTGAACAAAGGCAGGATTTTAGCTTTAGACTGTGACACTTGGAGTTTATGCAAAATTGATTTGGTTGCAGTTTTTTAAAAAATTGAATGTGTTTTTCAGGCTGGAAAAACTAATGTAGCTTTCTCCTGTATTTATGAACTTGAGCACACTCAAAAATCCTAGGAAAAAAATAGACATAGATTACTAGTGGAAAACTTCAACTGACATCTGTGTACTTAAAGGACCTGTAACAAAGGTAAAATTGTGCATGCTTTCATTATAGTTACAAAAATCTGAGCAGTCTGTTGTGGCATACTAATTAATTTTTCATGGAATAACACTACAGTTATCTGTAACTCTTGGGGGAAGTGATTACATTCTACACTATTATATCCAGTGACACTTAACTCAGGGGCCTATTTTTGTTGTAGGTATGTGGCTGACCGAGTGAACGGTTCACAATCATGGAATTCTCATATTTAAGTCAAAGTAACAGCTTAATTACTCTCCAGATTCTATTTTCTCTTGGTTAAAGTGCTAAATTGTTCATCCCCTGCCTTTGATCTGTGCCTCAGTGTCAACATATTGAGGCTGACCACGCTAGCAGCTGCACCACATCAGCTTGCTTAAACTGGCTACCATGATGTACAGCGCTGAGCACGCTCCAAAGAAAAGATCCAACAAGAGGTAAATGAAGAAAAAAAACAGGACGACAGTCCAGCCAGCATGAAAAATGACATCTGCTGGTGCTGTGCAACTTTCAGCCCTCCAGGAAATAATCCTGTTTTTCCAAGTGAATAAATTTAGAGATCAATAAGGGAGGGTGAGACAATTCCTGGAGGGGAGGTAGACAAGCAAGAAAATAACTCCAACACTGACATAACACAAGATGGTAAATCCCAAAATTCACAATTTGCATAGCAGGTTTCAAAGTATTAGAGAATATCATGTCAGGACTACCAGGTTTTAAGAATATCAAACTTTACCTTCGTAGATAATTGCTGCTCTGACACAAGTTGGTGTCTGGTAGACGAGTCCTGAGAAAGCATCAGTGTGCAGTGTTCCTCCAAAGCTGCCTTTATGAAAATGAAAAATACTTGAATTTCTGGACGGCAATGACAAACAAACCACAAATAAAGTGTCTTTGGAGTGAAGTATACAGTACTATATTTATGTGTTACATTTATGTGTTAGCCTCTGTGCAGGTTTTTTGGTCTGATGGGGTGCGAGATGGGGAACAACTGCCGAATCGTGAAAGTGAAGAACATACAGGCTTGTGCAGATACCTCATCAAAGACAAATTCATCTATGTCCACCTCCTCAAAGGTGTCATCCTCTCCAACACTGGGGCATGTCACAGCAGCAAGAGCAGATGTGAGCCTCCTCCTCAGAGAGTAGCCCCTCCAGAATGCCTGGAGGTACCCAGAAAAAGAAATGGTAGTTGCTCAATGAATCATGGAGCAAACGTAAATATTGCATGTTATCCCATTAGGAAGATAAAACATGTTAACCCCTCTTTTAATTGCTGAGTGTTCTGCTGTCTGAACTCTGTGTGACTCCAGGCTGCTCTGAGACAAATAGAGCTCCAGTGCGCCTCTAAATCCTGCAATTCCCAATGGGCAGAGGGGGGGGGGGGCACACTTCACTTCAAGTTGAGCCGCACAGGAATTTTAGAACTCTTACTACCGCACGTCTTTGGAATCTGATTAATCACTCTATACCCCCCTGACATGCACAAAACACACACTTACACAGTGCTGTAGTGCACGGTACACGGCAACTCCCAGCCTCTACCTAGCCCTCAAGGAGTCATCAAACACTTTGTGTGTTGAAAAGGGATTTGAGAGGGGTGATGAGTAGCATGTTTTTCAGAAGAGCAGCTTACACCTCTGTGCAGAGGATTAGCCGAATAAGCCTCAAGAACGTATGAGGCCTGAAGTTCAGTTTTTAAGGATGAAAATTGGCATTTTCAGATATCCACAAAGAGGAAGTGACTTCAGGCACACTTTCTACATGCAGAAGTAAGATCCTTAATTACACAATAAAAGGTTAATGTGAGCAGTTTCTTCTCAACGCATAATCTTAAGCTATGACAAACTCTGATGGGGTTTTTTCCTACTCTTTTTTATCAAATTTTTATAAACTCACTAATTAATGAACCCAAAATAGAACAAATCAACTATTTGCTATCTGTGATATTCAGCAGTTTCTGCTATCCTCTAGGAGCAACAGCCGATCTTTCAGGGATTTTAGTGTAGCCAGGCTACGTTCAAAGCAAATGCAAAGCATCAAGCAATGCATCTGGGCTACACACATAAATCTCAGGCCACAAGAAGGAACCTAAAAGCTTTTGCTACCAAAAATCCTCTGCCTTTGAATTCTGCAACTGCGAAATGAAAATAGACGTCATAGCCACAGTGGCCCAGTGGATAGATGGATATAAATCTCAACAACAATACCCTCAAGGTGCTTAATACTGTAAGCTAAAAATCCTAAAATAATAAAGAGAAAATTGCGAACAATAAGACAACCGCCTATGAGCAAGCATTTGGCGACAGTGGGAAAAAAAACTTTAACAGGAAGAAACCTCCAGCAGAACCAAGCGCATGGAGGGGCAGCCATCTGCTGTCACAAGTTGTGGGTGTGGGGAGGAACACAGGACAAAGGACGCAGAGAGAGACAGAGTTTAACAATAACTAATGATTAAATGCAGAGAGGTGTGTAAACACATAGTGAGTGAAAAAAGGTGAATGAAAAAGAAAGTGCACCTTGGGAAGCCCCCAGCAGCCTAGGCCTATTGCAGCATAAAAATGGAGGATTTAGTACTACAACATTTCCAATTCAAAAAAGAAAGATTTAAGCCTAATTTTCAAAGTAGCGAGGGTGTCTATCTCCTACTTCCAAATGGTAGCTGGTTCCACAGAAGGCGGGCCTGGACGCTGAAGGCTCTGCCTCCTGTTTTACTTTAAAACATCCTAGGTAAGCAAGCCAGCAGTCTCAGAGCAAAGTGCTCTGTTGGGGTGATATGGTGCTATGAGGTCTATTACAAGTAAACAGTTTGACTGACTGAATTCATATGAACTCGCCTGGATAACCGTTCTAAGTTGTTACCCAGAAATCTTCAGAGGGAAATTGTTCTAGGACGCTACAAATGCTACAAGCTACAAATGTTTTACCTGGATGACAGTTGCCGCACAGTGTTTGCCAGCAGTGCTCCTATTAATATAGAAAAGTCTTGACTCTGGCTTTCCTCCATCTCCTCCTCTTTCTCCTCCTTTCTCTGTGATGGGGGGAGCATTAATGTTCCCACATATCTGCTTGTATTTCCTCCAACATTGCTGAATCACAACTGCTGCTGTGCTGCTCAAAAAAGAACACACACACACACAGGCATTTAAATACACACAAAGTGAGGGATATATTGCACATGATATCATAGCACCTTCATCTTTCAAAACATGAATTTATATGTGAGCAGACATCTGGAGAGCAGTACTCTGGAGAGTTTAAGCCTGTCTAAAGCCACCCTTCAAATCAAAGATGTATTGTCCTCCCGAAGATAGCACAGTGTTAATGATAAAGCTGCGTGTTAAAATGAATAAAATCTTCAACGTCTTCTGGTGTAAATCAAGTAGAGGAGGCTCCAATGATGACAAATGCTTTGCAGCAGAAACTAATAAAAGGCTGAGCTCTGTTAAAAGAATTACATAAAAACAGAGTGTTTGCTTTAAGTCGGCAGCATCCAGTTGTATACCACGAATGAATTTGGAGGTTTTCATCGCATGCATTTTTATCAGCTGATCTTTCATCGAATACAAAGGTTTTATTAGAGTGAATATACAAACATACACACGAGTGACTCAGATAAAAGCAGAGAGTGAATTACTTTTTGAGGTTTAAGTCTTGATGGCTGGAGACAGATGCTTTTTCATCACTGAAGAAGGTCGCTGGACCCTGTTTTGGGCCAAATGTGTCATAGTGACTCTCTGTAGCTGGAGTCTCATCAAAATTCCAATAGCTGCATCTCATGATGTCTCTATTTGGAAAGACTGGTGGTAATTTGTTAGTGGACTCTATATCTCGGCAATCCATAAGCTCTTCACCAATGACACTATCCAGTGTTTTCTCAGGCGCTGTTTGACTTGCAGCCCAGTGTTCATCAGACACAGTGGTCTCACCATATTCATGGGCAAATCTCTGGTCCTCAGCCAGCTTCAGAGTCATACTGAAGTGCCGGCAGAAGCTTTGCACATCATTAAAGGGAAATGCAAGTCTGCTGTAAACAAACACATACAAAAATATTTCACGTTACATTATTAACTGGCAATACAGACCAGTTTTGACAACAGGGCAATAGTCCTAATCAATGCAAATACCTGACCTGACCTGACCTACATAACTGATTTTATTTTTGCACATATATTTTTATCGCTGCCCATTTCATTTCTGCATTTCAAGTAAACCTTACTCTGCATATATCTTATTTATCATGATTACTGTTCGCCTTTCTTTTAGTACCGATGAAGGAAGGAACCCCAGTTTCATTGTACAACACAAAGTATGACTGTGCAATGGCAATAAAGTGAATGACATTAAAGTTAATCTTAGTCCACATGGTTCCCAATCAAATTTATTTAATAGGTTTACTGTAAGCAGTAATTGTAGCATATTGTTCTGAGCTCAGGAGAAGCAGTTATCCACTTTTAGGGTTGTCTGTGAAGGTTCTCAGTCATCCAGGTCATCGTAGTCAAAGGAGCTTGCAAAGAAAAGCGTCTGGACTTCTTTAAGTTACTTGAAGACGTTTCACCTCTCATCCGAGAAGCTTCTTCAGAAGCAGAACTGAAGAAGCTTCTCGGATGAGAGGTGAAACGTCTTCAGGTAACTTAAATAAATCTTTCTTTGAGAGTTTTGGTTATAGACTAGTAGTATAATCCTCATTGTGATTAGAATGTATGTGAATCTATTCTGGAAACAGAACAATTTTTTTCTTATCACCAGTATAATTAAATCTGACCTGCATAAAAGTCAAAGTTATAGCTTATCTGCTTTTACAGTATCAGAGCAATCCTCTCCACGGAGTTCACCTCACAGGACATAGAGAAGACATATTTAAAGAATCTCATTCTTGCATTAAACAACCCTAAAAGTGGTCAAAGGAGCTTGCAAAGAAAAGCGTCTGGACTTCTTTAAAAACACACAGTGATCGGTGGTGTTAGAAAATTAAATCATTCAAAAAGGATCAAAGCCATTCCATTTTGAGTTAAATATCACATATATATCCATTTTTAGCTCTTATTCTTGGCCAGCCTGTGATAGGTGTGGTCAGTGTGTGTCCTTATATTTATGTGAGGGTAGGGGTGGTGAGGGGGCGAGAGAGAAAGAGCTGTCTGCCTGCTCTGTGGGTGCCCTAATACCATATAATGTCTCTTTCATTGAGGGGATAAACTGACAACAAAGCTACCTCAATGGAAACTTAATTAATCTATTAGCTATGCTCCGCTCCTTGTCTTAAACCCCGAGGGGCCAGAGACGCTTGGCCAGTCTGGAAGGCCAGTAGCCACAAGTAGTGCAACTCCTTCTCTACAAAGACCTCGCTCTTCACTCTCAGTGGGATAAGAAAGAGAAGAGTCAGAAGGTCTTAAAGGATTGTGACACCAGTGACCCTCCCTCCCTCTACCTGCTGGTTCACTCCAGGGTCACCATAACACGGGTAAAAGAAAGCTTCAGTATACAATGTTCATGACAGGAAAATGAAAAGTTATTCACTGATTAATGCTCGCCTGTGAACATATCCAACCATGTATGTAGATGCTAAAAGCTCTCAGTGGTTATTTGTCTTCTGACTTGCAATACAGGAAATTTAGAGATATTTGGTGTTGCTTTATCACATGGGTGTCCCCAGGAGGCCACTCAACAAAAAACTGAGGTCGAGAGCTGCAAGAAATTCCTGAGCCAGCAGCAAACCCTATACTAGTTATATTATAGAGGCGTTTACTGTCCTTTTGAAAATTCAATTTGTGTCTGTCGCAACTGTCAGACAACTATGAACAGAACATAGAAGACCTCACAGCTCCAGAAATGATATGTATACTTAACACAACAAAAGTCTTGTGTAACTGTTTCACTTCTATGTTCACTTTTTCTACATTGTGGGTGAAAAATGTGGTTTGGTGATAACAATAAAATTGATAAAAACAGAGAGAAAATCCCAACAATCAGACGACCCCTAAGAGCAAGCACTAGGCAACAGTGGGGATGAAAACCTCCGGCAGGGCCAACTATCTCACATGACTGGCTGGGGTGAGTGGTGGGAGAAAGGATAAAAGACATAATGCTAAAATGTTGATGAAAACAAACACAAAAAAACATATAGGTTGCTGTAGTTGCTTCTGCTGTTCACACTACCCTTTGCAAGATGCTCAGGGCACATTTAGCTAATGCTAAAATGAGGCTTCAGCAATCTGAAATGGACTAATACTGGTGTATTCTTCAAAGCTTTGGCTTTTTGCCTTAGCAGTTTTTCTTTACCATACTGTGTGATGGTACCACAAACAGAAGGCACAATGAGTGGAAAGTACTCATTTCATTTGTTTAACTCAGACTAATAACCCATCTTTTTCCACATGACATAGAAACATAATTTTTGATTCACTTCTTTTACATTACAACCACATAAGGAGCAATTCAAACCTAAAAAATACTGAGTGCCATAGAACACAGTGGAAAAAGTGGGGAGATTGCGGTAGTAGATGGGTTTATTGGTCTTTTTCCCACCACATCCAAAAAATGTTTTGATTTAATGGCATACAGGACTGGATTGTAAGGCATGCTCATTTATGGGTGAAACAGAGGCACTTTGGTAGAATCCCTACACCTTGTAAAAGAGAGTAATAGCCCTAATACGCCACAGTACCTCACCTTACAGTCACCAGTTGACTGGCGTGTGGCACTCTTCTCAACTCCCCTAAAAACTCAGTCTGACACAAGGTCAGGCCAGGGGTTAAATGGCTGTGTTGGCTCTTGCAAAGCCCCCAAAATGGCTCATTGTCCAGAGGCCAGAAGGGTAGAGGGCACTCAGTGAGGGGCGAAGCAAGGGGAGGGCCACGCTAACCTCCCCCAAGCCATAGGAGTCCTCGATGTGACCCATACAAGAAGCCGCCACCATGTTTCATCTTTTGTACTGTGTAATTTGAAAAGGTCAGGAAGATAAGCAGAAAGTTGACCACTGTTTTAAGTGCTGGTGGTCCTCCTTGTATAGGAGTGTCAATATGTGCAGAGGCCAGTGACATTGAAGGACTTGTGAAAATAGATGGACGTTGTCTTTAGGCTCACTACGCCCTATGTATCAGACATAACAAGAGGATAGCTAACATTCCTCACTGCTTGATGGCGGTATCTCTGACAGGTTCAGCAGTACACGACAAAAAAAGTGTAATATAACCTCTGGTGCATTGGTTTTGGGTTATTTTTGTTGTTTTGCCCTGTTCTTTATTATTCCCTTTTACTATTTGATTCTTCTTTTCTTTTCAACCTGTTCTCGGTTTGACCTCATGCCTTCATCCTATCTCTTTATATCTTAAGTACTCTCAGTCAAACATAACTTGATTTTTATGCATACAGTAGAAGAGACGAGAATTCTGCAGTACAGTATTCGTTTTCTATTACCATAACCAATTTTTTTTTATTATTTGAAGCTGAACATTTCGCACCTCTTCCCCATGATCTGCTTTCAAGCTTCTTCAGAAATCTGCAGCTTACCTGCAATATTTTAGTTTACAAATACAGATCATATAAGATGAGTGTGAGTATGAAATCTGACAATATGGAAATTGTGTAAACTGAGTTCACAATAAGCACTTGTATCTGCAGATTGTTTTCTCTTCCACAATGTGGATAACTTAAGAAAGTGTTAGCAGTAACTTCTGGGGTCAAACACACATCCTACCACCGGCAAAACCTGCAGTTATCCACACTAAACACATAGCACACTGCAAGCACATCCACACAGGCAGCCTGTCTCTTACCTGTGCTCCCTGCTGTGATGCTGCTGTAAATTCTGAGTCTGCTGAAGCTGAGCCTGGCAGAAAGTTAGGAAGCAGTCTGAGGCCGAGCTGACCTGCTGAACAGCTGGAGGCAAGAAAAAGGAATCTGTCTCCTGGCTATCAATGACTCTAAGGCCAGGCACTGATTTCTGTAGTGTGGATCTGAAAAGGAAAGTAAAATCAGCAAAACCTGAGCTGTGCAGAAGTGATTTTACTAATATTTTTAAATGCATTATTTATACCATTTTACAGTTTTTCTCAGTTGCTTTGGTGCATTTCTCACAACAGAATTAAACTTTGCACAATAGTTAGTTCAACCTCCACAACATGTAGTTGTTTTGGCACAACCTTGTGGCGGTGTCCAAAGGCAAATGCCTTTGGACATGAAGCAGTTGAGTAAGTACAAATATCTAAAGAATGGTCACTTTTGACTTGCTATTCATCACTATCTCCTTGCTTTTATCATGAATGTCACAATTATTTATACTTGTACCGGCTTAATAGTCATTGTCCTTACAACTAATAGTCTTCATTTCATTGCTTGTGTCAGTGCACTCAAAATTGTTGAACATCTTGTCAAACAATTTGTACACCCATTTTGAAAACCCTATTTTTAAGGAGTTTCCATGAAAATCTCCATAAATTACTTTTCTCAGGTGAACCTTATCTCACACATTAGTGTGAGATAAGGTGGTGTGTGTTACTCTTACTTGCAACCAATGAAAAGCCTCTTCTACCCAGTCACAGGTGACGAGTGAAGGAGCTCCGTCACCAGTATGTACAGGTAAAACATGTTTGCATATGTACCTCTGTTTACTGTAAAAGTTTAGGCCATGTACTGCACTTACATTTATGCATGTTACTGTAATCCTATTAACAATTCAAACTGTACAATCTGTTGTGCCAAATGCACCATTACAGACTTTTTCATTCTCATCCTTTGTATAGCGTATCCTGGAATTGGAAGCCAGGGAACCCCTGCACACGTTTGTATATCTTGACGAAGCGGGATTCAATCTCGCAAAAGGCAGATGGTGTGGACGAAATCACATTGGAGAAAGAGCCACCATTGATGTCCCAGGCCAACGAGGAGGAAATATTACAATGTGTGCAGCAATCTCAGAAAATGTCGTCCACACCCATATTCCTCGTATTGGTGCATACAATACACAACACCTGTTGGCTTTTCTGGACGCTCTTTATAGGGACCTAATCCCACAAAATGAAAGGGATGATCCTGGTGACAATCGGACAATGTATGTAGCGGTTTGGGATAATGTTAGCTTCCATCACTCTGCTGTAGTCAGGCAGTGGTTTGCAGCACACGACAGGATGCTTATGGAGTTTCTTCCTCCTTACACTCCATTCCTAAATCCAATTGAGGAGTTTTTCTCTTCCTGGAGGTGGAAGGTATATGACAGGCATCCACATACCCAAATGACCCTGCTAGCAGCTATGGATGCAGCTTGTGATGACATCACAGCAGAGTCCTGCAGAGGGTGGATTCAACACTCCAGAAGATACTTTCCCCGATGCGTCGATAGAGCTGACATTCGCTGTGATGTTGATGCAAATATGTGGGCAGACAGACGGGAGCGTCTAGATATCAATGATTGATATGCAGCAGTGTCTGTTTTTCAGGGTTTTGTTTCATAACTACTGCAGTAAGGTTTACTGTCTAAGTGAGTTTATGTTTGCTGTAAAATGTTTGATTTGCTGTATTTCCCCAGTTGCACAATGCTGTGAACAGTTTCAATTAAATATTATCAAGAGTGCATATGAAGTGTCTTGATTTTCCTTTACAATTTATGGTTTTCAACATGCCATGGATGCTGTCCAGACTTGACATGTCATTGGGGAGCACCTACAAAGAAATCCGTCACAATGAGAACATGTTCAAACCATTTGATTTTGTGACCAAAGGTGCTGGTGTAATGACTTGTAATTGTGACAGCCCTGACACTTTGATATAAGTACTTGCTTTTGATAAATATATTATCTGTTTTGATTAAGGGACTTGCTTTTGAAGCATTGACTACTTATTTTGAACAACTGACTTTTCTTTTTGATGAAGTGACTCACTTTTGCAAGTTATCCACCATGTTTTGCAGTTTGCACTAATTGTTTTGAGAAGAGCCTTAGTAGTGGTGCAGAGATCAATTCTGTTGTGAGAAATGCACCAAAGCAACTGAGAAAAACTGTAACTGCTACTGGTATTATGTATATCTGTATTTTTGTATGAACTCATTACCTCTGCATTAAAGGCAAACAGCTTGGTGATTTTTTTAAAGTTTATAATAAACAACACTATTAACAGGTAACAAAGACAATGAGGGCAACTTGAACGGAACTCAGGTTGAGGTTGCACAGAGGTGTCAGGGCTATGAAACAGGACACTTATTTTACTCAACAGATTTTGTAGATCACAAAATAGTTTTGCCAAATAGACGTAGTTTAATTTGAGTTCTATATTTGTTTCCAGTTATTTACTTACCAATACGACTCATAACTGTCAAATTACAATCACTGCCTGACTAAGAAAATAATATTCACAGCCAACAGAAAGCTTCTCTAAAGCTGGCAGAACCATTCTCTGTTTAGACCGTAGTGTTTTGAGGAAACCGTTTAACTTTCCTCTCACAGTATATGTTGTTTTGTACACAGTACATTTTGTTCTCTGAACTAATTAAAGGACCATATGTACAGTGATTTAGTCATCCCCTGGTATTAATGGTTGTCTGAGTCTACAATCTGAACCTGTTTGAACTCATTACTATCAATCTAGTGCCATTTTCTAAAAGTGTAGTTACACAGCCACTTTGGATAGAAATCCTTTCCAAAGTGCATATGTTAGGTAGTGTGAGCATTCAGCTGGAGGAGCGCCCTGAATGGCTGTGATACAGGGGGAGAGGTAACCACTGCCCGAGGCTAAGGATGTGCAAGCAGAGGAATCTCAAATATCTGCCAGAGAAACAGACTAAGAGCATCTACTAGTGGAGCACTGGCCAAATGTGGTCTCTGTGCAGTGGGAAAATGTGGAGCTGGAAACTCTACAGGGCACTAGGGAACAGCAACAATAAAATTTGCAAAAATAAAAGCCTTTGGGCTGCGAAGTCAGTTTTTAAAACATTAAGAACTGGGTTTTCTAAAACCGATTCCCAGAGTACTGTATGCTCTTAAATCTGTCCCACGACTTCACCAGAGAGAACAAAACATGTGTTGAGGTCATTTACTGCTTCAGATGCATTCATAAATGGTTTATATGAAAATGTCTAGATAGATAGATAGATAGATAGATAGATAGATAGATAGATAGATAGATAGATAGATAGATAGATAGATAGATAGATAGATAGATAGATAGATAGATAGATAGATAGATAGATAGATAGATAGATAGATAGATAGATAGATAGATAGATTGATTTGATGTGGATCACTGGGTCTCTCAAACACAGATTAGAATTGGATTCCAACCCTAAATAGGATGCCTGACTCGCTGTCTTTAAATGAAGCTCCAAACCCGAATTAGACAAAATTGGATAAATAGCAGCAACTTATTACCTTTTTAATATAAGGGCTTCATTATTCACAGCTATATCTACAGTACACTGAAGATACTCAAACTTCAACTTGAGTCTTACTAAACTGTTATAAATTTTATCCTCCTTTTCTTTTAAAACACTTTTTTGGATCCTTCATCCTGATTCTCCAGTTCCTATGAGCATAACTCCGTATTTCATTTAGTGAAGACTTCCTCCAAAACATAGGCTCTTTAAGCGGCTCTGATTAATCAGGGCCAGTATTTTCTTCATCTATTTCTCCTGGATCAGGGGGTGCCTACAGGGATTGTAATTCTTAGCGCTTGCCTTTTGGTGCTTTTATTTAGCCAGTGTTATCACTGGCTGAGGATGAAAGGACAAGGGCATGAGTGTGGAAATACTGAGGGTTAATTCTACTGTTGGCACTGGGGGTTAAGTAAAGTTCAGTGAAAAATTAAGGTAATGTTTCAGTTATGGCTTAAGGAAGAAAGTGTTCACAAGTAACTCATAGTTTTACACCTATTCCAGCAAAGAATCCTCTAAAAACTCAATCTAAAGATAAAAAAAATAGATTTTATGTTCATATTGTCAGCACAATAAAAATCATTAAAAAAATATGGTACAATGTACCATTTTAAAATGAATATAAATTTTTAAAGGCTTTTTTTCCTGTATTTTTTTAATCACACGTTAAATTTTGCCATTTACCATTTATGGAAACCAACATTGGCAGTGGTACTGGCAAAAATTTAACAGAACATTTGTTTTGTTTTGTTTTTTTATTGATGTTTTTATTGAACCTGCTGGGCAGTAACTCCAACATATGAACAATGATAAAAATCTGACTATTAAATAAGCAAAAAGTTTCCAAAACTAGTATAGTTTTTCATATTTTGGTTATTTTGCTGGGTGTAACTGACTCTGAGGAGCCAAATAACTTTGCAAACCTGTAACAGCTGACATCACCGCTCATGACATCCCAGTAGAACCTCAAAGAATATAAGTGCTCATTGCATATTTTTCATATAAACTCATTGCAACTGCCTTAACACTGGTAAAATATTTAAGCAATGTAAGTGAATGAGCAAATTGACAATGAAAAGATAATTGATTTTTCTGCTGTATCAATATTTTGGAAATTATGACCACTTAGTGTGGCATACACACATACAGATGTTGGTAATCTAATAGGCAATGCAGATCAGAGTGGTAATCCTGGAAGTGGACAGGGAGACCAGTGTTCAGCTGGAATGTTTAGACTACCTGAGCCCACAGACTAAATTTTGGATAGGCAAATACTGACTTTTCAGTGGTATTTTCCTTTGATCACCCATCATATCAAGTTATATTTAAGAGCAAAAGAGGCAGAAACTGGAACTTCTATCCAAATAATTTCCAAAAAGAACAGAAATTTCTAATTACTATATCTTGATTTGAAACTGTGGAGCAGGTGAGGAAAATGTGTCTCAACGAGAGGCAGCCAGAAAATTCAAGATTCCTGAAACTAGCGCAATGCACTATCACTGCATGATGGGTCGTGAAAGCAGATACATACAGATAACAACATATTTAGTTCTAAAAAGACAGTATATCATGTCATTTTCTTACTCTGTCCAGTGCTTACCCTACCTCCAGCCACTCTCCTGCTGAAGAGGATTCCCTGTGAGGTGGATTTCACGCAGGAACTGACATCCCTCAAGATTTTCACACACATTCTGCAGGTCTGAAAGAGAGCATGACACGTTTTTCAATATATTCTTCAGTTTCAATATAACTCCAACTTACAAACTATATCAACCTACATGAAATAAGCAGAGGTGTGTAGTGAACTTATATCAAAGTTACAAAGTTACAAAATTTTACACAAGGCACCGAAATAAGATCAACAAAATATAAAAGCAATAGTTCAAGTACGGTGAGCTGAAAGAAGAAGAAAAACCACAGGTTTTAAACTGGCTTAGGTGGTAAAACAGGTTGACCACTAATCACAGGATTAGCAGCTCTATACTCAGGCTGTCCTGAGCAAAACAATGAAGGCCAAGCTGCTCCTAACAGAGCAGGCGATGCTCTATTAGGAGTAGCGCTTGCATAACAGTGAACAAGAGACATTTGCTGAACCACTAAGGTAAAACAGCGCTAAACAAGCACAGCCCATTCACCATTTTATAAAGAAAACATGTTACCTGACAGGCAGTTGTATCTAAGATCCAGATTTTCAAGGGACACAAAATTAGACATGGAGGGCAGCTGAGTAATTCTAGGAAAATAAGAGACAAATTACATTAGAAGCTAGACCACATCTCAATGCATCGCTCATGTCACCGTTAAACACAGAAGCATTTTGAATTTATGCGACTGTGTGGCTTTGACTCGTCGTGGTTTTACAGAACCTACTGATTGCAATTTTTTATATCAAGTTACATTTTCAAAAGAAAGAAAAGCCAGAAAAAATTGTGGCACGTGTGTTATTTTCTACTTTGAATATATATCACATAACAAAACTTAGGCGAAGACAGATGGCAAGTAGTATTGGATGAATACTGGATACCCGTTTTGAGCTGCAGAGAGGTGCTGCATTAGAGGAAGCCAGCAGGCAGCGAGGCCGTGAAGGGAGGAGACGCTGTTGTCATCCAGATATAGCTCTCTGAGGAGGACCTGGTTGTTCAGACTCGGGGGCTGATGAAGCAACAGGACAAAGTCGTCAGTTAACACCCATCACACTGTGAGGTTAGACTAACTTCACACCGCTGCTCCTGCTGTAGCAACGAAACGACCTCATCCATCAATGTCAGTTGTTTTAGCCCTGCTATGCCTACTGCTATGAGTGCCTGCCACAAGTGAAGCTCGTCAGGTTCATTTTCACACTGCTTGTGAAGCACTGTGATAAAACTTTCAGGCTTGGCAAACACAAGCATAGTTAATCTGTGACTGAAAGATTACTGAGGATAGAGTGGGCCATTATCACATGTGTGCAATAATATACATTTTTAACAGCACATCTGCTGGACTGGAGAAAATTTGAAATTTGGCCAGGTAAAATTTATTTTCACAGCTGAGAAATGCGAATTAGCAAACAACAGCATGTGTTTGACTGAGGTACTTCTTGGATTAGATCTGATGGATCAGCTTCCTTTTTTTTTTAATTGAAATTAAGCACCTTATTTATATTTGTCATACTTGCCTGGTTTTAATTTTATTTTTTGAAGGTTTGACAATCATTTATCACTAAACGTAACTTCTGGAATAAGGGGAACTGTTTCTCAATTAAAAGGGCACGTAGTAGATAAAAGCAAAAGGATTTTAGGCTTAATTCAAGCCCATCACCTGTCTCAAACACCCACACCACTTTCTCTGCAGCTCTCGCAAAATTGCAACAGTGAACAGTGATATTAGATTTAGTGCTTCCAGTCATCTGCCGTGAGTTTTTACCTCAGTAAGGCCGTTTCCTCTTAGATCCAGTGTGTGAAGCAGAGCACTGTTCTCCAGACCCTCCACGTTGGCCAGGTGGTTGTGAGAGCAATCCAGGTGGAGCAGTGTATATACATCTCTCATCCCTTTGGTGTTGATCAGCTGGTTGTGGTTCACTGACAACCTCTGTAGCCTCCTTACAGACTCCAGACCAGCTAGGAAGCAGACAGAATATATGCAGAAAGCAGAGCATGAGTCTTAAAGTTGACATGATACAGTCTAAAAAAAAAGTACAGTCTGTACATGGAGTCAAAATTGCAGTTTTCACTGCAGAGTGAATGGTGTGAAGTCCTCAGCAGGAAAGAAGAGAGATGCTGCCCTCTTGTGTTACATTACATTACATTGATTTTTTTGACCAGAAGAGGAAGTTTAGTTAAACCTGGAGGGAAACTTGGAATTCCTGATGTCCATCTATGATAGTCCTTTAGCATGTGAGGTAATAAGTAAAATGTTGCATGAAAGATTTTAGATACTGTTTGTTTGTTTTTTTCCATTTTCACGTTTATTTCTCAGGTTTGATAAGCTCTGAATGTAGTCCTTTAGAATTTCAAATGAAATATATGTAAGAAATGTATTGTAACTGCAGCATGTCTTTTACCAGGATTCTGATGTTAAGAGCCATAACTTTCATTAATTTTGTTAAACATAAAGAAGTCCAAATGCATTTGACATACTCCATAGACTCTTTTTATTTTGAAGTTTCACACTCATACTACTTTCTGTGTTTACATGGAACACGATGGCATCGTGCCTGTTCTCAGGTTAAGTGAATGCTGCTCTTTTTTGAGGATTTTAGACTTACCAGGTGTTCGGATCAGTCACGCGTTATCTCAAGCTGCTACACACACATTGTTAGCAAATAAGTATTTAAAACACAAACACTTTCAGACATTATACTGACGAAAAAATTAATCCGTTTTTCTTTTTTGGGGCTTTTTTCAATAGCTGTCAGTGTTTCATGAGTTCTCACCAATACGGGTGATGGAGTTATGCGAGAGATCAAGAATATCCAAATTCTCAGCACCATTTAAACCATGGATGGAAGTCAGCTTGTTGTGGGCAAGTTGAAGAACTCGTAAGCTGCTCATGTTTTCACAATCCACAAATGAGATGTCATTTTCCTAAAACAAAACAAAAGCAAAGCTGTTGTGACTGAAATGACTGAAACAACATGAAAAAATCACAGTAATGACTAGTTTTTTGTTATTTTTGTTATTTTTTAACTATATAATCACCTGTAGGTCAATGTACCAGAGCTCTTGTAAGTGGTTGATACCTTCCAATGATTTCAGTCCACAGCATCTGAGGGTGAGCGACTGAAGTTGAGTACACTGGGCAAGGGTAAAAAGGCTACAGCCAGGTAAGTCCTCCAAGGTCACGCTGGTAACCTGAAAGAGAGCCAAACATATTTCAGCGCTTCTGGATCTCAAATGAAAATAATGGGTTCTATGTGTGAATATTCTTTCCGAACACAACAAACATTTAAGTACAAAACATTTTCATCAGTGTTCCTGGATCACAGCTAAGCACACAGTATGTTACCTCCTGCAGGGATCTCCATCCTGTGGACTGAAGCAGAGTGTGTGGGCACAGAGGGGGCAGACTGCTACCCTCTGCCACCCTCCTTGGCCCTGTCCTACTCCGGACTGATCCTTTCTGCTTCCTCCTGTTCTGGCAGGACAGATTAGACCAAGGGATGCATTCCTTCATCCACAACAGCCTTTTCTGCTCTGTGTGCTCTGGAAGGCCTAGAGGCAAAAAGCAAGAAGAAGTGCCAGGCTTTGCAGGATCTTGCCAGTTACTGGTTTTATACACAGGGATCTGACTGATGTTCTTGTTTAGGTTCTGTTGTTTTGCAGTTTCAGAGCTGACGGGGTCAGCTGTAGATTCACTCTGCAGTGAATTAGCACTTGGGTGTGAGATCCTGCCAGTATTCTGAGATTGCATGCTGCTATTTTCTCTTTCCTTGTCTCGCAGCTCATTCTTACTTATGACTCGTTCTTTCAACTCTTCTTCTACTTTCCTTTCTTCTGCTTGTATGTTTTCCTTCACCTCATTTCCATAATCCTTTGCATCTTCCTTGTTTCCCGTCCCATCCTTCTTTTTTCCTATACTAAGCCCCTCTTGGTGTTTCTGCAACTCTTCTTTCTTCTTTTCTTTATCTTTTTTCCTCTCATGTTCCATTTTTGTGTTCTGGTCTTTATTCTCACAAATCTCTGGCTTGAGTTTTATTACTTCATCTGTGTTTCTGTGTTCTTGTTCTTCATTCTGTTTCATTTCTTCCATTCTCATTGTAATCAGCTCTTCTTTGTTTGTTTTAGTCTTTTCCTCCTTCCTCATCATATCTTGATTTTCCAAACTCTCCTCATCGTTCTTTTTCTTTTCCTCACTTTCCGTGAGTTGCATTTTGTCATCTATTCTTTTATTCTCATCTTTTCCCCTGATGTCTTCATTCAACAGCTTTTTCTTCATCTCGGGCTTTTCTCTTTGCTCTACCTCATTTCTTTCCATTTTATGTTCTGTAGTTTTTCTTACAATTTCCTTTCTTGTCGTCTCTTCCTCACCTCCGTTATCTATTCTCTTTTCTTCCTTAATACTTCTTATTTCTTTATTTTTTGTCTTTTGATCTTCAGTCATCTTCCTTCCAGAAACCTCTGTCACATTGTTTTTGACATCCATTATTCTTGTTTCCTCGTCCTCACTTTTCCTGTTTTTCTTTCTCTCCTTCTGCTTTTGCTTTATCTCCTCCACCTCTTGTATCTCTCTTCTCCTCTCCTCATCCTTGATTTCTTCAATTTTTCTCTCTTCCTCTTTCTTTCTAATCTCTTCTTCTTCCATTTTCTTCTTTACCTCCTCCCTTTCCCAGAGCTCCTTTTGCTTCTTTTCTTCTTTATGTCTTAATTTTATCATGTTTTTCTTTTCCTCTTCATCCAATCTTTTCCTCTCTTCCAGTTTCTTCCTTTTCTGTTCTTCTTCACTCTTAATTTTCTCTTCTTCCTCCTTCATTTTCCTTCTGTCTTCCTCTTCCTGCTTCTTTTTCGCTTGCATGTCTTCATTTTTCCTTTTCTCTTCTTCATTTTTCCTTTTCTTCTCTTTGTTTTTCTTTCTCTGCTCTTCCTCAATCATCCTCCTCTCTTGCTCCACTTGTTTTTGTAAGTTACCAATCAGTTCCTAATTAGAGATGATATTTATAGAGTTACAAAAAAACTAGTTGCCTCATTTCTTTAATATATTCTTTGAAATATATTAAGCAAACTACATGGAATTTACAAACATCACAAAAAGTATTCAATCAAAATGGAAAAAAGCATCTATAAGTACTAAATTTAAGGTGTGTTTTTGAGGACCACTGATTTATAAATCCAGTATGTTCAGTAAATTGATTCTACCAAATGCTGCGCTGATAACAAATACCCAAAAGTATATCAAATGTCTAAAAATACAATGGTGAGCCTGTGCTCTACGTCACACTGCACACAAATTTGAAAAAAATAAAAAAATTAATTACCTGCTGAAGCAGCATCTCCTGCTCAAGTTTTTCCTGGGCTCTTTTCGCCATCAATTCCAGTTCCTTTTCATGCAGCTGGAACCAGAATAAATAAAACACAACAGGGTTAATTAATACAGCCATTTTTGCTGCATTCTGTATTTTCTCTGTGACAGTTTGCCCTCCGTACCCTTGTCTGGGGGTATGAAACATCTAATCCTGAGGCATCTAAATGAATACATTTATTTTCCCCACTCCTTAAGAACACAGTAAAACAACAGGTCCCTTGACTTTAGTGATGAATGCTGTACATACCAGCCTGTACCACACCATACCAGCCCATCATATTATCATAATACAAATGTTTGTCCTGAGAATCAGAACAGAACTGAGGGGGAAAAGGCTTTTAAATATGCTGGCCTGGTTTTCTGGAATAATCTACAGAAGGGATAGAAATTGTCAAAAATGGTTACGATGCAGGAGTTTAAGTTCATTTTAAAGGAGCGAGAGAATAACTCAAGCACCAATCTTGCTCCTGCCACAGTTACTGTAGAAGCACAGGACTGCAATCACAATACACTGCACTAATTACCAAAATGCTGCAGTACTCTACAGCTTACACAATAATAATCTGCAATCTATCCTAATTATTATTTTTTCTGTTCTCAAACTGTTCTCCCATTAGGAGCTCACTCTGCGTGGAGTTCGTTTTTCTCCTCCTCTCACCTCATGTTGTGTATTTTCGTTGTTCTTCTTATCAGTTTCTGACCTGTCTTCCCAATGTGATCTTTGTGTAAACTATGTTTGGTTGGAGGGTTCCTTTGTTACTATGCTCAAATCAGTGTTCCTCCATGTGCCAGTGAAAGCGTGACCACTGCTTTAATGCTGTAAATAGACTGTAGAGTCCAGGCTAGACAAGCTATCTCTTATGTGTTGTGCCATTTCTTAAGCTTGAGGTTGTTTAGTTTACCTACATAATTCATCTCAATCTTCTTGGTCCTTAACTGCGTACACAATATTACTCTGTTTAAGGCAGAGGACACAATCCTCGGGGTGGACAAACTTTTGAGAGTTTTGTTTGGAATTTGAAAGCCACAGAGACACAATGTTATGAAAACATGTGTCACTGTTGTTCCGACACTCCAGACACATAAGGAATCACCAGTGGTCTTCACTTTAGATGACACTTTAGCACTGCTTAGTTGTCTTCCCAGCGTAGTCAAATACCCAGCTGGATAACCACATTTACTCAGGCTCTTCTTGATATGATGATCTTCTGCTTCTCTGCCCACTGTGTCTTTGGGGATGGTGTTCTCAGTGTGTCAGTGTCCTAAAGACACACAATTTTTGCTCTAGTGGACAATTACAGTCAAACCTTTCATATCCTCTGTGGTGAGCTTGATCGGTCTGTGGACTAAGTCTGTGTACTTACTAAGTAAGGTATCAGCCATAAACATAAACAATGGCTCTGTGGTGCACCAGGCTATCAGAGGCCTCTTTTCCACTTCCTCCATATCCAAGTAAGGCTGGGTTATGTAATTACCCTTAAGACCAGCTTATTGTTTATTCGTAGCAATTATGGGATAGCTGCTCTACCACCTGGATCCAAAAGTACTATGTCGAGGAGAGAAAAAAAAGTCAGAAGTAACTTACTTTCTCTGCCTCCATTATCTTCCTCAGCTCCTCCTGGAAGTTAATTTCTCTTTTTTGCCTTTCCTCGTTTTTATGCATCTCCTCATCA
This sequence comes from Mchenga conophoros, assembly GCF_057382185.1. Lineage (NCBI taxonomy): Eukaryota > Metazoa > Chordata > Actinopteri > Cichliformes > Cichlidae > Mchenga > Mchenga conophoros. The sequence continues at coordinate 23,685,154 of NC_140532.1, read as the reverse complement.
CAGTGTTTCTCTGGTGCTATGTCATGTTTGCTAAAGTCCCGGGCCAAATATTTCTCAGTCTCCCAACATCGATCTGTTCCAGCTCCATCTAAGACAAATACAAAAATGTAAGGCTTCAATAGTTCAGTAAGCAAGAAAGGAAAGCCATGCATATGTAGTTCAAATCAGGCTCAAAGTAAGACATGCCTTGCCTCTCCATTGATTGTTATGCACTAATAACAAATAACAACCAAATTTCCTGCATAAAGAATGATCCCAATCTAATCTTTTTTCTAAATTTACATCAGTGACATGGCAGTGATTTTGAGTCCATCTACATTATATATGATTTAACTAAAATATACCTCCAGGAAGCTTGATCACCATTAGCTTTATGCTTTCAGTTGCAAATTTAAAAGTCTATTCACAAGACAGGATTATCTACCTTTTCATGTTACTGAAGTCGTGAGTGACAGCAAATTCTATGAAAGTAGTGACGTCTTGTGGCAAACTATGTTACCTTTTACCTTTATTTCGAGTGTATTATGGCTGTATTATGCAACATCAGAACTTCAGTAACCTCAAAGTTGTTCACTTTTCTGGCCATTTCTAAAGTTTTGGCTGTCTCTCTGATAGTTTTTTTTTCTTCACTTTTTTCACTCACTTCCACTAACATCTCTTTTGGCCTGATATTATAAATAATTGAAATTACAGTATAAAGCTATAAAAACAAAAATTAAACACATTGAATTGAATTGACTTGAATTGAATTGACTTGAGATATTATATCTCCTTCATTTAAAATTTAAAAAAAATGATCAGGCCTCACATGGCCACTGCTTGTCAATCAATTATCCCATTAAATTTGAACCTGGGGGAAATAGGGGACTGAAGCAAAAAAGAAAGTCTGTGTCAGGATCTGGAGGTTTGACTGGAAAGTTCCACCAGGCACCTGAGTCCCTTGGTCTCCACCCCTGGGCGGAGCCATCATCTCTCCTGCAGTCCTGCACACCTGAGGCTGATTCTGGGTAATCAGGCTGAGGATTTAAGCTCCACTCAGACTCTCCTTTGCTGCCAGTTTGTCAATGACCTCATGTTGGTATCGGTGCTAAGGTTTTGCCCCATGCTCTTGCCACTTGTTTTGTTGCCTACTTTGGTTTCCTGTGCTACAGTTTTCCTGGACCTTCTTTGCCATTGCCTTCAACCTCAGCTCTCCTTGGATTATCTTCGCATTCTGGAAAAATACAAAGAACCTCACCTGCCTGCCCTCCAGCCACCACTCACCACCTCGGCACTCAGGTCAGCCAGCCTTTTTCAGTACTCGCCTGGATTCTCTTCGCCTCTCCCTCAAAGCCAAGCTCACCCTGACTATCAGTAAGCATTGTCAGTCATTACCACCTCCGCTAAATACCCTGCGTCTGGCGCCTTCTTAACCTTGTTCTCCTTTCTTCCCAGATGCACCCGCTCCATCCCCGTCGCAACCTGCCAATTCCCCCTTCACCCCCACTGACCCACGGCCGCATCATTAGTAACACTTTGCCACAAATTCACCTGTTGACTTCATAATAAAACACTGTAAAAACGTTTGAGTCCAGTTTAGCTATTGGCCTGTGTACTTCAAGCACATGCTGGTTGTTTGATCTACAATCAATTGTGGTGATGTACAGAAGCAAAACTACAACAATGGTGTCTTTGTCCCAAACAATACACATGTACATGTTATCTACCTTCATTATTAGGCCACATGAACATATTGTGAGTCAAAGGATTTTGTGTCACTATTCGTGTTTGAAGAAGGGACCCATCAGCCTTTTTTTCCTCATTTTCTGTTTCACCACCCACCTGTATCAGTAAAAAGAAATCATTTTTAAAAATTAGGCCACGTGACATATTTTAGATGTAATAAAACAACCAAGATTAGACCGTTAAGACCAATTTACCTGTTCATTCACTTTCACCATATCTTTGCTGACTTCATTTGATAGCCTCATCATATTATCAGTGGAATCTGATGGTGTGAAGTCTGACATGGAATTCAAAGACAGTGCAGACAAAATCCAGAATGGTGAGGAGATAATCTCAGCTTTATCACCGTACACATTAGTTAAATGCTGTAAGTTATTACTTACCTTCAAGTTCCTCAAGGATAAGTTTCTCACAAACTGCCGCTCTAGTTTTTGATGTTTCAAAGTAGCTTAGAAGAGCTGGTGGGAAATTATCTGAAGCCTGCGGTCAGAAAATAGGTTAATTATTATTTCTGCTTTCGCCACAAAAGGAAAATGTTAATATAAGCAAGCAATATTAACAATATTAGCAAGCATTGTGGGGACAAAAGTGAAGCAATAACTCTTACTGATACTAAATCCATTGTCTATTCTGCTTATGGGTCAATCGGTTTCCTTATTGATTTCTGATTAATTTTAAAGTAGGCCAGCAGACGTTCAGGGAGAATGCAAAAGTAGAAAAACAAAGTAAGGAAAAAAGGGTCTGCACTGTATGTGACCCACACATACAAAAGCTCAAAGGTTTTGGGGTCACTGTGTTGCAATTATCATTTTGTTTTCTAAGCAGCATTCATAAATGGCATTACTACACTTAAAGAGATATTAGTCCAATGAACTGGACAATTTGGTACCATTTATTTTTATTTGGAAGAATTTCTTAAATCCCATCCATACTCACTATATGAAAAAGCAATAGTTGGGATGTATAAGTCATAAGGCAGTAAGTGGATTTACGGAGGGTCAGCTTATGTTGTGCATAATTTATCTTCTATCCATTATCCGTTTAGCTTCGCTGTCCTGTTCAGTGTCACTCTAAGCTCATGTGTGGCTCTCAAACGAATCATCCTGATGCTTTTGTGGTAGAGATATAAATTAAGGTGTCTACCCTGACAAATAGCTGTTAATTTCCAGCTCTCCGGGTGATAGAATGTATGCAGAATTGGACAAAAAATAGTAAATGAAGAGAATATTTTGGAGAATAGCGGAAACATACATGCATGTGCTGTATTTTTAGAACGAGGCCCACACCCTTACCTCTTCTTCATGACATGAAACATTTTCCTGTTCTTCTTCAGTTTCGTCAGAGGTGAATGGCTCATCCAGCTCCAGCATGACGATTTACTTATCTGTCAGAGCAGTGAAAATGAAGGCATGATTAGACGGTCTGCTAAGTTTCAGTTGCTGAAACCATTTACTGTAACACGTTTATCCAAAGTACTCATATTTACCGTTAAGTTATACGTAATTATTTAAAATGTCCTACCTGGATACAGCACTAGTGCTATACTCGCTTGGAAGCTTAGAAGAACTTGGCTGAAAGATCCTCTTGCGTCTAGACGAAGTTCTGTCTCTATGGAAACAACGCTGTGAACTACGAAGTCTCGAAAGGGACTTACCGAACAAAACGCAAAAGAAAAACTAATTCATATTTTAAATGGAAAAAGGCGGCTTACGTTTTGTTTTTAATTTTTTTAGACTGCATTTGTTGTATTGACGTCAGTATTTTTATCTTCATTTTTCATGTAAACACCATTAGAAAAGGAGTCCTTTTCTAATGGTGTTTACATGAAGAATGAAGAGGGCGCTAATTTAGGCATTTTTATGTGTGGCACATACATTGTGTCCTTAAAAAAGGAAGAAGAAAAAAGAAAATCACGTGTTGCTTGCTATAAAAATGAAATGATTTCAAAATGCCTCAAACGTTGGCTGCAATTTAATAATTCTATTCTTGAATTATTTTGATCCTTGGAAACTTCCTAACGCACGAGACAAAGAAAAAAGAGTAAATAAGCAGGCATTTATTTAATTTTTTACATCATCAGTTTAAATTTCCCGTTGATCAACAGGCGACCAGAACAGAGGAAAAAACTACCACAAGATGGCGATCACAGGCAATGGCTTAGTGCACATCACAAAGGTACACAGCTCTAGAAGAAGCCCCTTATAATGCGTGACAATAACTAGAGAGACAATATACCAAAAGTTTCATCTTTTAATATCAAATTCTATCAAATTACAGAAAAATGATCTGAATAAAAATGCTTTAATTTTCAATACACTTATAGCATAACAATTGTAGATCTGTCTGGTGAAGTCCAACTAGAAAACATTGAAACAATAATTCATATTGTTGCACAGTTATTGAAAAAAGTTGCACAGAAGTTACAGAAGCAAAATTATGAATCTGAGGTCAGCAAAGCTATTTGGCTACTTAGTGTGAAGAAAATGTAGTGTCACTGACTTGTGTGGGCATTCTAACAGCCAGCAGGGGGGGGGGGGTCAGTGAGCCCGAGACCTTGTAGGTGAATCACACGACCAGAGGGACAAAATCTGTTGGGCTGCTAACAATGCGCACTTTTTCCATGGCATTTCTGATCACAAAGACCAGTTCCTCTCTCCCGTGGTGAGGGCTTTGCACTTGTCCTATAGTCTTCTCTTTGAGGAGATTCCAGTGGCCCACACAGGTTTCCCATACACATTCCTGATAGCTTTCTAAAAGGAACCCAGTCTCCTTCCTGATAACTTTCAAACGAAGAACAGCTTGTCCTTCATCCAAAACTGTTTGGTCAGGAGACACAGTGAGGCCTGTTCTCTATTCTAATACATGAAAACAAAACAGTGGAATGGCGCCAGGTCCTTTAAAAAGCAAAGCTGAATTACACAATAACAATGAAACACGGCCCATCTACAGCCCTACTGTGGCACAAGATCAACACCTTCACCGTTTTGTACTTTGATAAAAAGTCATTATGGGTCATAGCCCAACTTCAGTGCTTAGGCTGACGGGGAGCTACAGGACAGTTTGGTGCTACTGCCGTTGTTGGAGTCAAACTGCCTGTCCCTTATGTTGTATTAGGTCCCCTAAGATTCATTGACCAAGTTCAATTGCTTAAAAAGGCTCCATCAGCAAGCCTTGTCTACTCCAATTAGGGCTAGGCCCTTTGTCAGTGGGCAAGGTGTCCGGCGCTTTTGTCCAAGTGCACGGAACCCAGACAGCAGCCAGACAGGGCCAAGCTGTAGATTTATGCAGCAGATTACACCAGTCAATAGCGGCTCCGGCCCAAACGCAGCAGAGGTTTAGATAGCACCCATGTGTTTACACTGTCAAGGGTTTTCTGTTACTCGTCTGTAGCCATTATCTTGGCAGCCATTGAGCAAATCGAGCCTATCATTTCCATCTGAGGGATTTGACGAAAGAGGGATTGGAGGAAAAAAGTTGCCAGTATCCCAACTAACCTTTAACTTAACTTAGTGCACATCACAAAGGTACAATTTGCAATATCCGTGTGTATTTATTAGTGATTAATGCAATTGATCTGAAGAATTAGACGTCATGCCTGAAGACATACATTTTATCTATTTTGCAGACTTGAACATTCAGGTTACTGCTTCAGTGAGATGATAAAGGAACTCGACCTGATGGTAATATACTATGTGCATGTGATGGGGAAAATGTTAAGCAAGCTAATCCTGCACAAATACCTCTGCAAGCTTAACGCCTTGTGTTGCGTTCTTGCAAGTATCTACTGTCATATCACGTCTTGCTTGTGCAATCATTACCTGCGGTACATTTTCAAAGCTGTTTCTACACAAGAGTGGCTCAGATTTGAGAAGTTCAACCAGGTCATCCCAGCATCCTCCTAACCAAGCTTTTCTTCTTCTCAGTAGACTGACAACACAAGTGAACTAGTTAGACTTCAAGGCAGATTTGGATTCTCTTTCAAAGTTAACATTATGCTGCCATTGTGAGTTTTAGTACATCTAAATCAGCTTCAAATGACTGTGGGATTATTGTTGCAATCATAAGTCCACCTAAGAGGGTTTGGTGAGGGTTAATTTGGGATTAGCTTAGTCCATTACAAGTGACTTAAAGTAATAGTTGTGCTTTTTTCATTTAATACTTAAACAACTCATCTCTCTTGTTTGAACTGTAAATTCCAGGCTTTCCAAAAAACTCCAAACATGTTCCCCGCGTAAGTTTAACATTCACACTTCGAAGAACAGCCTGTATCAATGGTCATGCTGACAGCCATGGAGCAAAATGAAATATAGCTCTTTTGTTAATTCCACAAAAGAGTTGAAAATTCTGTATCTACTGAGAATGTCCCGAGCTAAACTATTCTGTATCAGCCTACAGCATGTAGTGTACAAAAATCCACTGTGTAGAGACAGAATGAACAGTGGCAAACTGTAAAGGACACTAACTGCTATAGTTCTTCCAGAAAATAGTACTTTTCTGCATACAAGAAATTCAGAATAGAGGAAGAGGGCATGAGACAAAAAGCTGTGATTATTGGTCACTTACATCTTGTCCAAACAGAAAACTTGTTACAATTTTGAAATGTACAAAAATATAGAAGCAAAGGCATGAGTGCTTTCATTTTCAGTTATATACACTAAAAGTAACTTGCCTACCTTTTTATCGACTACTAGTCTTCATTTTAATCTTCAAGGTATTCATTTATTAAATAAGTTGTAAACATCTACTGTTTGGATAGTTTTTCAATCCACTTTGGAGAATTTGAGTTTTGTATGTCTTGAGATTAAAAGATCTCTACCTACTATTGGAATCATTTTTTATCCTTTGCACCTATTTGAATTACCAAATGGACTAAATTACAGCACGTCACTGACTTTGATATTACAAAATCGGCAACCACATGTGCCTTGGAGGGATTTTTAAAAAAGAAAAAAAAACATGATGAGAGCACTTGGCTCAGGTCTGATATGTTCTGTAAGTCCCATGACTTGTTCTTGGCCTTGAGCACAGGACAGTTCCAAGGAAAAAGAAAAGAGCTGTTAATCCTCACTTTGAAAGAGCATCAAATCCAGCCAACATGCCTCGTGTATCCGTGTGTGTGTGTCTGTGTTTAGTTGTTTCATGTGTAATTCTTAAATGAGCAGTTTCATCTGCTATAGGAAGTTAGAGCCAAACCTTAAATTCCTAAGACTTGAATGTGGGGTATAAGGCATGATTTATCTGGGCAGCGTATCACATGAAAAATTTGTCGTTTTTATTTAAGTGAATGCCAGTTTTCCATAATAAAAAAATGTAATTAATTCTGCATCCAGAAACCTACATGACCGACATGATTTTAACTATTTTGTTATTTCCCAGTATAAGCTTTATTGGAAAGTTGAATGGAAAAAATCATCAAATGTTTATGTTATTAAAAATGAAATGAAGAAAGGCTACAAACAAGCTAGCTGTACAAGCTAAATTATACTATGGCTTTCTTGTATTTTTAAAGAAAGCAATACTGGTAAACACACCACACTTTTTTATGCTCAGTTGCAGTATCCAGATTGTTAGGTATTTTAGTACCATGGGAGCATTTACTGGATATTGTTTTATAGTGACATTATGCAGGAAAACTCTGTCATTCAATAAGGCCCCTTTGTTTTAGTTATTTTTCTCTTTGACCCAAGAATTGATGTGTGAGAATCACAGGCTGGTACAAGGTTGAAATACCACAGAGATCACTCCCTCAGCTACATTAGTTTCTTAATCTTTTAGGAGACGCCTGTTGAGGCCAAATGGTTTGTTTCAGATTTCAAATCAAATCAAATCAAATCAAATCACTTTTTATTGTCACATCACATGTGCAGGCACACTGGCACAGCACATGCGAGTGAAATTCTTGTGTGCGAGCCCCACAAGCAACAGAGATGTGCAAACACAACAACACAAACGAGCAAAATACAAGAATGGCCAACCTGAAACTAATAAATATATGTACAATATATAATAGTGTATGCATTTCTGGATGTGTATACTAAATATTTTCCTACGTGTGTGTGTGTGTAAGAACTAATCTAAGAACTCTTTGTTTTGTGCCTTGAAAATATGTCGCTGAGATAATCACAATTGTAGCTGAACTGATACACTACACAAAGGATGCTTCTTCACCCAAGGGCAGGAAGACGCTGCCTTATCTTGGTCTGTACTGGTTTAAACTGATAAATCTGCTGTCTCATGAATTTTACCCTCTATATAAACTGTTGTACTTGTGAATAAAGTTGAGTCAATTTGGGAAGACAACCTGAAGCAGTCTCTGTTTTCTTGTTCTCCCAAGCTGCTCCCGAGCTCGTACTAACACGCTGAATGGCATGCTTGAATATTACTTGAGAATATATTTGACTGTGTTACAGACTAAGGTACATTCTCTGCTGATAGACGTCCACGCCTCGAAGGAAGTCGATCCACGGATTAGGCCCTGGAAACAGTTTCCTTCACAGATGAAATACATAATCATGCTACACGATTCTCAACTAACCACAATTAAGTAACTCCTCGAGTTAAAAGTAACTTTTTGAAAAACTCTGTTATATTTAGAGCATCTTTTCAGTGGAATAAGTTGCCTTATGCAATTAGAGAATTGGCTTCTATTCATAATTTTAAAAATCACTTAAAAGCCTATTTGGGCAGTTTTTAATTTATTTGTAAATATTGTAAGAGGGTAATGTCACTTGTAATGGAAATTGTGTATTTTGTTTGAGTGTTTTTTATCATTTTTAATATTTACATGCTTATATTTTCAGAATTGTCAAACCTTATTGTGGATGTAAGAACCAAATTATGTGGATATTTTGCATCCAACTCATTGTGTAACATTTTATTCGGTGGTATTTGATGGTTTGGGCCCCAGGAAGACTAGCAACCACTGCTGTGGAAGCTAATGGGGTTCCTTATAAATAAACAAATAAACAAACATAAAGGCAAAAAAGAGTGGCATATGAACAAGTAGTAACACTAGTGGTACCATTTTTCTACAAGCAGGTTCTATTTTTTGTGTTAAATGTGTTAAACCCATAAACAAAGCAGTTAATCGCAATTGATATCCAGGTGAGGTGCAAAAAGAAAGAACAACAAACTGTTGCTCTGCTATATGTAGCCTGGTGTGAAAAACTTTCCCCACCTGCTCCTTAGTTTTTTTATTTTTTGTCACACTCAAATATTTCAGGTCATCAAACAAATTTGAATATGAGACAAAGGTACTGCAACTAAACCCAAAATGCATTTTCATCTGTTAAGGGAAAAGCTATCTAAACCTACATGGATGGCCCAGTGTGAAAAAGTTAAGTGCCCCCTAAACCTCAAAAAAACGGTTGTGCCAAGAACTGCAATAACTGGCAATGAATATTTCACATCACTGTGGAGAGATTTTGGTCAACTCTTCTTTGCCCACTTGTTTTAATTCAGTTATACTGGAGGGTTTTTGTTTGTTTGTTTGTTTTGAATTAACAGCCTGTTTAAGGTTGTGCCAAAGCATTTCAGTTAGATTTAAGTCTGATCTTTGACTAGGACACTCATTTTGGCTGAACATAGGTGGATTATCTGGTGTCTTTCAGATCATCGTCCTGCTGCAAAATTTTCATTTGGGCAAAAAGACAACAACTGTCCCATATAGCTTTGAGCAACTGGTTGTGTGTTTTTTGCAACTTGACAATGTTCCCATGCCTGACACCAGTGAGCTGCCTCAGCAGACATACCTGGCCAGTAGCACCATGAACGTCTAGTCCTTTCCAGACCTTTATGGCCGTGGTCCTGATGAACTTGAGTCAGCACCTCCTAATTAGTACATGAGGCAGCAAAAGTTGGAGCACCACCTCAGCACCTTTGGGGCAATGAACTTAAACAATTAAACAAACAAACCTAAGCTAAAACACCAGGATTTCATTTTATCACAGAATCGGCCTGCTGGAGGGCATAGTGGTGTTGGTGATGTTCTTGTCAGTATAAAAATTACACTTGTAGCCCAACAAGAATTTTTCAGTCACGGTCCACTTATGTGCCAAAAACTCCAACTTCATTGAACTATAATTTAGCCTCAAACCTCGGCTAGCATAGCCTGTTAGTCTCACTTTACCTCCTCCCTACTGGGAAGGCCCAGGCCGAAATTACTTGCATCCACCTCTAAAATAAAAGGCACACAGAAATCTGTAAAAGGAAAGCACTGGTGCTATTGTGAGCTTAGTTTTTAATGGCTTAAAGCTTTGGTGACACTCTTCAGTCCAGTTCCCAATGACACCATGCTCTGCCCCAAGACTGTGCCACCAGTCTATGCAGAGAGACAGCAAACTTCGCAAAGCCAAGAGAGGACCATATTCCTGAAACTGTTTTAGGAGGCTGCCAGTTAGCTACTACCTTAACATTGCTGGGACCTGTGGAGACACCCTGATAAGAAATGGCATGGCCCAAGTAATGAAACTCTGGCTGGAAACAGGCACATTTGGAAAGCTTTGTCTTCAAGCCCTCCTGCTGAAGCCACAGGGGTTTTCACATTGGATGGATGGATGCCATTCTTACCCAGTCACTTTCTCATAATTGAATCATGATCCTTGAAACAAATGAGGCCTGTAGTCTTTAGATGTTGCCCTGGAATCTTATGTGATCTCCTGGATTAGTTGTCAGTGTGGTCTTGGAGTAATATTGGTAGGCTGATCATTCTTGGGAATGTTCACCACTGTTCCAAGCTTTCTCCATAATGGCAGCTAGCATTGTTCACTGGAGTCCCAAACAGTGTTGGTCAAGTTACTTGAAAAAAGTAATCAGTAACTAATTACTGATTACGTCCCCAAAAAGTAATCCCATTACTTTACTGATTACTTATTTTCAAAAGTAATTAATTACTTAGTTACTTTTTAAAAACACGATTTACAACCTGAAGAGGTGATAAAGTGATAGATCTTTCAGCCCAATTCTACTTTTTCTGCATAATCCATCATACAAAATGTAATCAAATGGAAAAGTCTCTTTTTTAACTTGTTTTATCAGTTTTAATCTTTTAACTTTATGCATCAAGTAAAAATTAAATTATATGCAACATTCTCTGACTTGAATAAATTAGTTTAACATTTAAACCTATTTTCTGCACATTCCAGCACATAAAATAAAATATTTTTTGTGTTTACACTCACTCTTTCAAATAGATGCAAGTAAAACACAGCAGAAAATAAATAAAGTCAAAGACTCAGCGGTCCTGTTGCTCTATTTTCACCTGTAAAGCAGGAGTAGGGTAGGCGGAGGTTTACCCTGGTGCAGGTGTGCCGCAGCGGTCAGTTGAAGAATCCACGAGTTTCTCTGTGAGTTTCCCATTACGTCGTTGCGCACTCGGTGCTTGCTCGGAAGTTTAGGGTTTTTTTTCGCTGTAAAAAGAAGTTTTCTTCCCACGCACAGCAGACGCTAATGTTTTTGTCACTTTTTATGGAATCAAACTCAAAGTAAGGTCAGTACTTCCACGCTTTAAACGCTGCACGCTCACACTCTCTCCCACAATCGATATATTATCTATTGTTGATCTGCACACAGCTGTTGTCATGAACGTCGCACTCGCTTACGTCACTGTCATGAGACATTCTCGCAAAAAGAATCATGGTTTTAGTAACGCAGTAACGCAGCGTTCCTACAGGAAAGTAACAGTAATCTAATTACTGTTTTTGCAATAGTAATTCCTTACTTTACTTGTTACTTTAAAAGTAATCAGATTACAGTAACACATTACAAGTAATGCATTACTGCCCATCTCTGGTCCCAAAGCCTCAAGCGTTTGAAACCCAGACTGATGACAGATGTCAGTGACTTTGTTTCTCATCTGTTCTTGAGTTTCTTTAGATAATTTCATGATGTGTTGATCTTTTAGCTTGCTTCACTTTGTCAGACTGATCTATTTAAGTGATTTGAAACACTGCAGCAAGAGTCCTGACAGGGACTAGAAAGAGAGAGCATAATTCTCCTATATCGGCTTCTCTTCATTGGCTCCCTATTAAATCCAGAATGAAATTTAAAATCCTGCTCCTCACATGAATAATCAGGCCCCATCTTATCTTAATAACCTTATAGTACCATATCACCCCATTAGAGCACTTCACTCAGCCTGCAGGCTCATTTGTGGTTCCCAGAGTATTTACAAGCAGAATCGAAGGCAGACCCTTCAGCTTTCAGGCCCCTCTGCTGTGGACCAAGCTTCCAGTTTGGATTCAGGAGACAGACGCCCTCTCTACTTTTTAGGTTGAGGCTTAAAACTTTACTTTTGCTAAAGCATATACTGGACTTAGGACTAAATTGATTTCTTGATTAATCAGGACTGGATGTGACTAGTGACATGAAATTCAGCTTTCCTGGTTACTCAATGAAATCAGTGAAATCATAATTTAAAAACTGCATTTTGTATTTACTCAAGTTGTCTTTGTCTAAGATTAGAATTTGTTTGATCATCTAGAAACATGTGAGTGTGACAAATATCCAAAAAAGTAAGAAATCAGGAAGGGGTCAAAAACTTTTTATCCACAATGTATCCAAAACTCTTTAGTCCTTTTTTTCCCCCTGGAAAAACAAAAATGGGACATTTTGAAAACAAATCCATGGAGGGTTTTTTTTTTATTATTTTTTAATATCCTCGAGTAACCACCTGGAACACTTTGACTCAAGAAGACACAACATAGTGGAAGCAGATTGTATTTATCATCAGTACCTTATTTTTCGTTTCTATTCTCCAATCATCACAACTTCTCATGACCTTGTGACCTCAATGTTCAGGTGGTGGTAGTGGTGGTGGGGAGGGGGAGGGGGCTTACCAAGGCTGATACAGTGAAGTCTCATCACTGGCTGTTTTCTTTTGTTTTATCAAATTAGGATCGAGCTGCCAATCACAGAACACAGGCTTTTCAAAGCAGCTCGCAGAGAGCACATCAAGTACATGTTCTGTTCCTTCCCAAGGCAAAATCAGATCTTTTTGAGACAACAGCACACATTTAAGGTAGAAATAACTATTCTATGTAACAATAAAAATAAAAATATATATCATAGGACTGGATAATGGGTCTAGAATGCTCTTTATTTTATATTAAATTGAAAGCTAGTCCACTTATGAACTTACTTTATTTCACAGTTTTCATTTAAGAAATCATGCTTTACTTGTTCAGTCCTTTGATTGCTCGTTATTAATTAATTACTCATTTAAAGAAAAATCAGGGAATTAAATAACACTATTCAAAATAAAATACATTTAAACATTGTAAAAGTGACCTCACTGTCTGCAAGATTTGTTTCCTCAAACTAAGAAACCTGGAAATTCATGTCCACCATCAAGTCCCCAGTTCATTTATTTATGCCACCTCTGTGTGATTCCCATTGGCTGACAACCTACGTATCTGTGACACAGTGAAAACCAATCCGCCATAACTTTCCATCAGAGGTCCGGGAGGGGAAAACTCATGACAACCAAATGGCATAATGTTACCAAAGTCAGAGGCAGTTCATGAAGTATTCAGCAGGTAACCAGTGTAAGCTGCCATCTGTGACCAGTTCTGTGTTTACCATCACAAAAACAAAACAGCATCACGGGATGGGGAACACCTCGTACTTAACCACATGTTTTATACCTTGTTACAAACAAACAACCGATATCTGGGACACACATAAAAGAACTGCAAATAAATGCAGAGAATTAATTCAAGTCTTATTTAATTTGGCCAATACATAAAGACAAAAAAGACAAAATGGCTAAGTCCCAGTGCAGTACGAGTTTAATAATTAATTGCAACAAATCATAACTGAACATTTAGTATCTTATGAATGTGGGCTTTCCAACACTTTGGTAAAAGCTCATTTTGCTCTTATATTACTTTCTGACTTGGCTTGTCTTTTCTATTTTTGCCCAAATTTCAATCCTACATTTGAGTCCCTGCAGCTCATAATGTCTGCATCCTGCAGCATCGTCTCTGTAATTCTGCTGTTCGAGTCTTCTACATAATAACACCTGCTTTCTCGAGACTGGTACTGACGTCACTGACATTTGTTTTGGGGTTCTTTTTCACAGCTTGAAGGATTTGTCTGTCATCAGCTGCAGCTGTTTTCCATGGGAGACCTGCCCTTTGTGTATTTTGTCCACAAGCGTTTTCTTTCCACTCTGCTGTACTTGTTATATCAGTTTCCTGTGTTGTGGTTCTTAATGATTTTGGTTTTTGCATCTTACAGATTAGCTGTTTTTCTGCCACCATTCACTGTTTATGGTCTTCTCTCGCCTCCATTTTCCTTCTACTGGCTCCAGTCAGCTGTCAGTCAGTGGTTAAATTACTGTAGCACAGGGTCTGATCAGCACAGCTAATTGATTGCAGTGAAACGATAAGAGATAAGTGTGAGGACCATTTTATGTAATTTCACCCTCAATTTCTGATTTCATATCCCAAAACACTTTATTAAAGGTTTACACTTTACTGATATCATTTTGCTAGTCGCTTTTTTTGCAAAGAGAGACAAAGTATTTCCCCCTAAAAATATATTATATCCCTCACTGCATAGTTGTTGTTTTTTTGTTAACCACCCTTACTGTTACTACAAAGAGATCTTTATTGCATTACCACATGAGGATCAGCTCATTTTGCAACATGTGGAGTCACACTCACAGCCACAGACGCAGTGTGACGTGTGACTCCACGCTGAGTTACACTCTTCATCAAGCAGGAGCATGCAGGGCCAGACTGGAATTGTTTAAACACTTTTTATGGGTCAACAAAACATTGAACGTTAGCATGCTTTTAACTCTTAAAAACCTTTACATAACCTTAACTACATTTTATTGTCACTATGGAGGTCCTTTAATTTTGACCAAAAAATATTAATAATAACGCAATGTTCATTAAGGTTTATTATTGGAACTAAAGTTTTTTGTTTGTTTGTTTGTTTTTGTTTGGGGGTTTTTATCTGTAGCATGTTGCTTCCACTTGCTTCCATAGATCATATTGTGGAGGAGGAACCAATGACCAGATTGGCCAGTGACAAAATAAGTGGTCTCACAGTGACTAGTTACTGGTTGTTGGCCTATGTTCATAACTTCTTAAAGACGCAATGATCTTGAATACAAGGAAATTAAAGGAGAAATGAAAAGGATCTGCAGAAGATACACAGCTATGTGATTATCATGAGTCGTAAAGTTGATGGCTGCTGATCATGGCCAGCCTATAGGTAACCAGACCACAAAACTTCCTCCAAACCATCAACGTGTCTTTTAGACCCCATTCTTACAAGTCTGCTCAAAGATGTCCTGCCATTAATAAATGCTTCAATCTTAATATGATAAACCTGTTTCTAACAATCACTTATTTACCATAGGCATTCAAGCTGGCTGTGGTTAAACCTTTACTTAAAAATTCATCACTAGACCCAGCGGTCTTAGTTAATTATAGGCCAATCTCTAACCTTCCTTTCATATCAAAAATCCTTGAAAGAGTAGTTGTCAAACAGCTAACAGATCATCTGCAGAGGAATGGTTTATTTGAAGAGTTTCAGTCAGGTTTCAGAGCTCATCACAGCACAGAAACAGCTTTAGTGAAGGTTACAAATGATCTTCTTATGGCCTCTGACAGTGGACTCATCTCTGTGCTTATCCTGCTAGACCTCAGTGCAGCGTTCGATACTGTTGAGTATAATATCCTTTTAGAGCAATTAGAGCATACTGTAGGTATTACAGATACTGCACTGCAGTGGGCTGTATCACATCTATCTAATAGACTCCAATTTGTTCATGTAAATGGAGAGTCTTCTTCACACACTAAGGTTAATTTTGGAGTTCCACAGGGTTCAGTGCTAGGACCAATTTTGTTTACATTATACATGCTTCCCATATCATTAGAAGACATAGTATACATTTTTACTGCTATGCAGATGACACCAGCTCTATCTGTCCATGAAGCCAGGTAACACACACCAATTAATTAAACTTCAGGAATGTCTTAAAGACATAAAGACCTGGATGGCCGCTAACCTTCTGCTTCTAAATTCAGATAAAACTGAAGTTATTTTACTCTGCTCTGAAAATCTTAGAAATATGGTATCTAACCAGATTCTTACTGTGGATGGCATTACCTTGGCTTCCAGTAACACTGTGAAGAACCTTGGAGTCATTTTTGACCATGATATGTCCTTAAATGCACATATTAAACACATATGTGGGACTGCTTTCTTCCATTTGCACAGTATCTCTAAAATTAGAAATATCCTGTCTCAGAGTGATGCTGAAAAACTAGTTCATGCATTTATTACTTCCAGGCTGGACTACTGTAATTCATTATTATCAGGATGTCCAAAAAACTCACTGAAAAGCCTTCAGCTAATCCAAAATGCTGCAGCAAGAGTGCTGACAGGGACTAGAAAGAGAGAGCAGATTTCTCCTGTTTTGGCTTCCCTTCATTGGCTCCCTGTTAAATCCAGAATTGAATTTAAAATCCTGCTCCTCACATACAAGGTCTTAAATAATCAGGCTCCATCTTATCTTAATGACCTTGTAGTACCATATCACCCTATTAGAGCACTTCGCTCTCGCTCTGCAGGCCTACTTGTTGTTCCTAGAGTATTTAAAAGTAGAATGGGAGGCAGAGCCTTCAGTTTTCAGGCCCCTCTTCTGTGGAACCAGCTTCCAGTTTGGATTCAGGAGACAGACACTATCTCTACTTTCAAGATTAGACTTAAAACTTTCCTTTTTGCTAAAGCATATAGTTAGGGCTGGACCAGGTGATCCTGAATCTCACTTCTCACTGTCGCCAAAGTGCTTGCTCATAGGGGATCATTTGATTGTTGGGTTTTTCTCTGTATGTATTATTGTGGGGTCGACCGTACAATATAAAGCGCCTCGAGGCGATTGTTGTTCTGATTTGGCGCTGTATAAATAAAATTGAATTGAATTGAACTGAATTCAATTTAGAGGTCTTCCTTTTACTCAGCACACAAATCATCATCATTATCTTTGGATCTGTAGACTGAGCAGCCAACTGTTTCCACCCCCTGAAGCTACTTTGCTATTCCATTGAATAATGTTTATACAGTAGTCATCAAGAACCAGTGTAATCCTCTGCTGTTGCTGTCATAAAGTCATAAAGTGAAAAGAAGTGCTTCTTTTCACTTTATGACTTACCTAACTAGAAAAAGCTGAATCAGTGACATTTACGATAACACATAACACCACAAATCCACTGCACCCAATCCCCAGAAGGTTAACCCAGACTTATCAGCTCTGTTAATTAGCCTCAGGTGCTAGTTCTTTGTATTCTGTACTTATGTATTTTTTAATGTATTTTTTGTGAAATGTAGATCTACATAACCACTCTGAAAAAATCAACCAGTGGAAAAACTTTTTAAAAGATCAATTTCCTCTAGAAAAAAAATCAAAAACAAAATCTCCCAGTCCTTTAATCACCTTTCTATAATCCTCTGATTTGCAGTAGCCTACATCAGCAGATCAACTGGGGTGACAACTACTGAGTTCTGTGATGATGCACCTGAAATACTGTGGGTGGATTTCACACTAGCCACCAGGGCAACACAGGACATAAACGTGGGTGGTGTTTCCAAGTGCATGATTTTCTTCTCAGAGAATAGAACAACTTTATAGAGAAAAAAGAAAGGGAAAAAAACGAAGGCAACGGTAAACCTATCATCTCCGAGATAACGCCCGAATTTCAGGTTATGCAACCTTAAACCACATATTTCCTCTTAGTCGCTCAAACTTCTCCTACATTCTGACAAGTTAATACTTGGTCTGAAATATTCTGCAAACAGTCAAAGTGAAAATCTTTGAGACCACATTTCAGAAAATGACATTTTATGCCACCTCCGTGTAATAGGAAAATAAATGTGAGTATCCAGATGACTGCCTTTATACCTGTTTTTAGTCGTCATGCTTTTAGGTATGAAGCTCAATTCACTTCATGGACGACATACAGTTTAGTTTGATCTCAAGATTCCAATTTAAATATATAATGAATCTCTGATCCATATTACACCTTGGCATACATTTACTGTAGACCTAACTGGACCCATGACGGCAGGTGTTACTCCCTGTAATATAATATTCATTGTTTTCATTCATTTAGTTTGCTGACATAATGGTATTATCTAAATATATCTTAAATAAAAAGCATGACAAAACAATATTTCTGTCTGATTTCTCTCTCGTCGAGGATGTATGTAAATTTCATCGCACCGCTCTGGGAGGTCGAATGGTGGATGTCGCTCAAAACGACGACCTTGAACCAGAAACCTTGCTATCTGCACGCCATGCCCCCTAAATTCAGTCTGTATTTTTTTTAAATAAATTGCAAAAAATAAAAAAATACATGTACGATCCAAATACATATCCAGTCAGAGAAAATCCGCGTTTATAAACAGAGGCACATTGCTTTTTTGTCCTTAAGCCAGCCCCTTTCTGCCGGATTAGTAGTAGTGGAGTGTACCAAGTGGCAAACGGGGGGAGGAAGAGGGTACAAATATGCTTATTTCAACTAAATAGGAACGGTGTAAGCATGCGTGGCGTGTAGTGTGACATAGATATGTGATATAAGCTATATAAAGTTAAATATTAAGTAAATAAAGAGTTGCCTACTGACGGTCACGAGTGAGTTGGAGGCGGAGAAACCCCCCCACCCATTCCGCCCCCCTCCTTTCCTTTCTGAGCGGCGCTCTACTGTGTGAGCCAGACAAGTGAAGCGCAGGAGACCGAAGCGCCGCTCTACACACCGGCTGAGATACAAACTGGTGATAATGTCTTCCCCGTGCATGTGCTCTCACAATTTCATTCCTTGAGACGAGTCATTTCAGAAGATTGCTATTCCGCGAAGGTGAGTACCATCCTCGGCATCTCCAGCAGGGATAAACAGGCTGATGGTAAAGGCAAGGCGTGATACATTGAGAGTATAGGGTGGATTGAGGTACCCTGATGTGGATGACCGATGAATGATGAAACACTCCTCAGCGATGACATGACGGCTGTGAGCGGGAGGGAGGAAATGAATTAACGAGGACAACGCCACATGGCACAAGTGACACCGGTTGGGTTGATAATACATTTTCTTCTATTTTTTAATCTATTGCTTCATCCGCTTTGGTGTGTCATGTTAACCCAACAGGCCGAGCCATGTGCATACAAAAAAAGATACCACAGAATGAGTCATTCTCCTTCTAGACGCACTCATATGTTTAATATTTGTAATAAGTGCTCTGCTATTAAACGATTAATATGAACAGAGGCGAGGCTTGCGCAGCATCGTTGCTCGTTTTTGGACGCCGCGTTGTGCTCACTGCATTATGAAACGATGGCCTTTGCCTCATTCAAACCAGGCTAATCTGGAAGCACTGAAAGAAATCTATTAATCTCTTAATCCTCTGTGTGGTGAAAGGCGGGAGACACGCAGTGCTTCGTGGTCGCAACGCCCCTCGTCGTGCTGGGGATATTTTTTGCGCCTCTGACAGTTTAAATGAAAATGTTCGAGGATGGATTTGAGCTTGATGTGAAGCCTCCCTGAAAGGATGCTCACATTTAGGAGTCAAGGATGCTGCGCACCTTAATCAGCCTTTAGGTGGTCGGCACACCCTTGATTCTCTTCCAGTGCTGCCGGTACTAAGCGTCATTAAATGTTAATGCACCGTGATGAAGCTCTTTTATAGGAGAGAAAAGTGTAATTTGGGAAGCTCATATGCTTTTATATTTGAAGGCTTTCCCCATCAGGTAAAAGGAGGGAATGTTTGGGTTTGTATGCAAATCGCTTTGCCTGTTCAATTATTCAGGGGGCTTGAAACGGGATAGCCTCTGTATCCCAGTGTGTCACTGTCCTAGGCAGCGTGCTCAACCAGCTAAATGCTCCAGGCCCATTTTTTTGGTCCAGAACAAGCACTGAGAATAAAATCCCATTCACTGATTTCGGTGCCCTTTCCAGTCATGTGATATCCATGTGAGGAATAAATCAGCATCCCTCAGATGGAGAAGTAATTCTCTCTACAGTGTAAATTCGAGTAAGATGCTGAGGGATAAGGAGTAAGGTTAAAAAAGTAGTTTATTTCATGTGAAATATATAAATGGAGTCAAACTGAAATCAAATCACCCAAAGGTAAACCAAATAAAGGTTTACCTTTGGGTTTAGTTAGTTTAGTAAGTTCATTTCTGGTCATCTCTTGTCAAAGTTATTTTCGCATTTTAGGAAGGAAATAAGTACCTGAAACTATGTAAAAAATAAAGACAGGTTTTCACTTTCATTGGCTGTTTACCCTTTGCTGTGTTCCTATCTCTCCCCCGCAGATATATGGTGATAATGAGGAAATAAACCTCTACAAACTTTGTCAAAGCCCGCTGGCCGTTGAACCCAGAATACTTTCAAACTTGTGCCGTTGCGCAGAGTTCTTTTCACACGCCGGCTCTGTCCCACCAGCCCTCCAGCCAAGAAGACGTTCCACCCTTTCGCCCTTGTTTGCTTTATCAAATGCCCAAAAACAGCAAGGCCGTCAAGAGAGAGCTTGACGACGATGTCACGGAGTCTGTCAGAGATCTGCTTTCCAACGAGGACGCCTGTGATGATTCCTTCAAGAAGAGCTCGCTGATCGTCAACAACCATGAAGGCGAAGGGAAAGAGTGCGATGTGGAGGAAGGAGGGTCAGATGCCGAGGAGGAGGAACGACCGGCCTGGAACAGCAAGCTCCAGTACATCCTGGCCCAGGTTGGCTTCTCTGTAGGCCTGGGCAACGTCTGGAGATTCCCCTACCTGTGTCAGAAGAATGGGGGGGGTGAGTCTCAGCTAGCATCACACACACATAGTAAGAGCGTATAACTGATGGGTAGCACCATGTTAAGCATGATAACAAAAGGAACAAAGGCCAAGACACAAGGGGACAAAAGGAGTTCCGTGTTTTCCGTGGTAATTAAAAGTGTTCGTAGATCCGGGATGTGATATTCTTGGGTAGAAGCCAAGTCTAGCATCTACATGTGCATGTTTTTACAGAGGATAAAAAATAGTTAAAGAAGATGTGTTTGATTTGGTTGTTTTTTTGTTCATCCTTGCTGAGAAACCAGAAGTATCACCTTCCACTTTTGTTTCTTTGCAGACACTCTGAATGGGCTTTAAATGGCGTCATGACTTCATGAAATTACCATTTTACAGTGAACGTGTTGTACTCTGTGTTTACCATGTGGGTGCAGAGTCCCGTGATGTGTCCATCAAAACTAGACTCGGCTGTGAGCTTCACCGCAGACAGAATGTTAATGCGACTGCCTTGTTACGTCTGTGATTTCATAGAACATACAAGAGCAAATAACCAAACACAGAACCTCTGACACTGCTTTCAATATACAGGAAATAATTCTAAGAAGAGCGTGATGCTTCGGATTATAGTTTATGATAACCACGTTTCCTACAATGCGGTCTGCTCTACTTGATTGACTCCTCGCAGACAATTGTTGTGTCTCTAGTCTAACGTGTGTATGTGTGTGTGTCCTGATAAGGTGTTGCATGGAGATTATGTAAAGCTACTGAGTGTCTCTGGAAAGCTGATTAAATAAACAGGTTGGCCAGACAGGATAGAAACTCCGTCCAGGTTTATTACTACACTGAAGATCTGAATGATCTGTGTAGACTCGGGGCAAACAACATTTCCCCAAACTAGGAAAAGTAATCCTCATCATGATCATAAATGGCTATTAATATATAAGTTAATAAAAAATCATGTGTTAGGCAAATTACATTAGTTATTAATGTGCTATTATGTGAAAAACACCTCATAATTGCTTGCTTGTTAGGGACTATGATAACTTGTGAGTGCATGTAGAGTTAAAGAGTAATGACGTCCACTCTCTGAGTAGAAAGAAAGCGTTTTGCACAGGTCAAACCCAGGACTTTAACCTGGGAGACTGGGGTTTGTGCCCAACACTATACACAACTCCAGGTTTAAAAAAGAGGGGGAAATGTAAGTTTTCTGCAGTTTATTAAAAGGAAAATTTGAATATTAATTCCTCAAGTCGCTCCCACTTCTGAGTCACAGGTAGGTGGTTTAGGGGGAGGTCAGTAGATGCAGAATCTTTGAGAAATGTGTGGTTGATGAAGACGTGTCACTACAGTGGAGTCTGAAATACTCCACTGTAGTGACACGTCTTCAGAAAAAGAGGCCCGGCTCTTTATTGGTATAGAATACCACCTTGAATCATGTTCTTAGAAGTGTGTATATAATTGGCATGAGATAGTGTGCATGTGTGCTCAGGGACGTTCAGAAAAATTACCACCTCTCACAGACTGTCATGCTTTCAGGTCTGTTTTAAACGGCTCTGGTCACCCTGCTGTGTTCCACTGTAATTAGATTAAAATGGGGGCTGAAACCGGTGTGTGTGCGTGCGTGTGTGTGTGTGTTATATTGTTATGTCTGTGAGGACCAGTGAGTGAGTTTTGAACCCACTTGGGAGCAGAAGCTTTAGTAAAGGAAAGGGTCTTTTGCTCATCTTTCTCTTTTAGCTCTGAACATCAAATTTAGAGGACAACATTTTTTCTTTTATGTTCTGCACCAACCAAATGTGTATTATAAAATAGAACAGCTATCACCATCTTGTTTTTTGAGCCAGAACGAATCATAATTTGATTAGTAGGTGGAGTGCTAACTTAGCAGCTAACGCTAGCAAGTTTGGTTAGCAAGGTACATTCAGAGACTATATTTTTATGTATCTGCTAATTAGTGCTAATAAACAAATTACAGATGAAATTCTATCATTTTGTTTAGAAAGGTAAGGTGCCATTTGATTTCTGTGTCTACAGGCTGTTGGTAGAATTAGCTGAGCAGAAATCCAGAGTTGAATTAGCTTAGGTGACGCTAACTGACCATTAGCAAATGAGATGGTACCTACCTGTCACTAAAAACAGACAGCTAACTCATAAAAGCATAAATATAAGCCTCTATTAAATGTAAACAGGTAAGTTCTAAAAACCCTTTGTATAGCAATTCTGTGTGTCTTTATGACTTTTGCAGTCTGTTTTCATTTCTCACCTTCCCTTTGGAGATCATGTACACAATGTTCCAGGAACACTTTCAAGCCCAGTGTTAGGCTTATATAAACAAGCAGGGAAAATGCATGTAGTCAGCTTGTGTTTTGCCTTTTAGCTCTAGTAAATCATAAATCAAGTCAAACAGATTTAGTGGTGGATAGATTGTTAGGTATTTCTAGTAGTGTGTAATAATGCAAGTAATCCATATCTCTTGGTACCGAACAGGAAGTGAATTGCTGCGTGCCTGATAACTGGCTAAACCAGATATTTCATTTCACTTACTGCTGGGACTGAGGAGGACTGTGAAACGTTTTTAAAGAAGGAAAAAACAAAAGCTGCACTCTTGTTGGGCTGTTTGCTTTCTCAAAGTGCCATCAAAGTGTCTGAATATCCCAGGGAGACTGTTGAAGTTCTTAAAAGACAATGGAGACCAGAGGGAGGGTTTTGATGTTGTCAAAGCCCAAAATAAACTGCGTATTCTGTAGCAGAATTAGATATTATATTAATAGAAATTACTAAGTATGTTGTACACACACACATGTGTAAAAAGCATAGAAACACACACATATTAATTTCTCGTGTGTGACCACTCCCATTAAGGGAGGACTCAGGAAAGGATGTGAATGAATGTCCTGCCAGATAAAACAATGAGCTCTGTTGCAAAAGAGATGAAACCAGTTTTTAAAATAATAAACCCATTGCGGTGCGGCGCTGTTGTCAATGACTCACAGCAAGCCTCACACTACGCCGACTCACCAGTGTTTACGTTTGATGTGGCTCAGACTTATGATTGGTACCGTGTCACAGAGGGGGCTTTTCTCTTCTTCTTCGTTGCTTTAGTTGCACCCTGGAAATGATGCAATTGATTTTAATATATATCAGTGGTTGAGGGCAGACAGGAAGTTTCATTTCACGTGCGAAAAAGCGAAACAACCCCACAGGAGCACAGTTCCTTTCCGTTTCCTCTCAGGAAAATAAAACGGCTCATTATTTCCAAAATCTAGCTTTGGGTTCTCTTTTTGTCCTGAAGTTGTTGTGCGCTTGGCAGTCTCGGTGCTCACAGGAGATGCGGCATCCTGTATTTTACCGTACCACACTATTACACCAGTTAATGTTGGTTATTCACCCAGAAACCTTAATTCTAGAGAGAAATGCTATATTTGCCACTGTAATTTAGGTAATTTTAGACTTCAGTATCTTTTCTGGTTTCCATAATGATTTGATTGCACTATTGTACGCTCCATAGGGCCCTGTTAGGTAGAAGCCCATCAAGGCAGCACGTGTGTGTAGTCGTTTGGATCTGATTGTGTGTTTAATTTGCTGTTTAGGTGAATGTGTCACCATCAGGGAGATGTTATGTTGTTGTATAGTTAAAGTTTAGAAAACAGCTGTCTGTTGGTGTGATTTTCTAGCCAGAATGGGGCAAAGGGTAAGATTTTAAAAAGCTGATGTTTAAGTGTTGTCACCACATGTTTGTTAACTGCTTTCAGGAACTCAAATGTTAGTGCCTCACTGTTATGTGATTTGACAGTTTACTCTTCTTTTTGCATCCTTCATTTAACCTGCTCTTCATATTGTTTTGATTGGCAGGAGCATATCTGGTGCCCTATCTCATCCTGCTCATATTGATTGGGATTCCGCTGTTCTTCCTGGAGCTTGCGGTGGGACAGCGAATCCGTAGGGGCAGCATCGGTGTGTGGAACTACATCAGCCCTCGGCTGGGGGGGATTGGCTTTGCCAGCTGTGTGGTGAGTGAGACACAGGGGTCCTGTCTGAACATGGTTAAAACATTGTGTATAAACAGTATGGTGGTATATTAGCATACTGTTGGTTGTATTGATTCTCACACTGAGCTGTTAAGTCACTGCAGGTAGGGAAAAATATGGAGTGACAATAATTTGAAGAAAAGGAAAATTGTGGGGTGGGGAGTCTTTACTAATTTAGCCTCTATTTTGTGGCTAAATGTTGTGTTTCACACTGTTTATGATTTCAGTTGTGTGTCTGAAGTTGACTTTGTTCTCTCGCCTGTAGGTGTGCTTCTTTGTGGCTCTCTACTACAATGTCATCATCAGCTGGAGTCTCTTCTACTTCTCCCAGTCCTTCCAGCAACCTCTGCCATGGCACGAGTGCCCCCTCGTGAAGAACAAGACCAGTACATGTAAGACGCAATTTAGTAACGGCAGTATTCGGCAGGCTTCTTAAGGTCTTTGTGCCGCTTGGAAATGATCTTCAGTAAATACGTCCATGATGAGCGCTATGTTTTTTGTCCATAGATGTGGTGCCAGAGTGTGAGAAAAGCTCAGCAACCACCTACTACTGGTACCGCGAGGCCCTGGACATCTCTGACAGCATCTCTGAGAGCGGAGGGCTGAATTGGAAGATGACCGTGTGTCTGCTGGTTGCCTGGTCCATGGTTTGCCTTGCCATGATCAAGGGAATCCAGTCTTCTGGGAAGGTACGCATAATTTAAAACAGTTAATTTAAGATAGGGAGAAAAGATACCAGTAGAAAATAAGAGAGAAGAAGAGACAGATGGAACAAAACAGGAAGAAATCAGCACCTGCTAGGACTCTTGCACTGTGGAAAATGGAGAATAGTAAGCGAAACAAAAGGATTGTGCTTGCAGAATGTTTTGGAAAGTCTTTTCACACACAATTAGCTCTCTTCAACAGGCACTGACCGCAGTAATGTGCCTTGACAAATTTTTCTAATGATACAGCCTGAAATATGATTTTCAGAGCCCATGTGATCTTTTGTAGGATTTCTGGCTTAGCTGACTTTAGCTTAGTGTAACAAAGCTGACAGTAGCGTGACCAGCATCCGGAAGGATTAGCCCCTGGATAAAGGTTGTCATTTGCTTGTTCCTCGCTTTCTTTTAACAGGTGATCGTTATCATTCCACACTTTCACTATCATATGACAAGTATTAGCTGGTGTACTCTTGGGGTCAGAGTCAAGCCTCTGCTAACTGTGCTGTACAAATAGTCCCAAAACGAGCTTTGATGTTGTGCGAGTTATAAACTGGGTGTAGGGTCAAAATTAATACGGTAGATGTGAACGATATTTTTTTATGTAGTGGAGTAAGGCCTTTTAGTGAAGGCCTATTAAGTTGACTCAACCTCAGACTTTCTTATCACGCTCTGCAGTCTTATTGGGCTTTTGAGCCTCTTTTAGGTCATTGTTTTTGGTTTTACAGCACTTTTATTAAGTGCTGCAATCTCACCTTCATTCACCAACATCTGCAGGCAGCAAAAAGACTTTGGCAAACCCAGCGGCTCATTTAGAGTATTCTGATTACAGTCTTACTGTATCTTATTAGACTATAAGTGATGGGATCTAGCAAGCAATTTTTAATTAAAGATGAGTTCATTTAAAATATAATGAAATCAGATAAAGATAAGGACTACAAACAAACTCAGGTATGAAAATATTGGTAAATTGCTGGTTTGTGTGTGAAACATTCGTGCTTGCAGTTTGCGCTCACATTTGTGCTTACACACTGTTAGCAAATGAGAGCCATTGTTCTCAGGTCCCCCCAAGTCTTATCCCAGCGAGTAGCAGCAGTCTACTGCATGCTTGGCTTTGCATTCCCCCCAGCAGAGACGCACAAAACAAGATGGATGCCGTGTCCAGCAGAAGTCCTTTAATCTTGGACCGCTGTCGGCGGTGATTTGCAACGCTGGTCTCTTTTCTGCTGTCTGCCACACCCTGCTGCCTGGCAAGAATTCTCACCTATAAATACAATCAGTGTTTCACTAGCGCTGCGTCATCGGAGGGGATTTATGCATTAGCACAAAACAGTCAGACCCTTATACTGTTATCAATGAAATAAAATAAATTACAGAAAGAAACACATAAATACTCATTTTTGGAGGTAATCAGGGCCACCCAAGCTGTCAGTTAGTTGTACAGTTTGAGCCAGATGGCTGTCCTACAACCACCAGCTGGGTCTGAAAGGCCCTTTTTAGTTGTCCAGCAGAGAGACTGTGCACAAACTTTCCCTCCGAGGAGCCAGCTAAGTGTCTTAGAAGTTTAATCAGCGGCACATGATACAAAAGAATATTAATGCCCTCTCTGCTAATGTTCACACAAAAGACTTGTCCGAGGAATATCCCTGCCACAATCTGCGTCTCTGCCCCATTTGTGTGTGTGTGTGTGTGTGTGTGTGTGGGCATGAAAGGGATCTAAACCTTTGGTTACCATGGTTATACACACTCTTTTGGCTTGACTTGATTGTCAAGAGCGTGGTGAAAAAAAGAGATGATAAAAGATAGACTTGAACTGATAAAATAACAGAACTTTGAAAGCTTTTGTTTTCTTATACTTTTATGGCAACTTATGTGTCACGTTTTAAATGTTAAATGTTAAGATTACTGATAAATCTTGTTTAAAAAAATTACTTTATTACTTTACAGTCAGGCTTTCTTGTAATGACGTCAGAGAAATTTATCAGTTCATGTAGAGAACAGTGAAGTTCCCAGAACTTAACCGTTGCAAGAAGAACCTTCTATCTGTAACAATACATGAGCCTTCAGAGAAAAACACCCCTTTTCAAAGACCATAAGACCGAGGTTACAAAGGAGCAGCCTGCTTGGCTTTGTGACGACCAAGGCTGCATTTCAGTTCAGCAAAGTGCTAAAAAGAGTTACAGCTGAAAAAGAGGAGAAACCAACTGAAGAAATGAACTCAGCTTATCACATTGACTTTATGTAAGGGTTCTTCACTTGAGAAACATTTAACTCAATAAATGTATAAATATATTTGATTATATATGTTGCTTTAAATTCTATTTGGGTTCTCCTGAAATTTGAAACGTATCATATCACACAAAAAAAAACTTTGTGTCCGTGCTTTAAAAATGAAGGAAGGTAAACATTTGTGGTCTTTACATATTCTACAGGGACGTCCTGTATATATAATAAATATACTACTCAAAAAATAAATAGAGAGTTAAATAAACAAGAAGTTCATATTTTGTGAAATACATTTTCAATCTTAGTTTTAAATCCATCTCTCAGTACATTATCTTAATCTCTTAGAAAACCCAAACATCTTCTGTGGGTAGTTTTCCATTTCTTTTCACTGGTTTTTTTCAGTGGCAGAACACATTCCACCCCCTACCCCACCCACTCCCACCCCCACCTCCAATATATGCATGACATTATCATCAGTGTCACCATGGTGCAATTGACTGAAGTTGACCGAGCAATCGTGGCACGCACTGTTGCTACAGTCCTGCGTGTCCATGAGAGCACCATCTCTGATCTGATCGTTCATGGTAAAAATGTGAGTCGACAGAGACACCGAGATGAGGTCCTCCAACCTGTACTTTTGCACTTCTCGTGGCAGTGTCTGTCCCTCTGGCAGTTTCAGCCTCCACACTGCCAGAGCACCACAGGCCTTTCTGAATCAAGAGCATATCCAGACTTCCTTGACCAGTGTTTTTGTCCCAATATGTCTCCAACTGAGCATGCGTGGGACGTGCTGGGTCGATGTGTTTATTAGTGAAATCCACAACCAATGACCGTTGCGTAGCGGCAGGCTGATCCAGGAATGGTCAGCAATTCTTCAACAACAGATGCGGTCCGTGTGCAGATGGGCAACAGCTTGCATCTGCAGAGGAGGCTATACCTCGTACTAAATGATTGGCTATAAAATCTATTTAAAACACAAAACTTGCTTCTTGTTTGTTTTTTGTTTTTTTACTATTTTAAAATTAAAGCTTGAGGAGAAATTCATTAAATGCCAGAGACCTTGATTAAAGAGGACCTACCATGCTGTTCCATATTTTTATCTTATATATATACACCGCTACAGTCATGAAACGTCATGGTAAAAATGGCCAATATTTTAAATAAGGAGATCGGTTTATCTGTAATTCCCGTGAAACCTTCCAGACTTCTCTGGTGCCCATTTCTGGGAAGTTTCTTCTGTCGTCGGCTGTTTATGATGTCAGGCAGAAGACAGCCAATCAGAAGAAAGTTAGCTGGAAGGCAGGCTGGCTATAAAGGGGAAGGACCTAGATAGTAATGTCTCTGAATCACTGACTGTGCTCATGACTCAATCCCAAACTATCTCCCGGTGTCTGCACCCACACCCTACAGGATCTGTAAACTATCTGGCTCAGGGTTTCATCCCGTTTATAGTCTTTAAGCGCCAACTTGTCTATCCGGTTAATGATATGTAGGTTTGAGGGGGAAGGGGCACTTAAGCCCACCCACAAATTAGTGTGATGTGATGCCACGATCACATAAAATAATAAATGTTCAGACTACATCCCTCAGCTGCAAACTGAAATTCTTCACGAGATGTTTGGTCCCTGCTTTGAATGCTTGAATAAATTCGATTTTAAAGAAAGTACAGCAATAGAAGAAAAACATGTTTTTACTTATTATCAGCTCTCAGCAGATCTTCACTCTCTTTTCTGAACAGTTTGATGTTCCTGTCAAACGACCACGATCAGCACCGCATAGAAAGTCAGGCAGTGAGATCACGCTGCATTTGTTTACTCATTTTAATTTGTTTGACAGTTTTTCCAAAGATACGTGCCCTGTGTGATGTGGAAAACACTTGCGTTTGCTTGCAGGTGATGTACTTCAGCTCCCTCTTCCCGTACGTTGTGCTGGTTTGCTTCCTGGTTCGGTCGCTCCTCCTGAAGGGCTCCATGGATGGGATCCGTCACATGTTCACACCCAAGGTAAAGATCCTCTCAAGTGTAGGATTACCTTTTTGTTATTATGATGTTTGGACTTGATGATGCTGTATAATTAAAGTATCATATATTTAAAAATACATCATTTCGAGCTAATTTTCCCTTTAATACTACACTTCAGAATGAAAGTATTTTACTTTATACTACAAAATCACCTTTTCACACATCACAAATGTTCTTATTGACAACATTAGCTTCTTCACTAACACAATGGTGTTTAAATATTAAATGCTCCTTATTTGTGTTCCTTGACTTCAGTAGTCGTTTGACTTCTGACAGCAAACAGAAAAAGAAGTAGAAAAGAAGTTTGAAACGCAGTGTTTGGAGCAGTATGTAGTACATTTTTTTCACATGAATATGACAGAAAATAAGGAAAAATATAATAGGTCTCCTTTAATGGATCGTATGATAGAACCATATAATACTGAACAGGACTGTAGAGGATTGTTCGCATCATGAGTACTTTCATACTTTAATCCATTTAGATGATAGTACTGGCTTTATACTTAGACATGAGTTGAATAGTGCTCAGGTCAGAATGCCCTTATTTCTGCTTCTGTTTATTCACTGTTGAAATCGCTGTTGAATTAAACTGTGTCTGAACTCAAAAAGAACTCCGCACTGTGATAGGCTGGCTCCTCAGCAGCAACTGGCCAATGGCATGTCAGGCTGCAGATGAATGTCACCATGGAAACAGGAGTTACTGAGTTTTTACGTAACCATCCAAGTGCAGACACTGGCAGCAGTGCATGTCTGTGTTGCATGTCTTCTCGCCTCGTCGCTGACACTTGCGTTCTGCCACCATCTTTCATGTACCTGATACGTGTGCTCATGAATAAATATGTAAAAGGAATATTATGCAATTAATAAAACAAACACTGTTGGCTGTCAGCGAGAAGCTGTTGCGTTTGAATCGGCTGGCTTTCTGTGCAGAGATTGTGTCGTTATGGTTACATAGGTTCTCTCCAGGTGCAAAGAGGTGCATGTTTGGTTAATTGGTTATTCCAAATTGGCTGCAGCTGTTGATGTGAATGGTTAGCCCTTCAATAGACCGACAACGGTCGTGTCCAAATTCATGGGCTACATTCTCCCGAGGACCCGGCCTTCGCGGTCTACGTGGGCCGGGTCCTCAGAAGATCGGGTAGGCCGGAAGTAAACGGCCGTGAAATTGGACGGTCTAGCCTTCTGATTAGCGTCACCGCTGTCTCGGTGGAGTTTAATAAACTCAGCCGTCTGCTCCTTGCTGTCTAAAATATAACAGGACACTGGAGTAAACTCTCGGCCATCTCACACTTCTGTTTAATCAGTTTTCTGTTTGACGTTTAGTCAGCTGTGTAAAAACCAAGGAGGAACCCACCCGGGGGATTAATAAAGTTTTATTTTATCTAATCTAATCTAATAACTTTAATCTCAGCCAAACCGATTTACTCACGAACAAACAAAACACTGAAAAAAAGCCCAACAATAACATTTTTAGGTTGTCTAAGTGACTTATATATTACGTTTGTCACGGCCGGGCGGGTTACACACAGTAATTCGGCGTGCCCGTGTGGCGTGTTGGCTAGACCCAAGCGCGGCGAAGGCTAGCGGTGGGTTTGGAGCAGGCACGCAGTTATTCTAGTAACGATCAGTGCACGAAGCGTGGCTTCGGAACGGTCGTTACCGACAGAGAGCGAGCGGAGCCGGGAAGAGAAAAAGGATTGAAGGGATAATCACTCACGGTTGCTGAATCAGGCGGAGACTGACGTCGGCAGAGTTTCGGAGCTCCTGACACGAAGAGAATGATGTCTGGCGTCTCTCTTTTAACCCCGGCCCCGTGATCAGCTGATCACAGCTGATCACCGGCTGACAACGTTTAACCCGAGCAGCGAAAGTCCGCGGTGATCTGAAAATGATGTGCCGGGAGTTGTGCCATTCTCGGCCGCATCAGTAACCCTCGAGCTCCCGGCTAGCTATCGAGCTGGTGGGTAGCAGACGTCTCCGAAAACGTCGAAGCACTTTAGCAAAGATGCGATATCTTGATAAACCGAGCAGATATTTGATGTTTACACAACTACTTTCTCGCCTGAAAATATGTTAAAAGTTTATTTTGTGACCCAGAAAGATTAATAAGAGTAATTTTAAAACTTAGTAGCGGCCGCCATTAGCCGGAAACTGGAGCTTGGCTGGGCCGCGCTATGAATTCTGGGATATGGTGGGCCACGAAGGACACACCCGACCCATCCTTCAAATTCGGAAAAAGGAGCACGCATTTGTCGGCTGCATTCGGAGGGGTCTACGAATTTGGACAGCCTTCGGCGCGTCGCTGTGACGTAATCGGTCTACAAATGCGGCCTCAGGAGAATGCAGCCCATGAATTTGGACACGACAAACCTCTCCAAGGATTACCTGGTCTCAGCTGAGATGGTCTCCAGCCTATCAGCAGAGTTGAAAACTTTAAAACATAACTTATGGTAGATGACAGTGATGTGGTGTTTTATGACACTCATCAGTCTGTTCTCCTCCCAGAAAAATTGCCAAAATGACTGAACATTTCTTTCACCAATATATATTATTTCCACAAGAAAGCAGTACAATCAGGTTTTTACAGAAATCACAAATATATGACTAAGAACTACATTAATCTTTCATTTACTTTGACAACATGTCAGCTATCATTGCCAGTTATTGCAAATGCTTGATTGAAGCTTCATCATTTGGTATATTTTGTGACGTTACATTGGGGATGTCATTGCACATCCATTTATATTGTAATAGGTGTTTAGAGCTAAGACTTAATTCAAATCTGTTCGTTTTCAGCTGGAGATCATGCTGGAGGCCAAGGTCTGGCGTGAGGCAGCCACGCAGGTCTTTTTCGCGCTGGGTCTCGGGTTCGGTGGCGTCATTGCCTTCTCCAGCTACAACAAGCGCGACAACAACTGCCACTTTGATGCCGTCTTGGTGTCTTTTATCAATTTCTTCACTTCTGTGCTGGCCACCCTGGTGGTGTTTGCCGTGTTGGGCTTCAAAGCCAATATCATGAACAGCAAATGTGTTGCAATGTGAGTATAAGACTCTAACACCAACAGCAACGAGTCCATTGGTCCACTTGTTTCAGACAATACTTTTTCATACTTCAGTCTTTGAATGTGGTATTTCTGAAGATTGTTCAAGGATGATTGATGTTTAGCTTTTTGACCACCGTTTAAATCTCTTGAGAATTTAACAATCAGCAACTTTTTTCTTTTTTTTTAGGAACACCAACAAGATTTTAACATTGTTGGGGAGCGGCATCCTTGAGCAAAACCTTATTCCCCACCCCATGAACCTTACTCAGGTTAATCAAGTCAGTGGTGAGGACTACCATAAGATGATAGATCACATCAAAGGGGTTAAGCAGGATAAGTTCGAGTCACTGGGACTGGAAGCCTGCAGCATCGAAGACGAGCTGAATAAGGTACATGGGGATAAAAGTTGTAAATGACTCCGTATTCAAGTCATTCCACATGGCCGTATGTTATTTTAAAAGTCTATAACATTTTATTGAAGATGTTTATTTTCTTTCTTGTCAAGTGTTACCCACTTTGTGAGTGTTCAGAAAGATGGGTTTATTTGAAATTACATAAGTAAATAATTTAAGCTAACGGCTGCAAACAGAGCAAGTGGTATTCTTCCCAAGCCAACCTCAAACTTGCCTTTACCCACACCTTATCAGGTATAGACTATTAGCAGTTAAACCAAGACAACATCCAAAGACTCGAGAATTGACAAGGCAAGGAGGGTAAGGGTTGCAGAAGACAAAGAGTTAGACGTCTTTTACATATGTGGAATATGTGTAAAGACTGGAAAAAGGGATTGAAATAGGGAATGACCGAAGTACTTCTGGTAAGTATACTTGAACTCCAGAATTCATAAAAGTGGCAACACTTTGGGAAAGTTATCTTGCTGAAAACATTGGTATTATTTTTTTCACCATGGACCTTATACCTACAGTATTCCAAAACCTAATGGAAAAGCCCCCTTAGATTTTTGTTGGACCTCGTGGAAACCAGGATTGTGCTAACTTTTGGATCACCTACTGTAAAAGAAAAGCACATATTTCTGGCAACTCTGGTCAGGTTGGCAGTCTGTTTAATCTTCATTAAAGACAACAAAAAGAACAAATTCAAAGCAACGAGGCCTCTAAAAGTAGCTAGTGCTACACTAGCTAGCTAGGACTTTGGTGCTGTGTTTTAACCTTTCCTTCTTTTCTCCCTGACAGGCAGTACAAGGCACAGGCTTGGCTTTCATTGCCTTTACAGAGGCCATGACCCACTTCCCAGCCTCACCCTTCTGGTCCGTCATGTTCTTCCTAATGCTGGTTAACCTCGGCCTCGGCAGCATGTTTGGCACCATTGAGGGTATCCTCACCCCGCTGATAGACACATTCAAAGTCCGAAAGGAGTTTCTTACAGGTTAGAAAGATCACATGACCTGTGTTTTATCCTAATGACCATATTTAAATCAGTCCAGCTCTGTAAAAGGAAATGTTTAGACATGCTGTGTATGAAGGATAAATGGAGGCAGTAATTCAGTCTTGCAAAAGTGGATGGAAGACGATTGCAGAAGACCCGTGCAGACTTGTTTTACTCAGACGTACATCTTGTAGGAAGCAGACTGTGGCTGACTATAGCTTTGAGTTACAACTGTCCCAAATAAACCATTGCCATTAAAAACACATTGATTTTATAATGCTTTATGTTTTCTTTCTACGAGAGAAGAGCTGCTATTTAAAGCTAAATGAGTTTGACTTTACCCAAAACCAAGCTACACCCTCAAAAATATAGTTTCAGAGAGATAAGTAATAATGTAAAAACACAAATTCGATTAATAACACATGGTGGCAAAGTGGCTGTCACACTCTCAGTGAAAAGATGTAGGTTGCTGAGCCGGTCTTTTTGAGTCAGATAGCTTAGAATGGATCCCGTTCCACTTATATATACTCCACTCCAAACTCTTCTTGTAAACTGGGGAATGATGACAGTATTGAGTTTAAGCTCCATCACACATGTAATATTTATGGAGTTTTCATTTGAGACCTTTAATGTATGTCAGTATGCACAGTGACGAACTACCTGCGATCTCTCCTGCAGTGGGATGTTGCGTGTTGGCCTTCTCCATCGGTCTCCTCTTTGTTCAGCGCTCAGGGAACTACTTTGTGACCATGTTTGATGACTACTCGGCTACTTTGCCTCTGCTCATAGTGGTCATACTGGAAAACGTGGCGATCGCCTGGTTCTATGGGATCGATAAGTAAGTTCACAATATACATCATCTCCATGTTTCCTTAATATTTACTCACTTACTGCTTATGCAGAAAAAAGCTTTTTAATGGCTCTTTAAGCCATTCATTTATAGTTTTTTCTTAATGTATTTTTTTCTGCCTAAGGCAAATGGCTGTAACAAAGACTACCTACCTACAGGGCTACAGACTGTACTTGTTCCTTACATAACTTCCACATTGTCTATTTTTGTGACACTTTTTTGTTTTAAACATAATTGTTTGAATGCAACTTTAATGGCAAAAATAAGAACCACATATATAAAGCCATCCGGTGTATAAAGCGAAAACAGGAAACTATTGTGAATTCTTCATCTGATCTCACCTCCCGCTGCTTTGCTCTGTTTTCAGATTCTTTGAAGACTTGAAGGACATGCTGGGCTTTACGCCGTACCGTTTCTACTATTACATGTGGAAGTACATCACACCCATCCTGCTAATGGTCCTCCTGTGCTCCAGCTTCATTCAGCTGATAATGACGCCGCCCAGCTATAGTGCCTGGATCCAGGAAGAGGTGAGTTAATGTCTCCGGCTGGGCTTCTGAAATCAGGGATCAATGTGGGTGGAAGTTTTCCTAAATAGTAAACCTGGAACGAGTAAAAAGCAAATTCAAGAGTTCAAAGAAATGGCAAGAAAGTAGAAAACGAGCCAGGCTTTTTGGCTGATAAACAGAGGTTTAGATATCCTTTAATCTGAGGAAAATCAACAGGATACATGTCTGCCACATAGACCTTCAAGCACCAGTGCTATTAGCTTGAAACCGCTATAAAGTGGAGCACAGGTCATACTAGACAAAGTGCATCCACAAGTATTATTGCTTTAGTTAGAAAAATAGCCTTCTATTAAAAATTATGTTAATAGAGTATTGATTGTCTAAAAAAGTATATATTCTACCAATCTAGTATCACATTACTTACATTACTTCTTCTGCTAACTTCTTTCACTATAACTCGTTGCTTTTCTTGTGTTTGCCCTCCAGGCCATAGAGAAAACCTTGCGCTTCCCTCCGTGGGGCATTGTGGTCTGCATCTCTCTGGTGGTGATGGCCATCCTGCCCGTGCCCGTGGTCTTTGGCCTACGCTACTTCAACATCATCAGTGAGAACACGAGTGGCCTTTCCACTGTTTCTTACAAGAAAGGCCGCATCATCAAGGAGACCGCCCGGCCAGAGGAAGACGACGACGCTAGCCTTATTCATGGAAAGTCTCCCAGCGAGGCTCCCTCGCCGATGCCTGGCAACAGCATCTACCGCAAGCAGAGCGGCAGCGGCGGCACTGATGTGGACACCGCACCTAATGGCCGTTATGGTATCGGTTACCTGATGGCTGACATGCCAGATATGCCTGAGTCAGACTTATAGACTGACAGTGATAGTATGCCCTTCCGCAGCCATAACGGGGGGCCACTTCTCCCCCCTCAACTCTCTGCGTGCGTTTAGTTAGCTGTATTGTCGCTGTACATTTCTCTTGTACCGTATTTTCTTTGTATATATTGTAACTGCTCTCTTATTTGTTGTCTCTGAACCTTATCTGCCAGTTTCAGAGTTTTGAACTAAGTCTAATTCTGTACTAAAAGAACCTAAAAAAATCTCCATGGGGAAAACGTTAGTCTGAGGCCAGGCTCATTTCATGTCTGTGAAACTGCACTAGTACAACTGTATCCCTTAAAAGAAGGTCTAGGAATAAACACCATCCTTGTCGAATCCTTCACCGATTTGCTTGTGTGCTTCCCAAACTCATCTCCATTTCCCTCCAGTCTTTGCTCCCTTTCTTTTTGGAGAGCCAAAGAGGCCTGCTTGAATACGAATCTCCAAGAGTCAGCCAGTTCAGGTGAGAGATGTAAGAGGTGGTCAGAAAGTACCAAGCTTAGCTGCAGTGTCAATGATGAAGTAATGTCGCGAGATTAGTTTTTCTTGGCACGAGTTTGGGTCGAAAGGATGGCCTTTGAAAGCCACTCCCTTGATTGTCTGCAAGAAAAGTGTGCCTAAGTTATTTATATTTGTTTATAGAATACACGATGGCCGTTGTATATTTAAAGTATTCTGTAAATATAATATAAATATTTTAAATATATTTATCTTGTTAGTTTGGATATCAAAACAGTGTTTTTAAGGTTCAGAAGTACTCTAATTCTTTAACCCATCTTTGTTTTTTTACTCTGTAAATATTTTCTTTTCCATCAAAAAGCTTCAATTTTAATGTCTTTTCCCTCTGATTAAAGCTTAAACATAACCACACACTAGAAATCAGTTTGTTGCTTTTATTCTTGCAGTGCAATTTGAGATTATTCCCAGTATGTACAGTATCCCACTACTCAGAAAAACACATTGTTCAATGTACAACATGCGACTGGAAAAAAGTGCAAATTAACACCAAATCATTCAAATTTTCTCTACATTTCCTTCTTATAAAAAATACATTTTTCTCATCTTCTGTCTTTTTGTGAACATACTCCGTAAAGCGACACAACAAAGAGCCATCACAGTACATAAAACTGTAGTTACTTGTGTTTGGCACAATCACATTCACTTTAAACAACAGGAAATATAAATTTGAGAAAAGCAGGCAGCATTATGAGATGTTCATTTCCTGTTTACTGATGTGGCGTGATGGAGCTCAATGGTAAACGTATAAAATAAATAGTCAAATGTACACTTTGAGGGCTTTTTTTCCTTCCTTTGGCTTTCTAGTTATCTATCAGGAGCAGGTTTAGTACATATGCTCTGAAAACACAAATGAAACCTTTTGTGTCCCTTCTGACAAAGTAATTAAAGGTTCTCTTCATCTGATAAAAAGTGGTGCAAATGTGCATCATCAAGAACATCGAGAAACATTTGTTGAATTAGATTCTTTTGACCAGTTCATTACAAAGTCGTCCCCTTATTAGTGCTCTTCCAGGGTCAGTGTGCTGGAAAGTTTGAATGGCTATTAGAAACTGAGGTAACGCGCCCCTTTCAGCGTGCACTGCCGAGATACTCCTGCAGTGGGAAGTTGATCCCTTTTCAACAAACATTCTGCAAAAAAAAAAAAAAAAAAGGATTAACACAATAATCAAAACAGTTCAAAGAAAGTCTTTGAATCCTTTAAAGTGTTTCGTATTTTTGGATGACCTAAAGCATCATTAGAGATTCCAGTTAAGCCATCTGTACATCTGGTTTTTTCTTGCTTATCCAACTCTGACTGAAGGCTGTCCCAGCTGTGACAGGGCGAGAGGCGGGGCTACACCCCGGACATCTCGACAATCTGTCACAGTCTAACAGATGGACAATCATTTACACCTAGAGCCAATTCAGAAGTTTAACCTAGCATGCATGTCGCTGGGCTGTGTGAGAACACACTCAAACACCACACAGGCAAGTGGATCTGGAGCCTACACCTTGTTGCTATGAGGCCATGGTGCTAACCACCATGCTGTCCCCCGATTCTCCTGTGTGTTTGTGGGTTCTCTCTGGCATCCTCCCATAGTCCTTTTTTAATTGAGATTTTCATAAAAGTAAAAATGAAGCAATGACAGTAGCATAAAAACAAATCCATATATGAGCTGAGAAGCAGGATGTAAAAAAGTGAAAACATACAAAGTCAGTGTGCTCATTGGTGGAGCTGCTCTCTCATTTTGGCTGCGATCTGCTCTCTCTTCTCGCAGTGCTTTCTCAGGTCTTTGACCTCCACCGGGAGCATGCTGTTCCACATCGTAAGCACAGACTCTTCATCTGACAGCCGAGACAAACAAACACTTTGAACAGATGAAGAAAAAAAAACCTGCACAGCAGGATCGCCGCTTTCAAGGTCGTGTGAGAAACAATGAACCGTCGGACTCACCATTTTGATTCTTGTGCTGAGTTTGTCTTCGGCCCAACACCAGCACCACATTCTCCCTGTTAAGTGTTTCTATTAAAAAAACCAGAAAAACAGAAAACTGCAACGTTTTCACACCGACTGACACAAACAAAGAATCAATGAACTTGGTCATCAATTTTTAATTTCTTCTTTAATTCAACTCTTATTTTTGGGGGGGGCAAAATAATGTTGATGTGATATTTTTACTTTAAGCAATCTTCAATATGAACATGAAACGGCAGTGTGTGCAGGAAACACAATTTCAATCACATGTAATGTTTTAAGAGGTACTTCAACTGCCTAGTGTCCTGTTATCTGTTATCTCACAGTAACCATCAGCAGTAAGAAGATATTGGACCGCAGACGCCCTGCACATGAGCACATATCTGTGCACTGATGAGGGAGCTGTTCCACAAAATATTTTTCCACTTTTAATATACAATTTTAGACAACAACATCGAGCGACATCAGCAAGTATATAAGGTGCATAAATGTATGACGCTTCTGTTCCATTAAATGAATGCTGTGGTTGGCTTTATTATTATTACTGTAACAATACATCCACACCAACCAGGAACCGTGCGGATCTGCTAATCTGCCAGGAGAGTGGCATGAAATTAAAGGTCAAACTAAAAACAAAAAGGACCCACGTATGAGTGCAGATGCCATACAGCGGAGAGAATCACAGTGGGGCTCCATGACCTGCAGAATTTGGTGTTTGGGGAGCTCCAGTAGCAGCAGGTGGCCCCTTCTAGTGCCGATCCAGAGCATGGCGGCGCTTGGCAAGAGCAGGGCCTTCACTGTGGCCAAGGAGGGCGACGCCTCAGAGGGCAGCTCAGCTTCTCTGCCGTTCCCGCCTCTGTCACGTCTGCGGGGAACGGATGGCATTAGCTGCTGTTGTGTGGAAAACTATCTGAATTTTGAAAAACAGACTGACAACAGTCACCTGCAGTTTTCCTGCTCAGTTAATGTTCTTGCTAAGTGCTCGGTAATGTTTGGTGTCTTTTCAAAATCGCACGTTAATTTCAAACCGTGGGCTGCTCTGCATCATCTTTTACCTTTTGTTTCTGATCCCTGTGTTCTCATTCTCACTGTTTATTCAGTCAGTGTCTGCAGCTAATAATGCAAGAGATCTGCCTCTGCTGTTCCCTCTGGTTGGAGGGGGCCTGCTGTATGTCTGTATGCACTACATTCATACTCCAAAGACATGGAGTAGAAAAATACAGTTTTATTTAGTGGAAGTTAACAGTCACTGCGACTTTGTAACTGCAGAAAAATTTCCGTATGTCAGTGTGTGTCACGTGCGAGCGTACCTAATAATCTGAGCACAGTCAATACAGTCCACCATCCTCTCGCTCCTCTTGTCCCAAACCTCAACAGTTGTTGTCCTGGCTTTGCTGAGGTACACGTATTTATCCACAACCATACGATACACACACGCCTCGCTCCCCAGTGACCGCTGCTGGCTGAAGGGCGTACGCGCACACACGAACACACAAAGACACAGAATTTTGCTGTTACGCAATCAGTTGTAAAGAAGTCCAGATGAGACATTCACATGACCATTTCCAAGTGTTTTGTGTCTTTTTAAAAGACAACTCCTGAAACATTTTGATCACACTTCATACTTTCTAATCTTCATAGCACCTTGAAAACGACACTCCATTCATATATTATGTAAATGGAGCTGGAATATATCATATATATGCATTTGTTTACAGAACGAGCTGCCTGACATTCCCACACAGACTTACTGAGAAA
Organism: Mchenga conophoros; assembly: GCF_057382185.1. Taxonomy (NCBI): domain Eukaryota; kingdom Metazoa; phylum Chordata; class Actinopteri; order Cichliformes; family Cichlidae; genus Mchenga; species Mchenga conophoros. Next base: position 23,644,775 of record NC_140532.1, on the reverse strand, counting down.
AGAGGTTCGGTCTTGTGTCGATGGACTTGCAGACATCATAGTCAGTGGTGAAGGAAAGGATCTTGGATCCGCAGCCGGCCCACACAGACCTGCTGTCCAGTGAATGCACCGACTGGCCCAAACACATGACCGGAGTGTTGACGTGGCCCACACTGAGCGTTTTAACCGGTTGGCCGTTCTCCTGCTAAAAAACAAGAATTCCAGCTGATAAATGTGCACAATTAGCATGTATCAGAATATCAGCCGTTAAACAATCAAAAAAGGGCTTTTTCTTTATCCTTGAATACTTACCTTGAGCACAGAGTCCTCATAAATGCTAAGAATTCCATCTGCTGTCCCAACCAGCAAATAATTCTTTCTTTGACTAAAAACAAACAAATTTTAAAAAAGAGATCAACAGGGAACATATAGAAGTGGTTATAATACGACCTAAACCGGAACTGCAGCAGTTCACAGTGCACTTTTTCACATGCTTACGTGCGTCGAGGGTGTACGTGGAAGTACAGTGATGTGACGGCGTCGGTGACCCTTTGCAGGTGGTGCCAAGTCAACGTGTCTCGACTGTTGATGACCACTAAAGAGCCAGACTGGGTGCCTGCCACCAGCCAATCGCTGTCCTCGTTTGGGATTTGGACAGTCACGAGGCACAGGACGGGACTGGTGTCGACCTCGAATGAACCAGCCTGTGAATGCAAATTATAATTCCATGATAAGAGAATCATTTTTACAGGGATTATAATGTATGAGATCTCAAAGAAGATGTAAAGAAACAAGACGCTAAATGAATTAAATTGCATCAAACGTGTGAAATCAAAAACTTTCAATTCAGTTTCATTTATATAGCACCAAATCACAGTAACAGTTGCTTCAAGGTGTTTTATATTGTTTTTGTTTCTTTTTTTCGCCTGTCCCGTTTGGTTCTTTTGCCATCAGAATTATTGTCTAAAGGCAAAGAAAGATGCCCAACGGAAAGGTGTTTTATATTGTAAAGCAAACACCCTACACTAATACAGAGAAAACCCCAACAATCAGCTGACCCTCCTTCTGAGCAAGCACTTGATAACAGTGGGAAGGAAAAACTTCTTTTTAACAAGAAGAAACCTCCAGCAGAACAAGGTTCAGGGAGGGGCAGCCCTCTGCCACATTAACATTGTGTATCAGTACCTGTGTAGCGACCGTGTTGGTGTTCAGGTCCACAGCTGTGATGGATCCCTTCTTCTGGGTCCTGCTGCCTCCACCAAGCCAGACCCGGTGGCTGGAAGAATTGCTGTCGGCGGTGCGAGAGCTCAGAATGAAGCACTCGGCACTCAAAACCCCGGGAACCACAAGCTCCCTCATAAGACACAGCATTTCACCTGAATTCAACCTGTCAAACACCTCCACCCATAACACACACACACAGACACACACACAAAAGCCTCTTAATTGTGTATCACTCAAGTAGGACTAAAAATCATAATCGAGTTAAATTTAAATCTGCTGCTTGCACTTCTGCATTTCTGTTACATAGTATCCACTTTAATGCCACTAGGGGGCGGTGGCACCACCACCATCACCTTTCTCAGATAGAAAAGGTGAACAAGCTGGTTACACAGTCTGCGGGTCCTAACCTGAGCAGAAGTGGGTCGATCCTGTGGGCTCTCCCTCAGACATTCCTTTATTAGAACCTGAAAGCTGGGCCAAGGTGAGCAACCGTAGTGTTTTACTGGATCTGTAGAAGAAGTAATGCACACTTCAGTGAATTCTCTTTAACTTGTGAAATATATAAAACAACACATATAATGCAAATCCAATTCAAATATACTAGTATAGAAACTGAGTACTACTTTGCCTTCTTTTAAATTAATGTGGCTTTAATGTCAAGCATTTAGTTACTTGTACGTGGTCATTATTAGTACCATGTCTGAGGTGGCTCTCTTTTTCTTAACATTCACTGTCAGTGATTATAGGTGAACTGTCGCATTCCCACCTGGCAGCTTTCCCTGAACTGCAATTTCATCAAACTCGCTGGGAAACTTCATGCCGTCTAAAATGCGCTCGCCACGGGTCATCAGGTCGTAGAGCAGCAGGCCGAACGAGAACACGTCAGCCTGCTGATTATAAATCACATTACCTCGGGCGACCTCTGGAGCTCGGAAACCTGTAATCAGTTGATAACAGTATAACATCATAAAGCAGTCCAATCAAAGTGGACAAAAAAAAAACAACACAAAGACAAATATGTCTTCAAAATCTGATTTTAAAAATAATTTAATATTCTGATCGCATGATCAATGAAATAATAATTGAAAAAAAACCCCAAAAAACAGGCACTTTGGACTCTGACCTGCTGTCCCCTCAGAGCTTCTTACTCCCATGCTGCAGCAGTACTGAGCGATGCCGTAGTCTGTGATCTTGGCGATGATGTCAGAGTCGGTCTTCAGGTTGAACAGGAGGATGTTGTGAGGCTTCAGATCCCGATAGATGATCATGGCTGAGTGAAGGTACCTGATCACACAGGTTTGACAAAGAAACAGCAGGTAAGTCGATTTCTGTACTTTACACGAGCATTTAAATCTGATTTAGAGATATTTAAAGTTATTATGGTGGTTAAAATCTAAAACACAATCTTAAAATTAGTTGATGATTATGTGAAGAATTTCTTGATGCTGGGTTAAGATAACATGTCAACAGCTCTTCGTTCTACCTGAGCCCATCAGCCACCTGCAGGGCAATCCTGTGCTGGAGCTTTTGGTTGAAGCTAACGTTCTTGTTTTCGAAAAGGGAATCCAGAGAGCTGCGCAGAGCCAGCTCCATCACCAGGACCTGAGGAGTCGAGCCGGCTGCCAGCAGGGTCACCAGGCTGGGGTGACGGAGGCGGCCCAAAACGACTAATTCCTGAAAAACAGGGAGAAATGTGAATCGATGAAGGCAAAATGCATCAAAAGTTTAGCTCTGAAATGGCTGGTGACATTTGTCATTTCTTAAAGATACAAAAGACACAGAGGTCAGGTAGATGTGCAACTCTTCCTGCTGAAACAATGTATGATGTCTAATCACTGCTGAGCCACAAGGACAGTGAAAACACAGGTGTCTGGGACACAGAGATGTTAGGAAGAGGAATGTTGGGACTTTGGTAAGCAAAGTTTCAGTGGTACCTGTCTGAGGAGTCTGTAGATGTAAAGCTCAGAAGCATGCTTGTTGAATATCTTCACAGCTACGTCTTCGTTCTTATAGACGCCTCGATAGACAGTTCCAAAGCCACCGTCCCCTGTTAACAAAACCAATATGAAAGAATTAAGAAACAAAAATGAAACTAAAACAAGAAGGTTCAAAATTAAAAATGGTGCTTTTAACAATCTGCTTTTTCATAAAAAACAGAAATTATCGGGACATTACACAGCCATACCCAGTCTGTTCTCTAAAGACAGATCTACATCCAGTTCTTCACTGTCAAGTGTTGTTCCTGCAGGCTGGTCACTCAATAACAGATCAGGGGCTGTTTGAAAGACGGGAAGAGTGCAGGGCCGATTTTCTGCGCTCGCTCGCAAGAAATCTACAATCAACAAAGTTATCATTTTAGACTTCTTGAATCCATGACAGTAATACAAAACTGACCTGACTAAGGAAACAATACAAGTGCTGATGTTTTAGTGCACACACCTGTAAAAATGTCTTCCAGGGGAATCTTCCTCCACTCCTGCCCATCCTCTGGGCTGTACAGAGCCCACTTCTTCAGCAGAGCTTCTCCACTGCCGTGCATGTCGGTGTTTAGCAGGCCGGGAAACCATTCCTCCAGCAGGGAGTCAATATGATCCACCACCTGACCCAGCAGCAGCCGGCCTGGGGGAATGCAAATGAGGGCTTACAAAGGAGTGAAAACTGTTAAGACAACAATCGCAGACACCTCCACAACTCATAGTAATAATTATCAGTACTGTAATGCATTTTCAGCCCTGGATGTCATAGTGTTGGTAATGCCGATAATGTGTGTTTTTTTAAGCCATTTTTATGAAGGTTCATTGTAACTAACCCACAAATGGAAGTTTCATTTAACTGTAACACCACCATAGAGTTACACCACCCTGAGCTCGTCCGATCTCGCCTCAGCTCTCTGTGGTCATTGTCTTTTTATTGCTTTCAAACACTGGATATTTCAGGATAATTATCATCCTTAAATACTACAGCACCTTTGCATGATGCGGGCACGGTTATTCTGACACAGCTGGAGGGATTTTCCTCCACCAGACAGTACGCCTCCTGGGACCAGTTCAGGTAAATTCCTCTCCTCCAGTAGATCCGGTTGGGTCGGACCATTTTTTCTGGATAGCACAGAGTGTGAAATGCATTCAGTTAACAATTGACTTCTTTAAATATTGCACTGAAGAAGTCAACTGATGTACTGGTGTATGTTTAATTTACCCCTTCCACAAAGCAAGTAGGAGGATGTTTCTAGCAGGCGGCTGATCTGCCGAGACCAGTAATCCATGGGGAAGTACGGCATCTCATACAGTCGGACGATCACCTCAGAGTTCTCACAGTGAGGCAGTTCTATGACGGGTCTGTGTTTGGACAAGCTGTGGATTATGGGTTGAGTGGTTAGCGTGTGTGAAGCAGTTATTTGTTGCTTGTATTTCCACAAAGACACAGCCTACCTGCTGGGTACCAGCAGCTGGTCCTCGCCAAACGGAAGAGCAATCTGAAACTTCTCCAGCAGCTTCAAGAACTGTGTCAGGTGACTCTTCGGGAAACACTTCGTCTCAGACAGAAACTTTTCCACGACAGAGCGCTGGACCACTCCTTTAGGATGCTCCCAGTAGCCACAGCTCTTTAAGGTCAGTTTCTGCACAGAGGAAAGATAACACAAGCATCTGTGCATTCAACAATTCTCACACGGCCATCCTCCAAGTTCCAAACCTCTCTCTAACTCCTCCTCATCATCATCATTGTCGTCATATTATGATGCTAGAAGGACAAATACAGAAAGTCTTTACCACCTTAAGGTTCAAGATTGAATCCCTTTATTGGGTCATATTTAGATTGTAAAGTTCTAATTAAGCCCATTTTAGTGTAATTTTCAACTGTGGTTTGTCTCTGTTCTTGCTGCTTTAACACAGTAATTTCCAACTTTTGGGATGAATAAACTATTTTCTTTTTCTCAAAAACCTAAAAAAAAACCTAAAAAAAAAAAAACACAAAACCAAATGCATGTGATTCATAACAAGAAGGGCTACCTGTGAGATGACACTGCATAGCCACTGTGGGTCAATAAAGTAAAGCTCCTGAAGCTCAAGTGCAGGATCATCGAAGTGCAATAGAACACCTGCAGTGACAAAGATGCAACAAAACTTGTCAGATGGAGACGCAAAGTGAAAACACACTCAAGCTGGATATCCAAGCTACTCTGCAGGATATCACTGTGTGAGTGTGAAAGTGCTGAGGCAAAGCTGCTATTTTATTTTCAAAACTAAAAATTCAGTTGAAAAGTGCTTGCTTTATTAGCCTAATTCAGACTGACCGACTTCGCTGAGGAAGTGGATGGCATGAGGGAGCTCAGCTTCCTCCAGCTGCAGCTGACTGTCTTGGATGAGCTGCAGGAGCTCATGGTGCCTGAGGACAGGGAACTCTGGAGGAACCCTGGCTCTTTCCTGAAGAATCCGGCGCTCCAGCTCCACGTAGCTGTCTGGCACCAGCTGACCCATCACAGGCTGGTCTTGTATCTATGAGGGGAACAGGATATGAATGCCTTCATTACCTCCCTTGGCACAGAATAAACTGGAGTATGTATATGAAATGAGATGAGATAATGTCATCCCACAGTTCGTAGTCAGACCATCCAGTCATTCGTGAAATCCCTTTAACATAATTGACAAAGTGGTGCAGATCATGTAAATGATAATTAGAAGTGTGTTTTTAATTTCATTGCATAACTTACTGTTGCACAGCTAAACTATGACCATTAATCTGCAGTAATAAGATCTGGTTTTTCTCAACTTGTTGCATTATTTAAAGAAATTATTAGAATATACGCTCTCTAAATGAGGATTATGAGCTTTACTGATTGAACGGAGAGTATTTAAGGTTCTGTACAATTAAGTCCATTCATTTTTTGCAGCCTTTAGGAATATTATTTAATTAGTTAGTTCAAGAGATGAATTGAGGGAATTTTACATTTCATATAGATTGTGGGGGAAATTAGTGTGAATTTGCAGGGCAATCTACTCCCTATGTGCCAGTTCACATACAAAGACCCAAGCAGTGTTTTCAATAATGACAAGTAAGAGCAGCGCAAACTTCCAGTTTAAACACTGGGTACAGCTGCTGACTGTGTGGCTTTCAAGAGACTTGAGAGACTCCAGAGGACTCTCCAGAGGAGAGTTACGCAATTACAAACTGCTCCACCATGGAAACGTGTAAAGAGCTGACCAATAGCTTATTCCAGGAAGCAGGTTTAGCTAACAACTCAGTCACCGTGAACTTCACCTGCTCCCCGGCAGGTTTTCTTCAACAAACTCTGAGTGTCTCTCTAACTGGTTCCCTCCTGCACCTGAACCAGCAGACAGACACCTCCGATTCACTTCCTCATGCTTAAAGTCACAGCTCAAAGACCTGACAAATTAATTCATTTGATGAAGCTTATGTATTGTTTTTGTCTTTTCACACACACAGAAATCCCAGTTAGGCATGAGTTTGCTATGCCTAACCTCTGCACCTTTCCCTGACCTAATGATGATTTCCATCGAGGTCAAAGAGAAGCAGTTAGGAAAGGATGATATGAGATCATCTTTTTGAATTATTCCAAAAAGATGATCTCCTTAGTCTCCTTATGTTTCCTTTTACCTTGAAGCTGGTGACCTCCCGGACAATGGCCTTGCGGAGTCTGGCGATGGCATCTGAGTCCTCACAGACTGAGACCATGTAATAATCCCTGATAATAGGGAAGCCTTGGTGGGTCAGGAGCTCCTGTCTGATTTTGCTCAGGCAGTTCTGCAGCTGTGAGTCCTCACTCACATCTGTATGGGTTCCCACTAGAATGACTGGAGACAGCGGTGCTACTGCCTGAAGAAAATAAACAAATGAATAGAAGATACATTAAAATATCCAGATGAACTGTTAACTTACAGTGGGGCAAAAAAGTATTTAGTCAGCCACCGATTGTGCAAGTTCCCCCACTTAAAATGATGACAGAGGTCAGTAATTTGCACCAGAGGTACACTTCAACTGTGAGAGACAGAATGTGAAAAAAAAATCCATGAATCCACATGGTAGGATTTGTAAAGAATTTATTCGTAAATCAGGGTGGAAAATAAGTATTTGGTCACCTCAAACAAGGAAAATCTCTGGCTCTCACAGACCTGTAACGTCTTCTGTAAGAAGCTTTTCTGTCCCCCACTCGTTACCTGTATGAATGGCACCTGTTTGAACTCATCATCTGTATAAAAGACACCTGTCCACAGCCTCAAACAGTCAGACTCCAAACGCCGCCATGGCCAAGACCAAAGAGCTTTCGAAGGACACCAGGAAAAGTATTGTAGACCTGCACCAGACTGGGAAGAGTGAATCTACAATAGGCAAGCAGCTTGGTGTGAAAAAATCAACTGTGGGAGCAATCATCAGAAAATGGAAGACATACAAGACCACTGATAATCTCCCTCGATCTGGGGCTCCACGCAAGATCTCATCCCGTGGGGTCAAAATGATCATGAGAACGGTGAGCAAAGATCCCAGAACCACACGGGGGGACCTGGTGAATGACCTGCAGAGAGCTGGGACCAAAGTAACAAAGGTCACCATCAGTAACACACTACGACGGCAGGGAATCAAATCCCGCAGTGCCAGACGTGTTCCGCTGCTGAAGCCAGTGCATGTCCAGGCCCGTCTGAAGTTTGCCAGAGAGCACATGGATGATACAGCAGAGGATTGGGAGAATGTCATGTGGTCAGATGAAACCAAAGTAGAACTTTTTGGTATAAACTCAACTCGTCGTGTTTGGAGGAAGAAGAATACTGAGTTGCATCCCAAGAACACCATACCTACTGTGAAGCATGGGGGTGGAAACATCATGCTATGGGGCTGTTTTCCTGCCAAGGGGACAGGACGACTGATCCGTGTTAAGGACAGAATGAATGGGGCCATGTATCGTGAGATTTTGAGCCAAAACCTCCTTCCATCAGTGAGAACTTTGAAGATGAAACGAGGCTGGGTCTTCCAACATGACAATGATCCAAAACACACCGCCCGGGCAACAAAGGAGTGGCTCCGTAAGAAGCATTTGAAAGTCCTGGAGTGGCCTAGCCAGTCTCCAGACCTCAACCCCATAGAAAATCTGTGGCGGGAGTTGAAAGTCCGTGTTGCTCTGCGACAGCCCCAAAACATCACTGCTCTCGAGAAGATCTGCATGGAGGAATGGGCCAAAATACCAGCTACTGTGTGTGCAAACCTGGTAAAGACCTATAGTAGATGTTTGACCTCTGTTATTGCCAACAAAGGTTATGTTACAAAGTATTGAGTTGTATTTTTGTTATTGACCAAATACTTATTTTCCACCCTGATTTACGAATAAATTCTTTACAAATCCTACCATGTGGATTCATGGATTTTTTTTTCACATTCTGTCTCTCACAGTTGAAGTGTACCTCTGGTGCAAATTACTGACCTCTGTCATCATTTTAGGTGGGGGAACTTGCACAATCGGTGGCTGACTAAATACTTTTTTGCCCCACTGTAAATGCTGCCCTACTGCAGACTCAGCTCAGATCAGGCCAGGAGAATGATTACAAGTTCACAGACTTTTATTTCTTATGACTAGATTTACTTTGATGTTGAAGAGCCAAGGTTTGAGAGCATCCACTTGACTAGTTCCCTTGCTGATGTTGTAAACTACCAGGTAAATAGCTCTGGACGTCAGGAAGTGAGGGTGAGAACCACTGAACTCCTCTCCACCTGTGGGGTAAACATACGGGTAGGGCCTCAAAATCACAGCTGGTGTAATAAGATATCCAAATGTCAATTTCTCTTTTCAGATTTTACAAGAGGGCCAACCTGAAAAGTCCCAGACATTCAACACCATTTTCTTCTTGTCTCTTTCCCTGACGGTCCAGTCGCGGACGTCAATGCCAAAAGACGTCTGTTTTGAGTTCAGCTGAGAGCGTTTTAGCTTCATCAGCTGCTGGATCAGGCTGGTCTTTCCACTTCCTGCGTTCCCCACCACGATGAGCTTCATCCGATAGTATGGCACCGCCTTCTTCAGCCGCTGCTGAAGGAACCTGACAGGAGAGTATATATGGTTCTTTATACAAGATAACATAAAAAACAAACAAACAAACAAAAAAAGCAGCAGAATGTCAACCCCGCCTGACCTGACTATGTCTTTTGTCTTGCTGCCAATGAGTTTGAGATCCAGCTGCAGCTGAAGGCCATCTAGTGGCAGGTCCCACAGTCTGCTCAGTTTTCCCATTTCATCTGGGAATGAGCGCAGGTTAGTGTTATGACTCACATCCAGGGAAGTCAGGCCTTCCAACAAGCCAATCTGGGGGGGGATCTGAATGCAAACAGCACAACCCTCAAAGACAACCCTTTACAACAATGTGTTGTTTACATTCTAGAAAGTGCTGTATACGCTCTCTTTTACCTCAGTGAGCCTATTGGCACTTAGGTGGAGTTTCTCCAGTCTGGTCCATTTGTGGATAGGTCCACTGAGATCCAGAGTCTGTATGCAGTTCTGACTGAACATCAGCTCTCTGATGATGCTGGACACCCAGGACGCCGGGCCAGGCAGGACAACGATGCTGTTGGTTCTCATATCGACTGACCGTAACCTAACAGGACGGATCGTGCAAGTAGAGAATCAGAATCTTTGAGGCTTTTTACAATTTTATTACTGATAGAACTTTTGAATTAAAATATAAGAACAGAAGGTGAGGATCTGGCTTACACTGGAAGTTCAAGTACAGCCTCGGGGATTGATGCAAAGCTATTGTTTGCAAGTTTTAGTGTCATAACCTTAGCTGGCAGACGGGACAGGGAACCTGGAGAACACAAAATAATGTTTCTACTTTAAAAAATATGATATAAATACAAATCAATCATTCTTGAATAACTCTAAATTAAAAACGTCTGATGAAACCTGTAGCATGAAGCTCTTTTTTCACTGTATGTTTAGATAGTAAAATACTACCCAGACTGAACTGATGGTGAAAGAATTAGTGTGGAATTTATCAGTCAGTTGGTAATACTCACGGAGTTTGTTCATAGAGACATTAAAGGTTTCCAGTTTGGGGCAGCTGCTCAGGAAATCTGCAGAAATATTCTCCACGCTGTTCTTGCTCACATCAAGCAACTTAATCTCAGGCAGACAAAGAGGTGTGCACAGCTCAGTGATACAGTTTCTGAAAAGAAAAGAAAAAATCGTCTTTACAATTCTGCAAATGACGTTTGTGGATCCACGATAAGATTGTTTGATGTAAAACTATCAATTTCCTTAAAAACCCTACCCTTCCATATAAAGCTCCTCCAGCGTATGCAGGTTGCGGCCCAGCTCGAAAGGGAATGTGGTGATTTTGTTGAATGAAAGGTTGAGCTGCTTCAGTGATGGACAGGTAACAGCAGGGTCAAAGGTCAGCTGGGGGCCAACGCAGTTACGAGAGGCGTTCAGCATGCTCAGCGAGGGCAGAGACAGCAGCTCCTGTGGCAGCGACTGGAGCTGATTCCCCTGCAGGTCTAGTCGAGTCAAATTCTTCAAACTCTGAGTCAAAAAACAGAAAGAAAAAAAAATGTAGCCCATATTTTTATCTTTTAGTTCTTTTTATTAGTGCAGATCGAATGCAGACCTTACCAAGCAGAGTTCAGAGGGAAACTTGAGCAGACAATTATAGCTCAGGTCCAGACGGTGGATATGCCACAGCTGCTGCTGGACAAAGCCATCGTTGAGACAGGACAGGGAGTCCAGCTCATTCCCAGATAAGTCCAGCAGGTGGATCCTCTCTTTCTCTTTCGGCAGAGCAGCAGAGTTCTCGGCAGACCCCAGCACTGACAAGGCGATAACAAGAGCAAAAGCAATAGTTTCATTACTTAGATACCTTTTATCCAATTAAAACCAATACACAAGAGCACCAGATCCACTTCAGGTATGATAGAGAGCTGGAAAAACACACTTGAAAAAAGTAGCTAGGTGTGGACCAGGAGTCATGCCTGTTGACCTGTCACAGCGCCACCATTGCACTCAGTAAGTCTTTTACAGTGTGGACAAACAAAAACACAACAGCGTGTGAAAGACAAACTGCTGCAACACAAAACATAGCAGCAGCACGCTGTGGTTTTATAGTTACAGAAATAATCTTTGGTCAGTGATGACGGGGGCAGTCCCTTCACGACATTTCGTGACTAAGACCATAAGCTCGTGGGACTGTTGCTCTTCAAGTGGTGGGTTAGAACTGATGCTATCGTTATTGCGTGTTACTGTGTTTCTCAGAACAGTGTCGAGTTTAGCAAACGTCCACAGTGTCTGAGGCTACTGTGGTAAAGCGGGCACCTAAGGACAGCGTGTATTAAGTTCAAATTAAACGGCATTCCAGGATATGGAGCCAGTTTTTACAATTCAAAGCTGCCACAGTCTTTAAGAATCTCATTTACAAAAACAAGCATTGTTAAATTTTGAATATTCCTTATTTTACGTGATGTCTTTAAGAAGGAGGTGTACATGCTTCCAGCATCCTTTCAAATGTGGATATCTTAGTGTCACAAACGGAAGTGTTATCCAAAAAAATAAGATGAATTCATGGAATAAGTTGCTGTTGTCCATGTATGATTTTATATCATTAAAAACAGGATCAGTTATCGAAGAAAAGAAGAGGCAAAGAAGAAAAACAAAGGAGAGACAAATATCAAAGATCACAGATCAGATTTTTCAGATACCTTTCTGACTCGAGCTATTCCGTCCATATCTTCTGCGAAGAGGCTCAGTGTGCTCAGTCTCAGTCTGACCACTCTGGACATACGAGCACAAGAAAGCTTCATATCAGAGTTATAGCAGAGACTGTTACAAAAGAAGGGACTGCTTAGGGAAGTAAATCTCAGAGTCCAAGAAAAGACATTTTTAGGATCATACTTTTTTTTTTTTTTTTCTTTTTTTTTCCCTTTTTCCCTTTTATTTTCACAAATAGTACATAATTACATAACATAATACAGTGTACAATTCAAAACCAAAAAAATAAACAAACAGACAAACAAACATAAAACAAACAAACTGATAACTAAACACACAAAAAAAAAAACAAAAAAAAAAACAGCTCAGTTCCATTACAGTGGTAGAACTTAAAACAAAAGAAAGGACTTATGCTGACTCCCCAACCCCAGCTTTACTACAAGAGATATCTGCAGTCAGATCAACTTTAGATAGCCTTTTTACGCAAGACGAAGAGCTTAACCTTACGTTTACTAGACAAAGATTTTATGAACATGGAAACAAACCTGGAAAATACTTGGCATGCCTTATCAAGAAAAGATCTCAAACACAATTTATTACAGTTATTTGTGATGCTCAGAATGAGCGCGTATATGATAGTAAAACTATAAATAGCATTTTTAAAGAATTTTATTGTAGACTATATACATCTGAACAATCAGTTAATGCACTGGAATTAATGGAGGATTTCTTTTCCAGGCTTAGTCTGCCTACTATAACAAATAAACAATAGACTACCCTTAATGCTCCCATTTCTAGAGAGGAAGTACTAAATGCTATAAAAACTTTAAAGAACGGCAAAGCCCCAGGACCTGATGGTTTTTGTAGTGAATTCTATAAAGAATTTAGTGAGCTGTTAATAGACCCGTTACTTAATATGTTTAATTACTCGTTCTTGCATAATAGATTACCTCAGACTCTAAGGGAAGCTAATATCTCTCTTATTTTGAAGAAGGGGAAGTGCGCAGAGTCTTGCTCCTCTTATAGACCGATAGCTCTTCTAAATGTGGACCGGAAGATACTTTCTAAAATATTAGCTACTCGACTCGAAATTCTTTTGCCTGTAATTATTAAAGAAGATCAAACAGGCTTTATAAAAGGCCGTAATTCTCGTAATAATGTCAGACGCCTTCTCAATCTAATTCAGGCTGCTCAGCAAAGGAACATAGGCGGTTTGGTGCTCTCTCTGGATGCTGAAAAGGCTTTCGACCGGATAGAATGGACCTACTTATTTTATACTTTAAATAAATTCAGTCTTGGTGATAATTTCATTAAGTGGGTAAAAATTTTGTATGATAATCCCCAGGCGTCCATCTTGTCTAATGGATTGAAATCAGATAGTTTCCCATTGTATAGAGGAACGAGGCAAGGCTGCCCACTGTCACCTCTTTTGTTTGCCATGGCTATCGAACCATTAGCCGAGGCTATAAGGACGACATCTGATGTACGGGGTTTGCAAATCGATTATGAGCATAAGATCAGTTTATATGCAGACGATGTTTTAATATTTATTTCTGATCCAGAGACATCAGTACCGGCTTTACTTAACATTATTGATACATTTAGTCAATTTTCTGGCTATAAAGTAAATTTGACTAAGTCAGGGGCTATGCCAATTGGGAGCTTTAATTCAGTGCCAACTAGACCGTTTTCTTTCCCTTTCAAATGGTCCCCCACAGGTTTTGTATACTTAGGGATATTTATAACTCCAGAATTTAAAGAAATGTATAAAGCAAATTTTTCCCCTCTGTTCGAGAAGGTAAAGCAAGATTTGGAGAGATGGAATTCCCTACCTGTTTCTTGGCTAGGACGTATAGCTTTGATTAAGATGAATATTTTACCTCGATTGTTATATCCTGTCCAAATGATTCCGGTTATATTTTCAAATAGAGTGATGAAGGATCTGAATAGTTGGCTAAGCTCTTTTATATGGAGCAAACGTAGACCAAAACTTAAGATGGCTACACTGCAGCTCCCAGGTTCAGTAGGAGGTCTAGATTTACCAAATATTAGAACATATCAATTGAGTACTCACATGAGTTATATTCATGACTGGGTCACAAATAATTCACACTCTATCTGGTTGGGGATTGAAACCTCTCTTTCAAAGTATCCATTAAGGGACCTATTGTTTTTCAAGAACTTTAAAGATATTAGATTGAGCTGTGATAATCCAGTCACACTTAATACACTTAAGGCCTGGCGGTCAGTATGTCGAATTGAGGGAAGGTTGAAGCTAACATCTATGTTTACTCCTATTGTGAATAATCTTGACTTTCAACCGGGGATGTTTGATATAGGATTTAAGGAATGGAAGAACAAAGGAATTCAGAGACTGAGGGACTTATTCTCCGATAATGTAGTTATGCCATTTGACCAAATGGTTGAGAAATATTCTCTCCCCAAGCATGACTTTTTCCGTTACTTACAGATAAGGCATTATATTTTGCATAGTACTAACTTTAGTGAGAGTCATGAAGTCTCTCCTGTTGAAAAATTATTATTTTTAACAGACAAAGAGGTACCTGTGAAGATATTTTATAAGGCTTTATATTCTGTACTCTCAGGGACGTCACAGAGGCTTAAAGGCAAATGGGAAAAGGAATTAGGTATAGTAAATGATGATGAGGAGTGGGAAGATGTCTGGAGTTACGCCAAATCAATATCAGTTTGTAATCGTACCAAAGCAATACAGTTAAAAATTATACATAGAATGCACATATCTATGTTTCGCAGACATCAATATAATCCTACCCTTTCACCCATGTGCCTTAAATGTAAGACAGTAATTGGTACCCTAACTCACAGCTTCTGGTCATGTTTGAAATTGCAAGAATATTGGTCTAATGTGCTATTTGAAATGGAGAAGATTTTCGGTTGTGAATTGGAGATGGACCCTCTGTCTCTCATACTGGGCCTCCCCAGCCGGCGATTAATATCCAAGAATAATAGGAGATTGTACTGTGTTCTCACCTATGCGGCAAGGAAGAATATACTACTCCAATGGATTTATGAAAAAGTACCAACTATTAAAGGTTGGAAAAGAGTAGTGTTGGATTTAGTGCCACTGGAATATCTTACATGTATATTGCATTCAAAAACAGATCAATTCTTTAAGGTGTGGGAACCATACTTGAACTATGTGGAACCTGATGTTTCTAATATTATGTTACAAGGATTCTCTTGAGTGTTTAAACTGTAATGGAACTTTAGGATCATACTTTAAAAAGCGATTAAAAAAAACAAAAAAAAACGGCGATGACAAGTTAAATTTTAGGGCCAAAGCATAAAATACCAAATGTCTTTTAACAGCTCTTACCTCTGCGCTGGCATGTCTGCGGCGGCCCTGCTTCCTCCTTAAGGATTCCCCCCTCAGCTCCTCTGATGAATTGTTGTACGGCTTTGGAGAAAGAGCGCCAGACAGCGAATCGCTTCCTATAAAAAAAGATACACGCAGTAAAACATGAGTGCTTATTCAATACACTTGCAGTATATTTGAACCCTAATCGTTTTTACAGGGTACCAATCGTCATGCGATATGAAATTGTTGCCAACTAGAAGCCGTATTCTCTTGCTGCTGTCACCAAGGAGGTTGTGTTTTTGGTCGGGTTTGTGTCTCGTTCTGTCTGCAGACACTGTAGCTCAAAAAAGGTTTCTAAGAAACTGTAATTCTTACAAGTGTGGTGTGCATTTTACTGTATTAGTATTGTATAAATATCCAAAATATAATGTCACATTTGACCTCTGACCTCTCCTTCAAGGTTGATAGATTGATCTGAAGGTTAAAGTAACAATAATGCTATACAGAGCTGTTTCTGTGTGCTGCCCCTGAATCACATGAAAGATTGAAATTGTTTGACTGAACCATATTAGCTTGTTGCATCTTAAACTGTCAGGGAACAAAGCAGCACACTCCATGCATTCATTAAACATGCCCATGTGCTCATAGTGTGAGACACTGGTGATCATTTACAGATGTGCTTTTAATGTGTAGTTCTTAATCGAGTCCATGTGAGACCTCCTTTTGAGGCAAAAGGTCACTGCAAACTGAACGAATGGGTCACTGAGACACCGCCACTTCACTACAAATAGGCCGAGTCTAATCGCAAGTAAAAACATACATGTACAATGAATTACTCTGGCAGTGGAAAATGAAGGATTTCCATGTACAGAATGTTCAGCTGTAGTTCTGAGAAAACAACAACGCTGCTGGAGAACAATGCCACTACAGTGCAACCGATTACTGCTACTTAGAGCAATGTTAGAATTATACAGTCTCTCTGAACAGCATGCAAATCTAATAATCAAGTGTCAGTTACGTGTCTTGTTTGTTGCCCGTGCTGGAAGTTATCTAAAAGAGAAGTACAAGTAGTGCTCCAAGTCCGTTTTAGATAATATTAGGATAATATTTTCTACTCTTGGCTCTGTATAATGTTACTGGAATAGATAACCCAGGCACAAAACTCTGGCTGTGAGCACAGCAGCCCACACACAATGTTGTTGACAACTCTGGTTTATGAGGAGCACTAATCAGACAAAACTAGGTTATGGGCAGTGGGAATGGGAGAAGCTACAGTGTTATATAGCTACAGAGTTCAAGAATATGAAGCTGAAATGCCCTCTTTAAGAAAGGCAGGTGAAAATCAGCATCCCTTTACCATCACTCTCCATGTCATCGTTGAAAAACAGGCCGTCTTCCAAAGAGGTAAAGCTGAAGCTGGAGTCGTCGCTCTCATCAGAAATGTAGCCAGAGGTCAAACATGGGTCAGTCACTGACCGAGGGGGACAGCTCACACTTTTGGACCTCTGGAGAAACTGGATGTACTTTGCCAGACTCGTGCCCTTAGCTTGAAGACACAAAGATATTCAAATTAGAGCTGCTAATTGAATCGATTTCCTCTGCAGCTTTTTTCCCATCATCCAATAAAATCCTCATCAGAGTTTCCAAGAACAGAGAGCATCCTTAGTGTGTCAGATATGTTGTTATGGTTCTGTTATGGTTCTGTGCGAGTGCTGCTACTTTTCACTTTATACTTATTCCCTTAGGTAGTAATATTTAAAAAAAAACACTGCAAATGTTTCTCTTGCTGTGGATTATGCACAGCTACATGGAATCACATGACATCTGGATAACCTGCGAGCATATCCAGGCTTTTATGTCATCAAGATAAGTGATCTTATCATAGTGGAATGAAAAAGCATCAAAACCAGTGTCTCTAAGCAGACAGCGCGGGGGTGGTCTTTGTTGGGATTTGGCTCTATATAAATGATTACATTCAAACTCCTTGTTTTATCTAAAAAACAAACAAACATAAAATTGTGATATAAAATGTAAAAACTCAGCAGTTCTTCCTCACTGTTGTTGTAGCGTAGACTGGAAGTTCTGCTTCTTTCGGCCAGCAGGGGGCTCAGACAGGCAGCATCCAGACGGCCTAGCCTGAAGCCGCCCAGGCACAGGGCATTGTTGTTGAGGTCCAGACCCAGACGGCCAAGTAACTGGATGACTGTGGGCCCGTCACCCCTCTTCACGCTCACGGCCAGAGCCCTGCGGAGGTGCTGCTCGTGGCAGCCTCGGCTTAACAAGAGTTCCACCAGTTCCAGAGGTCCACCTCTCTCACAGACCTGAAAAAGACAGGCCATGATCGAGACTGAACTGATTGTCTTATTACAGATTATTCGAGCATGACTGGGAATTGAAAAACACATGAGTGCTAGTATTATTAGTAATGAAGCTTAAGTATCATCAAACACTGTACCAAAAAATTCTTTAGTAACTCCAGTCTTATCCATGTCTCAACCCCTTACTCTAAGAATGATATCACGAATGCAAGTCACCGAAAAAAGTTTCCTCCATAAGATCAGCTCAGCCTTTTAGAAAGGGCGACGAGCCTGGACATCCAGAAGGAGCTCACAGTGGACTTCCTGCTCCTTTGTGTTAAAATGAGCTAATTGAAAAGGTTCAGGCACACAGACAGGATTCCTCCTGGGCACCTCCCTTTGTAGGTTTTGTAGGAATATCCGACTGAAAGGAGAACCTGATGGTTGCCCCACAGATTGCTGGAGAGATTACAGAGATTACATCCTGTCATGCCTGGGAACACCTAGCGTTCCAACATGGGAGAAGGACAGAATATCCTGCTACTGTGACGTGTCTTTGGAGAAACAGAAGAGGATTAATGGATGGATGGATGGATGGATGGATGGATGGACGTACATAATATGTAGTGCTGAACAAAAAAGTAAAGCTGAGGCCTGTCAGAAAAATCAGGGTACTCCTTATGTACGACGTCGATCATGATTGGGACATACACATGTGGGGTTCATCCTCTGGGGAAAATGAATGTCTCCTCTAGGTTCAAAGTCACAGTTATTAATCTTTAAAGCAATGGAAGAGCCACTGTCTATTGAGACAAAATTAAATGGGGACCACTGAGGCTCAGGCAGAGCGGGTCACTACCAATGAGACGGTCTGTGCATCAATCCCTCGGCTCTTATGGTCCATGTGTCGAAGTATCCTTGGACAAAATGCATCCATAGGAGAGTAAGTGTGCATGTGTGAATGTCAGATAAAAGTGCTTAGTCATGGGTAAAAGCACTGTATGCCTGTGTGTGACTGAGTGAACGAGTCAAATCACTCTGAAACCATCGTGACCTCTGACCTGGTAAATGAGAGACTCATTTTTGGTCTTCTTGTTGATGTCAGCTCCCAGCTCAATCAGACACTCAGTCATTGTTGTATCTCCATCCATGCAGGCCTTTTCCAGCATGCTGTAGTGCAGCTCTGAGTCGCACCACATTTTAGACAGAGCCAGGCACACCGACTTCCGCAGCTGATCGCAGACAGACAGAGAGACTAGGAGTCAGAAAGGGCAGCAAGTCTGCTTTCTAGGAAAGCATGTCACAGGAAATATTAAACCAGCAGACAATGGCTTAAACGATTAACGTAATGCGTGGTCATTTGTGTTCACAGAGTAGCCTGTGTTTCAACACAACTGCTTCCTGATATTGGGATAGAGACTATTACCCTTGATCTTGCAACACAGGAAATAATAATCATGAGTAAGGAAGTAATTTTTTTCAAATTACTGGTCAAGTTTAAGTGTCTAAATAAAAAAGGTCAGATATTTGGAATCAATATCTGTATCTGATGATGCCTAGTAGAAAACATTTAAGATCAAACTGATCACAAGGATGTGAACATGTGTGTTGAATTTTAAAGAAATTCATTCAGTTGTTGTTGCTGCGGTGGTCTAACTTACTGGGCTGATGCTCTGGTCAGTCTCTTCTCTAAGGCACTGGAAGATGTGCCTGTCAAAGTCTTCTTTCTGCAGTTCAGCAGCTGCTCCTGAACAGGCGTCCAGCATCCTCAATGCCACCTGTAAACACTGCAAACCAGACAGGAGGAGAAAGTTTACGAGGGCAACACTGTCAGTACTGCCTTTAACAAGACACACAGGGTAGAAATTAGCCTCAAAGGGCACAGCATCCTGCCTTTGAAGGCTTGATTTAAGATCAGATCTACAATTCTGTGACTGTATCACTGTATCCAGACGGCTAGCAACCAATTACATCATAGCATGTGTAATGGCTATTAGCTGAGCTGTCATCCAAATGTGAAAAGTAGGGATTTAAATATACATAAAAATTGGTTATTAGCGTTTTTTTTAAAAATTGGTTATGTCTTTAATCGTATAGGATAGGATGAGATAACATTATGAAAAGAAGAACTCCGTAATTTACATTCTGTTCAAATGGGAGCTCTAAGATTTTTTTCTTCAACCCAATAATGTAATTTTTTTATTTTTAATGAAACTACAGGGCGGGTTTATTACGTCATGGCGTTATATCAGAGTAGTAACACTTGGGTCACCTTTAGCAGCATCTCAGAGTCTTCTCTGTACTGAATGAGAGCGGTAACCACAACGGAGGCCAGTACAGGTACGATCATCCTCGAGAGCTTCTTCTTGGACACAACGTAGGTAAGCAGGGTCAGCCCCCAGTAGTGTATCTCTGGAGAGGGCAGGAAATTTAGTGCGAGTGTAGTTATTTGCCTTTAATAAAGTTCTGTTGAGAAAAAGCTTTGTGTTTTTTGTTTTTTTTTCTTCAGGCAGCTAAAGGCAGTAAACACAGATTTAATGAAGTGAACAAAGGGATTAGTTCAGCTATTCCTAAGTGAAAAACTACACCCCGGATCTCCCTGCAAATCATGTTAAGAGAAAGTTTGGCATTTTTTACAGTGACAAATGTGTACCTCGTTCCTGCGGGAACATTTGTAGTGTATGCAGCACTGTGTCTATCGCCCCCTGCTGGCACAGAAGATCCACCGCACCAGAGCAGTCAGCCAGAGCAGACAGCACCTTCAAACCACATGTTTGAATGGCTGAGCTGCTGATGAACTGTACGCACGTGCATGCATAGAAAGGGAAGAGAGACCAAAATGAATTACAGATAATGCTGCATTAAGTGTTTCTCAAGTGTTGCACACATCAGCATCAGCAGAACGTTAGTAACAAATATAAATGTGGTTATGTACTACTGGCATGGATGAAACATTAATTAGAATAAAAGTTAATGGATATATATCATTTTAGCACACCGTGTAATATATAATGACATAAAACAACTTTCATTAATCTGAGCTTTACTCTTATTCTCTTTTGTCCTTTAGAGTACACTGAAATGCTCAACAGCAGACAGGTTCATGATCTGGGACTCAGTCTACTAAGACTAAGAGAAGTTTCTTGGGTTGTAAAACAAATAAAAATCACATTATCCTTAACATATTTGTCTCAAACGTGAAAGAGCCCCAGTTTGTGAAGAGGAATAGACACAAATCCAGCCTAAGCCATAATCTAGTGTACTTTCTGCGCATCCTAAACACAGACAAATAGGAGGCTTGTGTCAGGAAGCACATCCAGCATAAAAACCGTCATAAATCCAATATACGGATAAAGCCACTGTGGTGACCCCTTGGAAATAAAACAACAGCCAAAAGTACCCTGTTTGAATGCTCATTTTGAATGATTATGCCTTCTTTAGCACTCTGGGTTTCAAATGCACAAATTATTACGTTAAATAAACTGCTATTCAGACATTATTCTGCCACAGATGTCACGGCCTTTGGCAACAGAGTTTTTGCTGTTTGTGTTCTTTTAAAACATAATGAAGCACAAAAAACGTATTCAGTTATTAGTCATTGTGTGAAGTCGCGACTTCTTTATCATAAAACACTAAATATGAGACAAATGACTGTTTAGACTTGACAGACGTTCACTTCCTCGATGACATGTGGTGTCTTTTTTCTGGTTTTTACTCTTTTCCGAGGCTGATTCAGTCAGTGTTTATCATCCACACTCAAGCATAAAGACGGACATTTTCAACGTCCATACCAATATGAAAACTGAGAACAGTGTGTGAATGTGAGAGTGAGTGAATAGTGGCATTGTAAAGCGCTTTGGGTGCCTTGAAAAGTGCTATATAAATCCAATCTATTATTGTTATTAAATCTTTTCAGAAATGCAATCACAATCCTTCTGATCTTCTAGTTGCAGAACAGGCTACGATGCAGTTTATAAAACGAATGGGTGAACTGTCGTTTCATTCAGGCGCTCTGCAGCCTGAATAATTTTCTCTTTATTGAAAAAAAATCTCTTAAAAATAAAACCCGATTAGAATCTCCAATTGGGCATTTCAAAACAAAACCAAAATGCTCAAAATGTTGAAAAAGTGTGTGTTGCCCATACCCTGTTGAGAGCTTCCAGGTAGAGGATGTGAGCTCCTTCCACCACACACTGGTTTTTCAGGACCTTCAGAGACACGTCGGCCATGTCGGGATCTGCGACTGAGTTGCCGTGCTCCCTTAAACTCCTGTCTGAGAAGGAAACGAGTGAGGACAAGGACATGAGTAAACACGGACCCTCAGACACAACCGAAAGAGTTTTTTTTTTTTTAAATATCACAGGGCATAAGGATTACAAAGAATCTGTCTATTGTTTTTTCTCGTATTCATACAAACTGAGCCAGGCTACTTGCCAAAAAGGACTTACAATAGATACACACTTGTTTGCCAAGCAATCAAATACAATGAACCATGCACGTTCGTCATATAAAGGTCTTACCGCCTTTGCATAACTGCAATGTGAAACCAAAATGAACTGGATCAGATATACACAAGAGAACAAAAACAGGAACCGTGGTTTAGACTCTCAGATGTGAAAAGTCCCTTAAATTAAAGAGCACATGTAGCAAAATTCCATAACAAAAATAGCTGATATGCTCTGAGGGCTGCAAAATTAGCGAATAGATGCGATTTCCTCATTATGAGCAGCTCATTTCACATTACACTGTGACTTAGTACTAGTCAAAATAATACTCATAAATTATATTCTCCATCTTCCTCTGGGACGAAGCTTAGTGCGGTAAATAAGCTGCCCTGTTGGAGAAGATGGGAAAAAAAACTTTACTTGTGCGACCATTAACTTTTGTTTGGCAGGTCACCTCTGCGCACAAACACCACACAAAGAACACGTCGCTGCTGGGAACGGAAGTGAGAAAAGAAAACAAGAGCGTACCCGGGCAAAGGAAGACCAAGCTGGCTTGCAGAGCCTCCAGCTGAACCTCGGGATTAAAGTTATGAAACTTCATGGTGCTGAGGATCTGGTTCATGGCCATGGTCAACTCATCCAGACTGGCGGCCCTACAAATACAGGGAGACTAGTTTCAAAGCTTGTGAGAAACACTAAATGCTCTCCTCAGTGTGTCTGAATTTTTTCATCGTAGAATGTGAACCGTCTTCGTTCGCACCTTCCCTGGAACAGCAGGTTTAACAGTTTGCAGGCACTGATGGAAACCTCGGCTGAGTCTGAATGTCTCTTCATCATCTCCACCAAATTCACATGAAGGCCACTTGACAGCAGCAAAGAGCGCATCTTACCTGCAAACAAAGCAAACCGGTTACCGTGGCAACAGCCAAAGCAGCAGTGTTTTTATATTATATAGAGATATATACATAGCATCTGTAGCATAAGCTTTTATTACAGGCTGCAGGCGGCAGTTTCAGCACAGACAAACAAACAGATGTTGATCATAACTGCATCTCTGCACACCGTGTGGAAACGTGAGACTCACTGTTGTTTGCGATGAGTGTGGCGATGGCGCTGGTAGCAGCGTTAAACACATTGGGAGACGCAAAGTGAAGCAGCATGGCCGCCATCAGCTGTCTATAAACAGGAGTCCTGTGGAGCAAATACCCAAACGCCATCATTACATTCAGTTCTCGCACAGATTCAACGGCTATGAACGCACGTGTGGAGATGTCACTGTGTCACCTTTCATCCTGCTCTTCTTCTAGATGGTTCAGTGCAGCTCCGTGCAGAAACAGACTGTGAATGGCCCAGCACGCAGCTTCCTGAGACGGTACAAGTGATTTTTAAATAAGTTCAAGTCTTCAGGAGTACCATGTAAAACTCGAAAGCCAAACGTTAGACAGACCTGAACATCTGGCTCATCTGCGTGGAGCTCCAGTGCAGTAAAGCATTCCCTCATCCAGCTCAGCTCCATGTCCTCCACCTGCCCGTTACCCCTGTTCTCCTCCTCCTCTCCTTCCTCCAGACCCTGCTCGGCCACCGCCTTGTTCTGCACGATGGTTGCAGCTAACAAAAAGGACAAAGTCTGTGTCAATCACTGTGTCATTTTTGCAGAATGGAGAAAGGTCAAGAGACAGTTGCATTTTAGTATCATCTGGTTTTTACCACAAAGCTTGGCAACTGCTTTGGGTTATTCGTCTGCGTCTACATCTGCTTAAAAACAGATGCAGGGCTTGAAGACTTTAGTGAAATAACTAAGCAAACATCACGGTTATATGGAAAATGTGCTGCTTCTGAACTCCAATATTTCAAAAAATGTGCAACATCACTATATATTGATGTTGAGTTTAAGACCATCACACGTCCATTAAATATAGTTTGTGAATGTGGGTCCTCACTGAGGTTAGCCAGGCAGGACAGAGCAGCGGCTTGCAGCTTGGGGTTGTTAGGGAAAGTCTGACAGGCTCTGACTGCGACTCTGTGGACACCATTCCTCACCAGGATGTCGTTGTAACTCTCTGCAAGACACCATAAGCCGAGCACCCAGAATTAATACTCTGATTACTTTGATAACTCTCCTCAATCTTCATCTGTCATCTGAAAAAACACGTTAGTTTATCCGAACGAATGAAATCCAAACACTGCTGTGTTGACAGTGAGGATTCAACAAACAGTGTTATCATTACTAGTGTTATTCATGAGTTATTTATTAACTGTACATCTGAGAGCTGGACCCATTTAACACTGTTTTTTTAATTTTATTTAGTTTGTATAGTTAACAACAATGATACTTAATAATGTTCACTGTTGGCTCAGAAATTGAGATAGATAGATAGATAGATAGATAGATAGATAGATAGATAGATAGATAGATAGATAGATAGATAGATAGATAGATAGATAGATAGATAGATAGATAGATAGATAGATAGATAGATAGATAGATAGATAGATAGATAGATAGATAGATAGATAGATAGATAGATAGATAGATAGATAGATAGATAGATAGATAGATAGATAGATAGATAGATAGATAGATAGATAGATAGATAGATAGATAGATAGATAATGTTTCTACAGTCGGCAGGTGGGACAGTGGAAGTTCCAGATGCTTGAGTTACCACTCTGTTTAGTTCTGCTCTCACTCTTCATTTACTTTTACTTTCACTTTCGTCAGCTGTGCCATTTAATTGAGGCACAAAAACTGCTGATAAAACAACAGCAAACAAAACAGTGAGTGGGAGAATGAGCTCAGCGATCACTGAGAAATGTTACTGAAAGACTAATTTACCTAATTAACCAGTATATAATATAGTATGTAAAATGTCTACGTGGATGTAATTCAAAAGTCTTATGAGTCTAATTCAATAGCTCTTATCAGCTATGATAATACACAAATTAATATTCTGCATTTGAAGTGAAACACAAAAGTGCACAAAACAAATCTGCATCCACAAAAACAATGTCAGTACTAAATTACATTAGAGGAAGAAGAAGGCCATAAAAATATGATTAAAATATGATTCTTCTCCTTTTCCACTCGCTCTGACCTGAAGTAAACCTTTTGAACAGGCAGCAGGCCTTCTCCTGCAGCTCCTCCACCTCAGGGAAAGCATCCATGGCAGCGATGATGGTGCTGTAGCACCGAGTGCCCCCTGACATCAACACCTCCACGTTACTGCCTGCAAAAGACAAGTACGCAACTCCACCTGAGTCTTTGAGTACTGCTGAATTACAAATAGCACAAAACTGTAATGAGTAGTATAAGACACTTACATACTAGCTATAAATAAGATTTACATACTCGACCAACAACAAAATTATTTAAATTTTTTTTACATATTCCATACAGAAATCATTCAGATCTGAATCAGCTCAAAATTAGATTATGCATAAAAGTAACGCACCATCTTCTGTACAGTCCTGCGTATTTCAGAGAACATCTCTGAAGTGCGATCGGTTCATTTCTCTCTCAAAAATATTAACTGCAGCTTCTCAATACAAGCCAAGAATAACTGAAACGGCTGAGATGGGAGCATAGCTGATCCATCTTCCACTTCACTCTAAGAGTAGTAGATGGAGTAGCTTAAAGTACATCTACTTATAAGTCATATTTATAAAAGGTACTGAATGAGTTACGGCCCTTCCAGGCTCATTTGTGATGTTGCCTAATCTCCCCTGCCTTACAGCAGGTACGACAATTTGCAGCTGACTCCACTTAATCAGGTTAAGGATTATTTAAGTTTAATCATTAATATATATTTTGTTCCTATTTTCAGCTCTCTGTCCTTTTTTTTGACTCACTCGGACTGTTACTGGTACTTTCCACCATTCTCCTGGACTTCCTGGCAGCATAACAAAAGTCTCTTTTAAACAGTGTTATCTTTGCAGAACTTGCTCTCCAGGCAGCAGTGAGTGCCTGCTTTTAAAGAGTGCAACCTCTGGGTTTATTGCAATGACCAAAATAAAAGGAATCCCAATTAGAAGCTACTGTTAATGTTAAGTGCTTTTTAAGTTGAAGATAAAGTAAAATATCTCATCAATATCAGAGAAAATACCAAAATAGTGATCAACTTTAAAATCCTTTGGTAAATTGTCATTGATGATCGTTTTCATTTTAAATTAAATATATCGACTTCCCGTATAAGACACAATACATGATCGTTAATTCTTGGTGTTACAGATTAAACAGATAAGGGGCCGTAATAAAGTTGGACAGCAAATGCCCTCGATCTGTTCTGGCCTCCTAACTCACACCATTTTAAATTATGGATAACTCTTTGGAAGATGCCATAAGAAATAACAATAATAATAATAATAATAATGCAATCTTTGTAATCCTAAAAACAGGATTCGGACTTCCCACATCCTGATAATTAAAATAAATTTCATGGAACTGTAGGAAGTCTCCAATTCAATTATCTGCTGCATTCGTAACATGTTTTACTGGGAAATATACTTCAGAGAGTCTTCACTGAATGAGCTGCTATGTTTTCTCACAATGACAATTTGATGTTTTTCTTTCCAAACATGCACGGCTATCCTGTCCCACAAGTTCTCAGAAGGACACTTATTTTACTCCTATTTAATGGCATTAGAGGGATAATGGAAATTAAATCAAGAGTCCCTAAAAAGCATTGCAGTGACATCACGGTCTGATGGTCCATCTACAAATGGACCATGCGAGGTTTTATGAGCTTGTTTCATAACCTGTGTTTGTTACCACTGTGACTTCAGCAAAGCAAAAAGAAGATGACATTAGCCGAGGGAAACCACACAGCCACACACAAAGGACAACTACACCAAATCTCTCTATTCAAACTAAGACTCAGCTACACAGATCAGGCATAACGTTTTATAAGAACCAACACACAGCACTTTTTTTGGATTGTGCAGTAAGAATAACACGGGGTTTTTTTTTCTTTACTCTATGGCCATCATAAAGATCACTGTGATGTCATCAGGACTTACCAGGGTGAGTCAGAGGAAGCAGCACTTTTAAA
Source organism: Mchenga conophoros (assembly GCF_057382185.1). Taxonomy (NCBI): domain Eukaryota; kingdom Metazoa; phylum Chordata; class Actinopteri; order Cichliformes; family Cichlidae; genus Mchenga; species Mchenga conophoros. Next base: position 23,617,743 of record NC_140532.1, on the reverse strand, counting down.
GCCTGCAGCTGCATCTCCCAGTAGTCCGGAAACCTCTGGAGAGCTGCCAGAACCACAGCGTGATCCTGGTTCTCCACAAACTCCACAAGGTGCTCATCGCTGACTGCAAACACAGACGCAGTAAAGATATACGGCTGCTGTTCACCAACACACAGAAGAAAATGTTAATGTGAAGCTAACAAAAAGCTCAATTAGACATGCTGCATCGATGACTATATGCCAAAAGTTGTGTTCCAAATGTACACAAGCTAATCTTCAGTAACATTCGACATTAAAATAGAAGTACATAGATGTATCTGTATGTTCTTTTTCTTTTTTTGTTAACTTTATTCAAGGTTTTATTCTTCTGTGCACCATGTTTCTCTTTTGTCATGTCTCCATTAATATGTATAAACAAGCTAACATGTCAACATCCTCACATTAGCACATTAGTAATTGAATACGGTGACATTATGTGATTGAAACTGCAGGATGTGTGCTCTTCTGCATTGATTATTAGATTAATAAGTAGCTGAACAGGTGTACCTTAAGAAGTGTAGACTGACTAAAAGTAAACAAATTCTGGTAAGAATTCAGAAAAAGTCATTACAGACTGGAAACACTGCAAGAAATACACACAAATGCAAAATCACAGTGAGATTTATGAAAGGTGTGTCCCAAAAAGCAGTGACGATGATGATGTAAGAGAGAAGCCTGCATCACTAAGGCAAATAAGAACGAGAAAGTCCAACTGAAGAAACGTAAGCAGGAAGACAGGAAAGGCACAACTTTACAAAGTGTTTCCTCGAGAATTTAACGGGTTAAAATAGCAAATGTTAAATACCATTCCCCCCAGGACTCTCGCTGCGGCTCTTTATTTCACTTTTCTTTAGGCATTCACATTCCGACTTGGAACCACCCTCAGGTCACAAAGACAATGACTGCACGCTGTATTTAACAAGCATTACACTCACATGACGTAGAGCATAGTTGTTAAATTAGTTTAATCTCTTTTCTAAAATAAAAGTCAGGCAGTGTCACTGATCAGTGTAAGACACATACCAAGCTAGAAACACAAAGACAGTGTAGACTACACATTTAAGTTCATAATAAATCCACACGCTACGAGGTTGGAGTGTGTATCTACCCACCTTCCTCCAGAAGCAGCTGCAGAGCTGTGCAGCCTTGGAGTTGCACTTCTTCGCTTGTAGGAAACGCCTTCATGGCGTACACCACAAGGCCAAACACGTCCTCCTCCTCATCCAGTAGCAGCAGAGGAATCTTGGCTATGTATGAGAGATAAAATGTCAAGTACAATGAATATCTGTTTGCAGCCAGTCACCAAACTGAGATTATTTTCTGCTTCGATTATCTTATCCGAGCCTCTCGTTAAACTCCCCGTCTTGTTTTATACCCAACCAGCTCAAACAAAAAGCAAAAACCCTAAACCTGCAGATTAAAAACATTTCAGAATTTTTACTCTATTGACCGCTCCTCTTATTACAATGTATGGGTTAGCTATGTTATCAGAAAATGTTTTTTTTCATGAATGCATGTTGGATAAGTGGTGAAATTCTTCTGACAAGCACAGATATTATTATTAGATTATACAAACATTTTTAGAAGCAGGAAATATTTGTTCCATTGTTGCTGGGTATGCAAATGCTTGAATTAGCTGAAACTCTGCATTTCTAAGAAGCCTCAAATCACTCAGCTACACATCAGAGTAGAAAGGAGTGTGACCGTGCAGGCAAACAAATCACTGAAAGAAAAACAAGGTGGTTAACTTGCTCACATTAAAGAGTCTTAAATGACAAATAAGGCTTTTGCAGTGCCATCTGTAGCAGGAAGGATCTTCGGTGTATTCATACCTGATCTGAGCAGCAGGGCCAAGGCTCTGAGTGCAACCATGGTCACTCGACAATCTGCGCTGTACTGAGATAGCACCTTAAGGATCTGCCTGAAAAACATACAACAAGCAAAAACTTCACCAAAGCTGTCGCCAAATAGATTTGGTCATTTTTTTCATCTCCATTGAAAGACCAAACCTTTGCAAAAATTAACTGAATTAAAACTTATTTTATGATATATATTGTTTTAACTACTTCACCCTAAATACTAACTTGATCATTTGATTATTAAATGAAAAATGGCTGTCTGTTGTGTTATTCTAAAATTGTGTAAGCATTGCCGCTAACACAAATGCCTGACATGGAGAATTAATTAATTAATAGAAATTGGCACGTGTAAATAGGGTCATAGCAGCTAAAGCTGGTGTCAAATAATCTGAATCAAATTCTATAAACTTGATTCTATAAACCTAAAAGGAAATGTGCCTCAGATTCAAAGAAATTCAATTCAGTATGGTCCACATTCATTTTTCTAAAATCAGAATTGAGAATTTTACTAAAGTGGAGTAAAAATTGAAGGGGTTAGTCTCCTTTTTGCCTCGAGATTTACCATGACTCGAATCTCCTATTCGACCACATCCCAGAGGAGCCCTACCAGACTGAGAACTGGTGACTGTGGAGGTCATTTAAAGGTCAGCATAGGCATTGTCATGTTCAAGAAACCAGATTGGGATGATGATCTTATACATGGTGCACAGTTGTGTTAAAAATGATGGATACACTGGTCATAAAGGGATGAACATGATCAGCAACTATACTCTGTTACGCTGTGGCTTTTTAATGACGTTTAAGTGGTTCTGTTGGTACCATTTCGTCACTATCAGCCTGAACACTTGCTACAAGGCAGGATGGATCCATGCATTCATGCAGTTTATCCCAAACTCTGACCCTCACATTTGAACATCACAACAGAAATCAAGCCACATGAGAGCAGGTAACGTTTTTCCAGTTTTTCTGTCGTCCAATTTTGACGAGACTGTTTGAACCGTAGCATTAGTTTCCTGTTCTTGGTTGACAGGAGTGACACCCAGTGTGGTCTGCTGCCCCTGTAGCTGTTTCAATGATCAACATGTTGTGCATCTCTGCTGTGCATCTCAGAGGAACATTCAGAGATGTTCTACTGCAAAACTTGATAGTGACAAGTGGTTATTGGAGTTACTGTTGCCTTACTATAAAGTCTGACTATTGTCCTCTGACCTCTGGTATCAACAAGGGGTTTTTGCCCACAGAACTGCCGTTCACTGGACATTTTCTCTTTGAACCACTCTCTGTAAACCCTAGAGATTGTTCTGAGGGGAAAAACCCAGCAGTTTATGAATTACTCAGCCCAGCCCATCTGGAACCAACAGCAACAACATGCAACGTTCAAAGTCACTCCAATCACCTTTCCTCCCAAAATTAATGCTTGGTTTGAACTTGAGCAGGTTGTCTTGACCACGCCTATATATTTCATGTACCTTCGTGTGGCATGAGCCATCATGATAGTCATTCATTTAAATGAGTGGTGCTGCATAAAGCCCACAGCTGCCAGAGAGTCTTCACTTACTGGTGCACTCCCTCTACCTCCCACTCTTGGGCTTCATCCAAAGGTCTGGTTAGCTGGTCCAGTGTAGTGGGGCATATTTCAATCAGCTGACACAGCAATGACCAGCCAACCTGTGAAAAGGAAGAACAAACAATTTATTAAAATGACGGGAATGAGTCATTACAATAAACCAATGAAAAGTAATGATTCTGATCTCAAGCATACACATTACAGTACTGAGAAAATATGAATCTTACAATCTCACTTTCAGTTTGCTTCAATATGTAGTCTTACCTCTGATAATTAGCATTACACAGCAGTCACAAGACATGCTAGATTTTGTGTAGGCGCGTCAGTCCACAGATGATTTTGTCAACAACAAAGAGCGAGTGATGCTGCTGAACACACCTCACCTTACCTCACACAGATAGCACCACCTGCCATTATAATGGCTAATTTTCGTTGTGTCATTCATTACCTGCTGGACTCCTCTGCTGCTGATGTGGGTAGACAGAACCAGCACGAGGGGCACGTGGACATCTTTGTCTTCAAACAGTTCAGCTGCTGCAGCATGGAACAAGAGATAAGAAGACACGATGAGTCCCATTAGTTTTGAATAAAGTGACTGGGTCTTTTACCCTCATTCCTGTTTTTAAATGTGCATAACAAGGCAGCATTACAGCAGGACTTTACTGTGCAGGTACAAGTCTGTGCTTAAAATCTACTAATCTAAGTAAATCTCATTTTAAATTTGATTTCAGGTAACTTGAATGTGTTTTCACGCCTAGTCTTAAGTAAACTATAATGGCCTTAGTATGACCCCAAAGACATTATGTTTTGTATTTAAGATAAGATATGCTTTATTTATCGCCAAAACTGGGAAATTACTCTGTAAAAACAGCTAAATCATTAACCTGCTGTATAACAAACCTTAAAGTAGGACATATGAACAAAGAAATACAGCATCAATAGACTAGAAGATGGAAGGATGGAAGGGAAAAAATGCACAAAAGGAGCAGAGTTTGTTTGTTTTTGTTTTTTTTAAAGAGCTCAGTGAATTACATTGTGGTCTGAAATAAATAAAACCATAAAAACGATCATGCAAAATTATTGAATGCCATATCACATTTCACACTGGGCAAATACTACTTGATTTTTTTTAATTTGACCTAATTCTCATAAGGCAATGCAAAAATGCTAAAAGGAAATGATGGCTGTTTATGAGCAGCGTGATGATGCACACGCTGAAACAATGTGCTTCCTACCATAGTCGGTGTGCGCCAGGAAAAGCAGATCCTGGATGATTTGAATCAGCGTGCACAGTTGCCTGTCTTCCTGGGGAGTTTTCAGCCTCACCAAAAGTTTTTTCAGCCTTTCTTCCAGCTCCTCTTTGTTAACCATGGTCTTTAAAGCGCCCTGTTCCAGCTGACGACGACTTGACGTGCATTGAAATCAATCACTGCGCTCTCTCTGAACCGACAACGGCCTTCGAGCGGCCACACTGAGCGCAGCGTTAGCGTATAAATAACTCACTGAAAATCCACTGTAGTTACTCATGTCTTTACAAATCATTACTGAATTGCTGTGTTGCATAATAATACAGTAGCTACAGAAAGCTATAAGTGGCTGTTGCTACAAGGGAAGCGGTCAGTGTCGCGGAGTTTCGGTTCCGACATCACGGTCCTCGGCTAACTTTCCTGTGGCAGAGAATAAGTTCCTCTTTGCGGAGTCGGTGACTTTATGTTGCTTGGATGTGAAAACGAAGCGAGTCCTCTCTGAAAGGCGTGTTCCTGCTTTCCTACGATCGCATCATATGACTGCAGGCAGTAAAAACTCCCCGCTTACAGAAGAGGAAGCTGAAAATAGAGTCAGAGAGAATCCGACTTTCTCTCTGACAGGGGAAGCGAGTCAGACAGAGAGCCAAGTCAACGGCACTTACGTTACCCCCCAACGGGTTTTTTGTTGTTTTGTTGTTTACTTCAAGCTACACTTTTACAAGCTAACGAGTGGCTTGAGTTAGCCCTCCCACTCTGCGTCTAATGCCAGTTGCTGATTTACAGATTTACAACAATGCAGCTTGACCTGGTACTGACATTTGCTGTGTATGATGGAGGAAAATTCCCACACTAAAGAAAACTCTAAAATAGTTTTTAAATTATTTCAGTTAATCTCTAAATTAGGTGTCCTCCCAAAGTAATCACCCCTGTATACTAGAAGTGGCGGATCGATACCAAAGCTTGTATTGGTATTGAATCGATGATAGGTAATATGATCGATATTTTGTTTTTCTAATGCTGTGTTCCTGAATAAGTCGGAAGTTCCGAGCTCCCGGTCAGAAATATTTTGTGGAATGCCCCCCCTCAACTCAAAAATCCCACCACAGCAGCAGCCTCACATAGAATTAACAATACTAGATGGCATCACTGAACGTAAACAACAGTAAAACTGTGTACTTTTAATCTGTACTGCCACTGTTGTCTAGTTGTGACTCAATAAAGTCATAGTAGAGAAATTCCTACAGGCATTGCTGTTTGCAGTGTTTTCATTTACAGCTATAAATATCTGGACACCAGGCGCACCTAAGTCATGTGACTCCACAGCAACAAACCACAGGGAGGAGGAGGTGAGGGTGGAGCAAAGGGTGGCTGAAAGGACCGGTGTTTGCACAGACGTGGCTGCTTTTTCATGAAACAGGAGCAATATCAATGCTGGGATCAGTACTTTCAATATTTGTATCAATGCACGCATCCCCACTTGTTAGAGTTACACTGTATTGCTGGTTTTTTTGCAATATGATTTGGCTTCCAAAGTAAAAAACTTTCTCAGTGTTGCTTTGTACCTAATGTGCAAAATTGGAAACAGTTTGGTCAGAATATTTTAGCATCCGCTTGGCTTGCTGCCTATAAGTTGGAGTTTTTCCTGGGTTTGTTCCCTGCACCTTTGAATTGGAGAATGGGTCCTGGCTGTCGTCTGCGCCCGTGCACCAAACGATGGTTCAGAGTACCTGGCCTTCTTGGAGCCTCTAGGTGGTGTGCCTGAGGATGCTGTCGTCTTACTGGGAGACTTCAACGCTCATGTGAGCAACAACAGTGAGACCCGCAGGCGCGTGATTGGGAGGAACAGCCTGCCAGATGTGAACCAAAGCAATGTTCTATTACTAGACTTCTGTGCAAACCACAAATTGTCCATAACAAACACCATGTTCAAACAAAAGGGCGTCTATAATTGCACATGGCAATAAGAGACCCTAGGCTGCAGGTCGATGATCAATTTTGTATCATCAGATCTGCGGCCATATGTTCTGGATACTTGTGTGAAGAGAGGTGCTGAGCTCTCAACTGATCACCTGATCCAAGTCATGTGGCGGGGGTGGATGCTGGACAGACTTGGGGCGCCTAAAGGTATAGTAAGGCGGCGACCTCCAGCTCGCACTGTAGCAGTTCGCAGCTGAGTGTAAAGTGGCAGGAATGAGAATCGGCTCCAAGTCTGAGGCCATGGTCCTCAGCTGGAAAAGGATGTTGTGCCCACTCCGGGTCAGGGATGAGTTACGGTCCCAAGTGGAGGAGTTTAAGCAGCTCAGAGTCTTGTTGATGACTGCTGGGTGTGGAAGATAAACAGACAGATTTATGCTGTGGCTACAATGATGCGGTTGCTGCTGAGTGTAAAAGCAAAGTTCTTGATTTAGCTGGTTGAGCTACGTCCTTACTCTCACCTATGGTCCTGAGCTTTGGGTAGTGACCAAAAGATTGAGATCACAGATACAAGAGGCAGAAATTAGCTTTCTCTGAAGGGTGGCTGGCCTGCGAATGCCTTGGTGTTCCTTGGGATAAGCTGGAGGAGAAGGCTGGTGAGAGGGAAGTCAAGGCTTCTCTCCTTAGGCTGCTGCCCCTGCAACCTGGCCCCAAATAAGGAGAAGAAGATGGATGGATGGGTAGACTGATGGATGGATATGGGATCATTTCAACAGGTTGCTCTCCAGTGAATTCTATTGAAAATGTAGCTGCATGGAACAGACTGCAGCATTGTAAATAATAATTTCTTTATGCAGTTTAACTTACCAATGCAAATGATATTGTGGGATTAGTTTCTGATCATGATAATATAATAATAAAAGCAGCTATGAAAAATATATAGATATATAGTGTTAGGGAAAATATTCTAAAACACTTCTTCAGTAAAGACTCAGAGAAGAGAAACACACAGAACTTCTTGCTAGCAAGGGCAGCCTCCAGACTGAGACTCGCACTAAGAAACTGCCCCGGTCTTTATTTATACTTCAGTGTGTGTGTGTGTGTGTGTGTGTGTGTGTGTGTGTGTGTGTGTGTGTGTGTGTGTGTGTGTGTGTGTGTGTGTGTGTGTCCTGCTGATCAAAGGGTCATAAAACATGAAAGCACAAAAGGTATATCCTTGGTCATAAAGAGGGTAGTCTCCCCCACCCTAGATGGCACGGTGAGGAAGTCCAGCAGTTAAGGCACTTAGACTAAAACAGACATAGCTACGTTAAAACAATAAAACAAGGTACGACCTCTCCCATGCTCCCAGGATGTGGGGGTGAACCAAGCCTGCTAAAAATCACACATCCTGTCACTACCAAATAACTACAAACAGCATCCTACCATAAGCAAACTTATATCACTAAAAGATTATACTGACTACTAAATACAATTTTCCATTGACATATAGAATAAAATATATATTGTTTACCATACTATGCTGTCTACCTTTGCACTTTTTTTGAGATATTGGGTGGACCCTTTTCTCCCACAGAGAGGAAAGTAAATGAGTGTGAGGCTTAAAACAAGAAATCATTGAAAACTATGTTGTTTAAGTTGTATAGCATAAGTACAAAGTATGTTATAGTGTAGGTACTTCCAGTGTCCCTAGAAGCTGTGGTTCAGGTCCAGCTGTTCCCTGGCAAGGAGAGCACCATCTGATTTGAGGATTGGATGACAGTCGGTGAGCACAGAATATCAGCTTGACATAGTGGTCATATCTTATTTTTCCTGTATTCAGCATTGGGTACAACCCCCCAACCACCAGTGATATGCCTAAATATCTTCACTTTTCAGCCGTTTTTTTTTTTAAATCATTCAGAACTATTCCTGAAGACTACTTAAATAAATAAAGAAAAAAAAAACTCCGGTTTACTTGTTGTTTAAAGATTGTAGTCATGAAATTTTATTTTAGGACACAAGAATGCTTTATGCGTTTTAAAGTATACATTAGACCACGGTTTAGATGGGTTTGCTTTTTGGCCTGTATTTGTATAGCGCTTTACTAGTCCCTAAGGACACCGGGCACACTGGCGCCACCGGGCCCTCTGACCACCACCAGTAGGGAACAGGTGAAGTGTCTTACCCAAGGACACAATGACCGAGACTGTCCGAGCCGGGGCTCGAACCGGCAACCTTCCGATTACAAGGCGAACGCCCAACTCTTGAGCCACGATCACCCAACTTTGCACAATTTATATGTAGGAAAGCCCAGTGGAAAACGTGTCTTTATCTGTCAAGTGTCTGTTTGATTAAAAAAAGAATGTTAATCATATTTTGGGGGGTAAAAATACATAAGAAAACAAAAACAAAAGTAGCTAAGCAACAGTTAATATTTACCTTCGCGAAACGTATCCATCTAAATCTGCCCAAACTTACTGATAGCGCATAAAAAAGTGCTCACAGTTGAAATCTTTGCCATGTTTTGTGGCCAGTGCAAATTCCTGCTGTGTTGGCTCATTAATCACGACTACCATAAAAAGAACCAGTTGGGTTACATTTTACAGTTCAAATGGGCGTGTTTACTTTTTTTTTTTCAGGGATAATATCATATGATCCACATAACAGACTTCCTGTTTGTTGAAGAACACATCCACAGCAGCACTGTGCGCTGGAGGAAAGCAGCTTTTTTAGAGGTATGGTTTTTTTTTTCACAGATAGTTAAGGTGACCTAGGCTAAAGTCCAGTAATGCGACTTATTTGACTTTATTGCAAACAGATGACTTATGGGGACGAGGGGCATAAGGGTCACTTACCATTCCGTACTTTTAGCATTATAAGAATAAATGAAGTAGAAGTTACATTCGGAAATACTCATGAAAGTAATGAAAAATAGATGGGGAAAAGTGATCTGAATGAAAATTGTTCACTCACATCTCTGCCGAATTTTCGAGTAGACAATACATGTGCTGTCAACTCTGGTTTTACGTGCACAAAAGTCTCCGCTGAGCACAAATTCGTTAAAAATGACATTTTGGATGGAGTTTGGCACGGTGCTGTAGGAAGATCGTAAACTCTCTGTTTGAAAAAAAAGAAACAACATTGTTTTTGTAGCCGGGTGGGCACGTGACCTCACGCACAAACATGGCTGCACGCAGAGCAAAGCAGTAGCGCTGTCAGTGGTGAACAAAACATCTAAAGTCAGCTTAAAGTCATCAACCTACACTGTTTAGGCAGCTTTCCCACGACGCGACTCCGAAATATGCGACACAGCAGAATCTGGCGCTCGGTTAACCACAGGAATTAGTCACGACATGTCGTCATCAAAGTTAGCTAGTATAGCTGCTAAAATCACGACGTGGTGCTTTCTTTCCTGTTGCTTTTTCGAGCTGGAGACCTAAAAACACACCCAAGGTTTGGAATTTAACTTAGAGGTTAGCTGAACGTCTTGCACTGAAAATATTGCTATTATTTTGTTGAGGGGAAAACGACAACAACAAAAAATGATTATGATTTGTAATCTGCTTTAATGGGACATGACTGCATCCATGTACACGTCACCGCCACTTCCTCACAGAAGTATCTCACCTGGCTGATTTAATAAAGTGGTGACCTGCAACCCCTGGTTAGCTTAACCTCTGGTTTCTCCTATGTCCAGCAGCTATGATGAGTACAGCTTGGAGCACATGAGCAACCTCATGGCCAGCAGGAGACAGAAAGCCGGGGACGATGGAGAGCGGAGTCTCATAGGACCTCCATCTAGGCATGTGGATGAGAATCTCCCAGACCGGGATGCCCCCAAGCCGCTTTTTGTCTATTTGTTGGCGTTTTTCTCTGCCTTGGGGGGATTCCTCTTTGGGTATGACACTGGAGTGGTTTCTGGAGCCATGATTCTCCTCAAGAAGGAGATGAACCTGAATGCTCTGTGGCAGGAGCTGCTGGTTTCCAGTACTGTGGGAGCTGCGGCGCTCTCTGCCCTGAGTGGAGGCTACCTGAACGGGTGGCTGGGCCGCAGGATCTGTATCCTTGTGGCCAGCTTTATCTTCACTGTCGGTGGCATCATCTTGAGTCTTGCCCCAGACAAGGTGGTCCTCCTTGTTGGCAGAATTACAGTTGGTTTGGGCATAGGTAAGTTATTTTTATTTAACACTACAGCTTGTATCAAGGTAAAGTCACCATTATGATTTTGCTCCTTATAAGGAACCCTTTGTTTGACTCTCATTATTCAATATTTGCCTTATTCAAACACAGAGCTCTGAATTATACGGCAGAGTTAGGATGTAATATGAATTGTCTGTGGGAATGCATCTGTTGTGCATTAGCATGAAACTGTTCCTCTCCTTGCCTTTAGGCATTGCTTCCATGACTGTTCCTGTGTACATCGCAGAAGTTTCCCCTCCTCACCTGCGAGGTCAGCTGGTCACTATCAATTCCCTTTTTATCACTGGTGGCCAGTTCATTGCCAGTGTGATTGATGGGGCTTTCAGCTACGTGAGACAAGACGGCTGGAGGTACGCAGCTTTGATGCTCTCTCACCTGTGCTAAGGGCTTTAGTTTAGTTTGGTTAAATTTGATTTATCCCTTTTTTACCATTATTTGGATCTTTGCCGTGAATGCCAATAAGGGCACCAGAGTTTTCAGATTCCAAGAAGCTGCATCTTCTCCATGCTTTAGGTACATGTTGGGCCTTTCCTGCCTTCCTTCTGTGCTGCAGTTCTTCGGCTTTATTTTTCTGCCCGAGAGCCCCCGTTGGCTCCTCCAAAAAGGCCGAAGCCTAGAGGCTCATCAGGTTCTCAGCCAGATCAGAGGAGGCCAGAACATTGATGAGGAGTATGACACCATCAGAGCCAGCATTGAGGAAGAAGAGAAAGATTTAAATGGAGGTAAACGATGTCTAGGAAAAGGGAAACATAGCAGGTGTTATGTGCGCGTGCTTAATCACACTGTGTGTTTTCTTTTTTTTTTCCTGGTTATTTTTAGGTGGGCCTGTTATTTTCCGTATCCTCAGGCACTCGCCGACTCGTAGGGCTCTCATCGTTGGTTGTGGGCTCCAGATGTTTCAGCAGTTGTCTGGGATAAACACCGTCATGTAGGCCGACTTTTTGTTTTGTTCAGTTTCAGACCGCATGACAATGCTAACCATTGCTGTAAAACCTCAAGCGCTACATCAGAGCAAGTGTGTTTTCTGTAAATCTGTCCTGTGCTGTATCCTAGGTACTACAGTGCAACCATTGTGCAGATGGCTGGGGTGCGTGATGATAAACAGGCAATATGGTTGGCCGCAGCAACTTCAGCTACCAACTTCGTGTTCACCTTGTTGGGAGTCTGGCTTGTTGAGAAAGTGGGTCGCAGGAAGCTGACCCTGGGCAGTCTTTTAGGTTTGTAATTATAGAGATTACTTGATTGATAGATGCATTTTTTTTTTAAGTTTGGGGGGGTGTTTGTGTTAAGTTAATTTAACACAATTTGTCACAAATCAAAAATAAAAATATAGAAATGTGTTCTTACTGTAGCTAAGGCCAAAAGTGTTTACAGTGGGCAGGACTGGGGTCATTTTCATGTAAACATCTCTGGGACTTTTGCAACCAGACTGACTTCTAAAGTAAAACTAATGTGTTTTTATGGTAATAGTATTATATTTGGTCAATGATATTATTCAGGTATATGAAAATGAACTGCTTGTTTCTGCAGACACCCCTGCCGTCTTTCTCAGTGTGTTTGTCTCATTATGTTTCCGATGCAGGAACTGGTCTGAGTCTGGCTCTGTTGGCAGTTGGGTTCTTGCTATCTGCCCAGAACTCTCCTCCTATAACCCTCCACCCATTAGACCCCCAAAACTCAACCTGCAGGACATATGGGTAAGAAGAAAAAAAAAAATCACACTGCACTAATTTTTATTTGTTTTTGTATTGCAACATAGCATGCAGGCAGTTCGACTTCCTGTCAGTTTACACTATGTTGTCGTTCAACATTTGGTTGTATTATGTATTTTGTGGCTCAGTGGTGATGCTTATCTTGGTATTTCTTCACTGTTGTGACAATGATTTCGCTAACTTTCATTCTTGGAGTGCGTGTATGCATCCTCTGGTGATTTTTAACCCCTCACTCTTCCTCCTACCTCCAACAATAGCTGTATTTGCTTAATCTTTAAAGGCCTGATCTCTGCCGCTCAGTAGATTTGGTGCTGTCTTTTGTGAAAGCTTTTGCATTCATCTCTGTCCTGCAGGTCTTGTGAAGGCTGCATGCTGGATCCAGATTGTGGATTTTGTTTCCTTGAAAATGGCACCAACGTGTACGACTCTTCCTGTGTTCCTGTCAATCAGTCATCCACGGATCATGCAGCCTGGGGAAGGTCAGATATTTGGGGTCTTTTGTTTTTGTATAAAGGGAAGGTGTATGCATTAGCTCACAAAAAATGTAAAGGTCCGAAAAGATGTTCCAGTGATTTCTTTCTTGGATATGACTGCTAAGTGGATGGATGGAAATATGGATGATATCAAAAGTGCATAAAGAAGTAGTGAAATAATAGTGCTAACAAACTCATGGAAAAAATAAACCTGCATAATATCATCTCAGCTTAATCACTAATGCAATCTATTTCAAGGTAAAAAACCAAAAAAACCACAGGGATGTCTTGCAATGCCATCAACAGACATCTTTTACATATATAATGTTAACAAAACACAGAACAGATGCAGATAAAACTCTCCATTATTAACTTGAATGATCCTCTTTGTTGTAAGACAATTGTTAGAAGGAACAGAAGGGTGGAGTTTTATAGCTTCCTGTCTGTGTCACATTAACAGGATCCAGTGTTACGTCATAGGTGTGGTGATGTGTTGTGTGTTTTAAGCTTGAGTTGCGTATCTGAGAGTGTGAGAGCACGTCTCTTCCTGACCTTCAGTTCATGTGTCTGTGAACATTATTTGAAGGTCCAGTTTTAAAATACTACTAAAAGTAGTGCTTGAAATATTACAATGCTGTCTATGACCTGCACTGTAATAGATTGTTTTTCAAATACTTTTAAGCTAATCTGTGTTATTTACCCCCAAAGTTGAGATGATTAGCTCAATAAAAGGAAAATGAAACAAGTATTCAATCCCAAAATTTAGTAAATCAAAGAAGCAAAATAAGTAAAAATCTAAATGCAATGAAAATAAAATAAGTAAAACATTTGATAACATTATGTTTAATTAAATAAAGTCTAAATGTAAAACAGTAGGGTGGCTTTATGAAGTACAATATGGTTTCTGTTTTTTATTATTATTATTTTTGTTTTTAATCCAGGTGTTCCAGTGGAACAGAAGCAAGCGACAATCCAATTTGGGCGTACAACTACTGTCCTTCGTCTTACTCCTGGATTGTTCTTTTTGGCCTCATCCTCTACCTTGCGTTCTTTGCTCCAGGTTTAAAATTAATTTCTTCTTGTTTTTTTTTGTATTTGTTTTTATTTTGTTGTTTAAATTATTATTTCTCAGTTCATAGCCATCCCCATCTTATTGCAGCTGAACCTAAACGTGCTGAGTCTATTCCCCTAATTTAGTTTGACTGTGAGGTAACTTGGACAGTATAAATGATGGATATGGCTACTGTGTGACAGTCAGTGAAGTGGCATTATAAAGCTGAGGAGTGAGCACTAGGCCTGACTGTTGCATTGCTGTCTTATTGGCTGAAAACTTGTGATGAACAGCCTGTCGTTCGAATAATAAACCATCTACCGATGAGTCGCCCCATCTGAAAATGACTTTTCTGAAAACACATGATCTCATTTAAAAGTTGCCTTATAAATTCCTTCCTTATAAAAGGCGCTTCCACCTTAGCATCACTTTTCAAACAGTCTGGGTCCATCTTTTATACCAAATCATGTCTATTCAAACATTTGCAAATTCGAAAACAAAATCATCACTTTTTAATGCGTTGTAATGTGACACTAAGAAACGAGTTATGGAAATAGAACAAATTTTCAAGATGTAGGAAAATGCTTCTTCATACTCAACCTCTTTGAATGTTATCAGTGTTATCCTAATCATGAAGGCTAACCAACAGCTAATATGTCGTTGACACATGTCTAATGTGATAAAATAATGCATACAATACACGTTACAGGTATGGGCCCCATGCCTTGGACAGTGAACTCTGAGATCTACCCACTTTGGGCGCGCAGTACTGGCAACGCCTGTTCAGCTGGAGTGAACTGGATCTTCAATGTCTTGGTGTCTCTGACGTTTCTCCATGTTGCAGAGTTTCTTACTTATTATGGTAAGACTGCATTAAGATAGCAGCTAAAGTGTTTTAGGGTATTAAGTAACTGGAAACGCTAAAAGTATAAAACTTGGCAAAAAAAAGAAAGGGACAGACATTTTTATTGCTGGTTGAGTTGTGGTTAATTGGGTTAAATACTTCTTTAAAAAAAGTTAAAGGATCAGACCTCCAAGGAAAAAATGATATGGACTGGGTAATGTGTTTGGAACGTAAGCATCCCGAGTTGTTTGATGGAAATGAAAATTATTCAAAGACACCTCCTGAAAAAGTGAAAAAAATGATGCGGCAGCCTGGTCCATTTTCCCGATCTTCATTCCAGCTATTTCGCCTGCAGTGTGAAAGTAGCCTTAGACTCCATGGTACCAGACAGTGAGCACAGCGCCCACTAGAGGACATTGGGCCTTCAGGCCACCCTCATAAGGTCTGTTTCTGGTTGTTTGGTCAGACATTTACACCAGTGATTGGCTGGTGGTCATTTTGTAGCTCTGGCAGTTTCCATCCCGCCAGGAACAAATAGTGGTCCTGCTGATGGGTCCTACTGAAGGACCTTCTCAGCCTTGTCCAGCTCTTTTAGAGTAACTGCCTGACTCCTGGAATCTCCTCTGTGCTCTCGAGACTGCTGTGAGACACAGCAAACCTTCCGCATTAGCACGTATTGATTTGCCATCCTAGAGGAGCTAGACTACCTCTTGCAACCTCTATAGGGTCCAGATATGATCTCATGCTGCCAGTAGTGATGCTGACCCTGGCCAAATGCAAAACAAGTGAAAAAACAGTCAGAAAAGATGAGGAGGGAAAATGTCAGTGGTCTCTACTTGTAAAACCATTCCTGTTTTGGGGGTAGTCTCATTGTTGCCCCTCTAGTGCACCTGATGTTAATTTTATTAACCCCAAAGAAGCTGAAACTGATGAATAACCCCCTCTGCTACTTAACTGACCACATCAATATCCTGCAAGCTTAACTTGATGCTGTGTTTTCTGAGCAGTGTGCATAGCTTTTTAAGGTTATTTTAAGGTTATTTAGAGGAATTGAATTTGTTTATTAGGTGTTTTTTTCCTATTTAAATATTTAAATAAACAATTCACACAACTTTATCAAGTTTAATTTACAGCCAAGAACTTCATAGTTTTGAGCCTAATTCCCAAAATCCCTGTATTCCAGGTGCGTTCTTTTTGTACACGGGCCTGGCCATGCTGGGTCTCATCTTTGTACTGGGCTGCCTCCCAGAGACAAAGGGCCTACAGCTGGAAGAGATTGAGAACCTGTTCGCAGGTCAGCTCTGCTCCTGTGGAGAGCCTTCACCCAACAGCAATCGTCATGTCCAATACATCCGGGTAAAAGGCAGCAACTACCTCCCCTCTGACAACGACGCCTCAGATGTAGAGTAGACTGGGATGATTTCGCTTTCCACTCTGTCCTTTGGTTTTCCTGGGATGGCTGCTCTTGCGGGGAGGAAAAGGTATTCACGGTTCCCTCTGGTGGGTGTGATCGAATGGGACCAAACGCAGGCTAGAGCTCCCCTGGGGTTGACTTTAACTGGTGCTTTCTTTCATTTAAGCAACTTTTTCAAATTTCTTTTTAGTTCTGCCTTTATCTCACCTGGAAATCGTGTTGCTTTGCATTTCTTACTTTTGAATATCCTCCTTATTTCTCATCGTCATTTATGCACTAATAAAAAGGGAATACTGACTGGTGTCTACGCAGTATTGCTGTGGGCACAGTTAATCTGTGACAGTGTTGCTGGGATCAGAAAATCCTTGTTTTACAAACTGATCAGACCACAATGAAAATGAGTGAAATATTTCCATTTTCTTGTTGAGAAACCTTTTAGAAACAAGCCTTTTGTTGTTGTTGTTTTAACCACACAGTTGGTTGCTGACTCATCGTTTACCCTCACATATTTAATTCCATTAAGTTGCGTGATTTCCGTCTGACCATCCATCTTTTATAAACTACAAAAACGAGATACGGGCAGAAATCTGATTGTGGTGAAATGATAAGGATTTGAGAATTTGAAGATCTGTGAAACTGCTTTCACTGATTTCTGCCATACTTGGACGTTTGCACATCTTTTCGAAATCATTAACATGGGGTTAGTCCTCCAATCAAAGCTGGTGTCAAAAATACTAATCACGTGTTTCTGTTGTCAACTAGAAAGTGGGTGAGTTTGCACTTTAAAGTCTTTTATTTTTTCAATAAATAATAAAATTAAGTGATAAATAAAATGTTTCCTACGTGCCAGATTGCTATAGCAAGTTGTTGTTTTTTTAGCATGATTTGGAATTCAGCCAAGCAAACTATGGAGCCGTGGAGTCAGACAGTGCCATAGCCTATATAACTGTAAGTAATGCATCGAGGTATTAAAGTGCTACAAACTTTGATGTTATGTTACTGTACAAAGAAAAATGCCTTTTTGATGTTCAAAATGTTCAATTTCATATCTTTGTTGTTGCAGCTGAGATAATGGTGACCAAGAACAACGTCCCACAGAGGGCTTTTGTACAGAATGTCCTTTTTACACTGGGATACTTTGATAAGTACCAGTTTGCTTTATTGGCACTGCTGGCATTTACAAATATTGATTTTTCATTAAATATTTTTCATGCGGCCTTATTTTTATTTTTTTTTTTGTACATCAAGCACAGGCTAAGATGTATTTGGAAATTGTACAAAACCTCCACATGGAAACATGAAAGTGCTTGATACCTAAAACTACGTGATCTGTAGTTACAGGTCCATTCTGCTTTTGTTTGAAATGAATGGATTCCCCTCTTGTGCTGGGGGAAAAGAATAGACTCATGACACTACCACCTTTATATGAGACAGAGTTTTTCCTCAGGTGAACAGAGCTGATTGTCTTGACAGCTTCGAGGGGAAAGCATTTCAGGTTAAAAGGCCATAAATGAATTTTATGGATAAATGGATCAGCATTTTGTATATGAAAAGTTAACTGTTTGCAAAGTTACAATATATGTGTGTTTTCTTTTCTTTTCACCAATGTCATATTTGATAAATAAACTTGTCAAAAGAGCCTGATCTGTGAAGTCAGTCAGTTTTTGTGTGAAAAGGTCATTTGAGTGTTGCTCAAATGTAATTGAAGATGGTAACATGACATCATTTCTAAGAGTCTAAGACGGCATGAAAAATTGTTGAAGTGCTCACAACACTGAAACAAAGAATAACAGAGACTTTCCCAAAGATCCTGAGGAAGAACATCTCCCAGAGGCTGTTGGTGTCCTACTGCTGCTCCACAGAGTATTTTAATATATTACTTCTGTGTGTGGTTTTCCTCTTGTACAGTGGCACAAAACAAGGCGCTCCCGAGGGTGGCCCAGAAAACCATGGGATGCCCCCTACCTACTCTAGAGGACCTACATAGTTAAAGCTAATAATATAAAAGATCCTTCTGACTGTCCATGTCCACATGAATGTGCTCTGTGTAATTTGGGAGAGTGGGGAAAGGCAGCTTTGGTCTTTTTGTGTGTTTCTTGTACGGTTTTATATAGTTTATAGTTTTTATTACTGTTGTGAGTGATCTTTGAACTGTTCAGAGTCCATTTGACATTAGTGTACACGTTGCATTATGTCATATGGTCCCCTGCTCATCCCAGTGAACTAAACCGGCACCCACAGTCTTAAAGTGTGTGTGCACTCCTGCTTTAAATCTCAGGCCACTTTAATGTTGGCAAAGGAGAATCACATATGATTTTTAACATAATAACAGTGGTTGATTTCTAGCCCATTTTTAGGTGAAATACTTAATGCAAAGTTGGGATGGTGTTTTGGTGTTTTTGGTCACAAGGAGACCCTGATCTTGAAACTGCTGGTAAATGTTGAGTTGATGGAAAAAATCAGTAGTCACTGGGTCATTTCTGTTTTGTGGCAAACCAGGTGATGAACATTCAGGATGTTTTGTATTTAATTGGTTGTGTTAAAAGTCTTCACTTATCCCAGGTAAACTAAAACATTTGGAACAATCCAGATTTTGGTCGGGTAAAGACAATTTTTCGTTATGGCATGAGAAAGGGATAAAAACTAGAACATGTTGTAGATAAGATGGGAAGTTTATTTCAATTAAAGAACTTGTAAATATATAAATATAAAATATGTAATAGAGTAACTATATAATACTTTTACAGGTGTTTGTGGGGTGGGAAGGTGGCATTAAATTCATTAGGATGAGTTTTTGTAAACAATCTGACACTGTAGAAAAAATAAAAATGTATGAAAAAAAAGACTTGCATATGATCCAAAATCTAACAATGCAGCCACGGGATATTGAATCCTGACCTGGTCTTAAGGTTTGCTGAGTCACAGTTTTGGCTCTGTAGACGTCAGGTTATGTTTATATTAGAGAAGGGGTGCAAATTACACATCAGGTCAGTTATTTCTGTGCAGTCGTAGGATTTGATTTCCATTGTGACCAGATGTGTTCCACTCTTTCTAAGAAACATAAATGCAGTGTTGGCCCCTACAGTTCCTTCGTGTGGCACTGTGATTATCCAATCCACAAGATGGCAGTAAAAAACAACTAAAGAGAATAAATAGTCGCGATGAACGTTAGCAGGGAGCAAAAGAAAAACAAAAGAAAAAAACAACAAAAAACCCTTTATTTTATATGTGAGCTTAAAAAATAGATTATCTGCCAGTGCAATTTTAGTGACTTTTTTATATTTATTGCTACTGGGAACATGGATTCATATATTTGTTATCTGTAAACTAAATGATTGCTTTTTTTTTTTAATGGGATGATTACAGAGTATATTAAATAATAAACAATAGAATATTGCCATTTATTTATTTGGTAATTTAAATGATATTGTAAAATTGCTTAAAACAAACGTTTTGATATGGTATTAAATTGAATTCGAAATATGTACTGATGTCATTTAGGATTTCTTATAGAGACTCGTGTTTGCCCATCTTTTGTAGTCACATGAAAGTCCAACTATCTACCTGCTAAGCTATCGAAACTTTCATTTGTGTAAAAGAAGCTTGTGGTAGTCCAAGGTTACTGCTATCAGAAGGCTGCTGGTAGATTCTCTGCCGTTGCTGACATGACTTCATGCCTGAAAGCCAAATGGCTGATGCTGTAAAGCGGTTCATGGTGCTGTGATTTCTCTAAGACGCACAGAAAAAAAAAGTTTTAAAATTAAATTAATATTGTCCCAACATTTTCTATCATAAAACGATGATAACTGTCTGGAAAATGTACATTTTGGGCTACAGATTCATTCTGGACTGTGTCACGAGCGCTTTTTATTAATGTGGAAATGCAGATTTTGGTACTCCTCCAATATACTGGGGGGAAAAATAATACAGTGATTCTTACTATCGCCTCACTCCCCGGAGAGGGCGTGGCTTGCTGACGCACTGCGGATCCCTCCCAGTGTCTAAACGGAGCGGAGAGAGGAAAGGCGAGGCACCGAGGGGCGCGCGCACATGTGCGAGTGTGTTTGAACCAATGAACGCATACGCGCGCGCCATTGGCTCACCAGCAGCCGGAGTGGCAGTGTGCAGACGGGCTCGAGTCGGAGCATCAGGGCCAAGTTGCGCAGAGATGCAGCGTACGTAGACGCAGCACGCGGGCACACCACCGCGGCTCTTCCCCGATATCATGGTTTAAACACCGTTAAGATAGGTTGTTGTGGGTTTTATTTTTTATTTTTTAATGGCGGCGCTGAAGTCGAGGTGATCCGCTCGCCAGCGGGAGTATAGTGCGCACTCCTTTTTTTTGCCGGGGCTAGTAGCCAACGCAGATAAATCCGCACTATTATTATTATTTTTTCTTCTACCTGCTGTTGCATAAGGAATCATGACAACGGGACAGGATGAAAGCTCTGTCCGTGTGGCATTGAGGTAAGGCGCTAAAGACTATTTAAATGTTTCCATTAACTCCCAAATGCGTAGGAACATTAATTGCCCGGTGCCACCTGTCAGTCAGTGCAGCGGGCCTCGCAAACACCTGCAGGTCATCAGCATCATCTTGTGTTCGCCAAACACTCTTTGACCTGGAAAATATTCCGCGTCGTGACGTTGCTGTTACCGGCTTTCAGGACATGTTTGCGGCGCAATTGTTTCTCACCTCAGTTTGAATGAGCAGGTTTTGTGTTGGGGGCTCACAAACATAGAGCATCACGCCCATTGCACAGGTACGCGCACGCGCGCACACATTCACGGGCCATCCTCTGTAGCGTGCATGCTGGGAGGAGTGACGATATCTTTTTGCAGCGGCTCTCTCTATCATAGAAAAGGAAACAGATGGAGAAGGTGGGAGAGAGCCAGTCGGCCTGTCTTCGTCCAACGGTCTGGCGTCTCATCAAAGCCTCCTGCAGAGACAGTGGATCGATGAAAGAAGAGCTTCACTGACAGTCAGGTTCCAAGGAAAAGGGCAGTGGGCCTATAACGCTGTCAAGCCTGCTCTTTGTTTGTAGACATTCAGTGGACAGCTCAGTCACGGCTCTCAGCGATTCAGTACTGTTCCAATCAATTCACCAAACGGACAGGCTGCTTCACCTCTAATTTCATGCACTTGATGTGGGCGGCTGTATTCATGCTGAAGAAGGCCGCTCACACCCAGATGGTGAAGTGGCACTGACAGTGACATAATGGGGAAACCAATCTCTTTCTCTCCCCTCCAGTCTGTCCGTATCCATAGTAATTATAAAAATGACTCATAATGGCAGTATAGTTTCTCATATCTGTTTTTTCTTTTTTTTTTTGGTATCCTCATATTCAGCTGCTCGCCTGTGTTCCTTGTTCAACCTTAAAGACACACAAGTGCCTCGTCATTATTTGTGATGATTATGTTTGTGCTGAGCTTCCGGATACCATTCCCCAGTATCCCATTTATGAGGGGAATAATTTATTTTATGCTGTTGCTACTCCATGTAAAACAGGGGTTGAATTGGTCTCAAGTGTTGGTTTTGAACACAGTTTTTATGGTAGGACATTTTCCAACAGAAACTAGTGATTCTGGAGATGTTCTGTTTTGTACCGCCTGTTATTTGTTGCCAAATAACTCCTGAAAAATTTGCCTTTGCAAAGATAGACATTTAGTGGTTTTAATGGAAGGATGAAAGCAAAACAGGCAACTGCCTGGACCTGCCCAGTTAATTACAAAACAGTTCCCAGAACAAGCAGCATGTTGCCGTCCCAGTCTAAGTGGATCGAGTGCCACTTCTCCCCTGTGGAGCCTGTAATGCGGTCAGTTGTCTCTCCCCACCTGGAGTCTACTCTGCTGGGGCTTTCCTGTTTGTCCCTCTGGGGCTGCACAGTTGGTTGCACTAAGTAATATAACGGCCCTGCGCTGCCTTACTGTAAAGTTTTGCTGTTTGTCTCGATTCTGTGGTGTGATTTGTAGTGTTGTTTTGCTGCAGGCACTTTGGGTTTTTGTTAAGAGTTTTAGAAATGTTTTGATTACCTTTGATGTTTGCAGGGATGTAAGGTTAGGAATGGAGCAGCTCCTATAATGCTACCACTATAATGACAGTATGGTTATACAGTGATACGTTGTGAGACTGTGTGATGCAATAGCCAAACAGTCCTGAAGAAATCAAAAGTCCGGAAATATGCATCTAGGAATGAACGAACTGTGGTGTCAGTTGTGTGCGCGTCAGTTAGGTCAAAGGTCAGTGGAGGTAATGGTCATCATTAATCAATTTTAATAATGCATTTCTTTTAAATCTGATTAGCTTTTTTCCGCTGAACACTATTTTACCTCTTAAGAGTGTTTAATATTCTTCTCTGCAAGTTGGTTAACTTCTGTTCACCCTACACTCTTTCAGTTAATTATCACCATCACAAATCATAAAGTAGCGACTGTTTTTTTTGCCAAATTGTTATCCGAACCATAATCTACTTTGATGATGACAATAAATTACCCCACAAGATGAAATGGAGGGGGTCTACATAGAATAGAAAACCCTTTCTCCTATTAGCGTACACATGAAGTCAACGTATCTGATTACAAAAAATCACCTGTCTAATGTAATAATTCATATTGATTCACACCTCATACATGAGTGTAAGGTAGCAGAATTATGATATGCCAGTTTCATATGAAAGTAAAACGCACGCCTGTCCAAATTGGATGCAAGTGTATTTTTAAAATGATTTGCATTGTCAGAGAGAGTCGCTATAGGAGCATGCAAATTGCAGTGAAAGTGTAGACAACCATTCACTTAGGAAGAGGTGAATGCTTTGTGTTGTGGTTCCACCAGCTAAAATTACAGCTCTGATCTTAGTAAACTGTACTTCAGTTTGCCATATGTGAGACTGGTTATTTGGTAAATGTACCCTGAAAAGCATAATTGAGCTTTCTCATAATGATGCCTCTAAATGTAATTCTGTTACCACAGAGTTTTAGTGAAGATCAGTTTTCATCTGTAATGGGTTTTCTAGTGACAAATGCATGTGCATAGATGCTTCAAATTGGGCATGACGGTTTCGTTTTTGTTTTTTCTCTCTGCTAAACCCAACAAGCCTATGGATATTTGGTTAGGTGTGTGTCAACAAAAACGCCTCATATGTAGACATCATGGAAAAATAGCTGAACTCATCTTGCAGACCAACAGTTTTCATGGTTCTGTTTTATACAGGGTTGGTTTTAAGGACTAAAAGGACTTCTTAAGGTAATTTAACAGTTTAAGGCCAAAACTTTATGTTTATATAAAAAAGGCCATCTTGCTCTGTCAGACTTCTACAAAGGAACTCAAAGCCGAGAACATTTGCTTGTCAGTGTTTACTCGTGCAGAAAAATGGTGGCAGTAGAGGGTGTATTGTGAAACAGTTGCACAGTCGTATCCCTCCCTGACTACATTATATTAATTGTACTGTACCTGGTTTATTTGAACAGCCCATTATGTCATAACAGTCTGTTTTAAATGGTAGGTGTGCATTGATGGGAGGGGCCGAAAGGCTTGCAGTGAGGACTTGCTGAACCTGCCTGCTGTGGTTGTTATTAGTGTATGTAGCAGAATCATTGTTTTTAATGTGCTGACAGCTTAGCACTGGGGATCAAAGTGAGAGAGAAGTATCTTTGACTTTGTTTATATCTGCTGTAAGAGCTTAGCTTGTGCATTAACCACTTAATAACATAAAGTGGAGGAGCTTGCAAAATCAAAAGCCATGCCACATCTCACCTTGAAATTTACCTCCTCATTTCCCCTGTAAAGACTTGTTGTCTCTGATGCTCAGCTGAAGGCCATAACAATGACGATAATGAAATTAAATGGGTCCCTAAACCTCTTAAGACTTAAGTTACAGCCATGCTTTAATGTAATCAAGTGTAGGCATGCAGCAACTGGTATAAGTGGGTAAGGCTAAGCCTCAGGTTGTGGCTCACAAGCCAGCTGTAGAGACAGGACTAACTGTGGTGGAACAATCTTGTTAAAATGAGCTGCATGATTAGAGCAGATATCTTATATTATTGACCAGAATGGGCTTCAGCTCAGCTGACAAAAGCTGTGTGAGCCGAGGTTTACAATGCAAATAGAGATTAGTGTCTTTCATCGGAGAGGGGGGGAAAAGGGCTCAGTCGAAAAATTGTAAAAAAAACAACAAAGGGGGAAAAGCATGTAGCTACATGTAAAATATCAATTTGTGTCTGTTGTTAAACAGTTAGCTGAAGCATTAGTTGGCTAACCTTAACATACCTATTTTCTGTGTTTTTGTATGCTACATAAAAGCTAAAGGTTTATCTGTCCAAAAGTTTATAGTTGAAGTGCAAAGACATGAATTTTTTGAGTGAAGTTTTAACAGGTTTTTGGACACTGTAACAAGGGCAGGGCCAGTAGGTTACTGGCAGAGGACCAGTTGGCGCTCAGGACATTTAGATTCGTGTTCGTCGCCCATGGCAGCACCAACTAAACACAGCCCCTCAGTTTAAAGCCTCTGCAGACCTCGTGCTTTGTTCACATCCACTGAACTGTGAGAGTCTGTCAGGATGTAGCTGTTGACCCACAGTCGTTTAGATGTGTTTGAGTGTGGGTTTAAGAGTGTGTTGGTCTTTACCTGTGTTCTTTTTTTCTCCCATTCTAGTAAATTGTCCAGTGTAACTTTTTTTTTTTTTAACCCATCACTGCTGGTTAAGTTTCAAATGTTAACCCTGGGACTGGGTGATCAGTACAGATCTTAAGTCCAATGGAAGTTTTATAGCTTTTGAGCTACAATCTCAAAAGCACAATTTCCCTCCGTCTCTAACCTGGACTGAGGTTCTATGAACAGCATTAATCAGTTCACCTCAGAGACACTGTAATTACGTACAGATTTAAAAGTAAAAAAAAATAGGAAACCATCTGACCATGATGAGCTCTGAAAGCTATTACCTAAAACTTTAAATTGAACTTTAAAATTTATGAGGGAGCCTGTACAAACATTTTAATTTCATCTTGAAATTAAATTTATGTATTTTATTCTGCAGATGATTAAAAACCAGTTTGACAATGTGTTTATTAAAATTTTAAACCAAAAGTATCACCTACATTTCTCCCATTTGTAAGATCATAAAAGGGTATGAACTGTGATACATATAAAACTAGAATTGATCCTCTGCTATAACTATAATAGTAGCTTAACTTTAAGTAAAAGTGGCAGTATATTTGTCTTGTGCATTAATAGACTGACTCAGAAAGAGAAAGCAATTCGAAGCCACTGCCTCAGGCTTCAGGGAAGTGTGAGGGAAATATTTATTCATGGCCATTTTTTTTGTCTTGTTGTTGTTGTTGTTGTTGTTGTTTTTTTCATTTTCAAAAATGTTAAAAATGACTTTACTAAACAACTTATTCAGTAGACTGTGAAACTGAGAATGGTGGCAAAATGAAAGTTTGCCTCAATATTTTACTGTTGCTGAATAACCATTGCAAGCCGAATATTGAGCTGTATCACTGAATGAAGCAGTCCTGATGCACACTTCTTGCTGCACTCCGTTTACATCAGAAGTTGGATGTCGGAGATACAAGTGACATCACTCCTGAAGTGACCATGTTGCAGTAACAGTATTAATACCCCCAAAACAGGTTTTCTACCTTGCTAGGGAGAAATTCATCAATCACCTTTTTCCCTTCACTTAAACACAGTTGCAGCACATCCACAGGTCAGTGCTCTGTGTATAGGTTAGTAATTAGTAAATGCACAATAGTGGTGTTACATCTTACAAGATTTAAAGCTTTACTATTGTTTATGTGCACTGCTACCATGTTGGAATGTGAAGTTGGGGTCTGGTGGGTAATCTGAGTTGAGGAGGCATTCCAGTGGAAGATTCCGACTCAGGATTTCTGACTTTCAACTGAAAACGGAATACAGCAAGAACCTTTTCATATTACTTGATTTAACAAAACACAAAATGTCAGTAACATTTACAACAGGCACATGTCATAGAAAACAGTATTTCTTGGTACAGTGATGTGATTCAATTTGTTATTTACACAGTATTCCACAAACAAGGGAAGAATAGTGTTTATTGCTGAGATTAACAACTGTAGGAGATTAATATCCGTCTGGAGGACCTGGTTTACTTTTTTGGCTCTGTCTAGATCAAAGAGTTCTTCTTTTGCCTTGTGTGGATTCCGCACACTTTTTCATTGTCATTCTATTTAAATGCTTTTATTAAAGAAAGGGCTTGATGGAGGCTTTCATAGGACTGTATTACATCTCTGCACATGCCTCTTGTCTTTTTAAGCAGTAGCCAAAATGTGTAAATACTGGCCAAGTTACGCTATGAATAACACCTACTTGGCCTGCAGCATTAGATGGGAAGAGGTATGTGATCCCAACAAGAGACAGAGGCAAGCTTTGGATAGACTCAATTCATTATCATGTAACATAAGTGACCTTCATCATTTGTACTTCATGATCTTACTGTATAAAAATTACTCGAGCTGACAGCCTGCATGACTTTATAGTGGTGCCATTTAGGTTATCACAAAGCACTTAATCCTGTGTGATAAAGTGCTGTGATAACAGACTGTTAAAAGTGCTGCACTTCACTAAGATTGTAGATACTAACCAAGGACTATAATGTCAAAAAATAATGACAAAATGCCTTCTGCAAGTTCCAAACTAGAAGTGATATATTTGGTATGCTGTGTCAAAAAACTATTTGAGTATTTTAGCTTCACAAATGTCAGTAAATGTTTTGTATTGTAAGTTTGTAAATTGAATATCTTAGGATTTTGGTTGGAGAAACGAGCAGTTTGAAGACATAGAATTAGATTTTAAGGCACATTTTACTTAAAATACATAGCTCTATGTATTTGTTAGGAAAAGTTCCACAGCAGGCCTTACATGCTCACTGCAGCAGGACCACAATATCAGGAAGTCAAATTATCTTTAGTAACTGACTTTGTCGTGGTGACGGACTGCCCTGTATCACACTAATTTGAGTGTAGCCCAGATAACACTTCCAGTGTTTGGCCATCATGACCTCCTTCTAGACAGAAGGCTCTTCCATTCCAAGGCTATGCTAAGCATAGCCTACACTTAAGCTCAACTTGCCTCAAAATAGATTCCTGACTGGCCGCAGCACTCCTGGAAGACCTCAGTTATCTATATCACAACCTCAGGAGTCAGCACATTTCTGCCAGATGCATCTGCACCGATGCAAAGAGCCTTGTGCTGTGCAGTCTGCATGCACCACATGTCAACATGTTTTTTTTTTTTGTTTTTTTTTTTTAAACAAGAACCGGATTTCCCAAATTCTCCTTCTCCTCCTCCATTATACAGCATAAAAATTAGATGGTTACACAGAATAAATTGGATGTAATCATAGAGTAGCTTACATGCAAACCACACCCTTAGAAAAATGTTATTGGCTCAGTTGTTGGCACTGTCTTGCTCTGGCGCACTTTGCATTGCTCCTTTTTTTTCCCCCCTAGGTAGTTTTCTTTCCCAGTCCTTTAATTTTACCAGCAGTGTACCACTGCTTGATATGTATGCCTTTTCCTGTTCACTGTACAGATCTGTCCAGTTAAGGACTCAGCCAAAAATGAATGAAGTCTAAATGTAGAACAGAAGCCACAAATAGGATGTGGATGTAACTTAACTTCTATCATCCAACTGCCTGCATAATCACAAATAGGACTCAGACGGTCACAAATAGCTCTGTTTGCATAGCAAGCTGCCACCTTATTTATGTCAAGAGACTCTCTATAGTTAATGGGGACAGATGTTTTTTCTATGAAGTGATCTGTTTTTATTTGTGAATCAGATTTTGTTTTAAGGTTATGTTGAAATGTATAGATGTTGCTGTGCTGATATGGAAGATGCATGTTTAGCTTGCAGTCACCACGTTAGGGACCCATGACTATGTTAGCACTGGAATCCATTCATCTGGCACTTCATGTTTGTTTGTTTTTTCTCTAATCTAAAAAGTGTGACGCATGTTTTAATATTATAGTTAGAGAGACATTAAGGATGGTGATTTTCAGTTTTACTTCACTTTACATGTCAGCTTAGCAGGGGTGTTTTTTTTTTTTTTTTGTTTTTTTTACCTAAACCAAAGTGAGGTTTGTGTATTCCACCACAGTAATGTGATGGCATTGAATTTGGGTCGCAGTGTTATCTTTGGTTACAACACTGCAACTGAAGATAGGGTTATTTGCCCTTAACGTACAATACCACATTTGGTGAAAGCCAAACATGACACATATTAGCTTATCAAAGACCTCATACCGTCTGTGGTGAAGGAGTGGTAATTTGGTCTCGTTTTGGAGCCACTAGACATGGACACTTAGTCTCTGAACTCTGCTTTATACCTATAACTACTGACAGTTATTGATGAGAATTGGCTCATGCAACAGGACAGTGATCCTACACACAGCAAATCTATAACAGAATCGCTGAAAAAGAAAGGAATGAGGGTGTTGCAATGGTCCAAAGGTACATTATCAATCGTTGTTCAGCTTTGGATTGGATAGTCTTTATTTTCGCTGGAAGCAATTTTGATAACAAACTGTCATCAGCTATGCCAGTACATACCACAAATAGTTGCCTTTGAAGCAAAATACATGATACTCGAATGAGTATTTGTTGAAAAATAACCGTTAGCTTTATACATTTTCATTAAATCCTTTCAGGATGTCATTATGTACCCTTACCCTATCCTATCTGATTAATCGCAAAAAAATGCATCAGCAGATGAAAATGCAAAACAAAAAACTGAAAAACTGAAATTCTAGCTGTTATGATATCTAATTGCTGGAGGAGTAGTGGCTCACCTCTGCATCACATCTTCAATTTGGATGAGGAGTAGCAGGCAGTTACTTGAACAATAAAACAGCTTCTTTGCTTGTCAAACACCCCTCCTGTGTTTAGATGTCTTGCACCTAAAGTGCAGCCTTGGATTAAATCCTGCTGAAGGCACCAAAGTGCAAATGAAGTTCCACCACCTGCTGGCATCATATGGCAGCTGTTTGACTCAATCTGCATATTCATGAGGTGTTAGTCTTTCACTTTTTTTTGCTGCAGATTTAAACACTAAACGTGGACAATGCCTTTGTTAAATCTTTCTGTGTTGATTGGTCACCCACTGTGAAATAAAGTCTTGTATTTGAGAGCTGTAAATAGTTAAGTGCAGAGTCAAAGTGCCTTCCACTCTGTATTGAATGGTGTGTTTACCTAACCTGTTATCTTCTATCTGGCCTAAAAACTGCAGATGGTGGCTGGCTGTAACACACACAGTTTTTAGGGCTAGCCTTTGTGTCGCTGACCCATGTTTGACACAGAAATGAGATTCCTATGTCAACAACACATGGTTCAGTGACACTGCAGTCTAGGCCTAACTCTGCCTCTATCACAGAGGAGTGTGCTATCTCAGGGTACATTTTCTCCTTATTTTGTTGGTTAATTGGACGAAATCATATCTTTTGTTTTTCTTCTATGCACTGCAAAAAAGACAAAGATGTTTTCATAAAGGCTTTTAACAATGTCTGCAATATTTATTTGTTGTTGTTTGGGAAGTTGCATATAGGAAAACAAAGAAATAGACCTGCAGCCACATTAATAAAAAAAGGGGGCAAACACTGGGCAGAAAACACATGCATTAAAAAACAAGCACTTTGTGAGCACAAACTTTCACCAAGTTAGCTTACTCTCTGGGCAGTTTTTACTTTTGAGTGAATTATATTGTATTTTTTAAATATTCATTTTGTTTTTATTTATTTTTGAAGATATTTAAAATGTTTGTAGTGAAGTAAAAACAAGTGTAAAGTACATGCTTTTGTTATTTTCCTGTTGAAACACATTTAATATATTTGACATAATTATGAGTGCAGTGATAATTGTTTTGTTTTTTTAAATTTATGTGGCTCTAATTCATGTGTAGCATTCATTTCAACGTTTGAGTTTAAAATTTTTAGATTTTTTTTTTTTTTTTTTGGGTGGGGGGTTAAAACATTTTTAATCACAAGTTTTTGTTTAACAAAAAATACAAAAAAATTATTGTGTGTTTAAACCTGTTTTAACAGACTCGTATTAAAATAATGTGATGTGTAGAATCCTTGTCTGCTTTCCCTGTATGCTGATATGTTGTCAGTACAAACAATGGCAACAATAACATGGGCCTGGATTCTGGAGCATGGACCTTAGATTCCATATTTAATATTTAATTAGCGTAATTTCGTCTTCTGATTGTAAGTTATCTTTTTTAGAATCTGTTATGAGATGTTTGCGGTCATTACTTAACCAGACCCACATTAATGATGTCAGAGTTTATTTGCTGTGTGTGATGATCCACATTGAATTAGACACCTCGTATTAGATTCAGCATGTCTGTTGTGTCAGTGTTTCCAGTCCTGAAAAGGATGACTCATTCAAAGCAACACCGGAATATCTACAAATAAAGCCTGACAACCAGATTAGAAGAAGAGGCTTTAAAATTACTCCTGTGCCATCATTTTTTTTTTTTTTTAATTAAAGCAGTAATTAAAAGGGAACATTTCTCTGGCTATGCTCTCACCA
The DNA here is from genome assembly GCF_057382185.1 of Mchenga conophoros. Classification (NCBI taxonomy): domain Eukaryota; kingdom Metazoa; phylum Chordata; class Actinopteri; order Cichliformes; family Cichlidae; genus Mchenga; species Mchenga conophoros. Next base: position 23,586,897 of record NC_140532.1, on the reverse strand, counting down.
CATATAGTTTGACACATTTTGCACTTCAGTAAGATCTGTCGTGGTAGGTGTGAATGGAGCAATTCAAAAGTATCAGCAGAGAGGAGAGGTGACTGAAGATTTTGTGCCTTGGCCCTTGGACCAGTGATTAGTTTTTGGAAAATCTGTGTTATGCTAGATGCCGGTGATGTGTATAACATAATTCTCCATAATCTTTGGCTAACTTTGGCTAAAATTTGCTGGAAATTCACTGAAATTAGTCTAAAGGTTGTTAGATGGAACTGAGAGTTAAATTACTTTACAATATATTTAACCATTGCAATTCCCTAGCTGAGGCCTTCTGTTTCCTAACCTTTCCCTCTGGTTACGATGGGGCAGTCTGCTGTCTGACCCTTGACCTGCAGGAAGCAGCAAAGTTGTTATCAGCATGCCACAGGGATTTGGCATGCCCTCATTTGTTTTCATAAGCACGGTTTCTGAAAAATGAGTGGAATATCAACACATATCCAAAACCTTATTAGAGGAATCATGATAATAAAGGAAAATTGGGAGCAGGGCAAGGTCAGATTTCACACGTCACGCAGACTGTAAACCAGTCAATGTGCCCCGACAGAGGCATGGGCGTGTGCCTTGTTTTTGCAAGTGCTGACCTTGTGCAAAGTATGTGGTGAATTTGTTTTTTCTTGCTTTACAGCATGCTTAAAAGTGTATCAACACAAGCCAGCAGCTTCATTATAAATATCGTAAACATTTCAAAATTAGATCAGTTGTATGTTTTGTGAATCACTATGGCAAAGAGCTTTATATTTTTTATTCCTAAGATGGCATTTGCAGCAGTTGGTATCAAAAGCATTGTTTGTGTATGTTTGTGCATTTATCTATAATTTCAGTCCAGAATCAATCCAATTCTATCTTTTTATTAAAGTTTTTAGCATTTGTGCAAAAGATTTGTGAAGCTGGAAGCTGGGGTGTGATCATTCTCATGCCCAGTCTCTTTTACCTGTTCCAGGATTAAGTTGCACCATGAGGTGAGAAGTCTGTTGCCAAAATAAGCTTTGTTTATGTTGAAGTGATTAGGAAAAAATTAAGGGCTTTTCCACGGGTTGTGAGAACCTTGCCCTTCCTTTAGGGTTTGTGCAGCCCTACCTCTAAATAAACAATGTGAAAAAAGTTGGATGTGCACTTACTCTTTATTGGAATTCATATGATCATTTCAGTATCAAACAAATATTGAGATGTGCGCATATTAGCATCTCTTTCTTCTCTTTGAATAGATCTGTGATCCTAAATAACCAAATATTGAAATGAAGAAACTAATTTGTTTTCATTAGAAGAGATCAAAAGCTCAGATACTAAGCGTTTGGTGTTTGTTAAAATTGTCTTACATTGTGATTTAATCTTTCTTCTGTAAGTGTTTCTTATGCCTGATTTTATTGTGATGGCAAGTTTCATTTATCTGTAAAAATTCCTTCCTTTCCTAAATTGAGAAATGTGTTTTACTGATTACCAAAGCTATTAGTACTTAAACTGAATCTAGAAAAGATGTACGTAGAGGTGTGAAAAACTTGTTTCAAATTGTTATATTGAATGTTCATTTGCTCTGACTGATATGTAACCGGTCTGTATAAGAATACATTTATGTAGAGTTTGTAAATATTTTTTTATGTGTGCAAGTGTCAGTGAAGCACATGGTACTAAGATAAACCTGGTAGTACTTTACCTGTTTGAACTACATCACAGTGGATTGTATTGGAAATAGTTGGGCCTTTTTTATAGTATGTCTGTATAGTGTGTGTGGGTATGACTTTGGAAACATGGTGGAGGACAAGGGAGTCCTCCACCATGGGACTCTTCAAAAAACGTTACAATTATCGTACTACTGTAGTACGATAATTGTAACGCTTTTTGAAAAATGAAAATTCCTTATTTTATTATTTTCTGTTTTTATCCTCATAAACATATTTAGATAAAATGTAGGAGTCAGGCCAGTAAATTTAAACAGAAGCCAGCCTTTTGTCTCAACTTGGCTTTGGGCTAATTCATGCATCACACCATAATAAAATACACTTAATTTCCCATCAGCAACTCCTTGTGGAATTAATGCTTTCTTACTTTGGGCTTGGCTGAGTTTTAAAAGTTGAAATAGGGAAAATGATCCCAGTGGTCGGTAGACTGGTATTTCTCATGCTTGGGCTACAGTGGTGAGGATGAATAGGACTTAACTAATGTGTCACAAAATCAAGAAAACTCAAATGTACCAATTTGTAATTTCTTAATATCTTTCTAAAAATAATTTTTTGCTTTTCTAGTTTTACCCCTTTCAGTGTAACAGTACATTTTAAATGTATTTGGTAGCATTAAAGATAAAAATGTATATTTTAGTATGAAAAATATAATTCCATTTAAAGAGCTTGCATATACTGGTGGATTAACAATTACAGGTATGTATGTATGTATAATTTTTTTTTTTTTTTTTTTTAATTAACAGTACTGTTAAATTAGGGCAGTTGTGTCATAAACCTTATATTTGGTGGTGGCCTAATAAATTTCTTGAGCACTGTAGACAGAGAAAATATTCTTGCCTAATTTCTTGGGCCGGTAGCAATTTAACCTCATCCTCAAGTCTTTGATGACTGCCACGAGATGCTGAGTCTCTTTCTGTTGCCCCTCCTCCTGGCATCTTTCGGTCGACCAGACCAGCATTATATCCTGCTGTGATCGGATTATGACTTTAATTCTTTGCCTCTATTACTGGTCACCATGGCAACCCCCACCACCCACCAGCCCTTTATTGTCATGCGTAGTCCAGAATGTATATGTGTGTGTGAGTGTGTGTGTGTGTGTGTGTGTGTATGTATATATATATATATATATAACATTGCTAGTGATGGATTTGTGTCTTGCTGTAAGATGTCAAAAATTTATTTATATATATATATATATATATATAAATAAAAATTTTTATTTTTTCCCCCTCCTCTCTGGCCTAGTATTATGTCTAAAGTAGATGCTGCTCTCAGCTCTTTGTCTGGTGCTGTAGGTGGTCCCGTCAGGCTGAATGGGCAGAGCATGAAAGCACTTCTGGAGTTTTTTGATGGTAAAAATGCACTTTCTCATTGTACTGTGGGACTCTTTAAAACGATTCTCCAAATAGAAGCTGCCCAGGACCTTTTTCAAGCATTTATCGTGCATTGTTACGGTAGTTTTCTTTAAATGCTTTGTTTGGTTACCACCTCCTTCATTTGAGGTGGTAAGCCAACATGCCTACAGTAGGCATAAAGTGAAAAAGATGGAATGTAACATCCACTGCTGCCTACCAATGTCTCATTTCTGCAGTGAAGTCTCTCTCGCAGGTTTTTAATTTTGGTGAAGGCCAGATATAATTGCTGCTCCAGCTGCGTTAAAAATATCTTTAAATATGTAGTCAGCCTCTCAATTTCCCTGCACAAACCAGCAGAGCTTTAGCTTTAATCCCTGTACTGCAGAGTTGATTACTTGCATGTAAGTGTAATAATATGCAACCTCTGCCAGCATGCAGCATGTTTACACGGAGAAAATGCTTGTAGCCAACTCAAATGGTAAGATTTAATTGATAACAACGTCATTGTGGATTGGTTCATTTGTTTAGCTGTCCATGTGCAAAAAGTTAGGCCTACACAGGTTTTCAGCATCATCATCTTTTAGTTTACACACAATATAGAAACGGTTAACTGATGAACTTTACAATTGCTGGTAGGCTTTTTGAATTGTACAAAATATCTTGTTTGGTAAGAGCTTCACCATGAAACCCTTTTCTATAAAGTAGAAGGAAAGTAACATAAATCTGCACAAGCACGAAACAAAGAGCTTTACACACATCTCCACCTAAAGCAAGACAATGCATGAAAGGTAGTGTATTTGCAGATTTTGAGAATTACCTGGTTTGCTTTAAATCTTTGGGTTCAGGTGATTTTTGCTATTGTCATAGAAAGGCCTACACACATACAAGTGTATTTCTAAATGACAGCAAAGAGCTTCAAAGGAATTCAATTTGTGTTCCTGTTATTTTCAACTTGCCTGGCTAGTTCTGAGCTTGCTTAGAGAAGGTGGACCCCACCCTGGTGGTGCAGGAGTGATATTTCAGAGCTGATAAAGGAAGCTAATGAAAACTGTCTCAAAGCAATTCAATGTTAAACTAACCAGTGCTTCATTACTCTGTTTACAACCATAAGAAGGCATGTAGCCACCAGCCTGCAGCGGCTTGAAGCAATCAAAGTGTGTGACAAAGACAGTCTCCATATAAAATTCTGGCCTGTTCACTCACCCATCTACAACAACCATTGTGAGGGTGTTTTAGTTTTATCTTAGCTTTGACCTTTGTCTGTGTTTGAATTACTAAGGATTACTGTGTTTTTCCTCAAAAACTAAGATGGAGTGTGCATTTGAGAAATAAGATTACTAAAAGGAAATGGGACCATTAAAAAATGACCACTAATCCTTGCATAAAGTTGTGCAGGAATTGCATGAATTTAATACCATTTATCTCATTTAAACTTTTTTTTTCAGACAGCCAAAATTAAAACTTAAGGTTTTGGTGAAAGTGAAATGACTTTGTGGAGTCCTACACAGGCAGACAATTACACATTTATGCACTCCATCCCTCCTTTTAAAGAAAGGTGATATGCAGCACCTTTAATGATTTATTAAGTAGCAGTGAAAATGTGATTTGGTGGCAGTTCCAGGGATTCGGGGTGTGGTAGCAGGTTTGGGCGTGATCCAGTATTCATAGCTGAATGCTGGCAGCGTGTGAATGTGTGGAAGTATAAATGTAATCATTCAGTCATACAGTTCAGTATACGTTAGTGAAGCTGTCTTTCAGGTGGATCCAACTGTCATATTGAAGTCTAATACTTGCCAAATAAACTCATATGATCTAAGAATTTAATCAAACTGTTTGCCAGAGAGAGTGTGATTTGTATGTGATCCTTGAATTAGAATAACTTATAAGGCATACTTTTATGTTTGTGGCTGATCTCAAGCCACATACATAAAACACGTTTAGGTAAAATGACAGTCCCCATCCTGGCCACTGTATTCAAGACAGTGGTCTAGGTGAGTGACATGGCAGCTTCCACAAACCAGTGCCCGCTCCTGTATATTTTTAAAGGATGAATGTGTAATCAGTGCTTAGTGTATATTTATTAGTCCAACATTTTTTTTCTATTAAATATCCTCAGAAATTAATGCAGAAGCATGGTGTGAAAAACTAAATACAGACTGTGATTCAGTAGCTTGCAGGACCTTTAGCAGCAATAATATGATGTAAATTGCTGTAAGACTATCAGTCTGTTATCTGTGGAGGCCTTTTGGGCCACTCATCTTTATATCTTCAGATCTCAGCTGCAGGCATTCTTTTATGCTCAGCTCTCAAGGTCTATAGTAGTTTAGTTGGGTTTTTAATTGGACCTTTGAAAAACCTTGGTGGTCACCGCAACGATTGGGGGACATGTGACTACAAAATAAGTTCAAATCATCACCCTTCTACCACTGTGCTTGATATGTTGGTGGGTATGAGGTGTTTGTGCTGATGTGCTGTGTTTGGTTTTCTCTAAATGTCCCGCTGTGCATCATGGTCAAACATCTCCACTTTGGTGTCTTTTATCCGAAGGACAAATTTCCAAAAGTCTTGGGGTTTAAGGTGCAACTTTGCAAACTGCAGCTGACTTTTCTCCAAGCAATATTTCCAAAAAAGCAATACTTGTTCAGTCTTTCGTAAATTGTACTCTCTCCAACTTTAACATTTAAAATGTTAAACTGAAGTCTGAAGAATCTGATCTGGAGCTCTTGGGTTTTTGGTCATTCTGTGAGCACTGAGCTTATGATGATTTTCCTGGGACACCTCTCCTGAATATTTACCGCTTTTAAATCCTCTTTCTTGCTGCAGAATAATAGACTTCAGATTGGTGGAAATGGCTTTAATAACTATTCCCAGATTTATGGGCAGCAACAGAAACATCTTTAAGATCATTGCTGGTGTCTTGTGATAACATGCAACCGAGTGCTCCACACGAGCAAACTGCCAAAACATCTGCTTTCACAGAAGAGGTCACACTTGCTGATCTCTTGATTAAGTGCGTTTAATGAGAAACAATCTAGAGCTACCCTCTTAACTCCTATTGAAGCAGTAAGGTTAATAAGTTCTTAATGTCAAATTCACCTACACAAAAATAGCACAATCACAGTAATATACTGTATATCTGGGACTATAAGCAGTAAAACAACAAAAAAGTTCTTTTTTTGTTTTAATTACCTGTTATTGCTAAGATGGTGGCTAGTTATTTGTTCTAATACACAAGTTTGAATATAATTCTGAAAAAAAAATTGAACATAACTGTGTATAATATTAATGCTGAAATCCTGATGGCGCAGATGAAATGCAGAGTTAATTTAGGAAATGTCATCAGATTCCCAGGGTATTCAGAGAGACAGGATTACACACCCAATTAGTGAGTTAAATTATCTGCAACAAAGATACCCCCCACCCACCCCGTGTGGCCTTGGAAACATGTAATTGGTTAAATACGGTAAATTTGACACGGAATTTAATCGATTTTCTGACTAGGATTACATATTTTGCATTAAGACAGCAACATGACATGAATACAATAGAGCACGAGCTTTAACTCTGAAAGGTAGCACGGGCTGGTGCACTCTTGCTTACACAGGGTTTGTATTTTGAGCATGGATGACATGCAGCAACACCAGCTTCTGTATCTCAGTTGCTCTTCTGAGGCAGATTTTTAAAAACATATTTACACTTAGGCTAACTGGGACAATTACATATCTGTAGAGTAAATAGGATTTGCAACTTTCAGGCTACATTTCAGTTACTTTCTACGTACTGTGCAGACAAACTGTGCAGTTAAAGCAGAACCTCATAATCTCCTGAAGCCACACACTGTTCCGGCTGCTCCTGCTATGTGGATCCATGACAGTTCTGTTTTAACCGCTTGGGTTTGTGACGTACAATGGATCCTCCTCTACTGCGTCAAATGGTGACCAGAGGAGAAGACAAAGTGCAGCCAAAACTGTCTGCTGAGGCTTTTTTGGTGTTCCCAAAATACCTCTGCACGTCAGTGCACTCTCAGCAGACACACAATGGCACGTGTCACAAAACGGTGAATGTGACACTGATCTGAGGCACCACACTCAGGCTTGACTGTTGTGGACTCTTCCACAAAAACGCTGTTTGGTCTGTGGGTTGTAGAAGGAGCATTTTTCATGCAGCTTATTGAAATTCAGAGTACTCACAGATTTTTTTTAGAAGTCTTTTTTCATGTATTTCAGTGCTATGCACTGATAACGTAGCACTAGGATCTCAAAAAAATTCTGTGGCTACAAACAAAATCAGTCGCCTGAAAACTGATGCAGTAAGAAATCTGAGAACCTGAGAAGCTTTAATCAAAACAGTCAAATGAAAAAGCGTCCCAGCAAGCGAAGCATCTTTTGCCTGTGTACACATCTGTGACCATTTTGTTCATTATTCACCAACATTGCATGACCTTCTTACAGGACATTACCTCTCCTCCCTCGCCTCCATCTGGCCGTGTTATCCTGCAGCCGTGGCGTTGGTGTCAGTGCTGGGATCCACTGTCACACAGGCGGACACAATGGTTGCACTGTAGTCCCTTCACAGTATTGTTTTCCCCTGAACTCAGAGGCACAATAAGGCCCTTATCCACTCAGGACTGGCAAGCCTGCTGTCAGGTGCTTTTCTCCCAAGCTTGTTCGTGAGCTGAACCCATGAAGAGAATTTGTCTAAAGAACCGCTTGGAAAAAGTGTCTCTTTTGGTCCATATTGAACATGCGCAGAACATAGACTGAAATTACTTGGGTTTTTTTATGTTGTAGAAGCTGAAACCTTACATAAGAACATCAGATTCTGACTGATAAGCCCAGAAATTATTTAGTGAAAAATATGAGCATGTTAAAAGGAGACGTCTGGTAGAGCCTTACTCATATAATGTGAAACGTGTATATATATGAAACATAAACAGGTTTGCCAAACATTTCAACTTTCATTTCTCATGTATTTATTTACTCTTGCAGTTGAAGAGCATTTCCCTTAAACCTTCTTTTCTTTTTACATTTTTATTATCAGCCATTAAAAAGTTGTCTGAAATGGAAAAATGGCAAACATATCAGATTTAGGGATCACATTTGGAGGGTTGTCTTTAATCCTATTTTCATCTATCTATCATTTATCCAGCCATTTTCAGCAGCTGGATAGTGTAGTGGTAAGACTGCACACCTTTGGGGTGGGGACCCCCCCCCCAGTATCCAGTAAGGGTCCTGGCTAGACCCCCATGTTAAAAACCAAACCCTGGAATGGCGTGGCCACGTCTGCAGCCTGTCCACAGCTCGGACACAAAACATTTCACTGCATGTTGTATGTGTGTGTAATCATTGTGTATGTGACGAATAAAGCTTGGTTGTTGTTGTTTTTAATTCATAATTATAGTTATTTTTTCAGTAAAATAGCCCTATTTCTTAGAATTGTCTCAAAACCAATGGAAGAAAGTTTCTCCAAGATTAGATGGTCAAGATCAGTACTTATTCTATGTTGGGCTGTAAGTAACAGTTTCCCACTACGATGGTTTAAAAGAGAAATTCCTCTCTCGCCCTGCGAGGCGGTTTTTATCCTTCAAGCTCGGGTCCTCTAACCAGAGGCCTCGGAGCTTGAGGGTCCTGTGCAGTATCTTTGCGATTCCTAGAACTGCCACTTGCCCTGCTCAGGTCCTCCACTGCACCGAGGGCTCCGAATACCGCTTGGACCACGGTTGCCTTCACCTTCCACATCTTGAGTTCTTCTCTCAGCCCTTGACATTTCTTGAGCTTCTCCTGTTCGTTCTTCTTGATGTTGCTGTCATTCGGTATAGCTTCTTTGCTTAGCATTTTAACAGCGCCCTGTTATCAATCAACCGACCTGCCTGCCTACATACCAAACTGACTGACTGACCAACCATTAAATAAGTGCTGCCGTTTGTGTTTGTCCTTGAATTCACGCCCTCTGTGGATATGTGGTGTGTGTGCTGTACTGTTCTTTCAACAAAGAAAGAAATGCTCATTTTAAATGCACAATGAGCACACACAGTGCTACTGTCTACCTTGTCTTACTCCTCCACACTCGCATTACTCTAGTTAATCCCTGCCAGATTTCAGTTGGCCAAAACCACAGCAGTTCTGTCATGCGCTCACACAGACACACTAAAGCACAGATTTACCCAGCTGGCATATTTTACAGATCAAAATACTGGGTCACAATAGGATCCAGAGTGTTGACCCTGTCCCTGCAGATCCACACATCTATCGCTGATGTGATTATGTTTAATCCACTATGTCCCTGTGATCTACCTATTGAAAAAGAACAACGTGTGGCTTGTGCACAGATTTAAGATGAATTTTGGTTAAGATGAACAGTTTGAACCACAGCTTTTGCATGCCTTTTTTTAATGTCATGCAGATGTGTGTTGTTAATGAGAAGGTGCCATAATATCCCTGTACAGCACTTTGATCTTCTGTTTACTTTCTTGTGTAGCATGATTGTGCTAACCTATACAGAAGTGCAGAACTAATTACTCTCTTCAACCTCAAGTGGTCTTGGCAGATGGCTGCCCTGAGGCTGGTTCTGCATAAAGGAGAGATGGTTTTCTGGAGACATCTCTCCTTCTGGAGATTTGTGATGAATGTTTTTCTAATTGGTCATATTACAGTGACCTGCAACCCAGGTGAGACATGGTGCTGAAAGAATCCTTGCCTATTAGGGTCAGAATTTGTGTGACGATGTAATGCATCCCTTTCACATTTCTGATGGCTTTTTTTTTCTCTTTGTATTAACTGAAAGGAGCATTTTGCCCGAGTCATATAGAACTTTTAGCACTATTGTACACAGAAACAAGGAAACCTGGCAGAGCCTAATCACTGTTTCTGGATTTTCTGCAGGATTCGTCCTCAGCTGGCCAGGGAGAAGATTGAGGGATGTCACATCTGTACGTATGTGATGCCTGGAGAGCCTCAGGTGATCCTGGGGAAAGACAAGGCCTTCACCTATGACTTTGTGTTTGACATGGACTCGCAGCAGGAGACCATCTACGGTACCTGCACAGAGAAGCTGATCGAAGGCTGTTTCGAGGGCTACAATGCCACTGTGTTTGCATATGGACAGGCAAGTCTTTGTCCTTGGTGTCAAAACTGCAGCACTGCTGGTGTTCCTGGTCCCTGGTCTTTTATGCACAATACTCTCTTGTTAACTAATATATTTGGCTGTTAAAATCTGCATTTGAAATCATGTGAGCTCCTCTGACCCTCTTTATCTGACTTATAATCTTGCAAGTTGATACTCAGGAAAAAAAAGGCCTGTTTCCACTGCTCAAAAACTGATTTGTGCTCATTTGTGCATCTGCATCATAACTGGAAAAAGTGCAGTAAAATAGACATTTTTCTATGATTTGCAGTTAAAAAAAAAATCTTATTCATCTTATACTGGTTCTTTACGCTGGTCTTTTTATTTAAAGATTTGGCCATGTTTACTGTTTGCATTCATCACAAATGACAAACTAAGAAAAAGAAAAGCAGAATATTTCCATTGCATTGAGTATTTGCCACTGATGTTTACATAATCACTGCCAGCGATACTGCCATTATAAAGCTTTGTAAGGTATTGATAACTTTGTTTTATTCCTTAGCCATAAAAGGCTGATGGGGGTATTGTTGTCACCCCGCTGGCAGGCGGGTGGCGGGGACACCCAAATTTGCAAAGTGCAATAACTGGAGAATCTGCGAATATGGGATTTTGAAATTGATACCATAGGAGCATCTGCTAAAAGTGTTGGACAAGATTAAATCCCAGTGGCCTTGACAACAAGGTCAAATATCAAGTTTTCTGAAAATCTTGTGAATGCAATAAAACGAGAACATGGTGACGAAGGATTTTGAAATTGATGCCATGGGTATATGTGCTAGGAGGCTGAGTGGTAGCACCGACGGCAACCAGTTGCATCGTCAGCTGTAAAATCAAACACTGAAAAAAAATTAGTGGTGATGGCTATGTATTCTTGTCGTTAAATCTATCCACAAAGTACCAAGAAATCTAACCCGAAAAGTCACAATTTGGCTAGTTACTTTTTAACAAAGGAAGCTTTACGCACAATAAATTGAAATTTTGTAGACAAAGCTTGATGTTTTGATGTTGTTTTTTTTTCCTTGTCTTTTTAAACGGTTACATAAAGCACAATCATTTTTAACTTTGTGCCAAATATTTGTTGTCTACCTCAAAACCTTTCAGATATTAGATTGTTGTTGGACTTTTTATTTTAACATGCTGGGGTTGGTGAAATTGTTTTTGTAAATTTTTACTGTTTTAAAAATTTTTAAAATTTTACCTGAAGTAAGTAGTTCTCACTTTCACTCATTTTCAATATCATGTTTAATTAATACTAAAAACGAGTTCCAGCCTTTTAAAAATGTTTTTCTTTTTCAGCATTTCCATTACATGGAAATAACCTGTAGTTTCTGGTCCCCCTTCATCCCCCCTACAACTCGGGTTTCTTTAGCAGCAGAGCTCCTGCTGCATACGATTCAGTAGAGAAGTGAAGCGCACACACCTTGTAGACAGATATACATCTTTAATGTGTGTCCATATTAACCTGGATCTCCCTAGTAACAGCTTCTCTCAATGTTGGCCTACTTCTCAAAGCACATCCACACATTAAGCGCACACAGCGGTTGGTTTGTCCCAGATCAGATCTGCTTGCCTCTTAGGCTTTAGAGGCACTAATCTAGATTTAGACCGACCCACTCGGCTGCATCACAAGAACTCAGCTAGACTGGGTTACAGAAATAAACAGACGGCATTGATGTTGAGGAAAGAGAATAAATCAGTGATATTTAAAGCACTTTTGAATCTTCAGTGCCCTGGCTTAGTTTTAAGAAACTGTGTGAAATACAGCAGAATGTTTTATGTTTTTGTCAGTAGGATTGTAAAACTCACTGAGCAAATGCAGCCACAAGATGGCACTTTTCAGAGTTGCAAAGTTTACCTGGACTAGAACCTGCTTCATTTATAGCTCCAATGTAAATACACTGCTCATTTTGTAGTGTAAAACGTAATGGATTTTTTCCAGTGCTTTCAGAATTAGTTAACAGACACTGTGCAAACTGAGCTCTGCTAACACTGAATCTTTGCAAGCATCTACAGAGGCACCATGCTAATGCAAAGCCAAAAAGGTTTCTATTGTTAACTGATAATTATGCTGCAGTGCAATTCAGGTCATTTTACAGAGTGACAGGTTACTTTAAATAAAGAACTGAGTAATGTGTAATACATTAGTTTTTGAGGGCCATCCTTACCATGGTTACCACTTATGATGATTTGGTCCTCAGAGGTTTAAAAATATGAACAGAGCAAGATTTCTTTTCTTATTTGTTTTTGTTTTTTCGAGTTTCTTTTTTTTCCTTTTTTTTCATTGGGCTCATCCATTATCGATGCTCACACTTGAATATTTAATGTTAATTTCAGCATTCTGGTAAATGTCCAGAAAGAGGAAACACCAGTGGAAAACATGACATGTGCACAAAAAAGCTCCCTACTGTTTAAAGAAATCAGCCAAAGTGCTCTGTGAGCTCAAAGTAAAAACTGCTAAACAGATATGTGAAGTTAACAGTTATTGGAGATGCTTTACTTCTGCTTTACTAAGTAGCAAGTAGTAACAGCTCTTTATCACACAACATAATACGTTACTACTAGCAGTACAGAAGGAAAATGAAACTGATCGCAGCTGACAGCTTTACAAGTTTAAAACAGGACACACTGTAATAAAATAAAAGCGATAAATCAGTCTAGTAAAAATGTTTCTCAGAACTAAAAGTTCTGCAAATTTTGACGTTTGAAAGCTTTCCGTGGTCATCAGGAAGGCCAGTCTGAATGCCATGTGTGCGGTTATTATATTTATTCTTCCCTTTCCATCCAGACTGGTTCAGGGAAGACGTACACCATGGGGACTGGCTTCGATGTCAACATAGCAGACGAAGAGCTGGGTATCATCCCCCGTGCTGTCCACCACCTCTTCAAGGGCATTGAAGAGCGCCGGCGGACCGCCCAGGAGCAGGGACGTCCTGTACCAGAGTTTAAAATCAACGCACAGTTCCTCGAGGTACACACCCACTTTCCAGCTTTTTTTTTTTTTTTTTAACCTGTTTTTTGTTGTTGTCAAAATTTAACCCAGTAAATGAAAACACACATTTCTTAAACTTTCCAGTGTCATGGGTCAGGCTAATATTGTTGACACCGCTGGTTTAACAGGCTTTGACATGGTGCTCAGTCATTTGAAAATATCCACACTGCCACTGCAGCAGCTGTCGTCGGTGGGATTAGGAGGTGTTATGGGGCAGGTTGGGGGTGATAGAAGGTCTGTCTCTGGATAGAGAGAGTTAATAGGGATGATGTGACTTGACAGTTGTGCTAGGCCATCAGGCTCATCTTGAGCTGGGGAGGCAGTATAATGGTGATGGTCACACATGGCAAATAAGATGTCGTTTTAGATCTAAGGCTTCCAAAGTTACTAGATGGTGCAGATTACCTTAAAACTACTGGTAGCTGCTTTAAGTTTAACAAAAAAGAGAGAGAATGAAAGCTCCAAGCTGTTTGGCAGTGGATGAGATGTCTATATATCATTTAGACCCAATATTGTGAAACGTATACTGCTTTTTTTTCTCAGTCGTTTAGTGGTTCAAGAGATATTTTCTAAAAACGTTTTAATATGTAGCTAATGAAACGCTCTGTTTTACTGCCATAATCAAAATGAGAGCAGAGTTGATTTAAAATAGCTGATTCTGTTATTTGACTCACCTTCAGTGATCACAGTGTGCTAAAAGCAGTGACCTTAATGAGCAGTGAGTCTTTCACTGTACACTCATTGCTTTCACCTCTCAGGGCTGTTTACTGTACGGGCTGCTGTAACTTATTGTTTGGCCTGTACACAGTATGAAAGACATAACACCCACTGGCATTTTTGCAATTTGTAAGTTATTCAACTTTTCCATTCTGATTTTTACATAATGAGACGCTTGATCTCAGAATCTCTTCAAGAGATCTGAGAACAGCAAACATTGATAATAATATAGGGTAGTAGACAGAAACGACACAGCAATCACAGAATAATCTTTTGTTCCTACTAGTTTGAAATATTTTCTTGCGTCTTCCTGCAGCTTTACAACGAGGAAGTTCTGGACCTCTTTGACTCAACTCGAGACATGAAGCAGAAATCTCACATTAAGATCCATGAAGATGCCAACGGTGGAATCTACACAGTGGGAGTGACCACACGGACGGTGTCCTCCGAGGCTGAGGTAACACAGATTATGTGTTGCACTGTTATGCAGGTGTTCAGCGCGACATCATTGATTTCCCTTTAAGCATCAGTTTATTCTAAAACAAAACATCCCCAAGACAAAATGTGTGTAGGTTGGTATCAAAGATTTACTCAGTACTCTTGGGTATAAACCTTTGCACTGCTACAAGCGTTACTGGAGTAAAGCTTCATATATTCAGTATAAATATATTTTTAGCACTGCACTTTGTTTTGTGACTTTGCTGTTGTTTTTTGCACCAAATGTTTCAAAGTGGGTTCAACCATTGTATTAATATTTAATGCTCTGCCTGACTCTGTAGATGATGCAGTGCCTGAAACTGGGGGCTCTGTCTCGCACCACAGCCAGCACTCAGATGAACGTCCAAAGCTCCCGATCTCATGCCATCTTCACCATCCACCTGTGCCAAGTCCGCGTCTGTGCCTCTGACAATGTACGTCAATAAATCACTGCAAATCATTTCTGTTAGATCTTATCAATAATATCATTTCTTTCCTTTTTTTTTCTCCTTTTTATTATCAATGATTGTTGGGGGTAAAAAAATCTGTGTGTACATGCTGCTGTCACTGAGTGCATTTACATGCATGATTTTTACACAGCAAGAAAATGACACTGATAATCGAGTCACCAACGGTAACTCTGAGATGGACGAGTATGAGACACTGACGGCCAAGTTTCACTTTGTGGACTTGGCCGGTTCGGAGCGGCTGAAAAGAACCGGAGCGACGGGTGATCGAGCCAAAGAGGGCATCTCCATTAACTGTGGACTGGTGAGTCTGCCTGTTCTTGCACCAGGATTTGTGAGGCAGCAAAGACTTCAAAGTCTAATGATATACTGCCATCTGGTGGCAGACTTTACAAATATACTTAAATTCAAAAATGAATGAATTATGAAGTATTTCCAGCTGAACAAAGTCAGCACAGTTAGAGTGACCAGGGATCCCACGTTGTTCCACACAAACATGCTGTTTCTGGGATGTGGCCACCCAAATCGCAACTAAAAAAAAAAGTAGTGCTAAAAGTGTTAACTGTAACTCTACAAATGGACTGATAGCAAATTGTTGCCTCTCTATGACATCCTGTCTCCCTTTGTCTCCTGTCTTTTTGACCAGCTCGCCCTGGGGAATGTAATCAGTGCTCTGGGTGACCGGAGCAAGCGGACCTCACATGTGCCTTACAGAGACTCCAAACTCACCCGACTCCTGCAGGACTCATTAGGAGGAAACAGGTCAGAGGACCACAGATTTGAGCTTTTTCCTCATAAAAACATTTTGTCTTGATTTGTTTCTGATACGGCAACGATTTCAACCGAATATCATCAAACAACAGTATAAGATGATGAGAACCAGTGCTGTTACAGTATATTTAATTAAAACTGAACTAAAAGTAGATGTGGGGGAAAAGCAATTAAAATAAAAGCTAGACTTGTTTAAAAGAATTGAAACTACCTGGAACAATTTTGAGAACTTGGAAATAAAAATAAAGATATAGAGAAAATATCATTAGTTTTAGTGTTTGTTAGTTTGGAAAAAAAATTCTTAGAGCTTGCCTGAGTCAGTGATGAATGTGTGCATGCAATAATGATTAAAGCCACTAAAAACTAACACTGAAACAAATAAAAACTAAACTAAAACAAGATAATCCACCATGGAAACTAACTAAAACTAAATTGAAGATGAAAAGTCAAAATGGAAAAAAACCCACCCCAGCTAATTAGATGGATACAAAACTGTTAACTGTGGGAGATGCCTGGGTGTGGATACCCACACACTAGATTTTTCTGCATAATTTCCTTCTCTGACCTCACCAAACAATTTCCATTAGTGAGAACATCTCAAACATTTTATCTCTTATGTTAATGTAAGAAATAACTACTAGGTGCAGTGTCCCACAGTGTCATAATTCCAATACTGTGTGGAGATCATGTGTGAAAATAAATTATGAAATGTCACTTTCTTCTTTCTCAGCCAAACAGTGATGATTGCATGCATCAGTCCATCTGACCGTGACTTCATGGAAACTTTGAACACATTAAAGTACGCGAACAGAGCGCGGAACATCAAGAACAAGGTGATGGTGAACCAGGACAAGGCCAGCCAGCAGATCAGCGCTCTGAGGACGGAAATAGCTCGACTGCAGATGGAGCTCATGGAGTACAAGACGGTGAGAAGACGGGAGGAATTTAAAGGACAGGGATGAGCCTTATGTAAAATGGAAGGAGAAAAAACCCACGTGGCATGTCAAAAAAATTAAACTTTTTACAACAAACTATATTGTTTTTACCCCCCCTGCAGGGTAAACGTTTGGTGGGTGAGGACGGTGTGGAAAGCTTGAGTGACATGTTCCACGAAAACTCCATGCTGCAGACAGAGAACAGCAACCTGAGGGTGAGGGTGAAGGCCATGCAGGAGACCATCGATGCCCAGCGGGCACGACTCACCCAGCTGCTCAGTGACCAGGCCAACCAGACCCTCGCCCGTGCAGGTATGCATCAAACTTATGAATTAGTTTAAGCAGAGAGTTGTTGGGTTTTTGTTTTTATATTGTGCCGCTCTAGTCAGAGTTAATGCATGATGTGCCTTTTTTCCCTTCATTACTCTTATCATGTTTCTCTTACAGGTGAAGGAGGCACAGAGGAAATTGGAAACATGATTCAGAGTTACATTAAAGAGATTGAAGACCTTCGGTAAACGAATTCCGATTTATTCCCTTGTTCATTTTTGACCTTTTCCTGTATGTTTTCGCCTCCTGTACTCATAAACATTAAGACTACCTCATTCTTTTAACAGTCACTACCCTGAAATGTTTGATGACATGTGAGATCACAGTTCAAGTGTTTTGGTCTGGACTTTTGATCCCAGTCAATATAACACCTGTGAAACCTTCCCAGGATCTCAGTGCGGACCAAACTCCAGAGCTTTTTCTGATCTCAGTCTGGATGAAACTAAACCGTCATTTCTTTTTCTGCAACAAAAACAGACTTGGGATGGTTCAAACATTTAGACTAAATACTAAAATACAGTAGACACGGATAAAATGAAAAGGTAGAGATGAAATTAGCACGGGAGAAGAGAACTTTTTATTGAAATATTTTGTAACGATGTTATAAATAGTAGGCTGGAAAAAATAGAATTAGCCACACTGGTGACACGGTATCTTCAGAGGGGAAAGCAATGTTGTCTGAAACTGCAGCAGTGCACAAACGGTGCACACAGTTGTAATAAAATCATTCTGTTCATTGATTTAAATGGCGATAAAAATACTTCTTTAAACAACCTGTTTAAAAAGATTCAACCTGATTATATGAAATATGAAGTGTTTTAGTGGACTTTCATAATTGGCAATGAGACTGAACATTGTTATTTCGGCTGCTCTCTTTAGGGGGCACCACAGTGGGGTTGAATATCTACAGTGTTAAACACAAGCCTTGTTTTAAGCCTTTAAACACATTTATATTACAGATGAAATTCATTTGTGAGGGACCAAATCTAGAGACACAGTGAAGGCTCTGTATTACAATCTGTCGGTGTCTTGATGCTATCCTCAGGGCAAAACTCCTGGAGAGCGAGGCTGTCAGTGAGAATTTGAGGAAGAATCTGTCCCGTGCCTCCAACCGTCAGTCGTTCTTTGGAGGGTCCAGCTCCTTTTCCTCCACTCTTCTGGCCCCCGAGAAGGAGACTGCTGACATTATCGAACTCGCTAAGAAAGATCTGGAGAAACTGAAGAAACGAGAAAAGAAGAAGAAGAAAAGGTAACTGTGACAGTGAACAGAGCGAAGTTCTTGTTGTTTTTAAATGGTTTTGAGGATTGGCTCTGTTGAATGTTTTACTACAGTCGTGCATATATTTGAGTGAGTTTCATACTGGAATGGCATTTTTATTTATCCTAAACCATTCATAATTTTCCAAAGGCATGATTGCGTTACCCAGAGGTCAGTTTGACTTGTTTCAAAGGTTTGTCTTTGTATATTGGAACGAGGACACTTAAAAGCCACAAATAACTTATTGAATAATTTATAAACATTTGACTTCATTTATACACATAAACACATCAGCTTTATGTTTTCAGTCGTTAGTTCTCTGGTAGTGCTGTACTGTCGCTGCACTGTAAATTTCAGTGCAAGCAAACACAGCAGATTGATCGCAGGCTCAGGTTTTATTTTATTTTTTTAACTCAGAGCTGCCCCGGGGGCACTTTGGGGGCTGAAAGGTGGATTAAAGGTGTGGTTTTCAGTGCAGAGCTTCCTCTGACCAGTCTTCCCTCCATTCTTCCTTTGTTCATCTCTTGCTTCCTTCTCTCGTTTGACCCTTTGACCCTCCCTGAAGACTCCAGCTGCTGTTGGAGGAGAGAGAGAGGGAGGAAAGGGAGGAGGTGGTGGTGGAAGAGGTTGAGGATGCCAGGTTTGTCAGAGCTTCCACCCTCCTGTTGCCATTCCCATGCTTCCCCATAATTCAGCACTTTATTTTAATTTTATTGTTTATGTTTGGGCAGGTATTTCCCTGCTCTGACGTGAAACATACTACTGTCAAAGCACATCACCTCCCTGAAACACAGTTTTGCCACTTAATAAGCTTTAATCTCCTATTTTCAAACAATCTAAGGCTGGATGACAAAAAATCTGTATTAATCTTTTATTTTCTTTTTGATCACTTTACCCGGGTGTTTTTTGTGTGAAATGCTACCTTAGCATTGCTAACCCCCCGAGTTTGGATAAAATATTTATCCAACAGATCTGCTTCATGGATTTGGTTAAAACATTTATTTTTCGTACTGCATTTTCCTTCCATGCTTCTTTACTTTGCCAGTTTTGACCAGCCTGATGAGATGCCTCCCTTCTTTTGTTTAAAAATACTGTCTTTTGCACAATCAAGCTTATAAAATTGGAGCAATCCCAACTTATATTTTGTGGTCTTATCTAAGTCTCACTGTGTAAGACTTGTTTATGTTTTCTCACAGAGACGAGTGTCTGCAGCAATCGAGTCATTGGAAACTAAACCTTGCATTGTGGTGAAACCAGTCAAAAAGCTTCTTTGCCAAAAAGACAGTGTTTTCCCTGATGTTAAAGATGCCATGCACAGATATGTTACTTACTACTGCGTTTATCCAGAAAATGAACGTTTCTTTATTGCCAGCAGATTAACGTGCAATCCACTTCCTGCAGAAAAAGCTTCCAAGTTCTCTTCTTACATTACAAATGGAAAACTGATTACAACGTCTTTTAAATCTTTCAGCGTCAACAAAGAAGAAGTTCCTGACAATGAGCAAGAAAAGGGTACAGAGAAGGAAATGACAGAGAGGGCCAGTGAGGACACGGAAATGGTATGACGGACTTCATTATGTTCCTCCATTATTTATATAATCAACCTCGTATATACAGTGTACTAACTAGTACTTTGAAATAAAAAGGTATTTGTTTTATGCTGTAGGAGGTCCAGGATGGCAGTGACCATGAGGAGGGAGAGGAAGAGGAAGAAGAGGAGGAGGAAGAGATGGATGTAGAGGAGAGCTCTGATGACTCTGACTCAGAGTCAGATGAAAAAGGTATCCTGCATGAATTTTTCTTTTTATTGATTTAATGAAACTGTCTTTAAAGTGTCACTTGTAAGCTTCGACCCCCTTTTTCCCCCCATTCAGATGGAAGATTTTGAGCCAGCTGGTTACACGAGATCTCGTTTAAATTCAGTACATTAGCAACTGAAAACAGACATGTTATGAACCCTGTTTAAATGTGTTTGAAGTTCTCTTTATACTTGTGACCCTCACTCATAGGCCGGCCATCTAAATCATTAAACCTTTGAGAACCCACTGTTCATGTGATAGTTTTCTTCTGAGTGACCTGAGAATTTTCTCTCATTCTGTTCATTCTCATTGAGGTGCTTATTACCTTTACCAAGAAAGTGACGTTTTTGGTGGCATTTGCACGTGCCTATACACACAGTAGCTCAAGGTTTTGAATGAATTTTGATCAAACTTTGTTGGGATAGAGTAGGGTCATGTTAACTATCCACTGAAACTTGCCTTACATCCACCAAGGTCTTTAAAGTCAGCTTAGGGCTGTGCGATATGACCAAAATCTTATATCCCAATATAAGAATTCTATCATCCCGATAACGATACAAATCACAAAAATGTAAAATTTTCTGTAAATTCTGTGAATCTCGGGCAGCTCGTCTTGCAGGAAGTGTTTCCAGCTGCGCGTCATGTAGCTGGAGTCGAGTGTTTTAACAGATGCATGAAACGATACATTTTTAGACATAAGTTGTAAAGGCCGCCGTTTTCTTTGTGAGTATTTATTACACGGCGTGCTGCGGGGAAAAGCCTGTTCTAACGTTTGAGTCTAAGGTTTATTTTTTACCACCTGGCGGCTCTTTTTTAATTCTCATCCGTAAATAATCTGCTCTTTCATGTGATTCCGTTTATTTTGAAAAGTCTCAACAGGATCTTGAGCTTTATTGTGAAAGGTTTATGTGAAGCATAAACAAGCAGACACGCGATGCTGTTACCATCGTTGTTGCTAACCACAACGCATAAAAACAGGCGCTTGTCCGTCGGTAGTGTGGTTATATTAAATATAAGAGAAAGAGAGAACTTTAAGAAATTAATAAAGCCACTACAGTGACCATCACATCGATGAAAAAATATTGCCGTGAACAGTTTATTTTGCGACACCACGAAACAAACGATAGCGTAAAATGAAACGATAGACGTTTTTATATCGTCATCCGATATATATCGTTATATCGAACAGCCCTAAGTCAGCTTAATGATTTGTTGGCCTTACAAAGTGTGTTTTTACAGGCGTGATCTGTATTGTGAACATACAAAATGTACCGTATAAAGATTTAAAATATCATGCCACATTTGACCTCTGACCTCTCTTTCAAGGTCAATCATTTATTTTAAAATCAT
This sequence comes from Mchenga conophoros, assembly GCF_057382185.1. Lineage (NCBI taxonomy): Eukaryota > Metazoa > Chordata > Actinopteri > Cichliformes > Cichlidae > Mchenga > Mchenga conophoros. Next base: position 23,565,603 of record NC_140532.1, on the reverse strand, counting down.
AGTGATAATAATGCTACATAGAGCTGTGTAAAACTCTTTCATACTGTCATTGTTTGTATTGACAACATAAAGGAATATTGGGAAGAACATATGGGAATTCTAAATCTCGCGTTATAGTTTGTATCCAAATATCATGTCACATTTGACCTCTGACCTCACTTTTACATTACACATCTGCTTTTCTTTCAAGTTGAAGAAAGTATTTCCAAGTCAATGAATCCATGTAAATGAAAAATTGTACTGAGAATTATGTCAGGTTTATTAAAGTGAGCTTCAACAGGACAAATACCATTTTAAAAAGGCTGCACTTTGTAGTGCAGTAAAAACAGCTGCAAACTTTTTAATCTATGTTTAAAAAGAACAAACCAAATTGAATATAAAGAAAATGCAATGCTATTCCCTTAAAAGTAAACATTGTGCAGACAATGAACTGCCTTGGTGGGGGTTTGTGCTCACAGTGCTTCTTGTAAGGAGCATTTTTTGTTTTTAGGCTTCCAAACAGATACAAATTGTAATATTAGACAGTGTAAAAATTCAAGTACAAACTCCTGGTTACGTCCTGTTTTTCTGGGTTTTACATGGCTCATTATAGAATATACTGCCCTTCATGCATATACTCACTCCCAGACTTTGAGGGGTATATGCATGAAGGGCAGTGAGCAAAACAAAAATGTCTGCTTACATAAATTAAGACCCAATTACTCAATTAACAAAACTGGTTTACAAAAACATAATTTGATGTAATTGCTTGTGATGGTCTTTAGGCTCTGCCTAAAACTTTTTTAGGTTTAGCATTTCATGTTTTCAGGTGGGCAAAAACACCTTTTCTAAGATAAAATATGAAGTAGTACAAATTAATTTTCTTTCACTTCTTTTCAGTTTTCAAGTTGAACTTGGGACTAAACAAATGAAACCTGACTATGTGTAATCCAAGATTATTTAAATGGATCTTCTAACAACAATATACAAGAACTGCTTGAGATTTATGCCTGTACCTGTGGATGTCGATACTTAATCAGCTCGTCGGTGTCTCACAGAGAATTACCAGGCAGATCTGGCCAACATCACCTGTGAGATTGCCATCAAGCAGAAGCTGATTGATGAACTGGAGAACAGCCAGCGGCGTCTACACACACTGAAACAGCAGTACGAACAGAAGCTGATGATGCTGCAGTGCAAGATCCGAGACACCCAGCTGGAGAGAGACCGCGTCCTCCAAAACATGAGTAAGACGGCGAGGGAAGTGGGAGGTCACATATCAGTCAGAGGGGAGAGCACTGCAGTGTGTGACATAATTTATTTACATGTGCTCTGACAGTTTGGATAAAATCATCCACCAGGAGGCACTTGTGGGTTTGGTTCATCATATCTCTGCCTCTGATCATCTTATTTCAATCTCAAACAGAAAGTATATACTTATTTGATCTGAGCCTTTGTTTTTCTTTAGTAATGAAAAACCTGTTTATGAACGTGTGCTGGCAGATGGGGACAGTTAATACATCAAAGTTTGTCTGAGACGGCTTTTAAAAGAATGGATTTTAAAGCCAGACTTATTAGTTTTGTTAAAAAGCACGCACGCACACACACACACACACACACACACACACACTAGTTGACCAACTGTGTGTAAAACATGTTGTCTACAAAGTTAAAGTGTGATTCTGTTCACGAACACTTTCTCCAGGTAGGTTTCCACGAAACAAAATCTGTTTTGTATTTTTAATTAATTAATTTTTATTTTTAGTAGCCTAATGTTGAGATTTCAGTTAGTCCACCTGCAGATAGCCAGGCACACACAGCTGGGGGAGCATGTCCCACAGCAGTGTTGGATTTAAAAAATGTTATAGTATTATATTTTTTCTGAATATTTTCAGGTTCAGTAGAAACTGGTACAGAGGATAAGGCTCGCAAAATCAAGGCTGAATATGAGAAGAAGCTGAGCATCATGAACAAGGAGCTTCAAAAGCTCCAGTCGGCCCAGAAGGAGCATGCCCGCCTACTCAAGAACCAATCACAGTACGAGAAACAGCTGAAGAAGCTTCAGATGGATGTGGCAGAAATGAAGAGGACTAAGGTATGGACTAAGGAGATATTTCAATCTTTTAAATCACGGCTTAAAACATATCTGTTTGAACTTGCTTTTTCTACCAGTTAAATCCTGGCCTTGTTTGCAGTGAGTTATTCTATTAATTTTTCTGTTTGTCTTGCGTTGTCTTGCGTTGTCTATGTTCTCTATCACTGTGTTGATGGTACAGCTTTACTTTGCTATAGCTATGTGCTATAGTTTACTCTTATTAGTGGTTTTTACTTGTGAACATAATTCCACACTTATATGACTCTGATGTTATAGTGTTAATTGTTTTATTGTTTTATTCTTTTATGTAAAGCACTTTGGCATGCCCTTGGCTTTTAAATGTGCTCTATAAATAAAGATTGTTGTTGTTGTTGTTGTTGTATATAACTGTACCAGATATGACACTCGTGTAAACTGGAGATGCGGGCTCTCTAGTTTACATGTGTGCTGTTACTAAGCCCAATATTGTTTAATATGATCTATCCAGGTCCGTCTTATGAAGCAGATGAAGGAGCAACAGGAGAAGAACAGGATGAACGAGTCTCGCAGAAACCGAGAAATAGCTTCTTTGAAGAAGGACCAGCGCAAGCAGGAGGTTAGTAACAGTCAGTTTATAAACTTCTGCAGTTATATCACGGTCTGTGCCACGAGTTTCATTACTTTCTTTGATGATACTATATTCATGTTTCCTCCTCAGCATCAGCTGAAGTTATTGGAAGCTCAGAAAAGACAGCAGGAACTTATTCTGAGGAGGAAGACTGAGGAGGTGAGAGGCATCAAAAAATATTTCTGACAGAGGAAGCAGATTGAACTTTTTTAATTGTACTTGTGAGACTGTAGATGCAAGCATATGTCCGGTATATGTTGTGTTTACACATTTTTTGGTGTGACAAGTAAGCTCTGTGTGTCAGGTGACAGCTCTGAGGAGGCAGGTCAGGCCTACCTCAGGTAAGGTGATCCGAAAGGTCAATCTTCCAGAACCAGTCCAGGACTCCTCACACAGACCCCCCTCTGGACGCATGTACTCCTCCAGCAACAGTGCTCCCAATGGCACTTGGTGAGTCTGTGTGCACGCAAATGTTTGCTTGAGTGCATAATTTTTTACTTTTTTAAAGAGGCTGGCTGGAAGGAAGATTCTGAGATGTACACATTGCAGAAATTTTCAGGAAACAGTGAACACCCTACCTGCCTCATTTCATAAAATGAAACCTAAATCTCTTCTTCAGTTATTTGCATCTGTGATTAGTACCCCAGGAGATTGCTGCAGGGAAAGATCATCTAATCTAAACAAGACTTTAAACTTCAAAAATGTCCCTGGATGGCACGACCGTGCTGCCCAAAGATCTAGGCAAAACTGTGGCTAGCAGTTGAAATTCTTATTAACAGTATAGCTTTAGAGTTGAATTGGTGGATAAAAGTATGGATAAACGGTTACAAGTATAAGCTGACCGCATGAAATGAAAGATAAACAGATGAATGTTATTAGGTAAAACATACGGTTAGTAGTTTAAAGTATTAACACACGGATGGCTATTATGTAAAACTTTTAGCTGTCAGAATGAATAAAAAAATCTATATATTTAATAAATTCTTAAAATGTGTACTAATTAAATATCCTAACAGGATAAATAGTTGAAACACTTCACTAATCCTAAATTATGTTAAGCTAAAAGTCCAAATCCACTTTAAAATGCACACAATGTGAACATTTGAGTTGTTGTCGATGGAGGGTTTCTTAATCACTTTCTACATTCTCCCTGGATTTGTACATTTAGGTGTTAAATAAGTGGCTGTATTAATCGGACAGTTTACTGATGAGTGATGCTGCATGTACAGGTCTTCTTACAGGCGCACAGGAAGTGTTTACAGCACCAGAATGGCTCGCAACAAATGGCAGTCCCTGGAGCGGCGTATCTCTGATGTCATCATGCAGAGGATGACCATCTCTAACATGGAAACTGACATGAACCGCCTTCTCAAGGTAAAAACCTAAAGCAGGACAGTTGTATAGATTTTGAATGTTAGCAGATTAGGAGAAAGACCTAAAAGATATCTTGCTAGACGCCTGGAAGACATTAAATTGTTCTTTTATCTTCAGTAGGGAAATTTTAAAATCTATGACCTTGTGGCTGTTGTTAAGCGTAATGCAGCAAAAACAGTTGTTTCATTTAATATTGCTCTGCATCCTTGTGTGTTTCCTTATCAATGAGCTTCAAAGAACATGTCATTGCTTTAGGTTAATTTAATCATCGTCTGTGACTTTTCCCATATTCAGAAATGACTCAGTGATTGAAAATATATAAGAATTTATTTCATTTTTAACACACAGCAAAGGGAGGAGCTCACCAAGCGCAAGGAGAAGGTCCTCAGGAAGAGGGACCGGCTGCTCAGAGAGGGGCCAGAGGCAGAGAAGACTGTTCTTCCCATCAATGAGGAAGTGGAAGCATTGACAGCCAACATTGATTATATTAATGACAGTATTGCAGATTGTCAGGCCAACATCATGCAGATGGAGGAAACCAAGGTGAGAGAGCCTGCTGATTCTGGAAATTGGCAGCCAGATATTGAAAACCTCAGACGGGTTGTTTAGCTTGTTTTAAGCCTTTTTTTCCTGAACTGAGATGTTTTCAGGCCTGCTTCCAGAATAAAACGACCGGGTGTGAATCAGCAGTTAGTGATGGTGATCTCTGCCTATACAGATTAATAGGACGACCCTCGGGAAAAACCTGGAAACTGTTCAAACTGGTCGTCAAATTGCATCTTTGTTGATTATATAGTGAGGTGTCAAAACTTGGGCAGAGGGGAGGTCGCCAGATACCATCTATATAAAAGAAATGGATAGACTGTGGAACGTGAATGACCTTCATTATGTCACAATCAGCTGAAATTCAGCGTTCTTAGCACTTGCTGACTGAAGAGTAAATTTGAAAGAATATATCTTTGATTTAAAATAGTTTCTTCTTTTGTATTTCTTCTTTTTTAAGCTGTATAAAGGGTGTTTCACTCTAACTCAGGAGAGCCCATACACATTTTTACTGTCAGGAAAACTATGAGAGAGTCAATACTGAAACTGTAACAACAACTTCATAGCACAAACACAGTGCCTGAAGTACCGTGGACTCCAGTTCCAAGAGAAAAAGTTGGCTTTCTCTGATTATTTTGCTAAAAATATGCATTGTAGCACATAATAAACAACATATGGGCATGTTAACAAGGTTGGAAATTAAATTTCATTTCTGTTAACTATGGTCTTCAAATGTTACTTTTTCTTTCTCCCAGGAGGAGGGTGATTCTGTGGACGTCTCTGCTGTGATTGGTTCTTGTACACTGACAGAGGCTCGTTTTCTCCTTGATCACTTCATGTCAATGGCAATTAACAAGGTACCCTCCTTCAGAAAGAGAAATCACACCTGTTCAGTGAAAACATCACCATTTCCTCTCCTTATGAATAACATACAACAAACATGATTATACATAGATGTTATTTAGCTTACGTGTCTTTTATGTGCAAAATAGTAGAAACCTCTGTATGTAGAAAGAAATGCAGTTGTATAGTAACAGAAACTGTAGGACACCAGTTGACTGTAGGTGGGTTGTAAGCGACCAGGGGGAGAAGATGATGATAATAATAATAATAATTATACATTTTATTTGAAATGCGCCTTTCAAAACACTCAAGGTCGCTGTACACAGTAGAATAAAAGCAACATAAAAGCAAGAAGTTTACAGAATCATAAAAGCATAAGACATAAACAAATAAAAATAGGAGAGTGGAAAGGTTATGTGGGATAAGCTATTTTGTACAAGTGGGTTTTGAGTTTGGACTTAAAGAGAGAGAAGGAAGAGATGTTTCTTAAATCAGGAGGTAGGGAATTCCAGAGTCATGGAGCAGAGCAGCTGAAAGCCTTGCTCCCCATGGTTGCAAGACGGGGGGAAGGGACGGAGAGTGAAAGGGAAGAAGAAGATCTGAGACAACATCTCATGTTGTTGTTGTTTGTTGTTCCTTCACTGTTGATCTTTTATTTAACCAGAATTCAACTTGGATAATTTTTTTTATTAATAACTGATAAAAATTGCCACTGCTGTACAGTAGTCATACAGCCCAAGTATCAGCAATATGACATGCAAGCTCATTTGCATATGTGCACGATATTAAGTTGTAGCATCTGTTCCATGCATTAACTCAGAAACTTCCAACTCTAACCAAAAAATGAAATGAAATGCAGATGAAATGGCCTGACACTGTGGTCTGACCTCTTCAGGGCCTGCAGGCAGCTCAGAGGGAGTCTCAGGTGAAGGTGATGGAGGGCAGATTGAAGCAGACTGAAATTACCAGCGCCACACAGAACCAGCTGCTCTTTCACATGCTGAAGGAGAAGGCAGAGTTTAACCCAGAGCTGGACGCGCTGCTGGGGAATGCTTTGCAAGGTAGAATAAAAAACATGAAAAGATACAATAAAATAAAAACGTATCCAGTTTGGACCAGGCCCTGCCCACCCACTGAAAGTGTCACTGATATCATGCTAGGCAAAGCTGAGATTAGAATTTAATTCTGGGATGTTTTAGATCTATTTCTCTCCCTGAGTGTACGTGTTTAAATTTAGCAGCATAAATGTTGCTTTCATACTCTTGTTAGAAATGATTTTGCTGTCAGGAGGTGCACTGGGTAACTGGTCAGTTGCATGATTGGGCCTTTTGAGGTGATATTGCTTGTTGCCTTCTGCCGAATAGAAGCTGGCGTCCCTGTTGTACAACCGACAGTTAATTCCATGGTTACATTTTGGTGCTGTGTACACAAGTATATACGATCACATTAGTATAATACTGTTTCTATTTACATGCTTGTAATTAAAGCTGATTACTTCTTTTTGTTTTGATATTGAATTTGCCAGCCTCTGTTCGGTAGGATGCTCTGACAGTTGGTGCATTTTATTTTATTTTTATATCTTTTTTTATCGATTTATTTATTTATTTATTTATTTCGAATTTTGGGGGATGGTTTTTGATTTGTGCGTTGCCTTTTTCTGTTCCCCCATCTTTTCTTTTCCCTTTTTTTGTTTTCTTATGTGTTTACAGAGCTAGGTAACATCCCGCCTGGTAAGTGAAACCCTATTGGACTCTAATCGGTTATGAATGCATGGTTCCTTCCCTTTGCACTTTGAGAACTAACTGAACATAACATAAACAGGTGCATGAGGTGCAGTGCAACCAGGCTCCCCTCCATGTGTTGGCTGAAGCTTTCCCCTCTCCTTATCTGGATACACTCCTCCTACCCTCTGTCCTCCCCCTCCTCCTTGCAGCTCACATGTGCTACAGCCTCCATGTTTTAGCACCTGCTAACCCCAGACTCTTCTACAGGAACCATATAACGTGGATATTTTGCTCTGTTAGACCTTGTAGGTCAGCTGACCCATCAGGACCAGCAGACTAATGATTTCTTGCACTCGTCCACCCTGTTATCTCATGTTGGTTCTTTTACATTCATATCAGCTCCCTTACATGTCTCTTTAAAATCTTCCCAATATGACCTCTCTCTGACTTTGAACCTCATCTGTTTATGGTATTAATGAGCTCGGCGAGGGCCAGGTTTATCAATTAAACAGCATGGCGCTGTGCTGACATCACCCCTCATCTGCTTCATCTGTTCATTTTTCTACATGTTATACAAAAGAAATCAAAATTGCAAAGGTTAAAATAAAGAAGTTAAATTATTTAAGTCTCTAGCAAAGTATACTTACTAAGAACCATTTTAGCTGACCAGTCATCTCAGCTAAATCACTCCATCTAATATTCTCTGTTCACGGATCTCATCTGACAGAAAACGGGGACGATAGCAGCAGTGACGAATCTGCCCAGAGCCCCTCTGCAGAGGGAAAGTAAGTCTGTTATAGTGCTTAAAAAGTACTATAACAATGTATTTGTAGATTTAAAATATTATCTTGTGGCATATTTTGTCACATTTATGTTAAGTTGCTTCAGTAGTTCATGAATTGTTATATTATTGCATTATATACATATGATGTTTTATTGTATCTTTTAATGAAATTGCATTTTGTCTTTTATGTTCACATTAATGTTTATACTATTCTTATAATTAACTTGTTAATTATGAGAAGTATTGTTTAATTATACTGCAAAGCAGTAAAGCAGAGAGGAGCAGTGTACTCCAAGCACATTCTATAATGAGTGTTTGCATTAAAAACCTTGTCTGTATTTCCTCCAGCACTCTGGCTACAGATTTCATGAAACTTTGTGGAGAGACCAAAACAAGAAATAAGGTATTGTAGAGTTTGTTGCACATGTTTGATGCCTTATCCTAAAACCATTTCTGTATTTTTAATTGTTCACTTATCTGTGCTGTACAGGCTCGCAGGAGGACGACCACTCAGATGGAGTTGCTCTACGCTAACAGTGACTCTGCCCCTGATGCACCTACTGTCGACTTTTCTAGTCCGATGTTGCCGTTAGCTGAAACACCCGATGCGGGCGGAGACATGGACTTGTCAGGCTCAGTCAGGGACTACGCAGCTCTCTCCCCTGGCTTTTCCTCTAAAATGGGCAGCATGTAAGTTCAGGCCCTGCACTCTTACTAACAGATTCATTCCTCCTTCTCTTTTTCCTGCATGTTGTTCTTTGCTTCTTTGCTTTATTTGGTTATATATTGTTTACAAGCACCTTCACATTTTGCTATACCTTACAGCAATTGATGAATCTATTTGAGAAAAGCATGTAGAGACGAGCAAATATTTTGTATTGCTTGATTATTACTGTGCCCTGCAAAAGTCTCCCTTGCCGTTCCTCATTCCAGGTCAGTTGCACACTAATAAAAGAAATACTAACCAGGCTGCATTAAATGTCTCGTGACAAGCAGTGCTTTAAAATGGAGCCAGTTGCTTTATGTAAGAATAAACCTTAGCTGATAATAATCCATCAAAAATGATACAGTTAGAATTATATTTGTGGATGTGCAGCACACACTGCACTCATTGTTAAACATGAGCTTGACGAAGAACCATCACTGTTTTGGAACTGTAACATCAGGTAACTGTATTTCTGTGTGTACTGCATGCTCATCTCGTCATTGTTGCCATTATTTTGTATTGGTTTCATTTCCATTTGTTTTAAAAATCTTTTTTTTGTTATATTATCTGTGTTGTTTGTGGATAAATCGGTAAAACTGAACATTCAGTTCTGGCTCCAGAAATCTGCCAGGCGTGGAAAAGCGAGCTCCTGAGCCTTCCCCGCTCTCGCGCAGGAAGACCTATGACAAGGCACAAGCAGCGGCTGAAAGGGCAAAGGTCAAGGACATTAAACAGTAAGAGCTTGATGCCATCATCCTGGCTACAGAGCTTAAAGACAAAACTACTTCACTTTGACCCTACTAATACTCCTCCTTCTGGTTTCCTGGTTTGGAAAAGCATGTGGTGTCACCTACATAATGCTCTGCATCTTGTTTGATGACCGTCACATGCCAAGCTCTATGCTTCATTTGAAGTAATTTTTTCCCAACTTAAATAACACGTATCTTCTCTGAGCTCTAATGTTGAAAGCTGGTGATTACTGTATTTTTGATAGTTTGGGATCAAATTCATTGTTTGCTTGCTAATTGATTCGCTTGCTCCTGATGTCCTGTTCAGAAATCGCTCTCTTTACTTTTCTTTATCTCACCAGTAAGTTTTCCAGCGTAAGATTCAAATAGAAAGATTGAACAGTGAGCGAACAGTTATTATAAAACTGGCTGTGCATCAACTGAAAAATACTGACAGCAGTTTTTGATTATATCTTAAGAATTCTTCTTCATTGCCTGTCGTCCTGTTTTAGAATATGAGCAACTTCAAAAATATTAGTGCTGTGAAAGTGGTCAAGATGTATTTGTAGTACAGACTTGCAGATTAAATCTAAGTGGTTTGTCAAAGTAATGAAAAATAACAATTGCATTAACTATTTAGGAATCATAATTATTACATGTGAGCATTATGTCAGTATCTGTAATTATACCCAAGAGTCTTGATTGCAGTGGTTTTGAGGGTTACTGTTTAAAGGTAGTGTATAAAAGCTCATGACTAGATGTCAGTAGATTGCAGTCAACTGAATTCTATTCTTACCCTTCCCAATTTTAAGCACCTAGTCCTAGATACAGTGGTCGGTTAAGGACAAACAATGCTGGCCGTCGAGTGTAGACTGCCAATCTGCCGTTTACCTCATCAGTATGCTGCTTGTTTACATCCATTTAATCTGGAGGAGGCTGTAAACCTTCTGAGTCTGATACGAGTTTATGAATCGGTGAAGCTCACTGATGTCTAATGACAATACTGAGGTTAGTTGTTGAGTTTTAGTGGATTTTGTTGCACTTAGCTACTCTTAGCTGGTGTCACTGAAACTTTCTTTGCAGTCGCTGTAACGTTGTTGGACTCGGACACTTGGTGAATAAACTCAGAGGGAAAGTGAGATTTTTATTTTTTTATTTTATTTTTTAAAAACATTTGAGTCCAACATTAGTTGGAATAATGTTAGCTTATAACCAGCAAGGCTCTGGTTTAGTTTTATTGTCTAATCTGCTGACAATAAGTAATTGTGACAATATTCAAAATAATTAAACATGTTTATGCGCATTTTTGTTTATTAGAGCCCTGATATCATTTCAGGAGGTGACGCTTGAGGTGAGGAGGATAAGGTGGAAATGAAGAAGAGAGAGATAAAAATATACATGTACAAATATTAAATTGTTTGTGGTCTTTTACAAGTTTATGGATGCGTTTTTATGACATGGCAGGAAAATGCCAGCAACAAGCCGCCTTGTATGGGAAGCATCCTGGGTTGCTGCATTTAAATTGTTTGTGTTTTGACCATTAGGCAAGGACACCCAACAGGATAAACTCTCTAGGCTACAGCATGGCATTTACTCTGCCACCACCCTCAGGCTAAACATGACATTTTTGTTAAAACGAGTCTCTTCATTTTTCTCTTCTTCTTTTTTTCATCCACCATCCACCAATTTCTTTCTGGTGTGCAGTGTAGTCACACACATGCTCAGCTATTGTTAGATTTAAGCAGTCATTAAAAGCTGTTTTGACACAAGATGAATCATTTTTCTTTAAATATATTCCAAAAATTACAGTGTTCAGATTTTTCTCCCAGAGCTCTAATTTGACCTCATTAAAGATGGATTTGGGGGGAAAAGTGTTGCGTATGCTGGGAAGATGGTAAAACCTGTTGAACTGGGGGATTTAGGACTGCATATAAATAAGGTTTTCAGTGAAACAAGGATAATAAATGCCTGAGGTCTGCCAGGCTTTTTGTGTAAAAAGAGAATAAATTGTTGCTCTAAAACAGGAACTTTAATGGCATGATGATTTGTTGACAGAATGATAGTTGCTTACACTGTCAACCAACTGGTAATCTTAAGACACCAGACTGAGCAGCAAACATTTCAGTAATCCTTATTAGCTTCAGATGAGTGTGAACAAGTGACAACGCCTTACTGCCAAAACCATCCTGCTGGTGGCTTCGATGACATAAATGCAGCATGTGCATCTGCTCTCTTCATGCAGTCCTGCCACACTCCTGCCAGCAGTGTTTTAACAGCTTAGTCCACAGTTTAATTATGCAGTAGCTTAATTGGAAGTGATTCTGCCTTCCTTCAGAAACCTGAAGAGCTGCCTGCCATTTCCTGTCTCTCCCCTACTGCTTTTCTCAATAGCCACTTAAGCCGTATGACAGGTTACCTAAGGCATACTGCAAATGTTGTGCAGGATCAGATGGGCTTTCTGAAATGTTATTTTGTTAAATGCTGGCCAAATGCTTACTCTGTCCCAAGTAACTGCAATGATGTTTTGGTTAATACATGTGGATTTTGTACATAAATATAATAAAAGACAATGTCAGACATTCAAAGTTTATAAAAGCATATTGTACCATTGTAAAGTGGAGCCTGTATGCGTGCAGAAACATTTAAGACCATATTGTTTTTGATTCTTTGGCTAAAAGACTGCAGAAGAGATAGGTAGCCACTGTGACATCTATTTAGTTTCAGATTTTGTATTTTAAAGGCTCAAACTTTTAGTCCAGCAATGTTTGTAGCCCAGAGACATTGACATCTCTCAATTAGTGCGAACGCTTAAAATACATGGTATAAAACATAGTCGTGGCTTCTGTAATGGAAAAAAGAAGCCAGTGTGAAAATACCTTAAATCTATACGCTGAAAGCTGTGAGGTGTTGTTTACAAAATATGTCTGGTGCTACTGAAGTCTCTGGGAAAATGGCTTTGATTTGACCTCTGTAAACACTGTCCTGTTGAGTTTATAGGCTCAGTCACTCATTTAAAAAAAGTCTGTTTCCAAAGAGATTTATCTGTGGTATTAAAACCACATGCTCATTGGATAGCTTGTCACTCACTAATTATTGGCAAGTTTTAGAGTCAGAACTGCACCACCTCATCACATCAAGCTTTTTTCAACCAAGATGGCTGTGATGGAAACACTCAGGTCGAGGACTCAAAATGCACAAGCTCCTTAGACCATATCGATAGCAAACAGAAAATGTTTGTCATCTGATTCCTCTAAACTGGAGAGATCCACTTCAGTGACTTCAGTTAGCTGAGATGAGGCAGAGAAAGAGGCCTTTCAGCCACAGTTGTCACACTTATTAATCAAAGTTGCAGCTCCTCTAACAAACTAATAAAGCGCTTACAAATTCTAAAAGGCACTCCTACTTCTCCATCCACAATCCATAGTCATGTTATATTAGCTGCTACACTCTGCTTAATGGAAAGTACATTCTCAGTGTGTGTGCAACGTCATTATGTATGTGAAGACATAATTTATCAGATTTGGAAGTAAAAGCTTTGGAAAACTATTACTAAATCGCTTTGGTAAAAATCTGTATAATTCCAATCGCTTTATGGAAGGTAGAAGTAATTGATGGGTATGGAAAATATAGATGCTCAGTATATTACACTAAAATGTATTCCTCCCATGTGTTATGTTTTTAAAATGCCTTTTTATTCATGGGTACACACTCACACTACAATTAGCTCTTCTCGAGGTTGCACTGCAGATAACAACTCAGGAACTCAGGAATAGGAAGCAGTTAGTTTTATAATCAGTAGCTAATCAGCCCCCAGGAATATCAGAATATCATCCCCTCAGGGATGCCTGCACCTGTCCTTCAGCTTCCTCCTACAGTAGCTTTGCTCCACTCTCTGATTTCAAACAAGTATGAATACTTTATTTTTGGGCTGTTGCTGATTTGCCATACCTATCCATCTGTTTTCTTCCCCTTAGCCAGTTCATGGTGAGAGTCTGGCTGGAGCTTGTTCCTGGAGCATGCCAGTCTGTTGCAGGCTGCAGGGCTGTTCTTTGGTTTTGTTCTCTCTGGGGTTTCTTCCCCCACTGCTTTGGCAACTTTGTGCGAGAGTTACCCAGGAAAAAAACAAACATGTTAAAACATGATTAAAATCAATGAATGGATGTCTTCTCCAAGACCATAAGATAATTGGAACAAAGCCAAACAGCGTCACTGTGTTTAGTGCATTGTTGGTATTGAACCTGAACCCTCTGCAGTCCTCTCCTGTGACTTCTGTGGAAGACTACAAAGCTCTCCAGAAATATGAAAAAGAGAAAACAGAAAAACAGATGTTTTTTCTCACATCTGTGAAGTTTTTCAGGCTTCAAGCCTGAAGAACAAAAACCTACTAATGATAAGTGTCATCGTTTGGATAGCTCATGCTGCAGATTCGCTGGTTATGAAATTTTACAATTACACTATCACAGCCAGCCAATTAGTGATCAACCAGGCTTACTGAGATGCTGCAGAATTCTCAGTCCCCGATAAGAAGACTCCATGGGTTTCCAGTGATCACCTGTCTTCGGCTCTTTGGGTGTTTCAATCAATTATAGGCTGCAAAAGAAATCATCTTGATTATTTATAGGTTCTTGGCTTGTCTTTCCTTTCTTTCAACACAAGGGTGACTCCTTTCACAGCTGTCTCATCATTTTTCTCTTATTTTCATCTCTTTCTATTTTTGGTTTGCATCACTGAGAGAGCTGCATGAGTCTGTTGTGTGAATTTGTTGGAGTTTTTTTTCTTCTTTTTTTTACTTTGCCATGTGTGATGCTGCCCTTTATGATGGTGGTTTGTTTGTTTTCCAGGGGCGTCATTAACCCGGTCCCACCCACCAAGAGCAGCCGGTCGTCGACATTACAGTGTGTTCATGTGGCGGAGGGACACAGTAAAGCTGTTTTATGTGTTGACTGCACTGACGACCTGCTGTTCACAGGATCCAAAGGTTAATGCTCACAATCCTCCCTCCTTCCTTCCTTCTTTCACCTCCTGACTCTAATCTTACACCTCTAATCAGTATTCTTCAGATGCCTTCTTGTTACAGCTATGGTAATTTATTACACTTGGACATGGTGTTGTGTTATTATATAACAGCATAACACCACATATAAAAGCCAATAAGGATTAATTAGGATTGTCATATGGTGGATAAATGAGGTGATGGAACATAAATGACATTGTCCAAGCCACAACATTGTTATGGTGATGGAGCTTTTAAGCATAACAAATGGATTTTAATGTGCAGGAAATCGGCTAGAGTGCCAATTTATCCCAGCAGGATTAATTGTGCATTCCAAGTGCAAGAAGGTGCTGTCCAGCTCTGTTTAGTTTAGCTGTCAGTTAAAATGGATTTTGTTTTGTATCCCTTGCACCGTGATAAATTTTATCCAATCAGTTTTGTTGTGGCGCTCTTCAGTTTTGACATCCCGTTCTCAGAAATGTTCTCTGTATTTTAATATTGTCATAAATCACAGTGAAAATGACAAGATGGTGTTTTAATTTGCAGACCGGACCTGTAAGGTGTGGAATCTGGTGACGGGTCAGGAGATAATGTCTCTAGCGGGTCACCCCAACAATGTTGTGTCAGTCCGTTATAGCTCTAGTTTGGTCTTTACCGTCTCTACCTCCTACATCAAAGTCTGGGACATTCGGGACTCGGCCAAATGCATCCGCACACTAACGTGAGTAAGACTATTTATTATGGACTGATGAACATTATGTTCACTTTCCTGGCACACACTTTCTGTATAGTTTCTATATAGCAAACTTACAACCCCGTCAGTTGGTATAGTTAAGCTTTATGTACTTAATATGGATAAAATAATAAGCACTTTAGTTTTCACACTTTTCTCTTGTTTCCCAAATATTTTTCTTTCCAAATCATTGAAAATGTTAAGTTGTACAGTCTATGGATTTGTTATTGTTTTAGCAGTATTTCTTTAGCTTTAAAGAAAATGAACATCAATTTGAGTTATACCCTTTAAAGCAGGAGTCCTGCAGGTTTTAGATATCACCCTGGCTCAGCACACCTGAATCAAATGATTAGTTCATTACCAGGCCTCCGGAGAACTTCAAGACATCTTGAGGTGGTAGCTGCCATTTAAATCAGCTCTGTCTGTGAATCGCTACCTTATCGTGGTGGAGGGGTTTGTGTATCCCTTCGGATATGTTGTCTGGGGGCTTTTGCCCCCAGGAAGGAGCCTGAGTTAGTGCGTGAGGTTGAGAGGTACCAGCTAGATATTGTCGGGCTCACCTCTACGCATAGCTTGGGCTCTGGAACCAGTCTCCTGGAGAGGGGCTGGACTCTGTCTCAGTCTGGAGTTGCCCTTGGTGAGAGGCGGTGGGCTGGGGTGGGTATTCTAATATCCCCTCGGCTTGCTGGCGGTACGTTGGGGTTTTTCCCGGTGGATGAGAGGGTTTGTTCCCTGCGCCTTAGGGTCGGGGAACGGGTCCTGACTGTCATCTGCGCTTATGCGCCGAGTGGCAGATCAGAGTACCCAGCCTTCTTAGAGTCCCTGGGTGGGGTGCTGGAAAGTGCTCCACCTGGAGACTCTGTTGTCCTGCTGGGAGACTTCAGTGCTCACGTGGGTAACGACAGTGAGACCCGGAGGGGCGTGATTGGGAGGAACGGCCTCCCTGATCTGAACCTGAGCGGTGTTTTGTTATTGGACTTCTGTGCTAATCACAGTTTAGCCATAACGAACACCTTGTTCGAACATAAGAGTGTCCATAAGTGCACGTGGCACCAGGACGCTCTAGGCCACAGGTCGATGATCGATTTTGTAATCGTATCACCAGACCTGTGACCATATGTTCTAGACACTCAGGTAAAGAGAGGGGCTGAGCTGTCAACTGATCACCACCTGGTGGTGAGTTGGATCAGGCGGCGGGAGAGGATGCTGGACAGACCCGGTGCACCTAAACACGTAGTGAGGGTGTGCTGGGGACGTCTAGCAGAGGCCCCAGTCGGCAAGATCTTCAACGCACACCTCCGGCAGAGCTTCAACAGCATTCCGAGGGAGACTGGGGACATTGAGTCCGAATGGACCATGTTCAGCGTCTCCATTGCCGAAGCTGCTGCATTGAGCTGCGTCCGCAAGGTGGTTGGTGCCTGCTGTGGTGGTAAGCTCCGAACCAAATGGTGGACACCAGAGGTGAAGGGAGCCACCAGGCTGAAGGAGTCCTATCGGGCTTGGTTACCCTGTGGGACTCCGCAGGCAGCTGACAGGTATCGACAGGCCAAGCGAAATGTGGCTTGGGCAGTGGCTGAAGCAAAAACTCGGGTGTGGGAGGAGTTTGGAGAGGCTATGGAAAAAGACTTTCGGACTGCCTCGAAGAGCTTCTGGCAAACCGTCAGACGTCTCAGGAGGGGAAAGCGGTGCTCTACCTGCACTGTGTATAGTGCTGGCGGAGCGCTGCTGACGTCGACTGAGAAAATTGTCAGGCGGTGGAAGGAATACTTAGAGGACCTCCTTAATCCCACTGACACGTCTTCCAAGGAGGAAGCAGAGTCTGGGGATGAGGGGAATGACCCGCCAATTTCCGGAGGCGCGGTCACTGAGGCAGTTAAACAACTCCTTGGTGGCAGAGCCCCTGGTGTTGATGAGGTCCGCCCCGAGTTCCTGAAGGCTCTGGACGTTGTAGGGCTGTCCTGGTTGACACGCCTCTGCAATGTTGCATGGAGATCAGGGGCAGTACCCCTGGACTGGCAGACCGGAGTGGTGGGCCTCATCTTTAAGAAGGGGGACCGCAGGGTGTGTTCCAACTACAGGGGGATCACACTCCTAAGCCTCCCTGGGAAAGTCTATGCCAGGGTGCTGGAAAGGAGAGTTTGTCCGCTAGTCGAACCTCGGATACAGGAGGAACAATGCGGTTTTCGTCCTGGTCGCGGAACACTGGACCAGCTCTTTATCCTCTCCAGGATACTTGAGGGTGCATGGGAGTTTGCCCAACCAGTCTACATGTGTTTTGTGGACTTGGAGAAGGCATTCGACCGTGTCCCTCGGGGTGTCCTGTGGGAGGTGCTGCGGGAGTATGGGGTGTCTGGCCCATTGCTACGGGCCATTCGATCCCTATACAACCGTTGCAAGAGCTTGGTTCGCATTGCCGGCAATAAGTCGGACTCGGTCCCGGTGGGTGATGGGCTCCGCCAGGGCTGCCCTTTGTCACCAATTCTGTTCATAATTTTCATGGACAGGATTTCTAGGCGCAGCCAAGTGGCGGAGGGCTTTCGCTTTGGTGGCCTCAGAATCTCATCTCTGCTTTTCGCGGATGATGTGGTTCTGTTGGCTTCATCGGGTGAGGGCCTCCAGCTCGCACTGGAACGGTTCGCAGCCGAGTGTGAAGCAGCGGGAATGAGGATCAGCACCTCCAAATCTGAGGCCATGGTTCTCAGCCAGAAAAGGGTGGAGTGCCCACTCCGGGTCGGGGATGAGTTCCTGCCCCAAGTGGAGGAGTTCAAGTATCTCGGGGTCTTGTTCGCGAGTGATGGGAGAAGGGAGCCGGAGATCGACAGACGGATTGGTGCTGCAGCTGCAGTAATGCAGACGCTGCACCGGTCCGTCGTGGTGAAGAGGGAGCTGAGTGTAAAAGCGAAGCTCTCAATTTACCGGTCGATCTACGTCCCTACCCTCACCTATGGCCACGAGCTGTGGGTAGTGACTGAAAGAACAAGATCGCGGATACAAGCGGCGGAAATTAGCTTCCTCCAAGGGTGGCTGGCCTCTCCCTTAGGGTGAGAAGTTTGGCCATCTGGGAGGCGCTCAGAGTAGAGCCGCTGCTCCTCCACATTGAAAGGAGCCAGCTGAGGTGGTTCAGGAATCTGACAAGGATGCCTCCTGGGTGCCTCCTGGGTGAGGTGTTCCAGGCATGTCCCACCGGGAGGAGGCCATGGGGCAGACACGGGACACGCTGGAGAGATTATATCTCTTGGCTGGCCTGGGAACGCCTCGGTGTTCCCCCGGATAAGCTGGAGGAGGTGGCTGGGGAGAGGGAGGTCTGGGCTTCTCTGCTTAGGCTGCTTCCCCCGCGACCCGGCCCTGGATAAAGCGGATGAAGATGGATGGATGGTGTTGGCTCAAGGACACGTCTAAAACCTGCAGGACACCGGCCCTTGAGGCCTGGAGCTGGACACTCCTGTTTTTAAAGTTACACCTCCTGTAATGCTAATTATGCCTAATTGTTGCATATTTGTACATATTTTATTCATATATCTTCAGGTCTTCTGGTCAAGTTAATGTTGGGGATGTCTGTGCGTCCAACACCAGCCGGACAGTCACCATCCCTGCAGGAGAGAATCAGATCAACCAGATTGCGCTCAACCCCAATGGCACAGTCCTGTACGCTGCTGCTGGAAACTCTGTCAGGGTCTGGGACCTGAGAAGGTAAGCAGAGATACTCAAAATGAATGCAAAAGTAATATCCAGACAGTGGGTTAGCAGGGTGGCAGTCAGTCTGATTTAACAATCTGAGGGATTTTTCTTAAGTGAAATATCGTACTTTTTGTGTGGATTGTTTGGAGTTTGGTACAGATTATCGTGACACTTCGTTTTTATTTCCCTCTGCCAGCACAGTTGTTTTTGTTAACCTTATTTTGCTTGTCATTCTGTCTGTAAATATAACGTCACACAACAGCTTGAAAAGTTTTAAATGAATACTGATAAAAGTTAAAACCCCATTCTACACCACTACAGTCTCTAAAATATGTCTTACATCCACCAATGTCTTCAAAATTGACTTAATGAATTATTATAAACTATGTGCATTACAGTAAGAAGTTATAACTCTCATAATTATAACTCATAACAAAAAACATTTCAGTAGATGCAGAAAGTTCCTCAATATGCTTTTTATTTTGTTAAAAAAAAAAACAACCTTCGATCAAAAATGGGCACTGCCTTAATTTGTTTTTATATTTTAACTAACCAAGATTCAAACATTTTTGGATGTATCTGGTCTTGATTTCAAAATGCAAAACGGCATGGTGGAAGTGGGTCAACAGACCAATTTTCAGATAAATGGTCTTTAAAGTATTTCCTTAAAAAGGTAACATCAGTAACAGCAGTTTGTATGCATGTAAGGTTTTTAGGCAAAGTGAAGATTGTTGAGGAGAAAAGGTTTTGAGAGGGAGATGTGACCCAGCTGAGAAATGGTCAGACCCTTGTGTAACAGGAGCATTTGAAGAAGTCTAGAGTTTTAAAAGGAGGACGCCAAATTCACGTCTGGGATTTACTTTTTATAGGCGTAGATGAAAGTTTGATCAAAACCTTTTTCCTTTATTTTTTTTTTCTAAAACGTGTTGTATGGAGGTATTGATAAACACATGCACATCAATAACACTGACCGTGTGTTTATGATTTCCCCTGACATTTTCAGATGCATGACATGCACACTTCATTAGATAGTACAAACTCCAATTTCATTGTGTTGCCTTGGAACTTAATTGTGTATGAAAACCTGACAAGCATCCATTTCAAAGCTGTCACGCCTTTTTGACAGCTGCCTGATATTAGCTGTGATGAATTGCCTCTTTGTTCATCTTACGAACGTAACAGTCAGTAAGTGGTACTTTGGATGATTAAACTAACTGTGAATCAATATTCTGTATAAGAACGGTCCCATTTTCTCTGAGACAGAACTCAGCAAACCTCATTTTTACATATTTTCATGAGTGATATATTAAGTATATCATTACTTTAGTAATATCTTCTCTTTGTACTTTGATTTGATACATGTATTTAAGTTTTATTTTGGCATTTCCCCTGTGGTATTGGCTTGACAGTTTAACAAAAGACTCATTAACATTTCCTTTCCTGCATTAGGTTTGCCTCTACTGGAAAGCTTACTGGTCACCTTGGTCCAGTTATGTGCTTGACTGTGGATCAGTCTGGAAACAGCCAAGACCTGGTTATCACTGGCTCCAAGGACCATTACATTAAGGTGTGTTTCAGGCTTTCAAACTGCTGCTCTTCACATCTCTGTTGTTCACTTGTTTCTTGAGGCAGATGATAAAGTGAGATTCTTTGTGCAGCTGAGTCATCCAGTAATGCAATATAAGGACAGCTTAGGTTAGACATGCTACATAACCCATGTTTAACTGATTTTATTTATCTTTTGTTATAATAATCCTTATGTTCAGATGCATATCATCCCTTTTAACATGTATTGTTTTTGCTGTTGCAGCTGTTTGACGTGACTGAAGGCTCTCTGGGAAGCATCAGCCCTACACACAACTTTGAACCACCACATTACGACGGTATCGAGTCTCTGGTAATCCAAGGGGACATTTTCTTCAGCGGCTCCCGAGACAATGGCATCAAAAAGTGGGACCTAGACCGTAAAGACCTACTGCAGGTACTGGATGATCAATGCAAAAAGAAATATGGATAGGAGACATTCAGATGTTTGTTCCATTTGATGCAATATAGATTTTTTTTTTTTCATTTTGATTTTATAACTGTCAAAAGTAGCCTAAAATATTTTTATTTCCTCTTTTTTTATCACCATTATTGTCTTTCCAGAGATTTTTCTCCTGGAAAACCTGCTGTAAATCAATGTGCAGAAAACTGCCCTTTCTGTCACATTCTTTGTCACATAATGGCCGATAGTAAAGTAAAAGTACAGTTTTCACATGACTGTACATTAAGAAAAAGATGTCTTTCCATATGATACCCTCAAGTTACTGTAGCGATTGCATCATTATGATCATAATCTTTCAGTAAGTTACAAAAACATCAACCATTCATGACATTCTCACTATTAACCATACTGCTATACATCTCTGTGCTCAGCAAGTCCCAAATGCTCACCGTGACTGGGTTTGTGCACTTGGTGTCGTCCCCGGATCACCAACCTTGCTGAGTGGATGCAGAGGCGGGGTGCTCAAGCTGTGGCACACAGACACTCTAGGGACACTGGGGGAGCTCAAGGGTCACGAGAGCCCCATCAACAGCATCTCTGCCAACAGCAGCCACCTGTTCACCGCCTCAGAGTGAGTTTTCCACACACACTGACACACATGCTTAGGCTCTCTGTTTGTCTCCAGAGAGGGAGACAAACAACTGTTTGTTTGTGTCTCTCTGGATATGAGGGAAAACAACTTCACCTGAGGCTCATATACACATGGGTAACAAATTAAAGTAAAAACATGAGCATTGACCCTGTGGTGAGTGGGTTCCATTGGGTCTGTTACGCTGCGAGCGACATTCTGCCAGCAGAGTTTAGATCCACTTGTCCTTATAAAGCAGGGTTTCCCAGAGTTTTGATGACTGAGTGACACTTTAGGGAGTGAGATGGATTCAGAGTTGTACAAGGAAAAATGAATACAAATGTCATGTACCATTATTGTTTCGAGGGAGGGAGATGAGGCTTTATGTTGATGATAACCCTTATTTTGCTCTTTCCCCCCCCCCCTTAAACTATCAGTGAATTGGCTGTTAAATTTTTTCTTCTTGGCTGTATTAGTTTATATTAGGTTTGGTCTGGTCTGCTAAGACAACCAAGAACAGAAGTCAAACTGGAGAGAAATGCTTCATTGGTCTTTGTTCTGTTAAATCATAGTATGACAAAACTGTAGTGCAATCTTTAGGTAAATGGTAATGGTAAATGGCCTGTATTTGTATAGCGCTTTTACTAGTCCCGCCTAGGGACCCCAAAGTGCTTTACACATCCAGTCGTCCACCCATTCACACACACATTCACACACTGGTGGAGGCAAGCTACAGTTGTAGCCACAGCTGCCCTGGGGCGCACTGACAGAAGCGAGGCTGCCATATCGCGCCATCGGCCCTTCTGGCCAACACAATTAGGCGGTAGGTGAAGTGTCTTTCCCAACGACACAACGACCGAGACTGTCCGAGCCGGGGCTCGAACTTTCCGATTACAAGGCGAACTCTCAACTCTTGAGCCACGATCGCCCTAGGTAACACACAAATGTTAAAAACCCCTCCAGCTCATGTTTCATGCTGTGAGAGAGCTGGCCTTAGGAAAGGGTTGCTGCAAATTCACACACATTTTCTCTTCTGGGTGATCTTTTGTCCTCTGATGAAACATTTCTTTCTGATCGGAGTGTTCTTTTCCTAGATGACAGATTTCCATCCAACCAGTAGTTTCAGTGAGCCTTTCTAGTGGCTCATAATGGATCAGGAGTTCACTGAAATACCTTATATTGGCTTTCCCCTTTAATTTGGCACCCCTCTACACGTATTTATGTATGTGATCAGCAAATTACATATACATATTGGTAATTTTATACGTAAATTCCAAGTAAAAAGTCTTCAAATCAGTGAAAATGTAAAGACATTAAGAGGATATGGAATATATTATAACTTTTGTGTCTTTGTGTCTTGCAGTGATCGGACTGTGAAGATCTGGCGTGCACGTGGTGGACTGGATGGCACCTTGGAAGTGGTTGACAGTGTAGACGAGGTTGCAAGTAACTGAACACGGTACCACTTGCCTGGTTTGACTCTAGAAGGACGTAAAGGCACTCCTGCCCTGCACTTTGACCCCTTAACTATCAAGCCTAAACGACGCACCTTCCATATCATGTGACGTTCATGACTGAGCCAACAGGAAACGGTAATCTCATCACAGTGGAAGCTAACGCATTAGTTCTTTTCTTTGACTCTGTATGCTTAGAGGATTTTGCTAATCAGGATTTAGTTAACTGTATTGTTAATGACTTCTATTTCTCTCTTCTTGCGCTTTAGACGGTTTGTCATTATTGTCATTGTTATAAGAACTTATATTCACAAGATACTATAGGATGTGGTGAACACACAGTAGACACTATCAGTGCAGCTCGGCTTACACGCAGCACAGTGCAACGATACAACACAGGCAACCCTGCCAAAAAAGGAAGTGGTGTTTTGTTGTCAGAGTACAGAAATACATACGTGCAGCAGAGCTAATGGGTTGGTAGCTGGTCTTCACAACCCACTTCTCTACTTTGTTGAGATTGTTTCTCTGCACTTGAAACAGAAGTGTTATTCCATCAGTCCTGTTTCCAAGAGCAAGAAAAGTGGCTGTGTGAGAAAGAAATCATTCTACCCCTTAACATCCTGCTCTAGCTTCTGTGCTCCCTTCAGTTTCTGCAGCAGCTTTAGATCAGTGACCAAAAATGTGTAACGTGTTCTTATTGCTGTCCTCAGCTGGACTTGTAAACAGAACACACTTTAGAGTAGCTAAAGTTTGACATTTAGGGAAATAAGCTCACTTGCTTTATACACTGCATGTCTTTTGACTGTGGGAGGAATCCAGAGTACCTGGGTTTTCAGATACAACCCAGAGCTTGAACAGCAGTTTAGTGAAGGAGTCTTCAGTGTCAAGTTAAGAAGCATGATCATCATTACCCTTCAGTCATAAAAGGCGGATGGGGTACTGTTGTCACCCTGTCAGAGGGGCACCATGGACAGCCATTATAACTTCAGAACAAGATGACATAGGATTTCAAATTGATACCATACGTGTAGCTACTAAAAATCTCAGATGAGTTGAAATCTAGTTGACAAGGATTTTGAAATTTATACAATAGGTGCATCTACTGGACGTCTGTAGGGTAGTTTTATTCTGCATTCACTGGGCTGTGCGCGCCAAGAATTCATCTTCTGGGGGTCAGGCTGTACATCCTGAAGGGTCTGAGGACCAAGATTGAGTAGAAATGAACCAAACTTAAAGAATCTTTGCTCAACAACTCAACAACTCCCATACTCACAAGGTTTAAAGCTTATAATGCTAAGATTTTGACATAGTGGAGGCAGTGCACCACAGGTGTGCAAGTGGTCAGGAAAGGTTTTATAATAATGACAGCCATTTGAAGACCTATGAGGGACAATTGAGCAAATACAGTAAAAATCTTGAATTTATCTGGTAAGTGGTACAGTGGTTAACACAGGCCCCTCACAGGAATCTGGAAGCTGACCGAGGCCTCTGTGTCCCTGTTCCTGTGTGGATTGTTTCTGGGTTTCTGCACCCTCCCACAGCTTAAAGACATGCACGATGAATGAAATTGGGGAATCTAAATTTTCCAAAGGCATAAATGTAAGAAAATTAATTGATGAAGAATTTGCCTGGTGCAGTTTTTGTTTTTTAATTGGTGGAACTTTATCATAGGATCTCATATACCTTTAACCGCTGAGCACATGTAAAAAAACCAAACAAAAATCAACACAATTAGTCTCTGAGATTCACTTAATCCTTAAATGTGAGCAGGTTGAGCACTGATATAAGTCTGCACTTGTTGTCCATGTTTCATTGTGTGCACAAATATATCTTCACTCTTCACACATGCTGGTAACACTCACTAAACCTACACTGCTAAGTTGTGGTCTAATTCCCATGCTGCTAAGACACGTTCACCTTCCCAACCCTATAAGAGGGCTTCTTGTCGTGGGCTCCAGGTGAGGTCCACTCAGTACCGTAGTTGTGTATGTGTGTATATAAGTGTAACGCTATCTCTTTGTTGTTGAGAGGAGAGGCCTTCTGACGCAACCAGTGTTATTTTCCTGACTATTGACTCAACATCTGTCTCTGTTCTGATCTTCGTGGGGCCTTCCTGGAGGCACTCGTGGTCTCTGCAGTTTAACTGACCTGCCTGTCATGATTGTGCTGTCATTTATGAATGTTTGGTGAAACAGCAGCTGTAGGAATTATTCAACTACATATGAAATGTATGTAAACAATGTCTGTTCAAAACGAAAAACTAATCTGACTGAATGTTAGTTTTGTGGGACCACCGATCTGAACGTAGTCTCACACTAGAGCCCAGAGGACCGTGAATGGCACAAAGACTGACGAGTGCATCAGTAATGCTTTGGACTGAGCTTATCCTTCATACAGGTGGCAGGTCACGTTTAGTGGCCTTTGGTTAGTTTCTTTTCTTTGTTTTGTTTGTTATGCCCTTCTTCTTCCCTGTACCCATGACGCACCCCCTCCTGTTTTAGGAGCCATTCCCCAATGGCGGACTCTGTAGCGATTCTAATGTCAGATGCCTGGTCAGAATAAATGCCATCTGTCAAAAACAACCATCTGTGTGTGATTTTCTTGGTTCTGTATTCTTACATACTATATATTATTTTTTACTATTAATATATCTGTAGGCTGATTTATTCAAGCAAACAAACTACCTCTAAATGTGTCTTTGGTTTTTACAAATAAGTTTGATAACTCAATATTTTATTTTTTATTTTTTTCCTGGACATCCTTAATTTTTCATCTTCTTAAAAAGTGGAATGCTAACCTGCTTCATTGCTGTGTTCAAGCTATCAGCTGGCCTGTGGGAACCAGGCTACGATATGACATTTGGCTACAAGAGGGCAATAGTTCATCGCCAGTGATAAACTGGGGAGAAGAATCAAGGTTAGGATGCCATTGTTGCTACGTTTGCTTCATCCTCTGAGTAATAAATGACAAACCAGAAGGAATTGATCTGAGGTGGAAGACTATCTGAGATCTCTGCAGAGGTGTACACTGGTGTGCCCACGGTAGCCCAACAAACCCTCCTTACCTGGAGACTCCTCCAGGAGGAAACAGAGTTCTTCATTTTATTGATTTGGCAGCACTTCACCTTAAGGGTCCCTTTATTTACTATTTATAGTCATTTCTTCCTCAACTCCCTCAGACTGGACCTCCTCCTCTCCTTTTCCTTCACATAACACTCTTATTATTTACACTTTTACTTAGTGGTTAAGTGGTTTTAACAGAAACTAACCCCATGTTGTGGACTTTCAAGCCAACTTTAACAATATTATGTGCAATACTATCATTTTCTTTTTTTGTGCATTTATTGCTATTTTGGACCTCTTAGAAATGTTAAACTTTCCCCAAATCTTCAAGTTGGAGAGATTTAAGGTTCCTCCTAAGATGATCTTTCCAAACTTTCTATAGATGTTTTGTTTTTTTTCCTTTCTGCACACTGTGAAGCTACACTCTACAGAGCAGATGGCCATCTGACTGCTTTCAGAAATTAAACTGGTGAAAACTGGGCACAAGATGGCAGTAGTGGGTAACACATGCAAAACTGAACAGTGACAGTCAATGTAAGGACTACAATGATCCTCTGCCTCCACAGATGCAGTTTACAAAACTCCAAGGCAGTTGTCTAATATTCCACATTGTCCTACTTGAAGATGCCAGTTCAAACCAGGTCTCTGGAAATCCCTGTGTGGTTTCAATTAAAACTGATCCTTTACACCCTGTAGATGTAATTGTCCTCTTTAGTTTCAGTACACCTTCATCTTGTTTTACTGTATTTGAGCATTGTAAATCCTTCATATTTTAGAGTTTTCATTTAATCCAGTTTCACTCCTGAGATCATGAGAAAAACGTGAGACGGACGTCAGACAGCAGATCAGACGACCATAAATCGAAGCAAATGGATGGAAAATTTTGTTTAAAGCCAGCCTCTGTAAAACTGACGGCGTTTTTATAGGAGACTTCTTTACAATACATTTATTAGTAACTGTTTCCTCTGAGCTGAGTCCTACATTTTCAGTGCACTATGTACTAATAAAGGACTGTGTACTAATAATTAACAATTTTCTCCTGCATATGCATTTTTATTATTACTACTACAACGGTAATTACTTGATTATCACTTGGAGCATTATTAATTTGATTATCTTTGTGTAGCAAGTAAGCTGCTCCTTCCTCGGGCAGATTTCAGTTTCTACCTGCAAATGTTTTACAGCAAACAGCTGTTTGCTGTGTTTACGCTTGTGTTGTTGAATAAAGATTCAGAGGAAAAACCTGAGCCTTTAGTAACAAGCAAGTACTGCTAATTAGTTTATGCTCATTGTTGATGATAACTTAAAAAAAAAAGACTGTTTGTACAGATGAGTCTAATTTTAGAAAGTGATAACAGTGGACTTATTACGCAAGTCTTATTTTTTAACTAATGACTCAAAATTGAAATTGATTATTTTAATAAGTGTTGATGTTAAATTAAAAAAAAAAAAAAAACTAAAAGAGCCTGGGCAGTTTTGGGGGAAACAGAAAAAAGTCTCTGGTCAGATGAAAGAAATATTAACTTGTACCAAAATGCTGGGAAGAGAAAAGTATGGGGGGAAAATGTGCGGACAATCCCCGTCAGTATAGCACAGTACTTGAGTGAGCTGGAGAAGACTTCTAGATGCTGACCGCAATGATCCCATTAGTGTGACACATCATTAATTGTGTATTCTGGGTTTATAGGTTGTTTCATCCATTTGTCACAAGACGCTCTCTGCCGATCACAGAATGATTCTGTGAGCTGAGGTAAGCTCACCGCAGAATGATCAGAGTGTGTGTCGCGTGGTGCACAGGTTACTTGGAAGCCCGCACGTTCTCCTTCCACTACAACCACTGACTGCTTCTTTCAGCTACAATGGTGAGCTGTGTGATTACATCAGTTACACTGGTTGTATCCTTTTGTAAGATAGGTGGTTGGTAGGAATCGTATCATCTAAAGCAAATGACAACAAATTTGTTTAGAAGATGTTTAATTATAGGCTTTGCTATTGTCTAATGAACACTCAAATGTTTGCACATGACTGTGGAGGGGCCCGACGGTGGGAAGCACTGAGATGCCCGGGGAAATAACACTGAATAAAAATGACAAGAATTACTCACCTCCCAACAGCATTTTACTCCTGTAACTGTAACATGATGAATAAATAATAGCTTCTGCTTCCACCACTATAGAAGTACAAATACACTCTGATACTACATAGATAAGGCTGTAGGACACTGTATAACATAACTGGAAAACCCTACATTTGGACTGCTTAAATAAAGGTGACTTGACTGACATCAATCTGAACCAGCGCCTAACACATCAAATCATAACACATCTGCAGCACTGTCTGACAGGCAGCACCAATCAGCAAACACCTGATGTGAATGTCAGAGCTGTGTGTGTGTGGCTGTTGCTGGGGTTAGGTGTCAAAGACTTAATCCTGTTTGAGAATGAAAGAGTTTCCTAAGCATCCAAACAGAGCCATGTGGCATTACAAAGAGTGGGATGAGTAAGTTTGATATCTGCCGTGTGGACAGCCATCAGTCTATCAGCACATAAGATGACATTTACCAATGCTATTGGCTGATTTGTATCTGTTACATCACATCAAATGTTCAAGGATGGTGATTTATCTAAATAATAATGAATTATTTTTTTCCCTTGCAAAAAAAAAAAAAAATGGGGAAAGGAGAACCTTTTAGTTGAACCATTAACCATGAGTTCTAAAGTTATCCCTACTCATAACTTCATTTTATGCAGTGTTTGATTTTTAGGCTGTTTGAGAGTTTGGGCTGTGTGCTTGAGTTTAAAATAAAGTTCTGCAGGGTGAACAGAGGTGTGAGGAGGCTCGTGCAGCCAGCAAGACTCTGGCGAATTAAGAGAAAGGGAGAATGAGGAGACAGTAATTAGGGAGCAGCCAAGGCTTCTTCACACTCTGGTAATTTCAGCTCTATTTGTGGCACAAGGCACGAGTATATTGCAATTCTGTAGAACCAGATCCACTGACAACTTCAAGCAAAAAAAAAACTATCACAAAAAAAAAAACACTTGCAGCTTTAAGGATTAAAAGCAAAATTGTGT
Organism: Mchenga conophoros; assembly: GCF_057382185.1. Classification (NCBI taxonomy): domain Eukaryota; kingdom Metazoa; phylum Chordata; class Actinopteri; order Cichliformes; family Cichlidae; genus Mchenga; species Mchenga conophoros. The sequence continues at coordinate 23,536,614 of NC_140532.1, read as the reverse complement.
AATAGAAGTATTTTGATTAAGGTTAACAAGGAATCTCAGAACACAACTTTTTGCATTCCCGAAAGCTTCTCTGAAGCATTTAGACTTCAAATTCAGTTCAGATTTTATGACCAATTTTAATTTCCAAAGACTTAATATTAAAAGAAATGGAGAATAAGATCTAAAATTAATTCAGAGGAGGTTCAAGGGATAATAAAAAAGTTCCCCGATAATAAAGCTCATTTGTCATGCAGGTACGGCGAGGAGTTTGAAATAACACTCTCTAAATCACCATCCTCTTTTTTTAATACAAACTTCATGGATCACACCCTTGGCGACTGTATAAAGCTGATATTGCACTCGAACTGAACAATGGCTGATGATGAATTAGGCCCTTCATTCTGCATGACCCTACATCATGGCTCCTGGAAACTGCCTAAAACAAGACTTGAGTCTTCAGCTAAGTTAGCACCACTGCAGTTCTTCAAAAGCTAAATTCTGCTTTGTCACATGCTCACAACTAAGCACTGTCAGCCTATTGGCCACAACATTAAAAGCCCCCATGAAGTGTACAACATTCAAGAAAACTCTGACCCTTGTCTGCGTGTTATTTAACACAAACTACACCTGGGTGCACCACAATGGCAACAACATACTGCAGTGGCAGCTACCTCGTGATAATAATGATAATAATGGATTGCATTTATATAGCGCTTTTATGAGACCCTCAAAGCACTTTACAATTCCACTATTCAGTCACTCTCACATTCACACACTGGTGGAGGCAGCTACAGTTGTAGCCACAGCTGCCCAGGGGCAGACTGACAGAAGCAAGGCTGCCATATCGCACCATCGGCCCCTCTGGCCAACACCAGTAGGTGAAGTGTCTTGCCCAAGGACACAACGACCGAGACAGAAAGAGCTGGGGATCGAACCGGTAACCTTCCGGTTACAAGATGAGCTTCTCAACCCCCTGAGCCACGGTCGCCCCCATAGTGCTTTCCACCACACTGTGAAAACTGCATAAGAACAGCTGTTCGAACTTGACGGAGCACGAGGTGTTGACCAAGTATGCAGATTCTCCAGATCACAATCAGCAGAAGTAGGAACTGTATTCAATTCAGTTTTATTCATATGCCGCCAAATCATTTTATATTGTAAGGTAAAGACTGTACAAAAGTAAAGAGAAAACCTCAACAATCAGATAACGCCCTATAAGCAAGGACAGTGGGAAGGAAAAACTCTCTTAACAGGAAGAAACATTCAGTAGAACTAGGCTCAGGAAGTGGTGGCAATCTGTCACGACCAGTCGGACTCTATGAGGTATACGGACATAGTCCCAAGGGTTGGAAAGGGAAATTTCCTGATTTTAAAATAGAAAATAGCATAAATGATGAATAGGGGAGATCACTGTTTACAAATGGATGTGTGACTGTGTAAAAATCCCGGAGAAAATGAACTGCAATGAGCTGACTCTACTGACTCACTTGATTTACGACCTCAATTAACACTTTTGCAATGAATTGATGGTCTTTATCACACGTCTTATTTAATGCAGCATGATGTTTGTTTTTATGTTGCTCCAGTTTAGAGGAAAGTGGATGACAGGGCAGGGTGTGTGTTAGGGCGTGGCTTCGTTTGACTGACAGGTCACTACAACTACCATTACTTTGTAGTGTCCTCAGTTTCATAGTCAGACTCAACGCTGACTCATAACATTTGATTTCAAAACCACAATATGGCAAAGAGCTGGTTTCAAGAGGGGCTCGCCCATCCGTTAACAATGTTGGCTCTTTCTCTAGGTTGCCACTTTGTACAGAGCCAAAGCAGCTGTGCTTAAATGTTTAGAAATATTACAAACAAAAGGTATACACTGATCATTGCAAGACCTCATCCAGAACTCAGTGTACCTGTCAGCAAGTGCAATCTGCAAAAACAGTCATTAAATGTGCGAAGCTGAGACTTCGCACTTGATTAGGATTTTTGAATGTTGTTCTATTCCTGGCTGGAAGCAGAATCAGCAGGTGCATTAATTGTTTGAGGCAAGGTGCTTCCAACACTCTCGATGCTTTACCTGGATAGAGTCTGGATAAGGCCGTCTGTGATGTAACCACAGGACAACAGTCTAAGTATGACTAGCTCACCATTAAAAAAAGGCCATTTCTCACTCAGTTATTTTTTAATGTCATGGACAATGGCTGTAAGATCATCTTTTGGTCATGCATATGTTCTACAAATGTCAGGTGCTGACTGCAGATGGAGATGAGCAGGCTGTAGAGCAACAAACTCAGGCCAGATAATTAGAGAGAATTTGGAAGCCACATTGAAAACTAACATGCAGAGAGATTGGGGTTTAGCTGATACTGAAAACATTAAAGGCAGAAAACAGCCTGTTATATTTGATCTAGGAGAGGTAATGGATGATTCCCATTGTGCAATTACAGCGACTTTAGTTTATTCTGTCTCACCTAGACCTATCAGTTCATCTCATGGACCTCGGGAAATGATTAGGTGAAAACTTCTGTTAAGTTTATCTGATGTTGAAAGCTTGTGGGTTTTTTTTTTTTTCATTTTTAGGTATTGATTTTAGAAGTTTAGTCCTCATAACTAAATTTCAGGACTTTTACAGTTCCTTTTTTTCACCAGATTTACTTGAAAAGTATGTTAAAAATCCAAGAAACCCTTAGGATCATTTGCCATTGTCATTCAACCCATGTCTGGGGTTGTTCAATCTAGAAAAAAGTCATTAAGTTTAAAATGATCGCTCGGGGTTTATGGGATATTTTGTACAAACAAACAAAAGCAAAAAGCGAGCCCTTTATTGAGCTGATGAACAAACTAGCAATAGGCAAAGTACAAAACTTACTGAACATGACAAACCCTTGACAAACACTTGAGAACAACGACAGGGGAACTGAGCAGTACACTCAAGGGGCGACATCATGAATAATGAGACAAGGGAATTTAGACTCGACACAACGGACACTCGACCAGGGACTAAGGCAATAAAACAGGAAACACAACATAAGACTGTGACTAGGACTTGCCGACTTGACACAGGGATCAAAGTTAGGCACGGAGACAAAACACAGGTCAGAGATCCGTGGTCTGACTGTGGGAAACAAAGGAATTGCAAAACTAAATATTACAAAACCCAGAAGAAAAAACAGAATGTAAATGGGGCTACAAGGGACATAATAAATATGTATACAAGACAGAGGTAGCCACTCTGACATCACCATTGTTGACGACCAGCTGTGTAAGTGTGAGCACTCATTGTAGCCTAAAAGCAATGAGGCTGTGTTCCCTATTTGGTGTAAATGCGTTATAAAGGGACATCACAATATTTTGACTTCAGGCAAATTAAATGAATGTGCAGTAACTAAAGCTGTGCACACTTATTTTTGATATTAGATTAGATTAGATTAGATTAGATAGAACTTTATTAATCCCTCGGGTGGGTTCCTCTGGGAAATTCGATTTCCAAAAAAGCACAGCACCGACAGAAGTTACAGAGTTACAGAATATTATATATATATATACACACACACACACACACACACACACACACACACACACACACACACACACACACACACACACACACACACACACACACATATATAAATACAGAGACAATATAAATAAAATATACGAAGGGGATAAATAGAATAAATAGGAATAAAAATAAAAATACAAGTGAATTGCACATTTCAAGTATTGAAAGTATTATCATAAGTATTATCATAAATGCATCATGGACAGAATACTGACACTTGACAATTTTTAAATATCAGGGTTTTTGTGAACACACAATTATCATGATACTCTTACACTTAGACAAATGAAAGTAGTTTGAGGAATATTGCATTTTGTTACAGTACAACATATTTTATTGTTTGCAAAAAAATGTCTAAATGTCTAATGAGACCATATACAATATGAGGGCTTATGAGTCTCGGCCTCATTATCAGTGACCTGAATTATTAGCCTAGAGCACATTTACGTACACCTAACTGCACTAGTCTTGGAATATTAGTATAAGGAATAAAAGTATTTTACTGTATAAGACCTACTTAGGGGAGCTGTAACATCCGTGTTAGAGAGATGCCGACCCAATCCAAACTCCCGGCTCTTTATTTGGGAAATTAAAAGGTGTTTAAACGGCTGCATGAACTTTCTGTCTGCTTCTTCAGACTAATTGGAGCTGACATATATGCCCATTTTTAGCTCCAAGGTTCATGCTGGGCTGGTTAATTGAGTTTGTTGTGGTCAGGTGGTTTTAGTCATCTGGCTTTCAGTGTGCCACCTTTTAACACTGCCCAATCACAATCTACTAAGCTTTTCTTTAATTTGACTGTTGTTGAAGGTAGCAGCTCACTCCACGTGGCCATAGATTAGAGGATGTTGTACAACTTAAAGTTAAAAAGAAAAATAACCCAGGCATGGCCTGATTATTCCATAATTACTTGTTTCTTTATGTCTGGCTGATGCCTTCTGTGAGCATTTAAAAGTTTGAATAAGTTATTGCAGTATTTAAGTCACATTTCTTTCCACTACTTTTTAATCCAACTCAAACCCTGACATTTTCTCCCACCCATGGGGATAAGTCACTTTTGTAGTCTTATGAATAATCCTTAATAATTCAGTGTGAATGCTGCCAATTTAAATGTTTTCTTTTCTTTTTTGCCATTTTTTTTTTTTTAAGAATTCATTACTCCCTAAATGTGGAAAACTGGATTTTTGCAAGATTTTGTATTGGTCAAATGATTACTTGAGTATCTAAATCTCACTCATATAGGCATTACCAAACAAAGTACTGTCAGGCTACTGCTGAGATAAGAGATGTTTAACTGGTGAAGCTCACCGTCCACTCGTACAGACACATTCTCATAAATCAATATGTATTTCAAACCCAAAGGCCATGCTCTTCTGCAAGGCTGAACATAGCTTCCATTAAACTCCTATATGCCTCAAAGTAAATTAGGCTTACCATGGACCAAAAACTGAACAGGTCTGGCCCCCTGAGAGCTGGATTTCTTTCCCTGTGCTGTCCACACACAAACACAAACAAGCCTCCACCTATAACCCAAATTTGCCATAACCAGCCAGCCTGAACTAACTTGACATCACTGATTGGTTATCTTTTATAGAATCTGATGGCTGCCTCTCTGTGACCCATTTTTTGTTATTCTGAGCAGGATGCACACATTGAGGCTTTGCTGTGCTGAAGTCCTGACTGTCTTGGGTGTAACTGATTTTATTTAACATGTTTTATCGATTCCAGACCTTTAAAGATGATAGTTTCCCGAGTACTGCAATTTCAAACCAAAACAGAGCTTTACACATAACCCTGCACTCACCTCTAAATAGAAACGATCCTTCTTTTTGGTCCTCACAAATAGCTGTGGACTCCCACTTTGTGTGTGTGTGGTGTGTTTGTATATGTGTGTCTTCCCGCCCCTTCACACTGTCCTCTCTCCTCCGGAGCACAGAGCCGCACAGAGACCCGACTGTGGCACGCTGCAGGTCTGCGTCCGTGTGCTTTTCTCTCTCTCGCTCTCTGGTGTTTGGTTCTTCCAGGAAGCAAAGGGCTCACTGAGCATCCATTGCGAGGTTTCCCCCCCTTCTATTTCTTTTACACCGCTTTTTCACATGCCGCCGTTACAGCGCTGGGGGTAGGGGACGCACTGTGACCGACCAAGCAGCGATGAATATGGCGTTTATTGGGGACGCGGACCCCTTCACCGCTTCGATACCTGCCACCAAAGTTGAACTGACGGTCTCGTGCAGGTGAGTGCTGACCACTTTTGCTTCACTGCGTTGAGATGTACAAAACAATAAATATTCCTTTCACTGTGATATCTGCCCGGGAGTTCCGTGCAGGCTGCATAGTAGGGAATAAACCCAGCACAAACTCGCTTTGCGCTCGTTGTTTCAATTTGATTTGTTTGTACAGTGCGGTGTGGAGTCACGCCACTTTTCTCTTTATATGAGAGCAGTGGCAGGTGAATGATTATATATTGGATTTGTGCAGGAAGGCACGTTTTCTTGCGCGTCTGTTGCCAGTAGTTTTCCTGTGGATGAGCGCCGGATGGAGGTCAGAGTTGACATGTCTTTACACTGCTGTCACGTTTCCGAGCTTCGGTGAAGCTGCCACACGCAGAGCTGCAGAAATTTATGTTTGCGCCGAAGCAAAGTGACCACCTCACCACGTCATCATCCTTACGAAATATTTATTTCATGTGGGAATTTCCTGCAGGGAGGACGGGTGGAGGATGCTGGAGCAGGCTGTTTGATTCGCGCTGTGGCAGTTTTACTACAGTGGACACGTCCAGTCAGCTTTTAAAAACACACCGACCATTTTCAGGCTGCTGCTTCTTACGTGGAAGGATTTGCTGTTTGTAATGATATGAAATATGCTATATCTGTCACTCTATCCATCCAATCATTTCTGCTCTCCGTGTATCATCTGGGGTCTCTCAGCAGGACTGTCAGGACTGTTGAGAAGATTAGGATTAAATTTAGATTCAATGAAATTTTAAAGTTGAGAAAGTAAGGTGTCATCATGGGTTTTGAGCTCTTGGATTTTTTTAAAAGCCAAGAAGACACATTTTAAATCCCATGACGCAATGAAAAGCAGCATGTGCTCTTCAATGACAAAAGTTTTTTTAAAATTGAAATATAGATCAGCGAGTAATTTTATGTTGATAGAATTGAATGTTTAGTGAACTACAAAGATCTACAGTACAGTGTGCTAATGCAGTGGATGGTAAAGCCCACTGTGTAAAGTGTCCAATCAAAGCAAAGCTTATGATTCACACATCACAGAATCTTTAAAATGGAGCAGAATGTGACTGAAGATTTACATAATAAAACAATCTGCATAAGCGCTAAATCGTTTAAGCCTCCTTTGAAGCATGAATTAAAAAGAATCAATCAATCAATTCAACACGATCAGTGCTGAATTGAAGCTGAATTTTTAATTTCTTTTTATTATGATCAAAGGTTCATTTGGTAACTTTTCAGGTGTGTGTGTGTGGGGGGGGGGGAATGCATCCATTTTCTCTTCTTCAGTTTGTCGTCTGAATGTGTAAAATCAGTAACGTGTTTTGACACAATCTGGGGATTTTTAGTTATCCTGGTTTGTTTGCCCCTAAACTGAAGAGGCAGTCACGCCCCAAACAACTTTTCAATATCATAATGCTGTATAAGAGTAAGATAAGTGACAAGGAATTCAGGGCATGTCATAAAACATTTTATTTGATTTAGTCGGTCGTTCAGGTCTATGTTCAGGCTGAGATCATGTAGTCTTTAAATCTTTATTTCACTGCAAAACTTTAATTCTTGTAAACCTTATTTGAGACTTTTAATGAACAGAAGAACAAAGACTTTGGACTCATTTAAATTCCCGCTGACCTAAAATCTGCCAGCTGTTTATGCAGATGGAGCTTCTGTTGCTGTTTTAGTTCTAAGATAAAAGCTTTGCACAGCAAGTCAGCTTGGTAATGAACTTCATGATTTTGAGATCTGAACTTGTGAAGATATTTTGTGTTTGATTATGTATGTGTTTGTTTGTTTGTTTGTTTTAAGGGGAAAAAATGGCATCATAAAAGAAAAGCTCCCGCAAATTATGACTCATCTCCGCATTCTTATAAAAAGCTCTTTTTATTCATGCAAACATAATTTATGTGCTTTTCCTTATGCATATTCCTGACCGTGAAAAGGAGCGAGCAGTTATAGAAAATGGCATGGATGGAAAATGGACAAACTGCAGTGACATTTCTTTAATGCTTGTGTAACAGAGTTAGAAAATAGCTTAATGAATTTCCTTAAAATTGATGTGCTTTGTGAATAGTTGGAGCCACCTGGTGGACAAACACAGCAACTGCAACTGTTAAGGTTCCAAATTGCTGCACAGCGCATGCCTCAGCAAAGGAAAAAAACTCCCAAGCTGGTGGTAGGTGCTAGTGAGCGATACTGTTGTCAATTTTGTAATTGTATTAATGAAAACACCCTCATAGTGGTAATTGTCAACATGTATTTTGATTGTAAGCAGTACTAGCATGTATCCCGAAAGTTACAGGCATTTTGATGCATGGGTAGTAACTTTATTCACGAGTAGCATTTTTAGTTAGCATGCTAAGCTAATACTCGTTAGCTAGTCGGGTGCTTTTTGACTTGCACTCAGCTCTAATGCTTCTCTATGAGATTGTGATTGTTCTAATTCTTTTTAACAGAACTGAATGTTGCAGTTGCTTTGCAGATTGTTAATGAAGACTGTGTGCTGTTTTCTTTGTACCAGGTAGGCGCTGTTAAGTATAAGTTTTAATTGATGCTGTTGTATAGGAAAAAAAATGATGAACAATGATGATTGTTTTATAATAGAAAAGCTGTTTTTATATGTTATTGTTGTTGTTGGTTAGGAAAAAGGAGAAAAATAAATAAATAATATTGCTACTATACGATCACAAGTTTGGTTTCAGCTAGAACTTTTAAAAGAAAGATTTTGTTGATGTTGTGTTGTATAAATATATCTTAGTCATTTGTTAAGTGTTATGTTTGGAAAAGGAAAAAGGAAAAAAACTCCCAAGCTAGTGAACTGAATGTTGCAGTTGCTTTGCAGATTGTTAATGAAGACTGTGTGCTGTTTTCTTTGTACCAGTTGCCAGAATAAAGAGGGAGCCCAGAGTAAGGGCAAGTCCAGCGTTGCAGTGCCGTCCTTTCTACATGGGCATATCACACCACTTGCACAATAGACTCTCAGAACAGCAACAGCTACATTGGTGCCGTGACTCTGTGATTTGAGATCAACTTGATGCAGATCTCCAACCCAGGTTGCAGTGTATTGTGCTTAAAGATTCATCCTTTGCTCGTCTTGGACTGTGAATTACGTTGAGGTACTGGACTGTTTGTTCTTTGATTTGATGGGACTCTCTCCGGACTGCTTGTGCTGACACCTGCAACTCTGAATATTTGTTATTGTCTACGTTTTGTTTTGGTTTGTTTTTCTTGCTTTTCCTTTTTTTTTTCTGTTTATATGCTAATATGGCAAGCAAATTCCAGCTGAGTGATATATGTGAAAATGTTCTCTCCTCTGTTGGGCGGGGTAGAGGTGCAGCACGTGCTCATTTACTGTCACATGGGTCAGTTGGGAGGGATGAGGGAGCTTCACCTGTGTTGCCTGGGAGGGTTGGAGCCTTTGGGTCGGATTTAGATCCGGATGAGTCTCCCGTGGGGCAATTTTTGCGGGGCGAAGCACGTCACTCCACTCCCGGTGATGGGAATGACACATTAAACCAGTTTAGTGACATGCTCTTTCAACTTGGTTCACAGATAGGTGAATCTATTGCGGCCAGACTTATGTCTAGTGGAGCTGTTGGTGATGTCGACCGAAATAATGCTCACTCACATAACCAGACTTCACATTCGGGTGGCGATACGAATACACCTAGTGAAAACACTCAATTCAGTGTTATTGTAAAATCCGACAGGGAACCTGTCATTTTCAGGGGTGATGGTACAGACAAGTACACAGTGACTGAATGGGTTGAGTTGATGAAATCATACATCAGGAAGCAGAGTCTTGATGTGTCGTTGCAGACAGAGGAGGTGATGGGGAGGCTAATGGGGAAGGCCAGGGATGTAGTTAAGATAGGCTTGAGAAGTGATCCTGCGCTTATTACTTCCTGCGCCCCTGATGTCATATTCAACATGCTGATAAGGTACTTCAGCAGCACTTCCTCTTGCCTACCCCTGCAGGACTTCTACTCAACTCTGCCTTCTCACAGGGAGAATCCTGTTGATTACTGGATACGCCTCAACAAGGCTGCTGATATGGCTGAGGAAGGTTTGAAGCGTCAAGGCAGGCGAATGGAGGACATTGGTGGTGAGATCGCTAAAATGTTTGTGAAACACTGCCCAGATCCTGAGCTCGCATCTGTGTTTAAGTACAAACAGATACATGAGTGGACGTGCAAGGAGATTCAGGAGAGGATAGATGAATATCGGCGCGAGAGGGTGTCTTCTGTGAGAGTGCGCGTGGTTGAGGCCCATGCAGCAGCGCTAATTCGTGATGACACGCGTGTTGAGCTCTTGAATAACGATGACAGGAAGTCTTCTGGTGTTGACGCGCTTCCTACGTCACCCCCGTCACCTGGGGTAGGACCCTCTGTCTCACCCTCTCCTCTCTTGTCCCAGACGCAGCAGATGTTTCTTGCTCCAAGCTGTCCCACTGTTCCTCCTCTATTGTCACAGGATGGGGAACGGAATCCGACGACCTCAACTCAGAATAGATGCCAGACTATTCCCCTGCATTACCAGAAGCAGTCTGCCCTCCCTGCTCCTGAGCAGCAGTTCCCCCACAGTCAGCAGCCCAGCGACAATGCTGTGCTTGGTGAGATGATGTCGATGCTCAGGGAGCTGTTGAATAAAGCGAAGGCGGGGATGGACATTCCCCCTCACGGCAGGGTGGCAGACGAGTACAGAATCGGGCCCCTTTGTTCAATGGCAGGAGCTGTCAGGTCTGTAATAAGGAGGACCACACTACACAGTCCCATTGCCGCTTTGCCCGACTCTGTTTCACATGCTTTCAGCCCGGTCACACACGTCGCTCGTGTGCCAATGGGGCCTCTACGGGTGACAATGCCCAGGGAAACTAGACGACCTGTGCTTTGAGGGAGGCTGTACAGGTCATGAAGAACACTCCCACACACATGATGCAGCAGAACTGTATGACAATGTAAAGGACTTAGACAAGTCTGAGAGAGTTATTTTTCAGGACACACAGAGAATCAGCAGCAGTGACAGCCTGTTCTACACTCCTGTTACAATCGGAGGCAAGTCATCCCTTGGTGCTATGTTGGATAGTGGTTCAATGGCCTGTTCTTTGAGTGAAGTAGCGCTGCAGAGGCTTGCTGCTGCTGGTGCTATTGATTTGAGAAATCAGGGGGCACCCACTGTTGTTTTTGTTGGCTGTGGTGGTGTACGAGTGAAGCCTAAATCAGTGATGGAGCTTGACATGGAAGTGTATGGGTGTCGTATCTTGGTTCCAACCTTTGTTGTTGAGAATCAACAAGATGACTTAATAGTTGGCTCGAATGTCATCAGACATTTAATCCGTCAGTTCAAGAAAGATGCAAGCTACTGGGAGGCAGTTTCGATGTCGCGTTCAGGGCATCAGGAACTTGAACAGTTCCTCTCTCTGCTTGCTGGCCTGGAACGCTGGTCTGGTACTGAGATACCAGACAAAGTGGGCACAGTCAGGTGCAACAGGGCTGTCACCCTGCCAGGTAACAGTGAGTTTCTTGTATGGGGGAAACTTCCGAAAGATGTTAAGATATCTCCCGGCTCTACTGTAGTTACTGAGCCAACCACCTCTCGCTCTGCACCCAGGGGCATCATGGTCGCTAGAGTGGTGACTCCTCTCTGGGGAGACAGGTGGGTCCCACTCAAGCTCCTTAATGTCACAGACAACCCTGTTATTCTGCGGAGGAATGCCAAGCTTGCTGATGTCTACACCTGCCTTGCATTGGAGGATATGGAGGTTCCAGAGCTCAGTCAACAGTCTACTCGTACAGAGCCCACTGGGACATCTGTACCCACAGTGGATGTTGGTACTGTACAGGAGAGGCTGGACCGTGTTGGCCTGGGTGACCTGGACCTGAAATCCTGTGATGTGTCATCGGACTGGCAAGAAAAGTTGGCTGACCTTGTGGTCAATTATCAAGATGTCTTTTCTCGCCATCATCTGGACTGTGGTGAGGCTAAGGGCTTTGTACACAGGATTCGACTGACAGATGACAGGCCATTTCGTCTCCCCTACAGGCGTGTGCCTCCTGCCGAATACCACAAGCTCCGCCAGGTTCTTAACGAGATGGAGGAGAGAGACATAATCAGGAAGTCTACTAGCGAGTTTGCCTCACCTCTTGTCCTTGTGTGGAAGAGAAATGGCGACTTGCGAGTGTGCACCGATTTTCGATGGCTCAACAGGCGGACGCTAAAGGACGCTCATCCCCTGCCACATCAAGCTGATTGCTTGGCAGCCCTTGGTGGCAATGCGTTTTTTAGCACGATGGACTTGACTTCTGGCTTCTATAACATGCCGCTACATGAGGAGGATCGCAAATACTCTGCATTCACAACACCCATGGGTTTGTACGAGTATAACCGCCTCCCTCAGGGTTTGTGCAACAGCCCAGCCAGCTTCATGAGAATGATGACCTGCATTTTTGGCGATCAAAATTTCCTCAGCCTGCTGTGCTACCTTGATGACCTGTTGGTCTTTGCACCATCTGAGCAGTTGGCTTTGGAGAGATTGGAAATGGTTTTCAGCCGACTTCGCCAACACAACCTGAAATTGGCCCCAAAGAAGTGCTGGCTTCTCAGGAGGACGGTGAAATTCCTCGGGCACATCATTAATGAGTCTGGTGTGTCCACAGATCCTGCTAAGGTCGAGGCTGTCAGCAATATGACCATTGCGGACCTAATGGAGCCTGATGGGATCACCCCGTCACAGTCCCGTGTCAGATCATTTCTGGGGATGGTGAACTATTACCAGCATTTTGTGCCCAATTGCTCTGCCTTGGCAAGGCCCCTCTTTGACCTTCTGTCTGGCCAGAAGCAGAAGCGCAAGGGGCGGGCACGTGTGAGCCGTGCTATGCAATCTCGGAAGCTGACACCTACTGACTGGACACATGATCATCAACAGTCATTTGAGGATCTGAAGGCTGCTTTGGTGTCCTCAGTAGTTTTGGCCCATCCTGACTTTGCTCGCCCTTTTGTCTTGTCCACCGACGCCTCCTTGGATGGGCTGGGAGCAGTTCTTTCACAAGTTCAGGAAGGTGATTTTGTGGCTAGACCAGTTGCATTTGCCAGTAAATCCCTTTCCCGTGCCCAGCGTAAGTACCCTGCTCATCGCCTTGAATTCCTTGCGTTGAAATGGTCTGTGTGTGACAAGTTCAGCCACTGGCTCAAGGGACATGCCTTCACGGTGTGGACTGATAATAATCCACTTACACACATTATGACTAAACCTCATCTGGACGCCTGTGAGCAGCGGTGGGTGGCGAAGCTGGCATCTTACGAGTTTGATATCAAATATGTCCCTGGTTCTAAGAACATTGTCGCAGATGCACTAAGCCGTCGACCGTTTGTGAAGTTGGCTGTCGGAGAGAGGTTGCTCTGCTGTCCCTATAGCAACCTAGTTGGAGAAGCTCTTCCCATCTCTGTTGGCTCAGTACAGGAGGCATTTCGACAGTCGAACTCCAGTCGACATCTCTTCGATGGCCAGGTCGAGGAGGAGCCTAATGTGTCGGTGCATGCTAAGAACCAGTCCTTGACTAAAGAAGAGGTCTCTGCCATCTTTGAGACACATACCCTTTGGGAGTCGGGTGCCAGAACGCGTGCTGTTGACATCCTCCAACAGCTTCCACAGCTACTTCTCCCTGCAACAGATGCTCAACCTGTGTTCTCTGAGGGTGAGCTTCGTGAGGGGCAGTTGAGGGATCCTGTCCTCTCCAGAGTGCTGTACTTTGTGGAACGTGGCCGTCGACCTTCCCGGAGGGAAAGATCCAGTGAGTGTGCCATGGTCATTAGGTACCTTAAACACTGGGACAAACTGACGATGTGTAATGGTGTCCTTTACAGAGTATCTAGGGATCAGGTCTCCAAGAAGAAGAGATACCAATTTGTTGTTCCTGATGCCCTTAAACCCGAGGTCCTCCAGGGCACACATGACAATGCTGGCCACCAGGGGCAGTTTAGGAGCTTGTGTCTGGCCCGCCAGAGGTTCTTTTGGCCGCACATTGACAGAGATGTGAAGGATTATGTGCGACAATGCCAGCGGTGTGTCATTGGTAAGGCAGCTGATCCTGAGGGGAGGGCACCCCTGGAGAGTATCAAGACATCTGCACCTTTGGAAATTGTGTGCATTGATTTTTGGACTGCGGAGGATTCTAACAAGAAACCTGTTGATGTGCTGGTAGTGACAGACCATTTTACTAGGATGGCCCAGGCCTTCCCTTGCCGAGATCAGTCTGCTAAACAGGTTGCGAAGCAACTCTGGGACAAGTATTTCTGCATTTATGGATTCCCAGAGAGGGTCCATTCTGACCAGGGCGCATCATTCGAAAGTCAGCTGGTTGCCGAATTGCTCAGGGTTGCTGGTGTGAAGAAGTCTCGGACGACGCCGTACCATCCAATGGGCAACGGTAGTGTGGAACGTTTTAACAGGACACTGGGCAACATGATTCGTGCCCTCCCTCCTGATGCGAAACACGACTGGCCCCGGCGCCTCCAGACCCTGACATTCATGTATAACTGTACTGTGCATGAGACAACAGGTTACGCTCCTTTCTATCTCATGTTTGGTAGGGTCCCCCGTCTTCCAGTTGATGTGCTGTTCAAAAACATACTGAAAGATCCTGAAATCGGTTGTTATGATAGCTACGTGGTGTCCCTGACAAAGGATCTTCAAGAGGCAATGGCTATTGCTCAAGGACATGTTGACAAAGAACAGAGACGTCAGGCTGAGCTCTATAACCGCCGTGTGAAGGGGAACTTGATCGCTACGGGTGATAGAGTCCTGGTTTCCAACAGACGTGAGAGAGGGAAGCGAAAAACAGCAGACAGGTGGGAGTCCACCATATACACTGTCGTTGGTGTGAAACCTGCTACTCACACATATGTGATCAAGAATCCTATCACTGGACAGGAGAGGGTTGTGCACCGTAACCTGTTGATGCTTGTTAACTTCTTGCCTGTGGACGTGGACAGTCACGCAGATCGCACCTTTCAGTCTTCTTCTGAAGCTGGATCTGGCGATGCCATGGATGCGACGGGATTGCTGTCTTTCTCAGAGAGTGAGGATTCTGTGAACAGAACTCGGCAATGGGTTGACAAATTGTCGGCTGCACGTTCGGACAGCTGTGAGGGCGCTGAGCCCTCTGGTCATGTTTTGAGCATGGCTGATGAGCCTGAGAGTGTGAGTGATTTGCACCATCAAGCCGGTTCAGTGACCTCTGAACGAGACTGCTTATCGGCCCCCTCGACTATCACTCAGGGAGGGAACAGACAACTCACGCCTTCCACCCACTCTGGTCCTGGCGATGTACAACCAGTCAGATCTCGTTTTGGACGCATTGTCAAACCAGTCAATCGGTTGCTCCATGTAATGTCCACTCAAGAGGTTGTTAATGATGCAAGTCAGATGATTGGCAAAGTCTCTAAGTCATTACGTCAGGCTTTTCAGTAAGTTTTTTTTATTTTCTACATTGTGGTTTCCAGTTTGGTGTATTCTTTGTTCCATTCTGGTTTTCCATTGCACCACCATGTTTGAACTTCGGTCCCGATGCGGGGACATTTCTTTTTCTGTGGGGCATGGTTTGTGTGGGGTGTAGACGGCATCCTGCATCCAGGAGCTGGTAGTGAGTTGGCGCCGCTCACTCTGCTTCATCCTTTTGGGGATACTTCTTGAGTTGGTGTGTCTATATAACCATGTCGGGTCTGTTTTCTTTTGGGTTTCTCTTTTGTTTTGTTGATTTTGGTGGATGCTGTGGGTTGTGCATCTTTAATTTTGAGTGAAATTCTGCGGGGGTGGATGTAACAGAGTTAGAAAATAGCTTAATGAATTTCCTTAAAATTGATGTGCTTTGTGAATAGTTGGAGCCACCTGGTGGACAAACACAGCAACTGCAACTGTTAAGGTTCCAAATTGCTGCACAGCGCATGCCTCAGCAAAGGAAAAAAACTCCCAAGCTGGTGGTAGGTGCTAGTGAGCGATACTGTTGTCAATTTTGTAATTGTATTAATGAAAACACCCTCATAGTGGTAATTGTCAACATGTATTTTGATTGTAAGCAGTACTAGCATGTATCCCGAAAGTTACAGGCATTTTGATGCATGGGTAGTAACTTTATTCACGAGTAGCATTTTTAGTTAGCATGCTAAGCTAATACTCGTTAGCTAGTCGGGTGCTTTTTGACTTGCACTCAGCTCTAATGCTTCTCTATGAGATTGTGATTGTTCTAATTCTTTTTAACAGAACTGAATGTTGCAGTTGCTTTGCAGATTGTTAATGAAGACTGTGTGCTGTTTTCTTTGTACCAGGTAGGCGCTGTTAAGTATAAGTTTTAATTGATGCTGTTGTATAGGAAAAAAAATGATGAACAATGATGATTGTTTTATAATAGAAAAGCTGTTTTTATATGTTATTGTTGTTGTTGGTTAGGAAAAAGGAGAAAAATAAATAAATAATATTGCTACTATACGATCACAAGTTTGGTTTCAGCTAGAACTTTTAAAAGAAAGATTTTGTTGATGTTGTGTTGTATAAATATATCTTAGTCATTTGTTAAGTGTTATGTTTGGAAAAGGAAAAAGGAAAAAAACTCCCAAGCTAGTGAACTGAATGTTGCAGTTGCTTTGCAGATTGTTAATGAAGACTGTGTGCTGTTTTCTTTGTACCAGTTGCCAGAATAAAGAGGGAGCCCAGAGTAAGGGCAAGTCCAGCGTTGCAGTGCCGTCCTTTCTACATGGGCATATCACACCACTTGCACAATAGACTCTCAGAACAGCAACAGCTACACTTGCAAAGGCACTTTGAGTGACAGAGGCATTAGGTAATGCATTGTTTCTGTCACCACAAGCTTTCAAGCTTGTGGAGCCAAATGATAGACAAAATACACAAGTTACCTTTGACAAAATGAGTAAAGCTTCCAGGGAGCCAGTCGTGTATAGTGTTGGGATGTACAAGCTTTGCAGTTCACAACCAGCACAAAAATTATCCTAAAAAAGCTGTGCAATGGTGACGCATTAAACTGCACCACCTTTGGTTCGGGGCACTAACAACACTTGCAGTTTCATGTAGGCATTTGCTGTTATGTTTTTTCCTAATTGCAAAATTTCACCACTGTCTCATTGGAGCGTTAAACGAATTTTTAGGACTGACGACCAAAATCAAAAATAGATTCAGTTTTAGTGTCGTGTGTGTCAAAGAAAAAAGCCAAGTCCTGCATTGTAGGATTACTGCACTGCTTCATTGTTGTACACCAAACTGGCAGTCCTGGCATTTTCTTTTACCAAAGTTTGATATACTACATCATTTTGACACCGTTTTAGCTTGGTTTTCTTCTATGTTGATTTTAAAACAGGGGGAAAAAAACCTACAGAGACAGATTCCTTGGATGAACGCATGCATTTTGTCTGGTTCTCTGAGCAGCTGCCTTATATTGGACTGTGGCAGAAATCAAGAACAGAACACCTATCTGAATCAGGTTATAGCTTAATATTGTTTTACTGTTTTTGTTTGTTTTTTGGTTAAGTGGATATTGGCTGTTAAATGCATCTTTCGTGTGAAAATCTAGTCCAATAATTCACTGTACTAGTTCATTTTTTTTTGACAGAACAAACATGCTTTAGCTTTTTGATCTGCCTGAGGTGAAACCATTAATAGCCACACCAAAACAAAATTTACCAGTCCTCAGCTTGTGGAGAGTGTGATTTTCCCACTTTTGTGTTGACGAAGCTACTGAAGCATTCAGCCCAGATAGAGTCCGTCGCTGAGTGAAAGCTCCCTCACTCAATAAATCCAAACCGTCTCCGGACCCGTCACATGTGCAGTGAAGCAGCAGAAGTGACAGATTGATTAACTCAAGACAAATATGGTGTGTTAGTGAGAAGAAAACCCCCGCACAGCCATTTGCCTGAGTTTCCTCACTCATGATCACGAGGCCTTGATGACACAAACACAAGTCAGTGGAGTTTAATTCTGTGCGTGGACAGTAGACAGTGAGCGTGGCGAGTCTGTAGAGCTGCACAGGCAAATGAACCTTGCAGACAGTTGGGCGTTTTGGGAAGTGTTTGTAGGGAATGATGTTGGTGTTCGCGTCAGCTCGGCTGTCTTGTGATCTGAGTGGTCCACAGCGGAGAGATAGTCATGACCTTTGGGCACAAAAGCTCCGAAGTGTATCCCTTTGAAGAATTGACGTGCTCTGTGTAGCTGTATTGAAGCCGGACGCCGACCTGCTGAGAGGCTGGTCGATGTGTCACAGCTGATGTTGCACTTTCCACGAGGAAGGTGAAGAAAGAGACAGAAAGAGTTAGTGGAGCAGGGAAGGAAACTATAGCGTGCAGGTTTCTTAGATTTCTTTTGTTTTAGTTCTGAATACAAATGGCTTAAAACAAAAATAACTAGGTTTCTCTGGCTTTTATGAGAAGTGAAATAGCGTTGTTGTTTTTTCTCCAGTAAATTTAATGTCATTGGGAAGCACAGTTCAAGATTACTCAGCACCTGATGAAAGTGCAATCATCTGATTGGCTGCCTCTCGCAAACAGGTTTGAAATAGCAGGAGGGTGGAGCTTCTCTGCTTACAGCAGGAGCTCTGTGTCTGAAATGACTATATTAGGAATTTCCAGTGTCACCAACATCATAAAGAGGCAACAATAGAACAAAATGTGTGAAACAGTTTGAAACTTAAACTTTTGGCTGACAGGGATTTCTTTTATGCTGAATCCATTATTTTAAATGTTGTATTTAATATCAACATCCACCATAGTAACAGTAGCTGTATGACAGAAAACAGAGAAAAGTACAGCAGGTCCCCTTTAAAGCCTCTGTGTATGCTTTAAAAAGAAGCAATTTCTGGTACTGGTACTCAAATAACAGTAGCTTTCACTACCACTCTCACCCCAGGAGCCTGAGAAGAATGATGTGAAAGCAAAGAACACGCTGCGCTATTTTTCTTCAGTACGACTGTCTCATTTTCCACATACATAAACATGTAATCACACCAGCATTTTACACATTGAGGCTTTAAAGCTAGATAATGACTCCTTCACCGGAAGGCTCAGAATGGTACAGTCTCTGAAGATAAATTGTGGTTGGTGCTCTCGCTGTGGAGTCTGCAGAGATCTCCAACTGGTGCTGTGTTCTGCCAACAATTTAAACTCCTCTGTAATTACAAGAAAGAAAGCATGGCTGTGGTGAGGCTCATTTAGCAAACTAAAAGATGACACGTTTATTTGTCTGGTAACAGTGGAGCTTGATCTTTGTGTAGCACAGCTGATTGGGGCTGGTTAAAGAAATTAGACGAGGATAAATTAAAATCATTTGGTCCGGTAGAAATGAAGCTGACTGGTTTGACTGTGAATTACCTGTTAACCAGTTGGGGCTAATGATTAGAGCTAACATACAAAATGCTTTACGTCGTTGAAATATTATTTAGACATTTTGAGATTGCAGCAAAGCACCTAAGAAACAAGTTAAAAATATTAAAACATTTCAATTACATAAGATAAAAAATGTATAATTTAACCTTGACATATACAAAATGAAAAAGGCCAATTTATTTTGTATCAATATACCATCTTTCAACTTTGATAGTAAAATAAAACAGGACCAAAAAGGTACACAGTAGCCACAAAGTACAAGATAGCAGCGACATTGCTGCTGAAGATCAATCCGGTCGTTAAGTCTGACGTCACTAGCCGTGTCTGGGCCTAAACTCTGCTGCTGGTCCATATATCAAACGATCACTATGGCATTACTGAGCGTTGAAAAACTGTCTAAAGTCTTTCATCTTTAATAAAATGATCAGCGTTCTGCTCTACCAGGTGTAACAATTGAGTATAACATCCAGGCATCCATGAAAACGAAATTTATGACATTTAACAGAGTTAGAAGTTAGCAGGAAGTTAGCTCGCTAGCTTCTATCTAAATACAATATAGCATGTCCTGACTGCGGGGTTTTGGAAACAAATTAAAACGTACAGCTCTGTTATCACTTCCAACATATATGAAGACAGAAAACTAAACAGCAGTGACGTTTGTAGGGTTACTGAAGTTTGGCTAGCTGGTATATAATGATGTGCTACGTGACCGCTAGCGACACAGCTATGTTAGCATAATATAAACAAGCTAACTTTTTTTCCACTCAATAAAAGTTAACGTGAGTGTTCTCGGTGGTCAGGAACAAATGTAATCGCATGGCAGGATGCTGTAAAAGGACCAAACTTCAGCCAGGAGAACAACTGAGATAATCCATCCACAATACGAGGTTAGTCATTCATATACTGCTGCATGGGCTGGGCTGTAGTTACATCCTAAGGTTTTAAAAACTGAGCTTAAATAAATGATCAGCGGTAATAAAAGCCGAGGGAGGTCAACAGTGATCAATGACTGTTTTAGGAGCCTTTTGAGATTAAATAGAAGAAAATACATAACATTAAACATGTTAACAACACAAAAGCCATATTAAACGCAGACTACTTTAGGCCCGAAAATAGGATTCGCCACGTCATCACTTAAGGACCGGATAGGGGCTTCAGCTGCCTGCTAGGATATGAATGTTCTGTGGTTTTCACAAACTGGGAAAAGCTACCAGAGAAAACAGAAGCGCTGGTCTTCATTGTTTAGTTATGCATTATAATGTTCATTTACCCAGGAAATATCATAGATATCTAAATGTCAGTGGTGTGACTACACTGTATTCTACTTTGTATAATCACCATTTAGTTTACTTAACAATGAAAAGTTGCGTAAAATTATAGCTTGCCCACTTCAAATAACATCAGATCAAATGGAATGTGTTTACTATACAGTAATTACAATTTTCAAAGTCCAAAAAATGTCTGAAAAAAACTGATTCAAATACAGACTAAAAGCCCAGGACTTAGTAAGCAATAAGCAAATAGTATCACATGAAGAAATAGAAAGATCAATATGGGTTCTTTTTGTAGCTTTTTTGTATAACCAATAAAGCTTTTTCCATTATAAAAGAACTGCACACAGTAGCAGGATCTCCAACTCTCACAGGTTATTTGCACATTGTTTCACAATCTAATCACAGGGCTAAAATGATTAAAAACAACAAAGAAAGTGTTGTCATGAGGGGGAGTATTTTCAAAGCAGCAAAGCTCTTTGTGGCTGTGCACACTCTTACTGTATAATGAGGTGCTAAAATTCCTTCGTTACAGTTTATGTAATTGATCATGTTTTGTACTTTTTGTTTCAGTACCCGTTATTGCATACATTTCCACTACTGTTGTTTCCTCTTAATTGCTGCTTAGATCCACTGATTGCTAGTTAGCTCTAAAGAATTACTATTAAATCTTTAGTTCAAATAAAACTCTAATGAAGCTAAATGAAATGAAATCCGGCTAAGCTAATGTCATGTTTCCCCTCTGCTTCACTTCATCCTGCTTTACCTTGTTTCTTTGCTCCGTTCCACCTAAATTGTGAAGGATTTAGGGAGCAAAGAGCACAAAGCCAACAGATCAAGTTGGTCTCAGGTGGCGAGTCCTAAACGCAGGAAGGGTCGTGCTGGGTGGCTGCATTAATTAGTTTTCTGAAGCAGTCATTTGGTCTAATGAAGGCACCAGACAGCTGTCGGCTCTCAGAGGTAACCAGCTTTACCTGGTTACCTCTGAGAGCCGACATGCCTCCATCACATTACTAACCATCCCCCTCCCTCCCCCCACCTTTGTTCCTCTGCTTTCATCTTTTCCACAGCCACTTTCCTGCATCTGCGTGATTGCTGTGGACAGATTTGAAGACATCATGTTGATTAGTGTCCAGTATTTGATGCCTTTCTACTGAGCGCAATAGAGGATTTTTATGCAGATTTATGCAGTATTCTAAGTTCTAAGAAGCATTACTTCCAGGCTGTAAATATTAAATACATTATATGGTATTTATTGCTAAAATCCATTAAAAGTCCTCTTCAGATAATATACAGATATGCACCTGTATCTATGGACTGCGTTGTTAAAGTGCGTGTATGACTGTCCCTTTGTTCTTAGATGATAAAAAGATTATGGCAGCGATGAAGAGGATGACCAGATCGGTGATCACAGACCAAATAAGACAAAAAACTAGAGATGTCGCCATTAACTGGCCAGGGACTGGAACTGTTGGGTTTTCAGAATTCCCTGATGGCTCTATGACCGATTGGCCAACCTCACATCTGTCTAATTGTGACTTGGACCCATTCATGTTTGTGCAACATGCAGTCGCACAAATGCTTATCGCCACAAGCTAACATGTTGTTATGTCGTGGGAGTTCCTCACTGTAAATGACGACACAGCGTTTGCAGGAGAGCCATCACAAAATCTTTATAATAACAAACCTAATCAGACACTTATGCCACCCTCGCCCCGCTGAACAGGGCTAATAAATGCAAACAGACTAAAGCTAAAGCTGTCCAGAGCTCAGAGCCAGCCGCAAGACGAGAGTCTGGGTATGAAAAAGATCAAAAAGCTTGTTTGAGGAAACATTGTGGAGAAAAAGGTCGATGTCGTGTTATCTGGGGAAGCAATAAAAGCAATTAAAAATCATGTTAGTAACACTGAAATTTGTTTTGTTATATAAGCATGAGCCTGTTTTAGTTAAAAATGTCAAGTAAAGGTGAGAAGCAACTCATTTTCATTTAATTATTTCTATTTGTAATTATTTCTATTTTCATGTTTATTTTCAGTGAGAAAAGATCCTGAAAGAAAACTGTAAAATTTCATTTCTTTTATTATGAAAACAAAATTTTGCATTGTAGAAAAGTTTTTTTGCTTGTATTTTCTGTCAATTCTAGTTTCTCGGAAGAAAATTGGTGTTGGCAGGTCACACTTAGGAAAAAAATAAAGAATCGGATAAAAAAAACAAAACTGCAATCAATGTAGCTGCATATATCAATAATTTATCAATTATTGTATTTATTTTATTTTTTGTCAAAAAGTCTATTCAAAAACCTGAAAAGGTTTCAGTTTACTTTGAAACAGGAAAACAGAAAATCAGTCCTCACAGTGGCATCCTCAGCTGGGTCTGAATATTTTGGTATTTTTGCTTAAAAATGACCTATAATCCTTAAAATGATTGCACATTAATATTCCGTTGATTGTCTCAATGGTTATTCAACAAATCGGCGGAGCTCTTCACAAAAACGGATACTCTTTCTCGACCAGTCTTAGAAACAAGTGTTGCTAAGTGCACCGAATGACCCGATTCAGTCGCTTGAATACAGATTCTTTGGCAGATTCATCATAAGCTATTATCAAAAATATATGGGCTAAAAATAGAATATGATGTAGCATGTGTGTAATGTAATTATGCAAATGACATTTAGAGGTTCTGGTGCAGCCTATAAAAAATGTCAGTACAATTAACATATAACCTCAGATTAATGTTTAGCTCCTGATTAAACTGCTGGAATCTTTGGGCTTTAAAAAACACAAAAACAAAAGTACAAATCGTACCTGAGAGGACATAAAACTTGACATTTCACAGCAGATTCACAAGAACTTGAAGGCATAAATCTTTGTAGTACCTGCCACATAGGTTCTGACCTTCACTCGAAGGAAATTTACCAGGACTTTGATCAAAAATGTAATCATCTTTTTTAAGTAGGGTGCTGTCATGGCAGCAGCTATTCTATTATATCTTGTCATAAATGACAAGGGAACCAGTTGAAATGCATAGTTCAGCTTACAAAAGTCCACAGCAGGAATGCACGCATATTGGATTGTGGTAGCAACATTCCTGCATTATTACTGGACTGAAGCTGGTTTGAAGCCGCCTCATTGGAGATATAAATGCCACCTTCTAATTGCATTAAAAAGACTGTTATCTTTGACCCCCCAAAAATCAGTTTCTCACCATTAGAGAAACTGTACTTTCACTAAAAGACATTAATAAGAGCATTGACCATGTTCTTCAGACTCATAAGTCATAGGTTAATTGTATCTTCCATCTATCATCTATAACACTCTTGTTTAATACTGGATCAATTTGTCATCTGAATTTAGGTTCCACCTTTGAACAGAGAGAGAAAATAGTTTGTTTGAAAAGTCTGGGTCCATATTAAACTGTTTTTCTTACCCACCTGTCTGGCCTGACATCCTGCCTACACCGAAGCTCTATAAAAATCTCACCTTTTATTTTGCTCCTTCTATGATCCACCGCACTCAAGTGTAGCTATGGCCCATAGGTTGTGCAAACAAACTCTGGGATCCTTAAGGATGGTCATTATAGAGGATTTATCAGTCGTAGCAAGCAAAATATATAATAGCCATTAAAAATCTCCTTCTGTAACAATAGGAGCTTAAAGTGAAAGTGTTGTGAGACTTACTAATCTTTAGTTTGTAAAAAGCGTTCTCTTTAGTGGTAGCTCAACATTTAAAATATTAATAATGAAGCACACAACAAGGGAATTTTGTACCAGAAGAGCTTTTTTTAAAGGCATTAATTTCATTTATAACCCTATTACTATATAATAACTAATAATCATTTGACTTTTGAACATAACAAGAAATCGGACTTTTGTCCCCAGTTGCCTGCACTGAAAACATATGAAGAAGAAATCGTTTCATAGCAAAGATAAGAGGAATGTCATTGTTCCAAAGCATTGTATGTTCACCTGAGGGGAATTTTCCTCTTATATGATTTAACATCAGAAGAAGAAGAGGATGGATGGAACTTTGTAGTTCACATAAATATTTAAACTATGACAATGCAACACCATAGTTACAGTTTCAAATTTTACATAATTTCTTTAACACCTATTATTGTAATTATGTCATACAACTAACACAGACTACTCAAATTGTGGCTTCTTTTCGTAAAGCAGGACTCTCGTGGTTCATTATTGGGTGAACATCAGTTTCCCTTGAAGAAACAAACCCCCCTCCCACTCAGAATCTGAGAAAATCGTTCATAGTTAAGAGAGTTTCTCAGGTGTTTCAAGGCTAAACTGATCAAACCAGCCGAGTAATCTCTGTAGCTTCGATTGACTGTATTGATCTGGAGTTATCCTCCTAGCAGCTTGTGCTGTTGGTTACAGCATCTTTCATGGGAACTTCTTCATTAACTGATGTCACGGCTCTGCAGACGACTGCTGCTGCTCCGAACAACACTCCACACTCTTGGAAGGCAGATGTCAAGCTCGTGTGCTTGCGTGAGGTTACGCTGTAAAAGTAACCACCCACTCCGCAGTTGCATGGTATCTGACTTTAAGACAGGGGTCGGCAACCCTAGGCATGCGTGCCACAGCTGGCACGCGAAGGGTTAACTGATGGCACGACCATAGCTGGACTGGCCATCCGGCATTTGCTCGGTGGGCCGATGGTGATTTTTCGTTTTCATGGGCCGATGATTTTTTTATTTTTTTTGTAACGGTATAAACAATGAAAGGTGGTGGATTGGCCAGATGCTGGCTGATGTGTAAAAATAACTCAGTTATTTGGTGGTGGCTGTGGCGGAGCTTCCACAGATTCAGTAACATTAGCAAGTGGTGGAGGCCAGCAGGTGGATGAGAGAAAGGGGAGGCAGGAGGAGAGCCCCGAGGCAGCCGCCGAGTGTCAGGTGAACTGAACTTCAGGTAAGAAGTTATGACCTGCAGTCTGTCTGGGTCAGATATAAACCAAGTTTAGGTGGAGTTTATTTTCGTTGTGCTGACTTTTTACCGTCAGTTACAATAACAAGTACTGCGTACTAGCTAGCATGACAGAGTTTCTATACAGCTGGGTGGGTGCTTTGATGTTATTGATAGTGAACTTTATTTTATTCATAAGGCTAATTATTAGAGTTGCCGACTGTCCTGTAAAAAACGGAATCGTCTGGTATTCAGAGAAAATATTACGTGTTTCATATTGAGCCGAAAAGGAACACAGTTTGTCCCGGACTTCAGCTACAATGAAAACGACACAAAGCTGGAGTTTTTCTGCATCTTTAAGCCGCACAGCTGCCTCTTCTTCTCTCATTCTCTCTCTCTCCCTCTCCTGTTGCTACTTCAATCATGAAACTGATCAATGATCAGCTGATCGGCTTTTCTCTCTTGTTTGTTTATCGTCCACTTTGTGCCAGAAAGAGGAAACCAGCAGATGTCGCGCTAAACAACAGCAGCACGTTTAAGCTTGATCAGCTGTTGTTAGAATTTATTTAATATTGCTTTCTAGTATCAGCTGATGTTTGCTGGAGCCACAGCTGTAAAAGCTGCTGGTCATGAGGTTGGTTTGGATATGTGATGAGAGGGAAACATGAAGATGAAACCAGGAGATGTCCTTACTGAATCATCAGAGCTGTGATGGAGAAACAGGTTTACCTTTTAAGTGACATGAATGAGTTGAAGGGAAGTTGTGAACTGTTTCTGAGAGACAAATAACACCAGGATCCTTTTCTAATTAGCTGACAGCTGGTAACTGTGCAGGGGTGGGTCTAGCAAGATGTTGCCAGGGGTCCATGTAGGGCATTAACAGGGAAGGGGGGCACAAAGAAATACTTTCTTATTCTCATTTAAAATGTCTGGTTTTTATTAAATAATTATCTGAAGCTTACAATCAAAGTTTTTATCTGACGTAAAATGTATAAAAATCATACATATACCGACAAGACTGTACATCACTGTCACAACAGCGTTTGTTTTCATTCAAAGGCTTTATGGCTTTAATACCTGGTGGGCCGGTCTCTAGTCAAAATGCCCGGGCCGATTTTTTGTCCCAGTTCAGCCCTGGGCACGACAATCTGAGAAGGTGCATTAAAAAATACATGGCCGCAAATGAGCAAATTCGCTCGCATACACATTAGTTGTGCCGCAACTTAATGACGGTATCTTAGCTAACAACCCCAACTGCCAGATTCAACTTGTAATTGGCTAAAAATCACTTCGCCTATCGGTGAGAAGGACGTTGTTAGCTTTCTACATTCCGACACTTCAGAAGCTTCAGGAGCTTTCCACTCAGCACAGCATCAGCACCACGGAAATACACGGATACATTCGTAGACTCGAGACAGAATTCACAATGCATTTTCAGGACTTTCAGGTGTATGGACCAATGTTTCTTTTCTGATCAAACCAGAAAGCTTTAATGAGCAGCTAGATTTGTTTCGCATTAACTGGCTGAGTTAATGCCAGTTAATGCAACATTGAAGCAGCTGGAATCCACAGCTGTGCATGTTCATGGAGCTGCATTTTCACCTGCTGGACATCACTACCTGACAAGTTTAACTGTCTTCAGAACATTGCAGAGGCCTTATTGACAGTATCTCATGTTGTGACAGCCCTGTGGTCTCTCAAACTCTACGTGTACTTTTCTACTGAATTTGAGCAAGTTTTTATTTTGTTACTGTATCTGTTTATCATCTGTATCCTTAATATTAACCCCAAGAATCTTGTTGAAACTAAGGAACCATCATTTGAAGGTGAATAATAAGCAGATAAACTATCAGACTTTGTGGGAACGGGCTCTTCCTGAGGAGAGGAAGGTTTTCCACATTGCCCTGTGAACACTTTCACCATTTTATACGCTTTAAATATGGTAGAAATTGTTTACTTTGCTTTTAAAAAAAACCCCAACATCATTTGTGGTTAGAAATGCACGTGTGTCATTAGAAAAAGAATACTGGCTGATTTCCCCAGGCTAGCACTCTCACTGCTGAAGGAAAATTTAATCTCAGATGCTCTCAAAAGATGGAAGTCCCCCATCCCACCT
This sequence comes from Mchenga conophoros, assembly GCF_057382185.1. NCBI lineage: Eukaryota > Metazoa > Chordata > Actinopteri > Cichliformes > Cichlidae > Mchenga > Mchenga conophoros. The sequence goes on along the minus strand of NC_140532.1, from coordinate 23,509,163 downwards.
GCACATGCAGGTATTTAAAGCTCCAGCTGCCATGTTTAGGTGCCTGTTACATAACTGGCGGGATTTCAAATGTAATTCTGGTGTTGAAGAGGGACTGCTAGCGTAAATGTTTGATGAACAACGAGGCACTCTGTTTTGACCACCCAGACGTTTGCAAGGCTGCCTGTGCAGGAAAGGGCTTTTTAAAGAGTCCCCCCTCTCTCTGAGGGGCAGGTGGAAGCCCTCGGGTGTGTATGACTCATAGGGAGGTTACCGTATCCATAGAAGGGTGTGTATGTCTGCCTACACACACACACACACACACACACACACACACACACACACACACACACACACACACACACACACACACACACACCACTTGGTGCTGTCTTTAGACTCTTGAGACACTCTGTTTTTTTTCTGCTGCTTTTTTTTCTTCACTGCATCTTGTTTCCTGCCTCCACACGTACTCCTCTGGGAGACAATCGGGTATACTATCCTCTTTATTGGACATTTATCTCATTTGGCAGGTGAAGTTGCCCACTTCTCACTCCTACGCAATCTTCCAGACTATCTGCCAGTCATAAAATACATCCCCGATATGACTAGGCTCAGTTCCATTGCTTATTGTCATTTATTTAACATCTCAAAGCTCTCAAAGGGCCAGTGGGCATGCCCTGACAGAGAAGCAGCAGAGCGTAGCGTTTTACCATCTGGGTAGCAGTGGGATTAGCACAACACGAGTGCCTGATCTAGATACATCACTAGCCATCAATGGCTTCAAGTCACTCGCTGCTTGTCACACAGGACAGGATGGGCGACTGAGTGCTTACCCTGCAGCTAGCCCTTCAACTTTTGTTCCCTGTGAGCCGTGCACAATATGGACAAAGTCGTGCTGCTGTGATTATCACAGTTTAAATTCATACACCACACAGCCTTCTTTTAAAGAGTCTAAATCTGATTTTTGTTTCTTACGCACACGTTACAGTTGACCTCAACAATCATGCTATGACTCAGTTCAGCTTTAGTTCTTGTCAGTAATAATAGATTTCAGTGATGACCATTTCATAGTGGATCATGACCTCAAAAGCCTGTTAAAAACTTCTTTTTTTTTCTTTTCACAGCCTGAGACAGCACAAACGCTTGAGCTCATCATCCTTTTAAATCTGTCTGTAGGTGTGACTTGTTTTGTATTTATTTTTGTCTCCTATTGTATATTTGCCAGTCCCCACACTTTAGAAATGTGTAGTATTTCATTGCTCTAATTCTCTGCTAATTACAAGCTATTATTGATTTTTAAACTATGTTTTTCTTTTAAAATGCAGATAACATAATCCCATCCAACAAACCCGGTTGTTTGCTATAGACAAAAGTGTTAATCTGTCTGTGTCTCTTTGTTACACTGACTCTTGGTTTTAGATTGTACATTTGTGGGTTTTTTTCTTCTGATCATGCGAGTATTGAGCCCACATTATGCAAAAAATTGTCCAGTTTGAGAATAGAGTCGAAATTTTGAGATCAAACTCAAAAGGTTTTTCTGCAAATAAATTCAATATACCAAAAAGTCGAAATGTGGGGATCAAGTTGTTGTTCCCACGGCTGTTATACTCTCTGTGAAATGCTACAAAATACTTCAAATTTGGTTTTAGTAATAAGGAAATATTTCTCTTTTGTGCAAAGTCAGAAATGCTTTGATGCGACGATTACAGCCTCATGCCGTAAAGATGCAGTATGTTGTATCACAACACGCAGTAAGAGAGCTCTACACAAAGACTTTTGCATAATAACTTGACTTTATTCTGAAAATATTGTTCATAAAAAGCCAAGTAAACTTACGCATTACCAAGAACCTGAGTTACATTTAGTGCAAGACACTGGAAACTGGGTGGTGCTGTAAAATACTGTTGACCAGGCTACTCGTACTATTTAGCCTTTCTGGTTTGCTCAATGAAAGCTTTATGAAGTTCTAATGTAACATTTGGCAGGAGTACAAGCTGAGGGAATAAGCGAAGGGTTTGTTTTAGCCCCTTGGGTTGTTGTTGGACTTCTGACTACCTCCTCCTGAGACCTCAGGGCACTGTGAAGCAACTGACACACAGTTAAAACCACAAATGCTCCACCTCTGCTGACGTAACACGCCAGGTCTCCCTATCCTTATTCTGAGCTCGAGCTGCTTCTTGATTTCCTCATACACAGGTCTTAGGCATCTGCAACTTGTCATCTTCATTTGAATATTTAATTCCTTCAGAGCTGTCTTACTGTGGGATATCTCAGAAGCGCCGAGCATCTGCTTCGTGATGGAGCTCTTCGGTGCATTTATCCGTGCCCGTGCAGTGCTGGGAATGTCATGTAAATTTGATGGCAGCTTCCACAGTTGCTTCTGGCACTCCGGGAGAGTGCAAAAAAGTGAAAAATGCATCTTCTTTTCTGCTGCTTTTCCTGTATGTTTAAAATATAAATGGGCTGCACTTCAAGCTTGATTTGTACCGCTGCAGTGTGACTGGGTGAAATGGCTTTTGTTAATCAAGTCGTCGGAGGATTCTGAGAAAACCAGTTGTCGGGGTCAGAATGGGAGCTAATTAAGGAAAATTTAATGATGTAATAAATTTGTAGTTGCTCTTTATTTGTTGAAGTAGGACAGCTGAGTAATAAATTTTTTACGTTAATGGAAGTCTTTGTTTTCTTTCTCTCTCTGTCTTTCTCTTTTCTTTAGGAACCTGCTGGATAGAGACACGTTCTCCAAGTCAGATCCAAGTAAGCTTGTCTCTTATCACTCTCTCTGTGACACACATGTGCACACAAACAGATCAGTGCAACAGCTCCCAGTAGACCTAACACAAATCCACAGACACATATATATACGCACTCTCTCATGCACGTGTACAGGTGGATTTTAAATTCTACAGGCAAACAGACACAACCGCAGACAAACATCCACCACATGCAGGCAGATTTGGTACTGTGCAAACACAGCTTGCATGCACTACACATGGACACACACACTCTGCCTCGCCTGTGTGAATCAGTAGACATTTGCATATGTCAGGGGTCGTATTCGTCACTGTTCTCTGCTCCCAGTGTGAGTGAGGGGAACCAGATCATCTTCACACACAAACCAGCCGCTTCCCTCCTACAGATTAAACGGCACACATACACACTCCTCACTCACTTGATAGCAGGGGTTCAATTTGGCAACTGGTCCAGTGGTTTTTAAAGGCCCAGTGTGCAATCCAACAGCAATTTGCCTCAGTAGACGGACATTAAGAGCAGGATGAGAAGTCCATTTATTAAAAAAAAATTTAATAAATGGACTTCTCATTTCAAAGAAGGGTTTTATGTTTAGGCAAACTGTTAACACACAGGCTCTCTATCAGAACTTCATTCTTTTCTGTTACTGATTGAAATGAACTGTCACATCAACACCAGTGAAAACAAGATAACCAAACAGACACGCTGCTTCAAAAATGGAAATTAACGTTGGTGGTATTTGTTCTTCATATCTCATACACTGTCACATTTGAACCCAGAGTCCTTCTATGGTGCATTTATAATATTAACGAATAGCAGGAATACAGGCATCATCTTCAGATGTACCTATAGAATTTTTAATTGGGGGAAAAACAGGCTTGGTTTTCTTAAATAAGTACTGCAGTGCATTTTTGTTATTTAGAGAAGACGAGCAATGTTGGTACAATTGCATCTTCCTATTTTGAAGTTTGGTGGGGGGGCTAAAACTATTGTTATATCAAGAAAATCAAAGCAATTCCTGTAAAATTTGGGGAAAACAAACAAAAGGAAGATATGAGCAAATGCTGGTTTGACCCTTCAATAAGCTTGTCTACATAGGGTTAGAGACCACAGGGTTAGATACCAGTCGGCAACCCCCAGCACAACCCAGTATCGTGGCCCACCGGCATGCAGAATCTGCATCAAGCTGCAGTACCAGCAGCGGTGAATGTTTTATGTTAAGTCAATATGAAAATAATGGCAGGAAAACATAAGAGACGATTAAGCCAGGTGGTTAAAATGTAAATATTAACCACAAGCATAATCGTTTGTGGCACAGAAGGACCCTGGAACCTACTTCATACTTTCCTTAGTCACGGCTGCTTGGCTATTGTTCCAATCTTGCTCTAAAAAATTAAAAAAAAAAAAGATTTCTCTTACTTTTTTATTTTTTCTATCAATTGATATCAGTATCAATTTTCCTCTGTATCAACTGGCACTGGTATCAAGTTTGAAATTCTTGTATTGTGACATCCTTGATAGGGGACGAATGGGGTTGTTGCTGTGAAAAGTGAATCCAAAGAGGAAGCACCTTAAATTTGGATTCTTTGTAACGGCTAGCTAGAGGTGACACCTCTGTTTTCAAAAAGAAGTCAGATTGCACAGAAGTCCAAGGAACAGACCAGTTTGGTTCCCTTGATCTCAGTCGAAGCTTGATGGTCTCATTCACTAGTTCCAAGTCTCCTTAAATATAACGTTTGTTTTTTAAATGATGTCTAATTTTAAAATCAAATACACAAGCAGAGTATGATTTAAGGCATTTCTGCTTTGACTGACAGTTGGATTAACAAATATGCATTTAATGACATTTACAAATCATCAAATGCAGATGGCAATGACTTGTTGATGATTGTTGTGATGGCCCATAATGGAAAGAATTGACAATATGTGATTCTAAACAATATCTGAGAAACTCAATAGCTTTGTTTGTCCTAAACACTGTGTACAGATCCTCTCATAGACAGACACATGTGCTCAGACAGGCTTAGGGATTGTAATGCATTTCCTTGTTGTTTTCATCTGTCATTCCTACTTTGTTTTCACCAGCAAACTGTGACACTCATGCCTGTTAACAGCCCGCTAAAAATAACCACGATTGAAAAAAAAAAAACCTCCACATTTACATGAAATCTTAAAAGTTAAAATCATTTTTTAACTTCTGATCATCCGTGGTTTGTTTATCCTTCGTTTCTTTAGCTGAATTTCCTAAATATTAGCACTTTAGCACCTGAGCACTGCACAGCAAGCACTAGCATTTCTCCTTGGTTGGTGGTGTGTGAACCCATAATTGATGAGCTTCCAGAATTGCGGATTGGACCTTTAAATGTCAGATAGTGAGAAAGGAGGATGAGCATCCCTGCGTTTATGCAAGGAGGCACTTGTGCTGCGTCCATGTCTCTGCTCTGCTGACAGCACTGGCCCCAGTCACACAGCATTAGACCGCATCGGCAGAGCCACGCTCACACTCACATGCACACACAAAAGCGCACACATCCAGGGCCTCGGGCAAGCTCACGTACCATATTCATATTAGCTCATAAAACTGAACAACGGTCCAGTGTTTCTCTTTGGTGCATGCTTGTGTGCTTTTATGTGTGTTTGTGTTTTAGCAATTGTTCCCGCGGTGGGTGGATGTGCTTTGATCACACTGTTTCGACAATTGGGAAAAGCCCATTAAGAAGACGGGAACATTATCAAACTGTTTACGTTAAAAAAAGTCGCATTTGTGGTGCCTTTGTCAATCTCTTCCCCCCCTTAATTAAGGAAGAGTTAAAAGTACTGATGGTGAGGACGTATTGTGTACGGGTGTATGATCAATGGCTTTTTTTTCTCTGCACATTCACATGGAGACCATGTGTCATCCGGTCCTTCATAGCAAGATTAAAGGATGACAGTATATTCAACCAGCTGAGCCCTAGCGCACTGCACTCTGTACACTATGCAACTTATACAGACTCCAGACTGACAGACTGCCAAAACACAGCAAGTTTGAACACTTCTGCAGCCACACAGGAGGCGGGAATAAATTAGGACATGTTTTTTTTAAGTTTGTACTCAAATTCAGTGTGAAATTTGTGAGGTGGGGAAAATAAACCCATAAAATGTACAAAACATTATTAATAGCTTATCTTGATCTTGACTCGACTCCAGGTCTATTCTAAACGATTAAATGTCAGTTTTGTGGTGGGTGGGACTTTATCAGCAAATCAACCTAACCTGATGTTGCAGGAAGATTTCTAAATCTTCATTTGAAGCTAACAAAACAAAGATTTTCACTAACGGCCACGAATGCTAATGAATACATGATTGCACTAGTCATGTGATATCATCAGTTGATGACAGCTAATGCATTCACTTAGGCATAAATTTACAATTAATTAATGCTATAGTTAATTATAACGCAAGCCGTCTCAGTGGAAGGTGTTCCTTTAATAATCAGATGTCACAAAAATAAGTCTCTGGTCTGTCTGATTGCGGTTTTTTTCTGTTATTTTTTTCCTGAGAGGACCTTTCTGTTTTTAAGCTTTTATAAATAGCAGCCTCAGACGTATTTATTTCCATCTTCACCCTTAATGCTTGATGATATCAAGAAAGTATCAGAAACTGCAAATTAATAAATATGTATACCTTCATTATATACAAATAACTGTTTATTTTACTGTATTTCATCTTATCTGTATTATGAACCTTTGAATTTAAGAGCTGTTGGTGCAAGTGAACCTCTTACAGAGTTTATATAGCTGATATATGCTTTACTTAGGTAGGTAAACTCACTGAGACCAAGTTCTCATTTGCAAGAGAGACCTGACTCAGCACATGAAATGAGAAGAGGAAATGTAGCTGTAAGCAGTGATCAGAGGGCCGACTGCATACTCCCTATCATTTTCCATGTGGGGAAAAAAGATGAAAGAAAGAAAGAGGCATATTTAAAAAAAAATGAGGATTACAATAATACTGGTCTGTGCGAATCCTGTTTGTTTCCTGAGCTTCTGGTGACTTAACTCATTTTCATTCTTGATAACATAGAGCCGTTAATGTAGAGTGCCACTGTTTCTATCTAGTTGTTGGTTGACTTTTGTCAGAGTCAAGAAAAACTTTTTTAGACACAAATAATCATGTTATCTTGTTAAATAGAGACTTCATGTTAATATTGCAGTTGGGCTGAACTCCATCTTTCTCTAGCATTAATGTTTTTGTTTAATTATTAGCCGTTAGCCAGTATATAATATTGCTAATAGTTAAACCACTAACAGTAAAACGGGAGCTGTAGTGGCCCTCAACGAATTTCTTATAAAAACTGGGGCATCAGTCCTTAACATGCTTTGCCGAGTTTGTTGCGCTGCTGTTTGTGTTCAGCTGCTAGTGAGGGGAGGGGCTGTGTCCCCGCCTGTCTGCAGCAGTACTGTGTGGAGTTGTGTGTCAGCTGAAGGCATATCAAATAAAATAAAATAGATTAAATAAAATATTCTGTGTTGGTGTTGGTTTTGTGACATACCAATTGGAGACTTGTCAGGAGCTAGGCCTACCTTAATGCATAAACTGTTTCGTTGTTCTCTTTGAACCTAATGGAGAAAATACATTATATTTTCAAAGTGATGTTTTTAAGAGTTTTAAGTAGCGATTGAGCTTTCATCATTAGAAAAGCATTAACTGACGTCAAAAAGCAACTGAGGGTGGTTTAACGACTTCTGTGCAACCAACCAAACAGTGAAGCTTCCCCCTGCTGGCCGTTAGCAGGAATGCCAGTTAACGGCACTTTCACATCGGCTTCATTTTTCAGACCCGGACACAACATCCAACTTTTTATATACAGTCTGCATTTTTAAAATTCTGTGGTAATGCTCCTTTACTTGGTCAACCTCATCACCATGTCAGTACACAAAGCAGTTGCTGAGGTATGACCTCATTTTCAGTTTCATAGCTTTGCTGTTGGAATTGAAAACGTATCCATAACTTAAGTGCTTTGTCAGCATTAGTATTCCACCATTCAACTATTCACTCTTCAAACAAATTTACAAGTGTGTGAGCTCAGAGTTTTTATGCGCTGGTAGATGACAGGTGGGTGTAAGTACAGTATTGGCTGCTCGAATCCAAATGATATGTCATGTTATTGCTACACGATTGCCTCGCTCTCTTCCCACAAGTGGTCACTCATCAAAACACACTCAAGACTCCTTTGGATGAAGATCCTCAAATGTCAAAAGGAGGACTTTCCTGCATTCAAACTAGGGCTGAACGATTATGGAAAATAATCTAATTGCAATTTTTTGCCCCAATATTGCGATGCGATATGGGATTATTTTTTAAGGTCTTTGTCTTCTGTATTATTAAACAAAGACAAGCAATACATCATATAGTATGGCCAATACTATATTACATTAATTTTAAACTGTTCTTTCCTGGAAGACAGACCTCTGTTATGATGACATGAGGTGATGCATGAATTGATGACTGACATTTTTATTTAACTTCTTCAATCACAACAGTATATTTGAACATACACAATAGTTTATTTTTAGCTTACAAACATCTGAGCATAAAGTGCTGGCAAGGAACCCTGGTGTAAACATTAAAATGAAAGTCAGTACAATGTGCAGATTGCAGAAATATACATAAACAAAATCAGTGGCTTTACCACACTCAGTTTTTCGACATCTGTGAACTACTAGACAGTCATTAAATTAAAAAATAATATTAAATAAATAAAACGAATAAATAAAAAATACACACATCTTACTGATCTCTGCAGTCAGTAACATTAGACATAAAGTGCAAACATAATAGCAATTGTATAAACACACACACAAACACGCCTTTAAAGTTTAAAGGCGTGAAATTGGACGGTCTAGTTCTGATTAGCGTCACCGCTGTCTCGGTGGAGTTTAATAAACTCGGCCGTCTGCTTCTTGCTATCTAAAATATAACCAGACACTGGCGTAAATTCTCGACTGTCTCATACTTCTGTTTAATAAGTTTTCTGTTTGACGTTTAGTCAGCTGTGTGAAAACCAAGGAGGAACCCACCCGGGGGATTAATAAAGTTTTATTTTATCTAATCTAATAACTTTAATCTCAGCCAAACCGATTTACTCACGAACAAACAAAACACTGAAAAAAGCCCAACAATAACATTTTTAGGTTGTCTAAGTGACTTATATATTACGTTTAACCCGAGCAGCGAAACTCCGCGGTGATCTGAAAATGATGTGCCGGGAGTTGTGCCGTTCTCGGCCGCATCAGTAACCCTCGAGCTCCCGGCTAGCTGTCGAGCTGGTGGGTAGCAGACGCCTCTGAAAACGTCGAAGCACTTTTGCAAATATGGGATATCTTGATAAACCGAGCAGATATTTGATGTTTACACAACTACTTTCTCGCCTGAAAATATGTTAAAAGTTTATTTTGTGACCCAGAAAGATTAGTATGAGTAATTTTAAAACTTAGTAGCGGCCGCCATTGCTGGAAACTGGAGTTTGGCTGGGCCGCGCTATGAATTCTGGGATATGGTAGTAATTTGGACAGCCTTCGGCACGTCGCTGTGACGTAATCGGTCTACAAATGCGGCCTCAGGAGGATGCAGCCCATGAATTTGGACATGTCCAGAGTATAATCGCAGCCTTTGCGGTTAGAAAATTGCACTTGATCATGTCGCGATATTATCGCAAATGCGATATATCGTTCAGCCCTAATTCAAACACTCACCACTCCCAGCACCATCATCCTCATCCTCCTCTTCCCTCCTTCCTCTTCTCCTCTCTGAAATATCACCATGCTACAAGGCAAAAGTTCGAGTGACATTTAATTAGGGAGTTTTCCTCTCATGCTGGGGTCCAGAGGGGCGGACTAGCTCTCAGCTGACATCTTAGCATTGTTTTGTTCAGTGTTAAATACCCTTCAGTCAATCTGACTGTCTCCTGTCTCTTTTCCCCTCCCTGCTTCTAATTCAACAGTTTGTGTCCTGTACACTCAAGGAATAGCCAACAAGGAATGGAGAGAGGTGAGTACAGCGGTGGGATTGTGAAGGCATTGTGTATAAATGGCAGCAGTGCAGCTTTTCAGTGAGTCACGCTAAAGCCGTTTAAATCCTTTTTTTTTCAAGTTTGCCTGTGGGCCATTTGTTGAATGATGAAACAATTGCTAGTAATGGTGTTTTTGGGACATTTGTGTTAGTTTGAATTGACCAAATTTAACCAAGCTCACTCTGTTCTTGTGCTTTCTTGTGTTAATGATAGAATCTTAACAGTTATGTGCAGACATTTCTTTTTGGAAAGCATGAAAATGTTTAATTATGTTGCTGTCATTTGGTGCGCATCCATATTTATCCATTTGTGTAATTAAACTAGCTTAGCGAGTGCTATGTGGGCTAGAGATCTTTACAGGCCATCTTTCAGGTGTCAGTGAGACCATGGCCTGATTTGGACTAATGCAATAAATCTATGCTGTAACTTTCCACATAACTTGAGATGCACTTCTCGAGAAATGTAACTACATGTCGGGTCGACGTTCAGTCTGCGACGACTGAATTACTTGTGCATGGGTCATAAAATTGTCTTTGCTACTATAAGATGAGACTATAAATATGAGTAAGGTTATGTTGCTGTGCTCCATCATTGCATGGAGATATTCCCGTGACAGTTAAGGAGAAAGGCACAGTTTCGGGAAACACTAATATGATTCCATTCACAAAACGTCTTCTTATCCCAAGTCAAATAGCACACACAATATCTCATGTGACCAAGTTAGAGTTCCTGGTGAATAAATGAATGAACAAGAAAGCAGTTTTTAAAGGAGTGGCACATGTTGTGTATGTGCTGAAGGGGAAATTTAAATATTACTATAATTAGCCTAGTTTCATGAAAAAGTGTCTGACATGAAGCTGGTGTGCTTATATGCTGTATGATTCAGATTGTCAGTTGTCAATGTCAGTGTGTCCCGCCCCCTTATTGCTCCCAGTAATAAAATATCACCTCTGTCATTTCCCTTCTAGTTTGGTAGGACAGAAGTCATCGACAACACCCTCAACCCCGACTTTGTCCGCAAGTTCATCCTTGACTATTTCTTCGAGGAGAGACAGAATCTACGCTTTGACCTGTAAGTTAACAGCTGACTTATCCGTGCTAATGTGTGCGCGCGTGTGTTTGTTATTGTGTACTAGCGTGTGTTGCGCAGACACGGGTGCTGCTCTGTGTGAGGCGAAGTTGAGTTAGGACTGAAATATTCATGGCTTGCGCTGAGGGAGATGTACGTCTTCTCTCTTCTAAATAAAAGACAAGTTTTCGTGCCACTTTTTCACCAGCGTTTTCATTTTGAACTCATCCCATTTGTTCATTGCTTTGTGACAAAATAGGGCCAGATGGCCACGGTGAATCACACATTTTTTGATGTCTATGATTCGCTTGTTGTTGGTTATTTCATCTTGGGTTCTACTAAAAAGACAAGTTTGTCATAGAGATATTTTAAGAGCGTCAACATACCACATCTGCCTTTTTTTTTTTTTTAAGCCCCAGCCTTATTTTTCTAAATGTGAAGTTCTGTGTGGTGTGCATAAAAGCCCTTATGAGAGTAACAAATGACCTCCTTTTAACAGCAGATGCAGAAGATTGCTCGGTCCTAATCCTTTTAGACCTAAGTGCATCGTTTTACACAGTTGATCATACAATTTTAATTGACTGCCTTAAGCACTGGGCGGGTATCTCTGGGTCAGTGCAGAGTTTCTTGCCGCTCACATAGAAGTTGTTATGCTAAAGGAGCTGATTTTTCCATCTGCCACATCAGAAAACAACCGACACCTTCCCTCAAGACCCCCTCCTGTTCTTTCCCCCTCCCACCTTTCCTGCATGTAATTTTGCACTCTTTGCAGACATAATTTGTACGCTCATTAAAATTCAGAATATTTCCTGGTGTGTGAGTTTGTGTCACAACAGGCAACACACAAATTTGACGAATACATTAATATTTTTTTAGTCCAGAGTTTTGATCTAAAAACATCGGCTCACTTTATGGCAACACTTTGAGGCCATGCTGTAGTTTTGACTCGCTGACTTTAGAGATCACACTAAACCTTCTACAAATCTTTTATAAATACATACTCCTGGGCTGGCTGTAGCTCAGGAGGTAGAGCAGGTCACCTACCGGTACTGATCGGGAGGTTGGAGGTTTGAGCCCAAGCTCCTCCAGTCTGCATGCCAAGTATCCTTGGGCAAGATACTAACCCCAAGTTGCTCTCCGTATGAATGTGTGTGAGTGTAGTTAGAAAGCACTCAGTATAGAGGTAGTGCTTGTGATAATGGGTGTGACTGGGTGAATGTGGTGTGTTGTATAGAGCGCTTTGAGTAGTCCGTTTTGAGAGTAGAAAAGCGCTATATAAGAATCAGTCCATTTACCATTTACAATATGTAATAATAAATTACCAGTGGGAAAAAGCTGACCTCAGAGGAGTGAGTTGTGGTGGTGGTGGACTGATCTGCATTGGCACACTGCATTGGTGCGGGTGGACCACAATAAACCATTTAATAAGTTTAATCCAAAGGCTGTGCTTGTGCGCATGTGACTGACTATGAGTAGGCATTGCTAGTCTGTTGGTAGAAAAGAAGCTGATGAATAACTGTGATTGCGAAGCATGAATCACATGGCTAAAGCAGATCATCTCTTTAAAGATTAAAAATTGTGAAACTAAATATAAAAAACCCCAAACATTTAAATCATCGCATTTATCCCTGCTGAGGCTGTGTTTTCACTGAGAGCCTTGTGTCAGGTTTGTTTCTTTGTACCAGGCTGAGTTTCATCAAACTACTACGGCCACAGAAAGAAGCCGATACGATGTGGCTCTGGATCATTTTTCTTTAACGTTGTGCTGGCTGGGTATTGGCTCTAGTGGAGATCTGCACTTTCAGAGTGCCCCTCTTTCATCTGACTCCCTGTCAGCAAGATTAGAGAAAACCACCAAGCTAAATTTAACAAAACTTGACGGAGAGGTCGAGTGTAGGCAGAGGACAAAGCCATTAAATCAGGGTGTCGAATCATTTCATTTTGTCAACCGCACACAGCTCGATTGGCTCTCTAGTGGGCTGACCAGTAAAACCGCTGCAGAATGACCGATTGAAAACACCTCTGAAGTTTTGCCTTTGTTTTAGTGCAAAGAATTAAAAGTACATGTTGAAACATTTGCATTTAATGAAGTTTAAAAAAAGTACCCAGATGAACAGCCTAAGATGTTTCTAGAAAAAAGAGAGCTCAGTCCTTTTTTTCTCAGTCAGTCTTTTCACTTCTCCATTTCTATTGCTGTAAGTCAAAAACAGACATTTACACATCTCGGCTTAGCCACTTTACTTAAATGCGGTTTTATCTTTGTCAGTACGAGGCTGTAAAACTGATGGTTCGGACTCAGACTACCACTCTCCGAATACGAGGAGGGCCAGATTTGATCTGGTTCTGGTCCCTTTTTCTTTCACTTAATTGTGCTCTCTTTATATTTATGCATTTTTAAATGCACGTGGCTTTTTAAAAATGGTGTGGTACCACAGTATCTGGTAGAAAATACACAAAACAACACAAGGAAAATATAAAATATAGCTAGTACGTATGTCCCTCAAACAAATTTAATCAGTAGCTCAATGAACAAAAGAACAGTTTCCAAAATTTTCACAAGGCTGAGTTTTATTGAACACTTGTTTTACGTAAAGTTATTTCAGCTTAGTAAAATAGCTGGTGGACAATTGGCAGTTAGGCTTATTTGCATTATTGGCTATGAAGCCTGTGCAACAGTGTGAAAGTTGTCCTAGTTGGTTCATGAGGCATATTGACACTGACAGATTTTCTTATGAATTAGGAATCTGACAAAATCAAGCTGCTTATTATAGCTAATGGTATAACATGTACATGCTCTGTTATCCACACACATACTGTACATACATGCTGTATGCATCTCCAGCCGTGGTGTATGAAAATGAACAGAGAAATGGCATTAATAGACAAACTATCAAAGCAAGACTGCAGTGCATTTTTTTCCTATTGTGTTCAAGCCTCACACATCATCATTGTATTTTCCTCTGGTAGCTCATGAAATATGGAATGGCTCTTTTGTTTGTTCACTTGTTGGCCTGTCAGCATGGCCGCATGCTGCTCACAAGCTGTGGGAGGTTATAGTTAAGGTCAAGGAGGGATTCTGGGTGTGAGTTTGTGTGTAGATGCAAAGTGCTTGTGCAGGTAGTGTATTGTACTTTAAGTTGGTTAATGGTTTGTGTCAGACACTCTGGATTGTTTGAATACATTTAGTCATGTAGATATGCACTGTGTGTTCCACTTTGTTTGAGGTGTAAGTATTTATATGTGTGCGTTAGTGTTTTTTTTAAAGGGTACATGTTAAGAATATATGATGGGGCTGGGAGATGTATAGCTCTTTTATTCTTGTTAAAAATATTTACTGCTAAACAAAATTAAAGTAACACTTTGTAAAGACATCAGATCACAAAGGAAAGAAATATTATGCTGGATAGCTATACTGACATAGAGTGGGTAACAGTTTGGTAGAAATGAAAATGATCAGCCTACCGGCGGCTAAATTCAAAAACACCAAAAAATAAAAATGAAAAATGATGGACTAAAGCATAATGTCTCAGATATGTTCTATTGGATTTAAGTCAGGCAAGTGTGGGGGACAGTCAATGGTATCAGTTCCTTCATCCTCCAGGAACTGCCTGCATACTCTAGACCATAGGTGTCAAACTCTGGCTAATTACATTTGGCCCGCGAAGCCATACCAAATTTGCAAAACTTGTTTGAGTCCATAAGAAAAGATTCATTCTTATATCTGGAGGAATTTTTTTTTTTTTCAATAAATATTAATGTAAGCCCGCGACTTTGTTCCAGTTTTGAATTTTGGCCCACTGTGTATTTGAGTTTGACACCCCTGCTCTAGACACATGAGGCCAGGCCTTGTTGTGCACCAGGAGGAACCCAGGACCCACTGTACTAGCGTAGGATTTCATCCATGGCAGGCAGTCAGGGTGCCGCTGCCTTGCCTGTAGAGGTCTGTGCATCCCTCCGGAGATATGCCTCCCCTGACCATCACTGAACCACCACCAAACCAATCATGCTGAACGATGTTACAGGCAGCATAATGCTCTCCATGGCTTCTCCAGACCCTTTCACGGCTGTCACGTGTGTTCAGGGTTTTATATATATATATATATATAATGTATGTATGTATGTATGTATGTATGTATGTGTGTATATATATATATATATATATATATATATATACACACATACATACATACATACATACATACATACATACATACATTATATATGTATATTGTCAAAAAAGGGGGGGATGGTTGAGCTTTAACATCAAACCAGGATTATTTGAACATTTTATAACTTCATTTGTGTCTTTAATAATTTAGGAATGGTAAAGCTTAAGCTAATAGCGGTCCGAGAAGACGGACCTTTTAGAGAATCAGTGAAAAAGCATAAACTATCACTTTCATGTTTAATCATTACTCATTGAAATGAACTGAATAGCGTTTAGAAGATTTGTTAATTTTTTGTCTTTTGTTAAAAAGAGGGGTTTTAATAATTTTCAGACACACCTTGCAAATGTGCTTATAACGAGTTGGCACTTGGCCTTTTGAAGGTCAGAAGCTTCGTTCGGCGTGACTGTCCGGACTGATAAAGTGTAAGAAATGCCTTGAGTGCGGAGGGCTAAATGCAAACATGCTTACACACACATAAGATATGATTAGAATAAGTCCCTGGGACATTCTGAATGTTTAGACCAATTCTGAATCACTAGAAGGTCAGTAGGTAACAACATTAGATTATTAGGGTTAGGAAGAGAGGTGTTTTGGTTTTCTGTCTCTTACAGAGAAAGGAACAGACACCAGACGAGGTCACAGAGATGCGAGGATCCTCCGTAGCAGAGTCAGACACAGTGACTGCCGAGACATCAACTGGGTCCAAGGGTCATGGCGTTTGGGCTCCAGCTAGTCACCACAAAAGGATGGATCCCATAAACACAGCAATAACCATGAAGGGGTTGGCGGAAATCCGGGAACACCAGACCAACGAAGTTCGAGAGGCTTTTGGGCAAAAAGGGGACACCTTCCTGTTCCTTTTTCTGGAGAATACACAGATCGTTGTTTGAAATCGAGACAGAATAATCCCCTGGTCTGTGCTACGACTGAAGGGTTGTCTAACCCCTAAGGTTGAAGAATTAAGAGCAGAGGATCACCCAACTGGACGACACTGGTAGCTGCAGCAATAAAATAAAGGTTAAGAGCTCTTCGGACAGAGGTTCTAGTCTACGTCTGAATGGTATAAGGGAACACCAAATAAAGCTGTGGGAGAACAGGGGAGTGTCATCTGGACCTGCTATCCTTGTAGTAATAGTTTGTCTTGCACCTGACTTGCGCAAACACAGAGGTCATCTTACATATGGTTTGCCCGTCAGGGGGACAAAGGACCTCAGGAGTGAGAAAAGATGAACCCGGCCACACTGGGCTACAGGGTGTTTGTGAGGTCATTATTCTAATGACCTCATCAGGGGGAATTGTAAAATTATGATATTATTTTATGCCATGTTATACCCCTAATTAAAGATTGTGAATTATTATGTAGTTTTAGTTTGCATTATTCTCCTGAATTAGAAGAAGCTGATAACTATTGCATTAGTTAAACTGATTTGCATTACATTAAATTGCTGACTTGTTGTGAATGAATGATATTGTTTTATGATGCATTATATTGCTGAGTTATAAGAAATACTGTTCGCAGAAGGTTATTGTCTAATTTGTCTGAGTAGAAGAGAACAGAGTGTGCTGGAGTTTTCTGCCCCATTTCAGCAGGAGCAGATAAACAGGGAGCCAAGGTCGTAGCTTAGGCGCTGTGTGAGAGAGAGCATGTGAATGTTTAGGCTTTTTATGATAAGGTGAAGGCACCAGAGGTTATAAAAGTTTGAGCAATGCTCCACCATTTTGAGATTTTGAGGCTGTCTGCATCAGTGTCCATCTCCCACGTGTGTGATCATTAAATCATCGTTTGACTCAACCCGGCCGGACCAGTGTTGTTATTGTGGTTTTTTCTCTTGTCTCCATCCCCAATATTTTGAACCTTAACAATATATATATATATATGTGTATATATATATATGTATGTATATATATATATGTATATATATATATGTATGTATATATATATGTATATATATATATATATATATATGGGGTGCAACGATACTCGTATCGATATTGAACCGTTCGATACAGTGCTTTCGGTGCTTTCGGTTCGGTACGCATATGTATCGAACAATACAAAATTAGTAATTTATTTTATCAACTTTCCTTCTAACGATACCGTCTGTGTTGAGCGCTCAGTGAATCTGCGTTCGACTACTCCGCCTAGGCTGCACTGTCGAGTGCAGATCCACTGAGCGTTCGACACAGACAGCATCATCAGAAGGAAGAGCGCAGGGCAAGCTAGCGAGACAGAAGTTAAGCTCTCCTTGCAATATGGCAAATTGAACCTTTCCCACCCTCATTCAGATCTGGCGTTTGGAATTATTTTGGTTTTCATGTGACGTATGACCCTGAAGGTAAGCGAGTCATGGACTAAAGTAAAACAGTATGTTGGATGTGCCATGCAATGCTCAATTACATGGGTGGGAGCTAGTGTGTTAGCGCAGTTAGCTCGTTAACGTGTTGGCCGTCTAGCCCCTCTGTATAGGGTAGCTTGTTAACGGAGATTTGCCGTGTTGTGGCGTTAAGGTTATTTCAACGAGATTAACCTGAAAGCACTAGTGGGAACACAACGAATATGACTGCACATTTACACCGACATCATCCTAGTGCAAAGACAAAAACAACAAGCATGCATGCTACAAACTTTAGCCGAGTCATTTAGACAGCTGTTAGCACAGGATTCTCCTTATGGAGACCTGATATGTTTAATATGCTGCTGAGAATATAGCCCAGAAGAAGCGGATAGTATAGCTTTTATTTTGGAAAGAGACATTTCTCTGTAATAAACTCTCTTTTCCAAAGATGAGTGATTCCTCAATCAGATACAGGGCTCGCAATATCGCTAGCCCGACGTCCCGGGGCTATCTCTGCCCTGCCTGTCGGGCTATTGTAGGAAGGAAAAATATATGTCAATGCTTTTGCATTCTTTCAGAAATGTAGCTGGGTAATTATGTCATTGGGTGAGCCACTGTCAATATGTGACATATTGAAATCGTGTTTGAATTTGCGCTTGTTTTTTTGCTTTCACTTTGCAATCGCGCGAACTGTGTATAGAGAGCGACAGCACTGATCTGTGAGTGATGATAATTTGTGCACCAATTCCTCTGACATCGTCTTATTAATTGTTAGCTTACTATGCAAACATGACAAGTGAAATCTCCCGCAGCTTAAACATGTGAGAGGTTGATCGCGCAGAGAATCGCTGAGCTTATGTGAGTGCGGCAGGATATATATTTCACTACGATGACCTGGATGATTGAGAACCTTCACAGACAGATATATATTTTAGTTCTGCTGAGCCAAATAAGACAGGTCAGGGTGAAGAAGTGACAGCCAAAGAAAAGCTTACCACAAAACAGAGAAGTTATGACAAATCAGACTATAAGGCAAAAAGAAAGTGCAGCTTTATGGTTTCATGGACAAAAGAATTTCTGTGGCTGCAATATGACGAGCTAAAAAACAACACGCACAAGGGTTAGGGTTAAATTTAAAAACTGTACTTTTGTGTTAAAATATATATTTATAATTTTAACACACATATATATATATATGTGTATATATATATGTATATGTGTGTGTATATATATATGTATATGTGTGTGTATATATATATGTATATGTGTGTATATGTATATGTATATATATGTATATGTATATGTATGTATATGTATATGTGTATATATATGTATATATGTATATGTATATATATATATATGTATATATGTATATGTATATATATATGTATATATGTATATGTGTATATATATATATATGTATATGTGTATATGTATATATATATGTATATATGTATATGTGTATATGTATGTATATATGTATATGTGTATATATATATATATGTATATGTGTATATGTATATATATATATATATATATATATATATATATATATATATATATATATATATATATATATATATATATATATATATATCCCGCTCATGTATTGACCCATGTGCCTGTTCATCGGGACACAGAAAGGAATTGGCAAGAATACCAGAGGCGCAAAACACCAGCTACTGGTAGACAGAACAATCAGCCGAGACTGCAAGACCAGACTGACCCACCTGTGCACTGCCTGGATTGATTACAAGAAGGCCTATGACTCAATGCCCCACAGCTGGATACTGGAATGCCTAGAATTGTACAAGATCAATGGGACCCTAAGAGCCTTCATCAGGAACTCAATGGGGATGTGGCGTACAACACTAGAGGCCAACTCCAAGCCCATAGCACAAGTCACCATCAAGTGTGGGATCTACCAAGGAGATGCTCTGTCCCCACTGCTGTTCTGCATAGGCCTGAACCCCCTCAGTGAGATCATTAACAAGACTGGCTACGGATACCGACTACGGAACGGAGCAGTTGTCAGCCACCTCCTGTACATGGATGACATCAAGCTGTATGCCAAGAGTGAACGAGACATCGATTCACTGATCCACACTACCAGGCTATACAGCAATGACATTGGAATGTCGTTCGGACTGGAGAAGTGTAGTCGGATGGTAACAAAGAGAGGGAAGGTAGTCAGAACTGAGGGGATTGAACTACCAGAAGGCAACATTGCAGACATAGAGGACAGTTACAAGTACTTGGGGATCCCGCAGGCGAATGGGAACCATGAAGAGGCCGCTAGAAAAGCTGCAACCACCAAGTACCTGCAGAGGGTCAGGCAAGTCCTGAGGAGTCAGCTGAATGGTAAGAACAAGATCCGGGCCATCAACACGTACGCCCTGCCCGTGATCAGGTACCCTGCTGGGGTAATAGGCTGGCCAAAGGAGGAGATAGAAGCCACTGACATAAAGACAAGAAAGCTCCTTACCATGCATGGAGGGTTTCACCCCAAGTCCAGCACCCTGAGGCTGTACGCTAAGCAGAAGGAAGGGGGCCGAGGACTGGTGAGTGTCAGCACCACAGTCCAGGATGAGACAACGAACATCCAAGAATACATTGGGAAGATGGCCCCAACTGACCGAGTGCTCAGTGAATACCTCAGGCAGCAGAAACCCAAGAAAGAGGAGGGAGACGAGGAACCATCATGGAAGGACAGGCCTCTGCACGGTATGTACCACCGGCAGATAGAGGAGGTGGCTGATATCCAGAAATCCTACCAGTGGCTGGACAAAGCTGGACTGAAAGACAGCACAGAGGCACTAATCATGGCAGCACAAGAACAAGCTCTGAGGACAAGATCCATAGAGGCTGGGGTCTATCACACCAGGCAAGACCCCAGGTGTAGGCTGTGTAAAGATGCCCCAGAGACAATCCAGCACATAACAGCAGGGTGCAAGATGCTAGCAGGCAAGGCATACATGGAACGCCATAACCAAGTGGCCGGCATAGTGTACAGGAACATCTGTGCCGAGTATAACCTGGAAGTCCCGAGGTCAAAATGGGAGATGCCCCCAAGGGTGGTGGAGAATGACTGAGCTAAGATCCTGTGGGACTTCCAGATACAGACGGACAAAATGGTGGTGGCTAACCAACCGGACATAGTGGTGGTAGACAAACAGAAGAAGACGGCCGTAGTGATCGATGTAGCAGTTCCGAATGACAGCAATATCAGGAAGAAGGAACACGAGAAGCTGGAGAAATACCAAGGGCTCAGAGAAGAGCTCGAGAGGATGTGGAGGGTGAAGGTTACGGTGGTCCCCGTGGTAATCGGAGCACTAGGTGCGGTGACTCCCAAGCTAGGCGAGTGGCTCCAGCAGATCCCGGGAACAACATCGGAGATCTCTGTCCAGAAGAGCGCAGTCCTGGGAACAGCTAAGATACTGCGCAGGACCCTCAAGCTCCCAGGCCTCTGGTAGAGGACCCGAGCTTGAAGGATAAACCGCCCGCAGGGGCGCGCTGGGTGTTATATATATATATATATATATATATATATATATACTAGTGCACGTGTTGTTGTTAATTTCATTAACACCAAAGCAGCTGAAACTGATTTAAACATTTTTTTAAGCACTTCATATGCAGCCTGTCTTGACTAAAACAGATTGAGAAGTATTGGATTGAGATCTGGTGACTGTGGAGGCCATTTGAGTACAGTGAACTATGCAGAACAGTGTTTTGTTCAGAAAGATATTTTGAGACGATCTAAGCTTATTCTGGTAACAGCAACCATTAGAAAATGGGTATGCTGTGGTTATAAAGCGATGTGGTCAGCAACAGTACTGTGTTAGCCTGTGGGATTTAAATTATGCTCAGTTGGTACTAAGGGGGCACTTGGAAAATACCCCCCAACCATTGATACAAAACAGGATGCATCCACTCTTACATATCCTGTCACACGTTCTCCTCTGACCTCTGGCATCAAAAGGGCATTTTCACCAGAGAACTGCTGCTCATTGAATATTTTCTCTTTTTCAGTCTATTTCTCTATAAATCCTCAAGATGGTTGTGGAAAAAATCCCAGAGTAGATCAGCATATATCTGAAGTACTCACATTTGCCTATCTGGCACTAACAACTGTTTCGTGTTCAAAGTTAACATGAAAACACATGTCGACATGCCCAGATGCATTGAGTTATGATATGAAACTAAACAATATATTGCATTGTATTTGAGTTGTAAAATACTGACTGTTGATGATAACCTCTCAACCTCACTTCATACCTTTACTGTATGAATCAAATGACATAAAGAAATGATTCTCATTTGACACACCAGTCTGTTTTAAAAGAACTGCTTGTAATATTTCTCACAGAAAATACAGACCTAAATATTCTGTACTGCACCATCTCACAATAAAAATAAGGAGAGATGATGTTCATCTATATCATTCAGCCATAGAGAATGTGTTTTTGAATGTCTCTGTTTGTAAAAGTATAAATAACTCAAGCATTTCTGTGCATGTGCTTTAACGTTTGTGTGTATATCCCTGTGGACCAGAGGAATGTAGTGCAGACTTTGCCAGAATATCATACAAGATGTTAAAAGCTGACAAGTAGTGAAGAGTGGGTGATGGGGAGTGTGTGTGTGTGTGTGTGTGCGTGCGTGTGTGTGCGTGCGTGCGTGCGCGCGCCGTCTAGCCGACTCCCTGTGGGGCTTCTTGTGAGTGGGTGAGCATCAGGCCCTTGTTACTGTCTTCTGGGCTGATGGTCCTGTGATCACTCGCAGCTAGGACATGGCGACGCCCACACACTGCCTGCCCTCAAACCAAGACAAATGTCCAGATACACACACACACACACACACACACACACACACACACACACACACACACACACACACACACACTCATGCATACACTTTACTGCTCAAGCAGTCTTTTGCACTCATGTTGAGCTTTAACACGCATGTACACACACAGGTTCTTTCTCATTACGGGACCAGTAACTGCACTCGCCTCCTGCTTTGTCCTGAGGTCTGAAACTCATTTCATTGCTGCTCCTACACTCCTTCCTTACCTCCATCTTCTTTATAAAGCTTCAAATCCCTTCAATAGACCCATATAGCCAGCTAGCACTAAGCCCCCACAAACTGCCCTTATAGACGCTGGCCATGCCGAATGCTCCTCTACTTTATTTATTTATTTGATGGTTTGAGATGCTCCCCCTGGGTGGATGGTGGTCTAATCAAGTGTTGCAAATTGGATCAGACCTCAAAAAATGAAGTGAAATGCTCACCAAAAAAGGAATACAATAAAGATATAGCTATATAAAAATATTTAAGGTACTCAAGAATAAAAGAGTGGAACCAATTTCAAGGTCAGATTTGCTTAAATATATTAATGTTGAATATCTCCTGCAAAACAAAGACCTTTACAGAGCAGAAGAAGAAATTCACCATGAAGAATGCATGTCATGTTTCTTTTCCATTTTGGGGGAAGAAAAAAAACAATAAATATTGACTGAATTTGAACTGAAAAACAAAATAAATGATGGCACGGTGTGAAAGACACACAGCTTTATATATAAATGTAAAAGTTTGTGCATTAGAGGAAGCCTCTCTTTCACTGTGGTAATATTAATACTGCATTATTTCTGTAATCCAGAATGTTAACATTAAAATACGCTGAAAACAACAGGAAACATTGAGATTTAAAATATAGACAAGATGTGATTGGGACAAAGAAGCAGGCTGAAAACTAACATACAAACAATCCAAGATGAAAGAACAAAATATTCCCTGTGTATGTACACAAGGAATCGAACAAAAGAGTGTGAGAAGAATTGAATATAGTCTGTTTTATTCTGTGTTTAGTTGCAGAAGTTTTGAAGCCTATCCCAGCTACCATAGGGCAAGATGCAGTGTACACCCTGGTTAACATAGAGGGACAGACAAGCATTCACACTCACTCATCACATTAACATAGGAACACAGTAACAATTAACATAACAGAACCCACACGAACACGGACATGCAACTCCACACAGAAAAGCCCCGGCCAGATGGTGGAGTCCAACAAAGGTCCTTCATGCTGTGAGGCAATAGTGCTAATCGTGCCACAGTGCTGCACTGGGATGCAAACTTTTCTATCCAAAATTAATTATTTTTTGTAAATATAACATGCATGTCAATATTCTTAATCATAAAATACTTATAATGCATAATAATACGCATTTTAGAAGAAAAAACGGTGACTAGTGAAAATGCGCACATGCGTTGACACTAAAAACACTAGTAACAGTAGAAACAACAGCAAATAGAAAAATGTTGCAAAAGTACACAGAAAAACCGAGCTGATAAGCTAACAGTAGATAGACGTTTGCTAACTGTAACAAATATATAGTATTATACTTTTAAATGCAATCCTTTACAAGTTTTTTGCTCTTTTACTTCTGCAGTTGTTCCATCACGTTATTGTGTCCCATTTTTCCATTTACAGATATTTAAGTTTTTTTTTGACCTTTTAGAGCCACCATACTTTTCTCTAAGGCAACAGGGTCGGTGTCAAATAATGAGGTCAGTGTTGAATCTCTGAAAGCCAAAAGATCAGGTCTCAGGCTGCTTCTGAGAGTTTTTCTACTCTTGGTTTGGTATGATCTCAGTGAGCGGATATATCCTTAATGTCGTCATGGCAGACACATAACTCTGCAGCTCCACCCACCTGCTTTTTCAGAGCTTTTGTTTGTGAGGGGCAGCCAATCAGAAGAAAGCTTTCTGAAAGCAAAAGGGGAGAAAGATACAACTTAATAAAGTGGCCTTGGACTACATGAGCTGAAGGTCGGGATGGTTTTTCACTTCCTTTTATAGCAGTATTTTTGGTAAAACATCATCTCGATCATGTGAGTGTAGAGGCCGCTAATAAAATATTTGTGTGATATCTTGTGTCAGTCAGCCTGAAAGCTTTTCAGTGGTTTATGAAGCTGTTAGGAAACAACGCTGAAGTGTCAGTGAGCCGTTGTCTGTTGTTTGCCTGCCTCTTCGGCCCCATTTATTTGTGCGCTGTCATTAGTCATCGTTGCTCAGTTCAAACAGAGCTCTGAGCAGCAACCCCCCACTCCCAAAGACAGACAGCGCAGGACCGAGAGAAATCCTGTCTGGCCCAGTGCCGATGCAGAGTGACGTCATCTACATAAACATTCACGCACGAACGTCCAGTCATACACAGCAAATGTGCACTCACAAGACGCCATGGGACATCTACTCTAGCACTCTTGTGTGTGTTCGTGTGTATGTGCGGGTGAACATGTGCCGCCAAATCATCATACATACATCTTTTTTTCCCCCGCTCTCCCTCTCGTGCTCCCTCTCTTTTTTTATCTCTTGCTCTCTTTGGGTCTCTTATAATTAAATAAAATTAAATGAGTCATTTATGAACCTTTGGGAGTGACAGAGGCAAGGGGCGAATAGAACATGAAGCGCACCTGTGCATTTTGCTGGCAGCGTGTTGCGTAACAGTAGCGTGTCTTCCTTGCGCTTATGGAAATATATTAGTAATGGCACTGTACTCGAGCTCTCTTCCACATCCTGTAGTGACACACGGCATCTCCCCGTTTTGTCAGCAGGCGCCTTATCGTACATGGCATGCTGTCTGTAGAAAGAAACGCTCAGGCTCTTCCATTTACACACTCGGCTGCACACTGCTGCACATACACCGCACTCGCATATTGACACACACCTGACACACCGAAGGAGGTTTCGTGGTGCAGGAAATAAATAAAGGTGGATAAATTGCTCTGTGGGGAGCCAAGTAGATTAGATGGCATGCACAACATAGCTGCTGCGTTTGGTTTTGGACCAATGTTAGGATGGGCAAATACAGGAATTGCTCATTTCTGAATCCTTGAACTATCCACCATTTCAATGGTGGATAGTTACAAGTACTTGGGGGTTGTTCTTGATAAGACCCTGTCCTTTGAGTCACATCTTGCTGCTACAGTGAAAAAGGCCCAACAAAGACTGTACTTTTTAAGGAGGTTGAGAGGTTTTAATGTTTCATCTGAAATGATGACTCTCTTTTATAAAAGTTTTATTGAATCTGTTTTAACTTTCTGTATCATTGCTTGGTACGGTAGTATGTCCATGGATAATAAGACCAGACTTAACAATCTGGTTAAAGTGGCGGGCAAGATTTCAGGGAGGTCTCAGGTCCAGCTTGTGGACTTTTATAACAGGCAGGTGCTGAGGAAGGCAACCTCTGTCCTGTTGTGTTCAGATCATCCTCTCTTTAACGATTTTCAACTGCTTCCATCAGGTCGTCGTTATAAAATGACTGCAGTGAAGACAAAGCGACACAAATTGTCGTTTGTACCTAGTGCTATTATCTTAATTAACAACACTAAATTGTAAGTGTTGTTGCCATTGCACATTGCACTTTTTTCGATGGAATATCTAGGTTGTTTTATCAGGCTTATATTATATTATAGTATTTTTTTTTTAATGAGTGTACGTGATGTGTTGGTTGTATGTTTGTTGTTTGTTTTGACATACTGCGAATCAATTTCCCATCAGGGACAATAAAGTTACCATTGATCATTGACCATTGATTGACCTTTACGAGCGTTTGTTGGGAAGCGGCAATCACAGATGGAAGTCATAAATCTGCAAGATCTGCCACATTTATTTTTTCATTTGACAACTGTAAGCTCGGTGGGCACCAGAAAATTAACACTGCATGCCTCAAGAGAAAGCCTGTTAGTTTTTAGTAAAACCTTCAACAGCATCAGAAGGAGCCAAGTGAAGCTTGTTAAGCTGCCTAAAGTGATTACATTTGAGTCGGTGTCTTTTGGGTCTGAATAAAAAGTGAAAACTGAGGGAGTTAGAACGAAGCTTCAGGGCTCTGTTTCAGGTTAATGGCTCAAGGCCACATTTCCTACCCACTAGTGTAACACAACCAAATATCCAGCTAAAAAACAAAACAAAACAAAACAAAAAATTATTGGTCCAATTTTTCCATTGAGTCAAAAAGTTTGTTATCAGATTGCCCCTGGTGGGATACTGATTTATCCAGACAACTCATTATAGATTAAGGGAAGAATGAATATTTAGTGATTGTACATCACCTTATATCATTTTCAGTTTGGACAGACTGTAAAAATGAATTGTTGCTTATAGTGCTACAGGCAGTGTCACAATCGCTCTGTTAATGTTTTTGTCATCTGGTGTTAGCATCCTCTCAGGTATTACCAAAGTCCAGGGGACTTGTGCATCCAATGCATTCTCTTACCATACATGAGATCTTGTTTGGTGTTGGTGCACTGACAGACTAGCTACAACAATACTGGGTGCCAAGAGCACTCCATCCATCCATCATATACTGCTGAAGTATGGTGGTGGTAGCAGCAGGCTAAGTAGAGTGTCCCCCGACCTGCAAGTAGGTTGCAGGTCTACCCCGTGGGGTTTCCTGTCACTTGCGTGAAGGGCTGTCAAACAAAATGATGCTCAGATACTAAATCAATACTGAAAATTACTATAAAAACTACTATATTACTGCTCTTCTAATTGGTACACAATTTCAAATAGCACAGTTGCAAACAGGCAGGTAAAAAAAAACCTCAACACTAGTAGTAATATGTACCGTAGTTAAAAACTTTGAGAGGAATATTGAGAGGTCATTAAATCTCATTAAATTTTAACCTGGTTCAAGTTGTTTAATTTTGACCTAATTTTTAATTTCATTTTTACTTGTTATTTAGATTTAGACACTAAATAAATTGTGTGGTTGGGTTTAGGCTCTTAGATGCACTTGCTTATAGGTTAAGACTATAGTTTGGGTTGAAATACATCTGTATGAAAAATGACAAACCTAGAGTGACACGCTCATCATGTTAATACATGTACAATAACCTGATGCAGCAACAAAAACTGCAGGACTGGTGCCTCTCTGGCTGGTTCCAGACCTACCCAGACTCTACTCGAGAGTACATGTCTCGAGTAAAATCTCATTGGAGTTTCTTATTGCTTCAGTCAGTGGATTTGCGATTTAGCTGAAATAGAACAGCTAAACCTTGAGGCAATGCGGGGCCTTGTTGTGCTTTAAAGTTAACAATATTCCCAGATGCAAAAATCCTCCAAAAGCATTTAAGCACCTAATCACTATATTACTCATTATGAGTGTAAGAATGGACCACTGAGATCCATTAATCTGTGACGGGTGTGTTTGTGTATGTCTGACTGTGTGCAGGTGCATGTATGTGCATATGCATATATAATATAAATACTATAGATGATAGTTATATGAAGTTTTATAAATGTGGTGTTTATTGAATACAATACGTAGCATGCTGACTCTGGTTGATTCCCTGAATATTTCTCTGTGTTATTTCTTTCTTTTTGAAATATATTTTATGCAGTTTTTAAAATAATCTAATTGGCATTGTAGATACATACTGACTACAAACCAAAAGCTATTAAACCGTCATAATTGAAAGCTGGAAAATTTGGGTGGTAAAATTGCTGAAGCCTTCACCTGACCTAAAAGTACTGAGCCTGGTAATTATGTACCCACATGCATGAAATCGTTTTAGTGAAGCTTTTGGTCCCGCCATCACAAAACCTGTGTTAAGCATGAATAGCTTCTTTACAGTGATTAGTGAGAACTGCTGTACCTTGCATTAATGCCTCTAGATAATGAAGGCAAAAAAAATGACACTACGGTCCCCTTTCAGTCACATATCTGTCAGTCAGTTTGTGCTGCCACTGTCCATGTTCGGATATTTAATCTTTTTTCTTTTTCTCTGCAGGTATGATTTAGACTGCAAGAGTGACAACCTCTCCAGACATGTGAGTGTCTCTTTCACCTCAGCTGTTCAACAATCAGCCATGCATTCATTTAAATTTTATACAGCCACAGTTAACCTTCCAGAACAATAGCAGCCTGATTTGAATCTGAATGTTGGGGGTAAAAGTAGTGATCATAAACACACATGCAAAGCAACCAAAGAGCTTTTCAGGGTGACAAGGTGGACTATTCTTTACTGACCAAGTCAAGTAAATGATCTCAGTCTGACTGAACTTTGTTCCATTTACTGAAGGCCAGAATAAAGGCTGAGAGCCACACAACAACCAAGGGCTGAGGTTTAAAGTGTTTCCTTATGTCTGTAGGTCACCAAGACCTCACACCTCATAGATGCTGTTCATGTTTAAAAAACAAAGAAAAACAAAAAATATCAGCTGATTAGAGATAAATCAGGGCACTGAATTATGGGTGCATCTGCTACTTTGCATATACTCTTTCTTTTAATTCAAATTCAAATCAAATTCAAATTTTATTTGTCACGTACACAGTCATACACAGTACGATATGCAGTGAAATGCTTAGACAACTGCTCGTGACCTAAAGAAAAAAAAAAGGAAAAGGCTATGAATAAGATAGGAAATAAATATGAAAAATTAAAAGGGGTAAATTTAACTAGGAAGGAATAAAATATAAAAAAAATTAAGGTTAAAAATGAAATAAATGTACAACACAAATTAGAATGAAGGGTAAATTTAACTGTGAAAGAATAAGATAAAATATATAAATTAAAGTTGAAAATAAAATAACTGTACAACAAAATACACAATACACAGTATAGAACTATATAAGAATGTATGAAGAAATATAAATAAATAAATATATATATACACACAATAACAGCAGCTGTACAAGTATTAACTGGAAATGAAGAATATAGTGACCAGTGTTGTGCAATCCACATTAAAATAATACTTTTTTGATACTTTGGGTTTTCTAGCACAAGTTAAATGCAAAGCGATCGAAAAGTTCCTGAAAGTTAAATACGAATTTATATTTTACCAGTCTTGCCGTTAAAGTCATCTTGTGCATTTTCCAGACCACGTTCAGTTCGGCTGATAATTTGAAATAGCTTTTTGGAAGCTGTGTTTTGACACATCTGGGAATTGACCGCAGTGCTTAATAAAAACAGACGGTCCCTGAAGGCAGCACATCAGTCAGGTGTTTGATTGTGAGCACACATTTGTTTTCACAAATGTAAAGAGAATCAGAGCAGAGGTAAAATGAATGATCCATGCAATGAGATCTATTGCACGGAAACAAAATATAAATGCCAGACATGCTAACATGTGAGGCGATCGTGGCTCAAGAGTTGGCCGTTCGTCTTGTAATCGGAAGGTTGCCGGTTCGAACCCCGGCTCTGATAGTCTCGATCGTTGTGTCCTTGGGCAAGACACTTCACCCATTGCCTACCCATTGTGGGTGGTGGTCAGAGGGCCCGGTGGCGCCAGTGTCCGGCAGCCTCGCCTCTGTCAGGGCGCCCCAGGGCAGCTCTGGCTACAATGTAGCTTGCCATCACCAGTGGGTGGATGACTGAATGTAGTGTAAAGCGCTTTGGGGTCCATAGGGACTAAGTAAATATGAGTTAAATACCGGCCATTTAACAAAGAGGAGCCTGAAGGGGAGATTGGACAAATTGAAATGAGGTATTGCTTTTTTATTATTTTATGGACTGATTTCCAGAACATTTTGGCCACAACTCATATGAGTTAGTGTGGCCTTAACTTCAAATAAATACATGTTGTTTGTCTTTCTTGTGATAGTACTTATGGAACTTACACTTTCTTTGAGGACTAGTTTAAATGGATAGTTATCAATCAATTTGCGCTGACCCCTAAACTTAGGCAGCAATGCTACAGAGGCTATATATCTTAAAGTTCTCATTCATGTAGGTTCCATTGTTTTGTTTCTAATTTAATATGTTGAACATGTCATCTTTATCAAAAGGTGGTTTATTAATATAACAAAGAGATTAAATTTGGAGAAAAACACTGTCCTGGGCATTAGACAGCAACTCCAGGAAATAGAAAAAGCTCAACAAAATGATCAAATAAAACGCATAAATATCAGACACAGCTTCTGATCAGCTTTGTTATTTCTGGTTTTGTTTTGTCATGCTGCTGCTGATTAAGGATTCTGCTTTTCTGAAATTTGATATATCCCTGGCTTAAAGCTACAACATTCCCTTTCAGTTCAAACAGAGGTTTGAGCAGCACTAGTTCAGTATAAAACTCTCTCTTCACCTCAACACCCAGCCCCATTTCCTATTACCCAGCTTCGACCTCACTGCCAACTGCTGGCGGAGCTCTTTTCCTCAGCCCCAACCTCAGCGTGCCCCGAGGCTTCCTCTGTGAGCAGTGAGCAATGTGAGTGCTGCAATTCACTCTAAGCATGAAGGCTGAGGACGCTTGGATGCGTCCTGTCGTCATTGTGGATGTGTGGGATAGGAGATCTGGCACACAGTGATGGCTCCATTGTCCAGTTCATTCCTAGTCGTGTGGCTAAAAATGAAGAAAAAATGCAAACGCACACAAGTACAGTATCTTTTTTGGCAGCTTCAGTGGCACCCTTAGAGGATGCCTCCCTTCTCCAATCAAAACAGATGTTTTCCCCCGTGCCATATGGTTCACATACCTTTAGTACTTAAAGCTGCAGGAAAAACAGTTCAGAAAGGGGACATACAGTAAAGTTGGATGTAAGGCTAGGGTATGACGTTCTTCCTAAGCGCTGCTTGTCACCACGCACAGTTATTCAACTCATGTTTTTTTGTGGAAAAATACACCAGTGCTTCTCACAAACAGCGGTCTCATTACAAAGTCTTTATTCAGCACTCGATGATAAGCAAATGAATCCAGGCGGAGAAATTGCTTTTTTGTTTGCAGGCAGTAATTAAATTAACTGGCTGGTGTTCCCTCATGACTGCTTGAGAGACGGCTGGATTTTACTGGAGCTTTTATTCCCTTTATTAAATGTCTTGTGGTTAGAAAAGCACATCACATCTTGTTATTTGTTTAACAGCTTTTAAAAGAATAGTGGCATTTCCTTTATTAGACTGTTCACAAGTGTGATGCAAGAAATACCTATTGAATGCAACAGGCTTAAAGCCCAAGGGTCCTTCAAACAAAGTTCTGTTCTACCTTTGGTGTTGTTTGGTGCTGATGACACACCTCTTATAGTTTTCTGAAGACTTAGGATTTTAATATTTTATGTGTATTTTTGTTTTGTTCAACATTTTCATATTATTCAAGCTAAATTTTTAGTCCATATTAAAACAATTTCTTGTAATGTGTGAGATTGTGCATATGATATGTACATATTGTATATACAATTCTGCCAAAATTCTAATTGGATCAGTAATATCCATCCACTCTCTTTAGATGGATGGATGAAGTCTATTCTAGCAGAATCTGTGTTCACTCTGGATAGCCTGCCAGTCCATCACAGACCAGACAGAGATAGAAAGTAATCATAATCACACCTACGGCTCAAATCATCATTTAACCTAACAAACATCTCTTAGGGATGTGGGAGGACTATTGCGTACTTGGAGGAAACCCACGCAGGCACAGGAAGTTGTATTTATATAGCACCAATTTACAACAACAGTTGTTTTGAGAAAGGTACTGAGAGAGGAATCTTTAATGATCAGATTTTTTATGAACAAGTACTTGGTAATGTTGAGAAGGAAGAACTCCTGTTCAACAGGAAGACACCTCCAGCAGCCCCAGGATACAAGGAGGACAGGCATCTACTACAAACAATTGGAACTGAGGGGGAAGTCAAAAGAAGAGTACAGTGACCAAGGACAAAACAACTATGGAAGAAAAAGACTAAATTAATGACATGAAGTAGCGACATATACATGGGAAGATGACAAGTAATGCTCATGGGAAGTCCCCCCAACAGCCTGAGCCTATAGCTGTGTAACTTGGGAATGATTCATTCCTGACTGCAGGCAACAACAACAAAAACGTTTTTGAGGAATAATTTTATTATTGAACAACAACCATGTTCTCAATGAACCCAAAAAACTCATTAATATCAAAGCTGAATGTTTTTGGAAGTAGTTTTTAGTTTGTTTTTAGTTTGAGCTATTTTAGGGGGATATCTGTGTGTGCAGGTGACTATTACTGTGCATAATTATTAGGCAACTTAACAAAAAACAAATATATACCCATTTCAATTATTTATTTTTACCAGTGAAACCAATATAACATCTCCACATTCACAAATATACATTTCTGACATTCAAAAACAAAACAAAAACAAATCAGCGACCAATATAGCCACCTTTCTTTGCAAGGACACTCAAAAGCCTGCCATCCATGGATTCTGTCAGTGTTTTGATCTGTTCACCATCAACATTGCGTGCAGCAGCAACCACAGCCTCCCAGACACTGTTCAGAGAGGTGTACTGTTTTCCCTCCTTGTAAATCTCACATTTGATGATGGACCACAGGCTCTCAATGGGGTTCAGATCAGGTGAACAAGGTGGCCATGTCATTAGTTTTTCTTCTTTTATACCCTTTCTTGCCAGCCACGCTGTGGAGTACTTGGACGCGTGTGATGGAGCATTGTCCTGCATGAAAATCATGTTTTTCTTGAAGGATGCAGACTTCTTCCTGTACCACTGCTTGAAGAAGGTGTCTTCCAGAAACTGGCAGTAGGACTGGGAGTTGAGCTTGACTCCATCCTCAACCCGAAAAGGCCCCACAAGCTCATCTTTGATGATACCAGCCCAAACCAGTACTCCACCTCCACCTTGCTGGCGTCTGAGTCGGACTGGAGCTCTCTGCCCTTTACCAATCCAGCCACGGGCCCATCCATCTGGCCCATCAAGACTCACTCTCATTTCATCAGTCCATAAAACCTTAGAAAAACCAGTCTTGAGATATTTCTTGGCCCAGTCTTGACGTTTCAGCTTGTGTGTCTTGTTCAGTGGTGGTCGTCTTTCAGCCTTTCTTACCTTGGCCATGTCTCCGAGTATTGCACACCTTGTGCTTTTGGGCACTCCAGTGATGTTGCAGCTCTGAAATATGGCCAAACTGGTGGCAAGTGGCATCTTGGCAGCTGCACGCTTGACTTTTCTCAGTTCATGGGCAGTTATTTTGCGCCTTGGTTTTTCCACACGCTTCTTGCGAGCCTGTTGACTATTTTGAATGAAACGCTTGATTGTTGGATGATCACGCTTCAGAAGCTTTGCAATTTTGAGACTGCTGCATCCCTCTGCAAGATATCTCACTATTTTTGACTTTTCTGAGCCTGTCAAGTCCTTCTTTTGACCCATTTTGCCAAAGGAAAGGACGTTGCCTAATAATTATGCACACCTGATATAGGGTGTTGATGTCATTAGACCACACCCCTTCTCATTACAGAGATGCACATCACCTAATATGCTTAATTGGTAGTAGGCTTTTGATACAGCTTGGAGTAAGACAACATGCATGAAGAGGATGATGTGGACAGAATACTCATTTGCCTAATAATTCTGCACTCCCTGTATACAGAAACATCTGTGCCGAGTATGGCCTGGAAGTCCAGAGTTCAAAATGGGAGATCCCCCCCGTAGGGTGGTCAAGAGTGACCAAACTAAGACCTTGTGGGACTTCCAGATACAGACATGCAAAATGGTGGTGGCTAACCAACCGGACATAGTGGTGATGGACAAGCAGAGGAAGACCGCCGTAGTGATAGATGTAGTGAGACCGAATGACAGCAACATCAGTAAGAAGGAACGTCAC
Source organism: Mchenga conophoros (assembly GCF_057382185.1). Classification (NCBI taxonomy): domain Eukaryota; kingdom Metazoa; phylum Chordata; class Actinopteri; order Cichliformes; family Cichlidae; genus Mchenga; species Mchenga conophoros. The sequence goes on along the minus strand of NC_140532.1, from coordinate 23,475,218 downwards.
TACAAACTGCTCCCCGGGCGCTGGATTGGTAGCTGCCCACTGTTTCACTGGGCCTTGGTATAATCCCACACGTGGGACTATAAGGGGTTTGGAAGTACAGTAAAAAAAATATATATATATAATTTTTTTTTATTAGAGAAACCCCTCAAACCTTTTCTCTCTGTACAGTGAATCTATAGCACCACAACTCCTAGCCTTAGACTTTCAATGGTGCAGCAGGCTAAGATAAGATAGAACTTTATTAATCCCTCGGGTGGGTTCCTCTGGGAAATTCGATTTCCAAAAAAGCACAGCACCGACAGAAGTTACAGAGTTATACACACACACATATATATAAATACAGAGACAATATAAATAAAATATACGAAGGGGATAAATAGAATAAATAGGAATAAAAATAAAAATACAAGTGAATTGCACATTTCAAGTATTGAGTCTATTGCACCGTTGACTATTTACAAAAGTATTGCACAAGGTATTGTACAGTGAGGTGAAGAGGCACTACAGCTTAGTTGTTCCCCCCTCCTTTGTCCTCCTGTTTCCCCTCCCTCTCCCCTCCAGAGAGGAGTTAAACAGTCTGATGGCGTGTGGGACAAAGGAGTTTTTAAGTCTGTTAGTTCTTGTCTTGGGGAGAAGCAACCTGTCACTGAACAGACTCTTCTGATTGTTTATGGCCGTGTGCAGAGGATGCCTGGCATTGTCCATAATGTCCATCAGTTTCTTTAATGTCCTTTTCTCTGCCACTGTCACCAGAGTGTCCAGCTTCATGCCGACCACAGAGCCAGCCTTCCTGATCAGTTTCTCCAGCCTGCATGAGTCCTTCTTTGCTGTGCTGCTCCCCCAGCACACCACAGCATAGAAAAGTACTCCAGCAACCACCGACTGGTAAAACATCCTCAGGAGCTTCCTGCAGATGTTAAAAGACCTCAGCCTCCTGAGGAAGTACAGTCGGCTTTGGGCTTTTTTATACAGGTGCTCTGTGTTGCATGACCAGTCCAGTTTATTGTCCACCCACAGCCCGAGGTACTTGTACTTGTTGACCACCTCCACCTCCTCCCCCTCTATCTGAACCGGCAGTGGACCTGCTCTAGACCTCCCGAAGTCCACAACCAGGCTAGGGCTCCTCGCTAGTAGCACACATGTTAAGGAAAGGCCAGAGTGTTTTTGTCATCCCTTTTTGTTTTGAGACCTCGGCTGGGGGAGAAATATACTGATATATATCAGTATAATATATCTTTGGAGCAGCTTTCTGCCCACTGGACTCAACACGACTCATCTGTCAAGCACTTTTATACGCGTGCATTCTCAGTCTCGTAGGGGAGGACTTAGTATCAGTGCATGAGCAGTCCACTTTTTATGCAAGAATTCTCTGTTTTGCTGGCCAAGGGCTCCTCATCTCTACACTGACTCCTCTCATGTGGTCACCCTGCAGTGATCAACAAGGACACTAGTCTCTTTGCACGGTGGGCTTAGATGTCAGTGTGCAAAATAAATGTGGATGGAGAAGGGAATGTGACATTTAATTTGAGTGATGTGTTTCTTTTTACCCTTCACTTTAAATCTGCTGGAGAAACAGCTTCAAATGAGATATTTCCAATGCAGGTGCAAATGCAACTTTGTTTACTTTGTTACTTAATTATTTTGTTTTACCTATAGCTTTTTGTTTTCTGTTTTCCACGTGGCGCTGCTGTGTGGTATCTCTGTATGATGGCTGTTTGTTCAGTCATGCTGAAGCCACAGCCAGTCACATAATCGGCTCAGCCTTGTTTGTTGCAGCTGAAAAAGATATTGCAATGATAAGTGGCAGGGTAAAATGGTACAAAATCCTATAATAAAGACTGAAATCACTGGATTTTGCAAGCTAAAAAATATAAGAGAATATGTTGTATTTTAGCCTATAAAATCACAAATTAATAATTAAATGTCTTGAATTAATATTAAACCGTCTTTAAGGACAGATTTAGGAAAAGGAACAAATGCAAAAGATGTATAAAGAAAATTGTAATGAATGTTCCTCTTTAACTCATAAACCTTCTTTTCCCTTGTTTAATGCAGGACTTCCTGGGCCAGGCCTTCTGCACACTGGGTGAAATTGTCGGCTCCCTGGGAAGCCGCTTAGAAAAACCTTTGACGTAAGTGGCACACACCACACAATGCACGCACAATGACCAACAGTCAGCACACTCTTGGAATATGATTTTTGCCATTTTAAAGTGATGGGCAAAAATATTTGTATTACATTACTCTAATCTGGGAGTCAATAGGTAGCTCAAATAAGCTGTTAAAATTTTAGATCATGTAGGCGTGAACTGAAAAGCAGCATGTGATTTTAAGATTGCCATTGTTTGTCTTCGAAGTGAAGCAGCGGCATGAAAATGAGTAATGATGTTGATGAAAGCCTACGCTGCCTCCAACAGCCAAATGAGATGAACACTTTAACAGCAGTAGAGCTAATGACAGACTGCAAACATGCTGAGATGGTAAAAATCAAATATTGAAAAAGGACAGTTCACCCAAAGTGAATGTGTCAGTGATGAGCTCACACCTCCTTTTTGTAGAAGCCTTAACTGAACTTAAGACTTAAAGAATCTCATCAGAGATATTTTAAAATGAATGAATCTGTGATTTCATCTTCTCGGTTGCTAATTATAGCAGGAAAAAAAGCAGTGATTAGACCTGTAGCAGTTCATGTCAGATTTACGCTCGATGGGGTGTTTATGTTAGCTTGGAAGCATCCTCTAGTGCACAGGAAGTCTGTCCCCTGCTAGCATTTTTGACAGTTTCTCTCCAGTATTAGCTAGTACTGACAAAAATAAACATAAACAGTGGAGTAGTACATTCAGAGGAAGAACCGAGCTGTTAGCCTAACTGCCAACATGCCTTCCATACTGAACAGAATTACAATTATCATCACACAAGGTTTGACATTACACAATCACAATTCAATCATTAATTTCAAAAAGTACTAACAAGTCTGGTTTGAAAACATTGTATTTTGAAGTAATGACTAATTGTCAAGGTTCCCAGCTTTTTAATCGTACTAGTTGTAGTAGGATTCATTATTCACCAGTAGATCAGCAGATTCAGGTTTATTTATCTCATAGGCATAAATTTGTTCACAACTGATCAAACCTGTGAATTGGTTCAAATTACAGGTGAAAACAACTTTGGAAGATACAGAACTATGCAAAGGTTTTAGCTACTTGAGGTATTTATATTATTATTAATCACATAATATAAAGTGTCCAAAGTATTAAAAATGGTTCTCTTTGCTGACGATACAAACATTTTTTGCTCTGGTGATGATCTGCAGAATTTATTGGAGGATATGACTAAGTGTTGGCTTGATAAAAATAAATTATCATTAATTTTGAATAAATCTAAACTTATGTTATTTGGAAATAGTAGTTTAAATACAAATGCAAAGATTCAAATAAATGGTGTTGATATTGAAATAGTCAGTGAAAATAAATTTCTGGGGGTAATAATAGATGAAAAACTTAACTGGAGAGCTCACGTAAGATATATTCATTCCAAAGTATCACGAAGCATTGCAGTACTAAACAAGGCAAAACAGGTATTCGACAGAACATCACTTCATATTCTATACTGTTCACTGGTTTCACCATACTTACGCTATTGTGCAGAGGTCTGGGGCAATAACTATAAAACCACATTACATTCACTTTTTACTCTTCAAAAAAAAGCAATTCGAATCATCCCCAATGCAGGTTATAGGGAACATACAAACTCACTATTTTTGCAGTCTGAAATATTGAAAATTGACGATATAGTGAAATTCCAAACAGCACAAATTCTATTCAAAGCAAAAAATAAAGAACTGCCAGGTAATATTCAGAGTATGTTTTTGTTGAAAGAAGGAAGTTATAATTTAAGGGGTTTTTGTAACTTCAAAACAATGAAGGTACGTACTACAAGAAAAGGCTTTTGTGTTTCTGTTCATGGAGTGAAACTATGGAACAAACTGAATATGGAATTAAAGCAATGTCCAAACATAAAACTGTTCAAAAAGAGTTATAAAAATATGATCTTCTCGGACGATAAAGACAAGGAAAATATTGAAATTAAGTGAATGTCTCTATTTAAAAACAAACAAACAAAAAACTCATGATGTGATATTATAGTATAAAGTATATCAGAAATCTGTTCGCTATTTTTATTACAAATTATATCAGTAAGGAAGCTGACTAAATATTAACTGATAATTTATGGCAAAGGGGTGGGATTAAATAAGTGTGTACTTCTTCCCACTCCCTTTCAATATGTAAATTAATCAGAACGGGTTTTTTTGTATGTAATTTGCATAGTATTTTTTTCTCTCTTATTTTCTTTTCTAAATGTACTTGTATATTGTTCACTGTTTAGTGACAAGAAGAGCAAGTCCAGCAATTTCTTGGTTCAAATACAAATAATTTATCAGTATGTAGGGCAAAGGTTAGGAGAGAGGTACAACGGTGAGTATCCATAGCCATTTGTAAAACACGGTGGAGGCTCTGTCATGGTTTGAGGCTGCAATTTATCCAGCTCTGTTGAGGAGCTCATCTACTATCACACTCTGCCAATCCAGTAAAAACCATACCTGGGTAGAAAAGTGCATAATGGAACACTATCATTCATATTGGGCCTCCCCGGATCTTGGACATCAACGTAGGATCGTCTTAACAGAATAAATGGAACAGAAGGCAGCTAACATCCAGAAAGAAGTTTAATTTTTTTTTTCACGAAGAACAAAATACAATAATCAAATTGACTTCAGTGATGCACAGAATGCGTTTTAGTCTGCGACAATTTCAACTCCACGGGCACACTTTAAAAAACCATGGCAGTGGATTGTCAGACCTTTAGATGGAGTTGATCGGCTATCCAGATTTGTATCCAGATGTAAGTCTTAACTTAAATGGGGAAGTCAAAAGTACAGACATTTGCTAATATATTCTCATGAGTTTTGAATGCTTCATGGGTATTTAGAAAATCTAAAACAGTTCAAGGTTCTTTAAAAATATTTCATTAATAATACTTTAAATATAAACAAGGCGACTGCACGAATACAGCCCAATTTAAAATTACACAGAAGTGAGAGTTTTGTTTACTGCACGAAGGCTCCTCATAAATCATGGACCAAAGTTTCCTTGGAAAGCTTTCTTGTAAATTCTCCAAGAGGTCTTCAGACTTCTTTTTGGTTGTTAGCTGCATCCTGATATTATTGCAGCTTCAACCCACAGAGCAGAACTAAAGAACCTGTTCGTCTTGTTTTCATTTTCCACCAAAGACAGTGAGCCATCAGCTGTCCAACCATGGTCTGATCCCCACGTCCTCCAGTGGGTGTCCTTTTTGTGTGTGCATATGTGTGTGTTAGAGTGAGCGAAAGGGAGAAATTGAGTGAGCTGAAAGTAAGTGGCCATACTGGCATCTACATCCATTAGTGTGTGTCTCTCTCTGTCAGTGAGTGTGTGTCTGTGTGTGTCAGAATCAACGAGCGGTTGGAACTGAATGGGTTTCCTAAAGAATGATACACAAGAAATATGATGTAAGAATGTGTTGCTGTCACTAAGTTATGTAATCATCTCTGCCCGTAGTCATTCACTGTCTTTTAGATTTGTGATTGTGTGTGTTTATTTGTGTCTTTGTGCTTTCTTTCTAGCACCTACATGTTTTATTTGTAACTTTTTTAGGATTTGTGAAGATATTTTTAGATATTCGTCATTATTCTGCAATTGATATTTGCAAGTCTGGGCAGCTGTGTGTGTGTGTGTATGTGTGGGTGTGTTACTTTGTTTGTGCTCCTTCCCAAGTTGAAAGCATTTCACTCCTGGGGCCTGTTCTTCGTACGTCGCTTACTACATCCAAGATCAAATGACACATCCAAGACCAAACCATCGCGCTAACCATGAGCTCGCTAATCCGGTTCCCCGAACACACCTGCTGTTGACGATTAGTACAGCTGGACGCAGGAATGTGACATCACTCGATAGTAGAAACATTGATCGGCAACCCTCTGATTGGTCGGCGAAAATGTCGAAGGGGCGTGCTCGGTATTTTCCGGCAGCAGAGCAAGAACTCATGAGTGAGGGATTTCAGGAGTTTCAGAGTTTAATTAAAACGCAAGAGAACACTGCAAAGGCTGCAAAAGCAAGGAGAGAGGGCTGGCAGAAAGTTGCTGACAAATCAAACTTGTAGGTAATTTAATAATAATAATAATAATGGATTGGATTTATATAGCGCTTTCCAAGGCACCCAAAGCGCTTTACGATACCACTATTCATTCACTCCCACATTCACACACTGGTGGAGGCAGCTACGGTTGTAGCCAGGCTGCCATATCGCGCCATCGGCCCCTCTGGCCAACACCAGTAGGCGGTAGGGTAGATCTATCATATGACACTATATTGTCCAATATCATATGGCATTATATTATATTATAATATGTTATATTATATCCCCTTTCACATTAGAGCCACAACAGGACCCACAAGAACATGGGAACAAGTAAAAGTGGAATACAGGAGTATTCTACAGAATGGTAATATTTATCTCTTAGATTGCTTTGCGCCTCTTGGCAAGGTAATACTGGCCTGTAATACTCTGTTAGTTTGTTCATAACAGCAACCAAGAAAAGGGCAGAGGAAAAAAAGACAGGTGGTGGTCCTGCACCCCCTCGTCAACAAGTTGGTTAAGTAAATAATACCCTCACGGGAATATCGATATCTCTCTATGAGCACACTGTCGCGCTGAGCTAAAGGATCCTGTCTATCCCGCAATATACGCTGAATTCTGAGGACTCTCCTTATCAATCTTGCACCTTCCGCAATGGGTTGGTCGCGTATACGGACAGGACATGGCTGCGACAGACTTCCCAAATCCACCTTCGCTTTTATAGCCGTGGTCTCTCATCTTGATTACACGAAGTAATTTACAATCACTACTCTGAAATATGAATTACATCTGTAATAATCACATACATGTAATAGAATGTTAATAGTTCATTTCCCTTTTTTAGGAAATGACCTGTATGTATCTGTGTGACATCAATAAAAGGATCAAGTGCTGCATTATCTTTAGTTACATTGATGTTATTTATTTATGGTGAAACAGTGGTAAAATATCGCTGTTGCTTTCGTATGAATGAAGCGGACATACCTGCGTGGCCGCGATCTAATCCTGTTTACATAAAGTAAACCTGCTCCCGAGCAGGTTTACGCTTACGGCTCTGTTGCTATGACAGCAAGTCCCGGATGAGCTTCGGGGAACCGAACGATCCAGGATCACGCGAAATCGTCAACAATCTAATCCAGCTAACTTACTTAGCGAGGTACGAAGAACAGGCCCCTGCTCAGTCGAGTGGCTCTGGATCATACAAATAAAAATAAAGCAGCAACAACAACAAAAATAGAAGAACAACTGTAAACCATAGACTGTATATGGATGATGGACTATTTTTTTGGACTACCTCTTTGAACCCTTGAATGTGGCATTTTATTTGTTGTCATCTGGACTTCTGGATGCCAAAAGTGACAAAATTTGGATGAGAATGTAAAGTTATCGGCTGAAGTTAGCTTACTTTGTTAGCAAGGTGTTACGGCCCTAGCAGGGCCTCCTCCTGAAGGTGCCTGTGTGGGCGTGTCCTTCAATCTCTTCTGCCCGAGGTGCCACCCTTTCTCTTTTACACAGCTGACTCACATCAGTAATTAAAGGGATTTAAGCTCAGGGACAGGTGAGCTCTGGGCCAGAGTGCCATGTGAATGGTTACAGCGAGTGAGCTGCTCTCTCTTTTTGACTTACGTTTTACTTTATTGACCAACGCTTGAGTTTTGTTTTTCCTTAAATGGTGAAAGTGGCTTGTCCGTCTCTTTTAGCTGAATATTAATAGAAACTTTAATGAAACTCTTTAATTTATCCATTTTGCCTCTGTCTCCTTTTTCTGACCCGGACACATTTTGTTACTTCCCCCCCTCATCGCCTAGACCCCTTTTAGGTGAACGTAACACAAGGCACATCCAGCAACTGTATTGGTGTATGGCACAGATCCAGATACTTGGTAATTAAAGCTAACATAAATGTAATCATTGAAAAAGCTCAGCACAGATGTTTTGGAAAGCCAATTCCAAAAATGGAATACTGTGTAAACTGCAAATTTCATAAATCCATATTTTATTAATAACAGAACAGAAGTGAGAAAATGCACAATTTTTAAGAAGTATTTTTGGGGAATTCTTAGCCTTTATTATGATAGGAGAGTTGAGAGTGCAAAAGGAAAGCTGGGAGAGAGAGCAAGTGGAAGATGGAGAGAAAATGGCCCGGGGAGGATACAAACCCAGCTCTCTGCAATACCCTCACAGCATATGGGTCATTTGCTTAGTGACAACCAGAACATGTACCATTTTAAGAAAAATATTAGCTCATTTTGAATCTTTGTGTACTTAAGTTTGTAAAAACAGCACATGTTCACTAAACAGCCTCGATTTTGCAGCTTCTATATACAAATACACAGAAAAAAACCTGCACTTTTTATTCAAAGTAAATGTTGAGTCAATCACCATATTGATGCTACATACCCTGGGTAATTTATGTGCCAGTTTCATCAAGATTGAATCAGTTTTTTAGGAGTGAAGGTGTAGTTGCTTTATAGCATATAGCTTTATCAGTAAAGAACATAAGATTGAGGCTAATTTACACACGTGTAAGATACTGACTGTGAGCACTGAAGGGGATCACAGACTAAAATTCCATTTCAGTGACACTTGTGATGTCACGCACTGATGGTGTCAGGCTTCCTCTACAGTTTTTTGTACTCCATGATTTATGCACTGTGTTCTTCCACTGTTTCTCTCTGTGGCTCTGTCCATCTCTTTTTTGTTCTTTGTCTCACCATTTCTTCCATCTGGCCCCTTACTGAGCAATCTCTCCATGTACAGTGGCTTCATTTCACTGAAGCTTCCCTGTTCATCCAAAGATGCCTGTGAATCTCAGGCGATGGAGAAATTGTCAAAAACTTGCTTAGATCAGCCATAAATTTCTCAATTTTCTTATTTGTTTAAGGCGCTTTCTGGCATTACTGGACATTACTTAGCCAAAATAAATGATCTCTACCCTTCCTTACCCTGGAGCAGGCCCGGGGTCTGTGGCATTCATTTTGTCTATTTTTAGTGGTCAGCCTCCCTTGGCTTTATTGGCTGAATATTACGCTTCGCCTGCTCAGGATGCAAACAAACATTTCAGCTGAAATGTCACTGGATGTGGTTTGCATTACTTTGATGTTCTTTTCTGAAGGTTTTCATTCAGCATTAATTGATATTTACAAATGCAATCAGGCAGTGACTGCAAGAGAAAACATGAAGAGGAGAAATTAGATGCAGCGTCTCCTGAAATTCTCTCATTTTCAGCATTTTGCTGAAACTCCTGATCAACCTTAAATATTCTTATCATAAATATTTGCCCAAAACCCCAATCTGTGGTGAAAAGAAATGCCACAGGAAGATGAACAACCAAGAATTCACAATTTCAGATTAGAATGACAAAATGCAGTTTAAAATGTAATGAGTAGTATAGATATACTAAGAAAAAAAACTAAGATGACAAATAATACTGTGAAGCACTAAATATAGTATGCATGCAGTAATAGAACAGACATATACAGTGTAAAATAGATTACATTTAAAGCATTTACACTGGAATCAATGCGGTCAATTTCCTGTTTTGTTTTTCTTTTTTCTAGTGGAATCCCAGGAAAGAAATGTGGCACTATCATAGTGAGAGCAGAAGAAGTGAGCAACTGCAGGGTAAGAGTCTGTTTGGTTCACCTGTTGGCCATTTTGAAGTTGACTTTTCGGACTTTGAGATGCTGTGCTTTATTTATCTGTATTCTCTGGTTATTTTGTCTTCTTCAAGTAAAAATCACACAGATCGAACTAAAATTGTCCAACATTTTAATATTGGTTTCACACATAGAATACACGTATTCATAAGCTTTACACACGACTTTGCACTATGGAGTTGGAAGGATAAAAAAAAAGCATTTAATTTAATGTCAAATACCCCCATCTTAGTTAGAAAGGCTAGTTACTTGTGTCGTCAATATATTCATATATTTAACAATAACTATAAATGAGAAACTGTGCTTCTCCCTCTGTGAGACACATAATCCATTGTTGGTTAATTCACCTGCTTTTGATGCTAATGAAATGAAATCCCCCCTAAAACTGGAATGCTTTTGCAGGTTTTGCAGGTGGCCACAGACCTTTGCTCTGTCCTGAATGGTGCTGAGCTGTGTGCACAATAAATGATGCTGGGACCTGATCCCATGCTCATGTAGTCTGTTTCTGACAATATAGCCAGAAACATGCACATGAGTAGTCTGCTGGAGGGCGTTTTGTAGGGCTCTGGCAGTACTTCTCCTGTTTCTCCTCCCACAAAAGAGCAGACACTGGTCCTGCTGCATGGTACAGCCATGTCCAGCGCTCCCTGTGCCTATCTCCTAGTATCTCTTCCAAACTCTTGAGGCTGTTTTGGGAGATACAGCAGACCTTCTTGCAACAGTGCAAATGTGCAACCTGAATGTGCTGCAGGCATCATCTTGTGCTCCCACTAGTGAATCTGTCCACCCAAGCATTCAGTTAATATAGAAAGCAGATATTTCCCAAGGGAAGTTCTCTGATATTCTGGGCTCAAGTCTTTTATTTGCTGACATTTTTGTACAACATCATACAGTCAGACCCATGTGTTAGCGTCAATCCTTTAAAACCAAAGAACCATTTTGCAGCAAACTGCTACAAAGATAAATTAATTATAAAAGTGACAGAGATGCCAGTTGACTGTGTAATAAAATCAACCAATTCAATTAATTAAATCAATTCACCAAACAAAAAGCCATGGGATCAAAAGGAAAATAACACAAAACAAATATATATAACACACATGCACAAGTCTTCACCATCCTATTGACCAATATGAATACTTTTTGTATTAATAGCAGGTCATATTTTATGTCTTTAGAGCACTTCTGAGGCAGTGTGTCATGTTTGTTTTGGTCCCTTTCTTCCTCTTTAGGAGTCAGTGATGTTACAGTTTTGTGGGAACAAGCTGGATAAGAAGGATTTCTTCGGAAAATCAGATCCGTTTCTTGTGTTTTACCGCAGCAACGAGGACGGATCGTAAGTTGACAAGTGACTTCTTATTGATATCCAGCGATTACATACTCAGCTATTATACACATAAAAACACACATGCAAAAATTTCTGAAGTACATATAGACTCCGAGCATGACGGTTAATGCTCTAAAAGCTTATACACGGAGGACGTACAGTAGGAGCTAAGCCGCCTGTGTGATGTTACATAATGCTTCCTGTTGTATGAGTGACTTATGCCTTCCATTCAGAAGCCGTAGATGCAGAGGTGAGCGGAAATAATAGCACAGAGTTGACATGAGAAACATAAAGAGAGGATGGATGGATAAGACAGAGTTAAGTGAAAACTGCGTGTGGAGGTTGCAGTTTCTTTGCCCTGAAGATGCTTTTATTCAAGTCGACTTCAGCGTCTCGCACTTAACACATTTTCTTTTAGTGCAGCTGGGTATTTACTGATGCAGCCTAAATGTTCCGCCGCAGGGTTTAACAGCAGCAAGCCGTGGTTACAAAGAGCCAGTCCTGATCCCTCATAAAACAGAAACTGGAAGCTGTTTCTTCAGCTAAGGGTCAAGCTTCCTGAAACGCATTTTAAATGAAGCTCTCCCTCAATGATAAGGAGATGAAGCACTGAGGGCTTTGTTTTTGTTTTGTCTTTTTCTTTAACTTTGTATGTCTCGCAGGTACACCATCTGCCACAAAACAGAGGTGGTGAAGAATACTCTGGATCCAGTGTGGCAGGCTTTTAAAATTCCCGTCAGGGCGCTGTGTAATGGTGACTATGACAGGTATAGTAGGACACACAAGGGGATGCATGAATGTTTACAGTTAAATGGAGAGAATATTAATATACACAACAGGAACAGGAATATAGGTGAGCATATTTTTAAGCAGAGTCAAGCCAAGACATGTTTGGATTTGTTTGTGTTCTTATTGCGGCACAGATGGAGAAATTCTGGGTTAATAACTTTGTTTAAAATAATAATTTGGCTGATAACTCATGTATATGCTAATATTCCTTTTTGTGTGTCTAATTCTGTTTTGGTCTGAAAGTTAAAGTTTTTAGCTCTTTATCGTCCTTTGAATACTAAATAGGCACAGACTTACAAGACTTAGGTAAACTAGATGTTTGGGCGATGTTTAGGAGCTCCTTTGTATGGAAGCCCGTTTCTGCTACTAAATTTTAAAAAAGTATCCATATCTCAAAATTTCAAGTTATCTTTCTCGCAATTTTGACTTAATAACTCGAAATTTTAATTTATTAACTCAAAATTTTGAGAAAAGTAACTCAAAATTTCGAGTTAGCGCTGCCAATCAGTAATCTATGTGGAATGCGCACTCAAAACTGGATCGCAACAAACTGGCGCTTTCGAGAGTACGTTTGTAGATAGCAAGGCCATGTGATTCAGCTAATAACACAAAGATTCCATCATTTGTGAAGCCACGATGAAAATAATTAGCAATTTGTGCGTTCATGACTGGCTGTAATACCGGTAACTTAGCTGTAGCATTTGTAGCTGAGGGCTTCAGCTTCCGGGTAACAAGGAAATGACATCAATCACGTAGATTACCGATTGGCAACCCTAACTCGAAATTTTGAGCTATTAACTCAAAATTTTGAGTCAATTTTTTTGACATTTTGAGTTAATGTTATTAGCTCAAAATTTCCAGAAAATAACTCAAAATTTTGAGAAAGATAAATCAACATATCAAGTTATGGATATTTTTTTTTTTAAATTTAGTGGCAGAAACGGGCTTCCATACCTTTGAGATCCTTTTAAAAATTATTTAGTAATAAGTAGTAAGTAAGTAAAGCGCTTCCTTACTGTTAGCTTGCAGAAAAATGCATGGATATGTTGCATGGATAATTTATTTTTAACCTCCTAGGACCTGGCATCCACATATGTGGACATCACATTTTGGGTTGTCTAGACCAAAATACTAAATTTTGCTCTACAAGTGCCTGATATCCTCGTACGAGGACATTATACTCCCACTGTTCTATCAAAATTTAAAATGAATTTCAGAAACAAAAATCAGGTTAAAAAAAAAATAAATCAGGTAATTCTTTGTTTTTACATTCATCAGGTCCCAATCAGCCCAAATAGCAGAGAGAAATTAAAAATGCATGCCATGAAAGAGTTGCCGTGCCATAAAAGAGCATGCATAAAAATATAACAGTAGAATGCAATACTGTTACAGTTAAATGCTTCAGAAATCGTTAGAACACAGAGCTGTAATTAACATTTTAATTTTATTTTGTTGCAGAGTGCACTCTTTGTACAGGTGTCTATTTCTAAGGTGACAGCTACAGATTAAAGATTTGGAACCTAAACCTGGATACATTTAAACATTAAAGCTTACCAGACCGTAGTCTTAGAAAGGAGATGTAGAAACTTCTTTAGTTTGTCTAGAACTTCCTCTCTTTGCTGAGGACATGTGCATTCCACAGACCAGTGGCCAGCTCTATAAACAGAAAAATAGTAAATCTGTGGTGCTGATTGATTTTTCTTAATGGGATTTCACTCAATCCACTTGTTTCTCTGCACAGGAGCATTAAGGTGGAGGTGTACGACTGGGACAGAGATGGAGGGTGAGAGAGCAATGCTTTCCTGCATGTTAAAGCTACAGTGTGTGGTGCAATGGTCCATGAATTTATGCAGTATCATTATTTAATGTATTAAAACTACATTCTAAAAAGAGAGATACCAGCGAGACTGTTATTGTGTGTTCTTAAAATCCAAAAAAGCTGCCCTGATAACATCAGAGCATATGTGCAAAGTAGGGAAGTGCTTTTGGGATTTTGCTAACAGACCACTCTCCAAAGTGGATGTCCTTATACACACTCTTGTTTTTCACTGTTAAAGAGTAGACACTGCGGAAAAATATCTCAGCAGAGCCCTGCACGTGACAACACTCCCTTCTACTTCAAATATACAACACATTAATTATTAATATTTTCTGAACTGTCTCTCAATGGTTACCTTCATGGTGTCAGGCAGGGAATAAAGATCGTGTTTATCTTTTGAAGCAAGTGAATTCCCAGTACTCAGGGGCACAGTTTGCCCCTTCATTGTTCATTTCATACACAGTTTGTGACATTTCAAGGGCGTTTTGCCCTGAGCTCCTATTAATATCTGACCCTGAATTCCAACTCTGCTGATTATCTCTGTGAAATTACATAAATGGTTTCTACACCCACGCCTACAGTAACCAATGAGCTTCTCAGTGATAGTCCTGCTCCTTGAAGAAGACTTCAAATATTATGCACACTACAAACAAATTGATCCAATCTGTTATTCTCTAGCAGGCATTTGGACCATTCCTCTTGTCATTATTATTATTTTTACTTTTCCTGACACAGCTTTACTACAGTGTTTCCTGTTTTTAGCAATGGCCTAATGTGACTCTGTGTGTGTTCTTACAGCCACGATTTCATCGGAGAGTTCAGTACAAGCTACAGGGAAATGTCCAGAAGCCAGTCACAGTTCCACGTCTATGAGGTGATAATCCAACTCCTTTTCCCCACACCTTTCATAATATTAATTATTCATTATTCTCTCATCAAGATACCTAATTCAATTCAATTCAGTTTTATTTATACAGCGCCAAATCACAACAGTCGCCTCAAGGCGCTTTATATTGTAAGGTAGACCCTACAATACATACATAGAGAGAAAAACCCAACAATGAGCAAGCACTTTGGCAACAATGGGAAGGAAAAACTCCCTTTTAACAGGAAGAAACCTCCAGCAGAACCAGGCTCAGGGAGGGGCGGCCATCTGCTGCAACCGGTTGGGGTGAGAGAAGGAAGACAGGATAGAAGACATGCTGTGGAAGAGAGACAGAGATCAATAACAAGCATGATTCAGTGGAGAGCGGTCTATTAACACACAGTGAGTGAGAAAGGTGTCTGAAGAAGAAACACTCAGTGCATCATGGGAATCCTCCAGCAGCCTACACCTATTGCAGAATAGCTAAGGGAGGATTCAGGGTCACCTGATCCAGATATCTAACCAAGACATGAACCTTCAAACAGCTATTTGAGCTCATAGAGCGGTGTTAACATATTATTAATGTGAGGGGTTTACACAGCTTACGTGTCAACACTGTAAGGGTAATACTCTCTGATACACCCACTGAACGAGAATAAAACATGCTTCAGAGACTGTTACCCACTGTTGCACAATGTTTAAATAAAACATGTCATTCAACCTGGAAACAGCAAAATGCTGTGCCCCATTTTCAAACTGAACATACCCGAGGCAAGTTGTTATTAAAAAATATCCTCACAAACATTTTAACTAGTCCATGCAGGAGATCGGGCATTTTTAACAAAGAGAATGCTTTGAAAAAAGTGGAAATAATTCAAACGCATGTAGTTTTTCACTTGAATATAGGACACATTGTGCAACTTCAAAGCATTTATAGCGTAATCTCTGTACAACAGTTAGTATACAACAGAAGCTGCACAATAATTAGAGCAATACCAGGAGGACATGTGATCTGGAAAGCTTCTACGTTGTGGTCAGTCTACAAAAGATTAGAAAATTATTGTTGGATTCATTCACTTTTCACTGATTTAAAGTACACATTTTTCATGCTATATTTTCAAGTTGAAACCAACTGTGGTCACACAGTTTAAACAAATGATTTAGTTCATGCCATGCTCAGGACAGCTGTATTTTTCAACCTCAGTGCCATTTAAATACTTTAAATTTGGTGCCATGACAAATAAAGTAAATACTTCGATCTAATAAAATTTTATAGGCTACAAAGCACTAAATAAAAAGAAACAGCTAAGTAATGATATCAAGTCATTAAATAAAAATAATTGACATTATCATGAAAAACTGGAATACTAGAGTAAAGAACTGCAGGTCTGTGGGACTGAAGTGGGTCGGATGAGGCTCACTTCTATCTTTAATCACAGCATTGCGTCCATACAGAAGAACATTTACAGTAGTTTTTCCCCACACACTGCAGCGTGAGCACAGGCTCAAAGTCAGGAAAAGTCATTTTTTTCTGTGTAATGTGAACATAAGTTTTGTCTCTCTTCCCCCTGGGGCCAGAAAGCTAGATGAATAAAACCAGACAAACACATTCATCAGAGGTTGGAATCTGACTGCTCTTACGCTCGTGGATTGTCAGTATACGATGCATCACCTTGATCCGGTAGTTTATAATACCAGGTGCACATGTTCTGAGTTGCATATTTTACGTTATGTTTGAGTTTTGTCCGAGTCAACATTTTCTAGAGCCACCTTCAAGTGTCATTTCTCACCAGTGGGAGTGTATATTATCTTCCTATAGTTTTCAGCAGTTTTTGCCTGTCCCAAGGAGGTTTGTTTCAGGGTTCAAGGATATCTTTCTGCTTGATCGTGAGGTGGCGTTTAGGGCAAGTTAGAAGTGAATTTCTAGTCTGGATCCAACAATTTTGGCAAGAGTTCTTCAGCATTGCTTGATAGGACAAAATTGCTAATTTCACATCATATTTGAACGAGCAATTTGTAAAAAGAAAACAATGGTAGAAATAGTCTTTTCTATACAGTCTTTGATTGCTCTTGTTATTTATTTGTAGCTCACATAATGATCTAAAATGTAAAAGACTCACTTTATTGTTGTGTTCATTTGTATTCCAAAGACTGAAATGGAGCATTATAGCTGGGATTATACACGGATTCTTTAATTACAGTGATTAACAGGCTGATATACAGCCATCCAGATGGAACTCACTAATATGTGTACTGCACGCTGTTAAGCAAGTTCCCTAAAAGGCTGTGCTTCCCTCTTGTCCTCGTTGCAGTTTGCTGACTGGTGTATCAGCTGTGTTCGAGCTAAGCATAAATCACTGAAAGTTAAGAGTCAGTAAAACTATGAAGCATAATCTGGAGAATAGATGTGGGGAGAGCAGGGTGCTCTCTCCACTCTCGTGTGATGTAACTGGGGGTTATCAAATCATTTAGACCAGTGCTGTCTTCAGCTTCATCAATCCTTAGCTCAGTTTTTAATTTTCTCCAAAACAGAGAAAATCAATTGTTCCTTGAGCAGAGGACAAGTAATAGAATACAAAATGAAGTGTGTGAACATGTTCTGAAAAATGTTTGGGGAGTGTGTACACTCTGTTGGAAGCCTCTATTGGAAGCAGTGTCCTGTGGCATTTGGAATACATGAATCTGAAGAGGGAGAGTAAACAGAGCTATTTCCATCAGTAACACCCACTGCAGTGTGCTGATGGAGATTCAGACATGTTTAGTTTTAAGAAGGCATGTGTTTTAATTTATGGAATAATCTGTTTTGATGATTCAAACTGATTTCTACACAGGTGCTAAATCCAAAGAAGAAGGGGAAGAAGAAGAAAAAGTACCAAAACTCAGGAACGGTATGCTGTTATTGTTACTCAAGTTGTCCTAATATGTTGGCTGAACTTTCATGCCATGTACCGATACAAAGTGATGCCATATAAATTCTGTACTTCCAGTGTTCCCTAAAACCTTTCTTCTGCAATATCATAACAGTGCCATCCTCATTTTTATGTGCGTGAAGCATCTGATGTTTACTGTTATCATCGCTAAACTTAAGGATTAAAGTGCCCTATCAAAAATGGATTTTTTTTATTGGTGAAATGTATAGAGGATTTTATCTCAGGTTATTTTCTCAAATATCCCCCTCAATGTTCAGAAATGTTTGGTTTGTTTTCTCATATTTTCCTTACAGTGGTGCAAACGTCATATTAACAGTCCATTAAGAATTGGCTTACATCCACTGTTTTCAAGGTCAACTTAATATTTTATTAGTTAAAAAAGTCTTATAACTTAAAAACTGTAATTTTTACAAGTATATTGTCCTCATATGGAATGTACTGGATAACAATTTGAAATATTTCACATTTGACCTCTGACCTCTCCTTCAAGGTCTAAGTCTATATAATGATACTATATATATGGTTAAACTATTTCTTACTGCCATTGTTTGTTTTGACAAAACATTGGCATATAGAGAATTATATAATGATATATACTGATCCTAAATATCACATTACTTGGACTTCTTTCTTTCTTCTTCAAGGTCAAACATGTAAAACTCATAAAATGTCTTTTATGTTTAAAACTACATTTAAAATTCTGCTGACTTTGTTTTTGTTACCAACATGTAGGAAATGCTGCTGGTTTATGTGGACTCTAAATATCACATTATAGTTTACATTAAAATATCATATCATATTTGACCTCTGACCTCACTCTAACATTTCACATCTGTCTTTGTTTCAAGTTGACCAAAATTACATTATTTTTTACTGAACTACAAGAACAAAGAAAATAAAATCAACATATAGAAAATACAAGACAGTTTCCTTAAAAGTAAATACTGCCTAGAGAACGTGCTGCCTTGGTGGGGTTTTTCGCTCTCAGCACTTCTTGATTCTCCTTTATGGTTTTACCTTAATTCTGGCATCTCGACACACACCTTGTCATCTGTACCATGAGCTGAAAAAGTTCTGAGCCACCTGCACTTTGCTTCTATGGGAGCTGCTTGACATGAAGCTCCCAGTGCAGAATTTTTGTGGTGATGTTACATGCTCATCTGGGTTCAAAAGAGACCCCCCCCCCACCACCACCACCACACACACACACACACACACACACAGATAAAAAAATCCTAATCTGGTTTATTTTCTCTATGTCATCTCTGCATGTGTTGGTGTGTTTAGTCTTATTTAGTTTTAGCTTAATAAAATACTATTAGAATTATAAAATAGCATAAAAACCACAGTGGAGCAAAACAGAAACGATCACAGCCCTAAAAAATAAATGTTAGAAACATTTGATCAGTGGTGTAAAAATGTCTCATCAGAGAATCAGGTGCTACAGTGACAGATTCACACTGCACAAGTACTTCCTGTCTAATTGGTGCACATGTCTGCCTGCAGGTCACTCTGCTGTCCTGCCTGGTGGACACTGAGCTGTCTTTCCTGGACTACATCAGAGGCGGGTAAGGTCACAATAATTGATAACATACAGTACTCAATTAGGCAGCAACATTAATGTCATCATTAAATTCTGAATGGCCTGGAGTTAGCAGTGTAGACGCAGCAGAGAGGACTTCCGCTGCCTTTTATCTCCCACTTCCAAAATGAAGACAGACAGCTGCCGATAACCTGCTGCTTAATTGCTCATGCTGCGTGCTTTGAAACATGCTATCATATAATCTGGCTCGATTGATGGCTCTCTGTTTCTCCTCATGTGACTTATTTATTCTGTTCTTTTATTTCTTGTAGGACTCAGATTAATTTCACAGTGGCAATTGATTTCACAGCATCAAATGGTGAGTGTTTTAAAGCTCTGCCCACATATTATTGAAATCTCTTTAGTGTATCAACTAGGGCTGCCACGATTTGTCGACTAGTCACGATTACGTCGACTATCAAAATCGTCGACGACTGATTTAATAGTCGACGCGTCGTTTGAAGCTTTGTAAGATCACAAAAGACGCAGGAATAAGTGGCAGGATTTAAGAGTGTAATAACGGACTGAAACAGAAGATGGCAGCATTGCATGTACAAGGATGTCAGCTACCGTTAAACCCCGAAGAAGAAGAAGAAGAAGCAGCTGTGTCCCAGAATTCATAGCGCGGCCCAGCGCAGTTTCCAACAATGGCGGCAGCTAGTTAGTTTTAATGTTACTCTTATTATTCTTTCTGGGTCACAAAATAAACGTTTAACATATTTTCAGGCGAGAATGTAGCTGTGTAAACCTCAAATATCGGCTCAGTTTATCAGGACACCACATATTTTCAAAAGCGCTCCGACGTTTTCGGAGACATCTGTTACCCACTAGCTCGTTAGCGAGCCGGGGGCTAGGTCACTAGCGCCATGAGAACACCGGACTCCCCGCAAATCGTTTTCAAACCCACCGCCGTCTTTCGCTACTCAGGTTAAATATATATGAGTCACTTAGATAACTTAAAATGTTATTGTTTGGCTTTTTTTTTTTTAGTATTTTATTTGTTCCTGAGTAAATCAGTTTGTCTGAGATTAAAGTTATAGTTTTTACACAGCTGAATAAACATCAAGCAGACAGCTGATTATCAGAAGTGTGAGATGCTGGAGAATTTACTCCAGTGTCCTGTTATATTTTAGATAGCAAGGAGTTTATTAAACTTCACCGAAACAATCTGCAAATTTCATTAAAATTTAATAAACTATCATCTTGTCTTTATTTTTAGTTAGCACAGACCTTAAACACTTAAAGCTGTAAGCTAATGATAGTTATAAGAGCAGATGCTGCTGGTGCAATAAGCTGTAGTTTTACGTCCAATGGATGATGATCTGATTAGTCGACTAATCGCAAAAATAATCGGTGACTAGTCGACTATCAAAATAATCGTTTGTAGCAGCCCTAGTATCAACAGATAAAATGTTGCAGGCTAACGATCAGATCTTTATATGATTTGAACCTTTAAGAGACTGCTTATCCGCTCATTTGATGGCTCTTCACCCCTTAACTTGACTAAGAAGATAGAACAGCTGAAAGCTGGATAATTATTAGAACGCTATCTGTTGCTCTAAATCTCTGAGCTCAGCTTGATTTTACTTGTTAGCCAAAAGTTTCTGCCTCTCTGGAGAACGAAAGCCATTACTCCCACATTTTGCCCAAATTTATTTTCAGTTTAGATTGTTGTGTTCATGTAGTGGCGGTTTATAAAACCCACAGGAAAACCACATTGCATTTATCAGAACAACTTAACGTCAGACAAACAAAATGAGCTATTCTGCACGGATGACTTTGTCAGGGATGAGTAATGTTCTCATTTCAGCAAAAGATGATTTAGTGAGTCAATATATGTTATACAATTTTAGAGACTTCTTTCTGCCACAAGAGATATTGAGTTTCTGTGCTGCCATCAAAGCAGCTCCCACACTGTAAAATAATAGTGGTGTGATGCATCTATTTATAATGTATGCATATTATCTTCATTAGTTTTTCTTTGATCCTATTTGTAAAACAGGTTGTTCCAGACTGTTACAGCTGTCTCATTTCTTTAATAATGTTGCGCAAACAAAGCCGTAGGCTACAAGTTTTCTCAAACCCAAAGCCAACGCTGAACTCATTTCAAATGAATATTATTATTGTGACCCAAATCTAATACAGCATGTTCATCTGGGCCACAGAGCACCCTTGGTTTTCTAATTATTATTATTATTATTATTATTATTATCTGGCAGATGTGTCACCGCATAGTCCTGTAAGGGGTGCAAGATTTATAGTATGAGTGACCTCCTCGCCGCCACAGCTTCCAAATACTGTCGGTTATTTGGATTCATGCTCACATACACCATCCTGCTGTTGCAAATGTTAGATGGAGAACCACCTCAATGTGCATTAATCTGAAGCTGAAAGGGGCCTAGAATAGGTCCTCTAGTACAGCGGTCCCCAACCTTTTTTGCACCACGGACCAGTTTATGCCCGACAATATTTTCACAGACCGGCCTTTAAGGTGTCGCGGATAAATACAACAAAATAAAACTAGTACCGGTACCGAAAAAAAGAAGATTTATTCATAACACACGTGAAAAGACCCAGGAAAACAGAGTTAACGATAAAAACGATAACAAAATAACGCTGAAAACCGATAAAAACCCTGAAAACCACACATTTCACACCTGAGCCTCAACTCTCGCGGCCCGGTACCAAACGACTCACGGACCGGTACCGGTTCGAGGCCCGGGGGTTGGGGACCGCTGCTCTAGTACAGTCTTCACTCTACTTTTTAGCGCAGCTTCAACAACATTAATATAACTGGCTCACTGGTGTAAGGCTGTTATTTAGTCTTAAATTTGCATTTATCAGTATTCTCAGTTTTTCAAATTTCACTCTGTAATGGTGACAGTCGTTCACATACGCTGTCTTGGTAACACATTCAAGCAGTTATTTGGACAGTTCTTTCAAAGCCCGCAAGAAAATGAATAAGGGAGGACTGTAGTTGTGACAGTTGGAACATAAATGAAATAAAGATTAGCTTCAGGACTTTGGTAATGTCCACAAAAAGATTTTGTACAAAGGCCAGAAATGCGATGAAACAAAAAAGATTTGACAAAAACCTTCACCATGATAGTGAGCAGCATAACAAACTCTTGTGAACGTATGTTATGTGCACGCGTTAGTGCAGCAACACATGCTAAATGTTAGCATCTGCTTTGGTCCTCATAGTGTAACGTGCTAGTATGCTAACATTTCTTAATTAGCACTTAATACAAATATACTTTTACATTTGCAAACGTAAAAGTATATTTGTACAAACATTTACATTTGTTTGGTAATATATCAAAGTACAGAATAAATTTAATTGCATGGGAAGCAACAGTGTCTTGGATTATATCCGTGAATTATATGACAATCAGTTACTAAGAAACACGATTGGCTCTCATGTTTCCTGTTTTGCCCGCTAATTGGGTCTTTATGTGCAGGTGGGAAAGGCCACTGTCTTTATCCTCATCCTGAGTGCTGTTGCTTCTTTTATAATATCTGTGATCTGTTCTCAAGGCTGTTAAATTCTACCCAGTCCATAGAGCCTAAGGTTTTTCATTTTAGCCTTACAGTTTTGTAACTGCTTACGATTAAATTCAGTAATGTTTGCTTCAGGTTGAAAGAGCCAATAGTTTAAGAGTTAATTACTGAACTATTTAAAAATAGATCTATGTGGTAAATAAATGAATCCAAACTGCCTGACAGGGTCCATAAGTTACGAGCTAATTTGAGAAAATGTAAATATTTTTGGTTTTGATGTTCACATTGTAACAAAAATCAAATAACACATGATTTTTGGTCTTTGCTCTCGTCGTTATATTAACTTTTCTTTCATGTAGCTATTCGTAAATAAATAGGACACAATTTACGATGGGCTTTATTTAATACCAGTTTTGCCATTATTGGGTTTGATTATTTAATTGTCAGGAGTGGCTTTTGAAATTTATACACAAGAATATTGTCAGTTTTTGCTTATTTCATTAGTTTGTGCAAATTGGAATAAAGCTCTGAAGGATCGGCTCAATATCTTGTAAGTTTAAAATGACTACAGTACGTTTCATGTTGCCTATCTATCCTGCAATATTTGGGGAAATTGTATGACCCACTGAGGTGTGAGGCAGCCACTGAGATTGTTTCTTCCTCCAGTGCAGCTGTGCCTTGCAGAAATGTCTGTCTGCAATTTAACCCCTTTCACCTTCTCTCCTCCTTTTTATTTCAATATGACTCACAGCCCAGGGGGAGCAGGCATAATTACAGTGTGATGCTGATGTGTGTTTTATTTTGTTGAACCATTCGGGTCCCAGGCAACCCATCCCAGCCCACCTCACTCCATTACATGAGCCCTTACCAGCTAAATGACTATGCCATGGCACTGCGGGCTGTCGGTGAGATCATCCAGGACTACGACAGCGACAAGATGTTTCCCGCGCTGGGTTTTGGTGCCAAGCTTCCCCCAGATGGACGGGTCTCACATGAGTTTGCCCTGGTGAGGACATCGTTTTTTTTCTTCATATCCAGCCATCCATTTGTCCAGATACATACATGAAAAAAAAGCTTTGCTCCATTTTTTCTTCTGTATTATGTTTAGGCACATACAGTCTAAACCTGGATTAAACATGCAAACGTTATGTTGTTTCTTCCACGTAAGATGTTGAAAAATGATGAAGGGTTGACTGACAGTATATTGTTTACTTCTTGTTTGCTTAATAATTGACACGGGAAATTATTGGATTCCAAGTTCCATTTGAGTAATGTTTTAAGGTTTTAGTCTTAACACTGCAAAACCTTTCTTTAGGCAGTAATGAAACTTTAAATAATAAAGTGAAGCAAGGATCTAAGCCTCTATTACCAACTCTTTAAAGCTGTGCATAGACATGGCCTCAGTTTGAGCTAAAGTTAACATGTGTCATGCTAAATGTTAGCATCTGCTTTGGTCCTCACAGTGTAACGTGCTAGTATGCTAACATTTCTTAATTAGCACTTAACACAAATATACTTTTATGTTTGCTATTTGGTAATATATCAAAGTACAGGATAAATTAAATTGCATGGGAAGCAACAGTGTCTTTAATATTAGTGCCAGTCCATCTGTGAATTATATGATAATCAGTTACTAAGAAACTTGACCTGACAAGGTGAGGAACCGTCAAAGAGCGTGGTTTCATCCTCTGGAAATCTTGTCATTTTTGTAGTCTGTTGGATCTGACACTGGGCAAGAAGTGAGGCATACGCTGGAGATGTTTTCAGTCCTTCACAAAGCCACAATTCATCTGATAATTAAATCTTGTGTTATGTGAGATTCCAACCAAACAATGTTTTTGACCAAAGGAAATAAAGCCTTGCTTTGTGACGGGTCTTGTGAAATTCAGTGCTGATTTGATGAACATCATTAGAACTGGCAGAATAAAAGATTTGGCCTGTCCTCAAACTGCTGTTGAATACGGCTGCGAAAGCAAATCTTTTCATATCTTTGGTGCCAGCTGGAGGAGTCTGTCAGTCACACTGAGACCACAAGAAAACTAAAGCGACATCTAAAACATAACGTAATACTGCATGCAAGTTAAAAAAGAAAACTTTTCAAAAATCCAACAAAAAACACTTTCAAACAGGCACTCTCTTACATACTTGGTGTTACAGTGAACAAATATATTGGTGGGTGGTCAGTGCTGCTGTCCAAAAACGTGTACACAGCATCCAAACTGCCTGCGCACTGTGGAGATAGAAGCCAAAAGAGCCAAGTGAGTTTGTTTTTAGGTGTGATAACATGCCAAGTTTATTTTTTTTATTATTTGTATAAGGCCACTGTTAGTCATACAAGAGTGACATAGTATTTTAACTGTAGTTTAATTTCTTTGTATCAATCTTTTTTCTGTTGAAAATGGGCAGATTGTAGGCTGCATTTTATTTTATTAAACCAAAGACAGTGCAAATTAACTGATTTACTATGTCTAGTTAGTGTCATGGCTGTGTGAAGGCAGGCAGGGAGGAAGAACCCAAAATGCAGGACTCGGAGGCAGATGTAAACTCAAAACACTCAGCTTTATTGCTGGGCAGAAAAGGAACATAAAGTTAACTAAACTGGGCGGGCAGGCGGGGTTAACGTGAGGGTGAGTAGACGTTAACGACGCGACACTGACACAAAGACACACTGGGCTTAAATACACTGAGGGAGTCATCAAGGAATTAGAGACAGAAGGGGAACACAGCTGGGAGGAATAAGACCTAACGAGACAGGGAGAGCAAAGCTGGAACACTGACATCAGACAGGAACAAGAACCTTCAAAGTAAAACAGGAAACAAAACACACTTTACCAAGACACGGACTAGACAGAGACAGACTTGACACTGAACAAAACCTACTAAATAATAATCATAATCAAAACAGTATCACTGATCAATCAGAACATAAATCCTAATCTAGAAAAACACCAAAATACAAGAAACAGAAAGCTGGGTCAACATGACCCAGAACCGTGACAGTTAGCTTCTAAGGACCATTTTTAGTTTTATACCATCAACATTATGAAATTTGGTAACGTTAAGACTTTTTTGAACTGTAACTGTGATGCAGTGACTGGCACTGTCAGTTCACAGCATGAAGATTTTGGTTGGTTCTTGGTTCATGAATTACCTCATGAATCTCCTCCAGTTAGGTTCAGCGATGATTCCTTATTGGCTGCAGTTGTGCATGTCTGGGTGTCTGCCTCTGTGTTAGTACTGCGATGGACTGATGATCTGTCAGTGTCAGCTGGGAAAGGTTCAAGTCTGGAATTGATGGATGTAACTTTTGCACTTTTTTCCCAGACCCTCTCATTTGTATTGTAGATAAGATAAGATAACCTTTATTAGTCCCACACGTGGGAAATTTGTTTTGTCACAGCAGGAAGTGGACAGTGCAAAAGTTATGAGGCAAAAATTAGAATACAATAAGAATAAATACAGTACACAACTGTACAGAATAGAATAAAATAATATACTATATACAGTAGAATAAAATAAAATAAATATACAATAAGATAAAAATAGAATACAAATACAAATACTATATACAACTGAGTAAAAATACAACGATGACAGAAAGGATTATTGCACTTAGTATTATACAGAAAGGATTATTGCAGTCGCTGAAGGTAATTTTTTGAGATTAATTTTTTAAAGGATTCTGATAAATTTACATCGATTTGTGTGTAATTGTGTCTAGGAAATTGGTACCTTCTCATAAACCTATGATTAATTCATTAAAATAGATTGGAGCAGGTTTGTACTTTGTGGAAGCTGCCATATCCCTCCACCGTGTATAAATACAGTCGGCAGGAAGAACTTCTAGTTTCTGACTAATTGTGTTTTATGTACGTGGCTATAAAATGGCTCCATAAACAAAACAAGGCAGAGGAGAAGAGAGGCTGTAGGAGTTTGCGTGCTGACATTTCAATTTGTGCCTGCACCTTCAGACTAAAGATATAAAGTAGCTCTGTTTTACCTTTGGAGAAGGAGTCCCTCTCACTAAAGAAATTAAATTGCAAAAAATAAGAAAATGCCAGTGGTATCTAAAAAATATAGTATCCTCTTCCTCCTCACATCAAGCCTCATCTCCTAAACTGAAGTCAGGGCTCTAACAGCGTGCATAAGTTTATTCCACGATATTGTCAGCAGATAAGACGTGACCTGAACAGCTAAAAAAGAGCTGACTAAACAACAACAGCTGGTTGTAAGCTAACATTGCTCTCGCTAATGTTATAGTCAAGTGTCCTAAAAATCATACTTTCCCTCTGATAAAGAGTTTGATTACATTCTCACAGCATATGAGCATCTTACTGACAGAAAACCTCAGCATGTTCTCAGCAACTCATTTTAGCTTTGCTGTAATCGGACAGAGGTGAGCTTCTGAGACTCATTGATCTGTATCTGACTCCTTCCACAAAGTTTTACAGCCTTTTCCCGAGTAAATACGCTTCTCACCCAGCATTGACAGCTGAGGTATACAGTGGGCTGACAACAAGGTAATGCACTCAAATGGGTAGGGGCATTCTACTGACATGCAGCAGTGAAGATTTGACCTACTGTAGCTTTAAACTTAGGGTTGAGATCCCACATTGTTCATATTGAGTAGAAATAGTTGTGCTTTTGACTGTTCATCTCTCCTTATTCCACTCATCCATTTGTCTCTACCACTCTGCCAGTGTCAAGTGCTCTAGGGCTGTAGACATCCTGACCATTACTCAAGCCGCACATAATCTCTTCTTGGTCGACTCTCACCTCCAGATGTTGCTCCAGAGGCATTTACAGCCATTACAGCTGCTCAGCATCGGCTACTCCCTAAAGGCACACATGCATTAATTTAACGATTGAGGATCTGACTGAGTCAGCTCTTAAAGAGGAAGGCTACAGCTGTGTAGCCACAGTGGGAGAAGGCCACCACTGAATCTGACGTTAATTATGCAAGCTCCATTTACAAAACAATGGAGTCTCATGTGCACTGTTCGTACTCATGGGTAGCCAAGCAGAGTTAGTGAGGATGGTTTCTTACTCAGATAATTGAAAGCCTAAAACATATGGGTAGTTTAAATAATGCATTGTTTCCTTTTTTGCGACTTTCTTTTGGGCCTCCAAAAGCAGTCAACCAGGCACAGATTTAATATTTTAATATTACAGATGTGGGAGACACAGAGGAAGAAGCCAGAGGATGGGCTTATGTCAGAGTCTAATACAAATTATCATCATGTTTGATCTTTTTATAACTAACACTGCAGCTCCAACTTGCCTGAGGATACCATTTACCGAACTGATGCAAAAGAAGGATTAAAGCCTTCCTTAAACTATGTAATTTATAAGTCTAGCTGAGATTCTGCATCCTTAAAAGATCTTTTACACTTGGTGTTAATATTGGAGTATTATCGATGTTTTGGCCCCGGGTTGACCACTTTTCACGTCTCTCAATATGCTAACAGGGAATCCTGTTGTTTGACACTTTGCATCCGAACATGTTCGTTATGATAATTAATTATAACTCTGTCCCAGTCCAGGGAGATCAAATTTAATACAACTTTATATTTTGTTTCCCTGCAGCATGGTGATGTTTTTATTATTCCTTTTAGCAATAAGGAAGTGTCTTCAAATATCAAAACACTTTGCAATATAATTTCATTTAGTTTAATGCCTGATGTTAGATACATGCTACAATCGAGACACTGAGTGCCTTTGAATAAACATTGAGATCAAATCAGTGAAGGTGAGAGGATGTGTAAACGTTTAGCCTATGGTGCCGTGAACATATCAACACATATCAACGAAATATATGTCAATATAATCTGTAATTAATTTGGGGCATTTAACATTTGATGTTACTGTAAACGCAGGTTTACAAATCGCCCGTTAAATTGCATCTCTTTTTGTTTTTATCCTCCTACTCTTGATCCTTAGTGCAGTTCCTTAAGATCCCTTCCTTCTTTAATGCTTTTCTGAATGACTTCCTGTCTTACAAAGGAGGTCTGAACATCAGGTGGATGGGGCTTACAGCCAGAGTTGTGTTACTTTGATTAACATGTTAAGAAAATCTACTTTTTGACATCATCGAGAGCTAAGTGTAGAAAGAACTGTCTGAAAGTGAGAATTTAGAGAACCTGCTGAGTTTTAATTGGTATCATTTTTGCTACATTTGGCATTTTTTGCAATTTATTTATTCAGGTTTTCAGGGGGAAAAAATCTAATGGTTTAGAGGTCTCAAAAACTCCCAGACTCCTGTATCAAAAACAGTACACTTTGCGTTACAGGGATAACACAAAATTGACATTGACATAGAGGCGAGACACACTGTTCAGGTTGCTGTCAGGCAAGAAAGCTAATACACAGAGAGAGAGAGAAACCTGTTCATCCACAATTTAGAATCACAAATTAACCTCATGTGTCTGTCTTTGGACTGTGGGAGGATACGGGAGCATCTGGAGAGCACCCACAAAGAGAACATGCAAACCCTGCAGACAGTCCCCAGGCAGGTTCAAACCTAAATCTTCTTGCTGTGACACAGTAGCACTATCCACTGCACTGCCAACTGTCTTAAATATGTTAAGTAGAAATTTAAGGCTCTTTTTTGCTGTGACAAGATGACTTAGACTGCATATTTGAGTTTTTTATTAGTGACTCTAAAATCTTCCAAGGGCCTTTTGTGCAGATGAAATTTCTGAATGTCTTATTGTTAACTCATTCACATCTTTGTGTTTTTGTGCAGAATGGTAATCCACAGAACCCATACTGCACTGGTATTGAGGGTGTGATGGAGGCCTATTACCAGAGTCTCAAGAGTGTACGTCTTTATGGACCCACCCACTTCTCCCCTGTTATTAACCATGTGGCCAGGTACGTCCATTATAAATACACCGAGGGATGTGAAACATGTGGTCTGACACGTGTTAATGTCATTAAGCACCATGTCACCAAGAATTGTGCGGCTCAGCAGGAAAGATTCCTAAAAGATTAATCAGCCTTGGTGAAGTTACAGCTTTAAGTGGAGGGAAAAGATGGGGATAAATGTGCTAACAGCACCATCACCTGAGAGGAATCAATACCTGCTGTGGTGGTTTGAACATGCAAAGTGGTCATCACAGTGCTTTCAGCAGAAGTCTGCTTCTAGCCTGCACAGTGGCTGATAGACTGGCTTGAGGAGCAAGAATAGGAGCTAATGAGATTTGAAGAAAAAAGAGAAAACAGCTGAGATGCACCTCTGAAGAAATGGCAGTGTGACTCAGTGTTTTCATAGTATACAAACAGTTGGCATTAAGCAGGATTCCCTTATTTAGCAGCAATACAGAAAGTATCAGCTATATGTAGTAATAACACCAAACCAAGCTGCTACATTATACAATCAAAAAGCCAGATGATAAATTAAAAAATAATTGAAATCAACTTCGAAGTTCATTCTGCATCTCCATGTTGTCAAAAGTCTATACAAGGCTCAGCATCACTTCTAATTTCATGATGGTCGGCTCATTCCATCATTCTGAAATAAACACGGGCATACCACTACTACTATTCCTACTCAGTTGTTAAAACATATATAATGAGTGCTGTAAAAATTTTAGGTTCTAATACTTTTCTGGATATATCTTTTTAAAAAATGGTTCATCAACCCTCTTTACGGCTATTCTTTTGCACATTGAAATCTGCGTCAGACTATCAAAGATAAAAGCCTGAATATGTTATTGGTCATTGCCACCATCAAAATGAATCAGGATCTGTAATTTGGTAAAGATACAAAAAATGAAGAAAAACATTCACGCTCTTACTGTAAAGTCATATAAAGACAAATATTTGAGCATATAAAGTTTTTGATTAGTATTCAGAATGATTGAAATTTACAGAAAAGCTTGAATTTAATTTATTTTTTTCAAATTTTAATCGCCCGATAAATCTTTTAATGTATAACTATAATTATCGTATAGAGTAGTTTCCTTTCTTTTTCCAAAAAGCCATCGATTGAATCATTTACTGAATCCAAAGATTAGACTTAAAGTTCTTAAACTGTTCTTTTGAACATAGTTTTAAAATAACATTTATAAGCTCAGTGCATACAGGATTATGATTGCTGGCGCCACTGCTGTGAATAACAGTAAATGTCACACCTCCTACCGCTTCACAGATATACAATAGATAAATCCCTTTCTGGCCATCCCAAGAGCCATAAATAGAAAATTCCCTATGCTTCAGTGTTAAAGAGTTCGAAACCAGATCAGCGTGAGACATACCAAGTTGACTTTTCACTGGATCAGCAAATATGCTCTTCTAAAGGTTTCAAATATTTAAAACAAGTAATACCTTTAGCAGATACTGAAAGAAGCTGTCAGCTGCACTTACTCAATTCACACAAAAAAATCACCGATAGAAAGTTACGTGCTGTTTCCTAGTTCTGTGTCTTCCAACTCCCACCTGACATCCTCTATTGCCAGATCTTGTCTCATGATCCTCAAGATTGACTGTAACAAGCACTTTCCCCCCCCTTTCATCATCGGCTTTCAAATCCCATCTCTGCAAGCGTCGTCCGCCCACTCAGCCTGAGAATAGATGCATTGTTCACTCCTCACTTGTGTGGAGCATCTGACTGAAATCCAGGAAGATGGCACTTAGAAACAGTGGCATCAAGTCACGTCAAATCACTAATTGCTTGACTGTTTTCACCTAAGAGTGTTGTTTAATGTATGGTCTCAAAATGCCATGGCACATCACTTCAAAAGTTTTGGTTCATATAACGAAAACCTCTGCAGGCATTGGCTGAATCCATCATGTTTAACAGTATTTTTTTAACTGTTATGAAGTCAATGTAATAAACTTGTTCTGCATGAAACTATATTTCAAAGTATTTATCTTTGTATATTAATTGGGTTTCTATATTAACTTTTAATGCTGCAAGTAACATGTTATACGCTATAATAATCACATACAAATAAGCATTAGTAAGCCATTAGTGTTTACTTAATCATTTATAAAGCATTACTCCTCCTTAGTATGTAATTAAATACAGGTATAAATGTGTGTTCTTTAATATATATTATCATTGTTTGTGAATGTTGTTAAGGTTCAAAATTGAGGAGGGAGAGTACAAACCACCCTTGGTCCAGAAGCTCTTTGGTCAAACAATGATTTTAATGACTACACACGTGTGGGAAGACACTCTGTACGCAGACAACCAGTAGTCCTCGACTTAATCAAAGCATAAACAGATATTTTATAGCATCAGGGTTTGATTTACTGACGCCCCTTCATGCGTCACAGATACATTTTATACATAGATCAGATCAACACCACAATGGCTTTTCACCCAGAAAATCATCTTCTATTTTCATGGCTGGTACTTTCCGTTCTTGTCTTAAAGTAAATTGTTCCTCTTTCTTGCCGAGACAACAAGGACGGTTCCTCTTTTACCGAGACATTTTTGCAGTTACAACCAGACATGACTAATCTCTCCTCTAAATAAATTTAACTCATGTGTGTGTGTCACGACCTCACATGCTCTTTCTCAATTCACCTGTTGCACTTCTGACCTTTCACCAGACCAGAGGCTCACTGAGACTATGTGTATGTCTTCTACTAAATAAATGTTTTAATCAAAAACCCCTACTAAAAGCTTAATATGAAATGACCTGATATATAAGTGTTTTGTAAGCATGTATTGCAATTCCTTCTATGTTCTAGTTTTCCCTCAGCATGGATCATCTAGACACTCTCACTAGATGAAGCTTAAGACCATTAATGAACCTGAACATCAACTCAAATAAGCACAGATATGCATTGTGTATAAAATAGTCATAACTGCTTAAGGCCTTCTTAAAGCTATCTGTTACATTGTTAAAGCCTCGTCTTAGCCTGCTGCTCAAAATAACTTCCACTTCTGCAAAACTCTCCAAGCCTGTTTCCTGTCCTGTTACTTTTAGCCTTTCTGAAAGACACACTGTTTAAACCTCTAAACACAATATAAACTCCAGATTATATTATTAATGCAATGGTAATGATGACAATTATTTAACAATAGCAGTAAAATAATTTCCCTGCTCCACACTCCCTCTCTCGACCTCTGGAACACCAGAGGTCGCAATACATTGTGTCCTCGCTCAGACCCTCTCTAGCCGTCCTCTGGCTCAACCAGCTCCCATTCGAGAACACTCCATGTGTAAGCTTAGGTTTTCTCGGTCCCTCTCTGGTGGTTCAGCAGGCCTCGAGATCTCCAGGATCCTCGCCCCTCCTGTGGTTACCGAGATCGATCTTCTGCAAAGGAAACAAAACACCTTTTCCTGCATCTCCCTAACTTATCCTTTTTGGGACTCTGTAGTCAAAAGCCTGATCCTAATTATGTTCTTAACTTATTGACTTATATTTATATATATTCTTCAACATTACTCATCCCTTTAAAACTCTTTAAGCCCTGCTTTCACGTCCGGTTGCTCGCTCTATTTTTCCCTTATCTGATCATCAACATCCTGTGCACAAATTGTCGCTGCTGCAAGTTCCTCTACTCTAAAAGATCCAAAAGAAAACAACCACTTTAATCAATTAAGTTTAAGCATATAAGCAATTACTCCTGTATACATTTCATCATAGCTAAATGCTGCCTTGAAACAACTCCTATGTGTTAACTTCATTTTAAAACCTCACATTTCCTATGTTATCACCTGTTTTTGGTATAGCCTTTTTATTTCATTTGCTCCTTTTAATTTAACAATACCTTCTAATTCTAATTTATCAGACTTAACCAAAACATATGCTTTCCTTCCTCTTTGGTCCTTCTTTAAGTTCAGTCAAAAAGCTAAATGAATTTGAGGCCTTTTGCCTGGAATCAATACTGTCATGTGTGTTTCTTAACTCTGTGTCTGTAAGCGTGTGCAATCCTTCAATAACTTCAATAACTCATATCAAAAAATGCAATATGTATAAAAATCATTTCTATTTATAAGCTCTCCCCTTTATCCTAAAAATACCTCCTATGTAATATCTGTATGTGTAAGCTTACATTATAACCACTACTTCTAGAAATCAAAAAGAAATCAAACCTGTTCTACTCCTTCAACCCTCACTAATTTTCCCTCTAAGAATTATTCCCAGCTTTGAAAAACCGGCATTGTATCTTCTAAACAGGATTCAGTTCTGTCATGGTCCTGGGCCATGTTGGTCCAGTATTCTTGGTTCCTTGTATTTTCGCTCCTTATTTAGGCCATGTTTTCTGAGGTGTCCTGTTGTGGTGTTCCCTAAGTGTTTTTCCCTTTGTGACTCTTACCCCCTTGTGCCCCTGCGTCTCTTGTGTATTTCCCCGGACCTCCCTGCATCCTCGTTTCTGGTTTGTGTTATTAGCTTACCCAGTTTAGGTTTCCGGTTTCTTGTTTTTCCACCAGTGCTGTTTTGTGCCCACCGTTGTAAATAAATATTCACCTGCACCAGAGCTGCCGCCTTTTGGGTCCATTTCTACAACTCCACATGGCTTGCCCCGCAAACCGTGACAAGTTCACTTTAATCCTTTAACCTTAACTTAAAAATAACAGTTTCAGTTTTACCATATCCAAATGATCAAAAACCCAAAAGGTCCTAAAATGATCCTAAATTATTAAACAATTAAATTATTAAACCCTAAACCCCCCTTTATCTTGATACATTTCATGTGTCAAGATACTATACAAAACTTAAAAATGCTCAGTTTTCCCCACTCATGTTCCAATCTATATCATAAAAATAAACTTAAAACAGAACAATTATCAGTCATGTGTTTCTACAATTAATGGTAACTGAGTTACATCAAAATGTTTCCCCTTTAACATTTGGCATTCTCCCAACAATATACTATAATCCCATAATCTAACCCCAGTCAACAAAACAGAACAGAAATTTTCTCTGGTAAAAACAAATTGTTTGTCCACATTTATTCATCCTCACATTCACTCCATATTTTTGCTAATAGTGGAGCTTCCCGCGCAACTTCTCCACCCTCAGCAAAATGAGCTCAGTCATTTTTTATTTTCCATAGGAAAATATTTCTTTATGCTTTTGGACTGGATTGACTCGCATAAAATCCTTTTTACAGGGACTTACGACCTGAATAGTCCCCAGGTAGCTTTCTCCTCAGCCAATTGAAATCTGGAAAGCCCCCTTATATTTGCTCCTCCCGAGAATTTTCAGCGCCGTTATTCACTGTTGCAGGCCTGCTTAAAACAGAAATGAAAAAATAGAGCTGATTGTTAGCTCATAAAAACAAAATCAAAATCACCTGACAGGTTTTCTTTAAGTGCACTGTTACAAAATAATGGGCCCAATTTTTAGACATGTCCATGTTTCCTAAAACTCCCTCTATTAAAAACAAAAACAACAACCCAAACCTAACTGACAGAATCAACCCATCACCACAACAACCTCAACAACCTTAAACACACAAAAGTTTTGCCACCACATAATTTCACCTCCTCAATACACCGAAAGTCTCATTAAAACCACACCATTTGCACACAAAAATCACCCCCTTATGCTCTGTAACATACTTCAATTCAGCATAAAACATAACCCCCCTTACAACAACATATCACTAAACTATAAATTTCCTACCCAAATCTGTACTTCTCTTGTCTGCCATGCTTCATCTTCTGAAAGTCACTTCCTCAGTCACACACATACAGGAAGCTCCTACGTCATGTTAAGGTTCAAAATATTGGGGATGGAGACAAGAGAAAAAACCACAATAACAACACTGGTCCGGCCGGGTTGAGTCAAACGATGATTTAATGATCACACACGTGGGAGATGGACACTGATGTAGACAGCCTCAAAATCTCAAAATGGTGGAGCATTGCTCAAACTTTTATAACCTCTGGTGCCTCCACCTTATCATAAAAAGCCTAAACATTCACATGCTCTCTCTCACACAGCGCCTAAGCTACGACCTTGGCTCCCTGTTTATCTGCTCCTGCTGAAATGGGGCAGAAAACTCCAGCACACTCTGTTCTCTTCTACTCAGACAAATTAGACAATAACCTTCTGCGAACAGTATTTCTTATAACTCAGCAATATAATGCATCATAAAACAATATCATTCATTCACAACAAGTCAGCAATTTAATGTAATGCAAATCAGTTTAACTAATGCAATAGTTATCAGCTTCTTCTAATTCAGGAGAATAATGCAAACTAAAACTACATAATAATTCACAATCTTTAATTAGGGGTATAACATGGCATAAAATAATATCATAATTTTACAGTCACCACTCACTCCAGCTAATGTGCATACTGAGTCATCTCTCAAAAAGCTGTAACAACAGAAACATATGTTTAAACATTCCCAACTCATTAAATCATTTTATTTCTTTCTACAGTGATCACTGGTTTTGATCACTCAGTACGAGAGAGCACTCCTAAGTCACTCTTTTAAAACTACTTTAATCACTTTTTGTTTACATAACTCACTCCCTTTGTCATATGGCTTCTTCTATTCCTCAATTACAAACTCAAATGCATTTTATTAAACATTCACACCATTGTATCATTCATACAAAATAGCAAGCTGTTCTTCATTGCATATGTTTGTGTTCTTAGCCAGGTTTAATCAGTGCCTATGCATTAAACTCCATGAGCTTGTCTTGTCTTTATAAGGTTAATGCATTTTCTGTTTGTGTGTGTGAATTTGCATATTTTGCTTTTGCAGTGTGTCAGACTCCTTCATAATTCTCCACTTAAGCCGTCAGTTTCTTTCCCAAATTTACTAACCCAAATTCTGATTTCCTACCTTAAATAGCAGCATTCCTTGTCCTCAGCCAGAAGGTAGGGCTCCACTTGCCACTTACCCCCTCTGCCTCAGCCCAGCGGCTTTACCCTTGAGGTCCCGTCTTCTTCACTTCATCTCACCCGTGAGTCTGAGCTCACCGGGACTGAGTGAGGCCGAGTAATCGTGGCTGTGCCTGCCTTAGGTTGTCCCAGGGTTTCGAGGTGGGATCTTACCCGTCATGGGCTATCCAGCCTTCCATACTCGCCTGATACGGGGCCCAAGTGGGCAGGGGAGGGAACACACTGGCTCTGGAAATTAAAGGAGTATAAGCTGCTTCCTTCATTGCATCTTATATTAAACTATCTCACTTCTGATTCCTTCCTAGAATAATTTCACATATGGCACTTTGTGTATGTGTGTTTTCTATTCATTAATGTAATTGTCAGTTATTTTCTCTCTTCATTTTACCTTCTTTTGTTTGTTTGTGACGTTCTACTTTAGTTCTACTAAACCTTGATGTAAAAACAATACACCCTTATTTCACGCACACACTCTGCATTTTGCCTATGCACACACTTCTCTCTCAGACTTCCTCTGTTCACACACCACCTTGTACTCACTCTACTATCAACTTTCATAGTGTTATTATTATTTAGTGTTTTGTACACCTCACACAGAATCATTCAAATCGAGTACTCACAGCATTCACATCACAACCTTCAACTTTCACTTTCAATCCTGCAAGACGCAGAGATGGACATCTCCTTCACCTAACATAAACTAAATTACCATATCAACATACAATTACTGAAATTCAAACTCAAATACACCGTCTGTTTTAATAAAGTAAAAGAGTAAACAGGTGTACCAAGTGTATGTACTTATGTGTTTTTAAACTGAAAGAAAAAGAAACTCAAACTTTAAAACATCCTACTTGACATCACCAAAGAAATACCTCTCACACCTTTATTCATCATTTAAAACCTTCTAGTCACCGCATTCACACACTTAAACTGTGACCAGAGTTGAGGAATATAACTCAAAACACACTTTCCTAAGAGTATTTTAGACATGCTTGTCATAATCAAAAAGAGCAAGTCAAAAACAAACAAACGAAAAATTGAAACCTCCATTAATTCTCACCGCACACACAAGAAATTGAAAAAATAAAACACACCAGCAACTATTGCTGGAGAGAAGTTACTACTGAAAGTAATATGTTAATCTTAAGTATACACAGTGCACTCAATATATTTATATATCTACATCCAACTTCAGTCAATTACTATACATCCCCTACGGCAACTCAAAACTTTATTTATAGTCCTCTAATAAACATAAATGGCATTTTAAACACACACTCAACAATGTTTGCAGCAGTATTTGTAAAACCAACTGTGGCTTAAACAGTTCACTGCTTACTCATTTGCATTTTCACTCACACACACACCGTCTAAAAATAGCTCCAGCATTGCCTCAGACTCCTTTCACACAGAGATCTCTTATTTTATATTACAAAGACATCTTATATTTACAACCACTGTCAGATCTGTCAGCTTTAGCGCCTACACAATTTCGACAAATTTAAAATAACCGCCCAGCAGATAAACTCCCTGAGTTTTTTGCGACCAATTAACCAGTATCTGTCCAACAGTTTCTGGCCTCATCTCTAAAGTCCCTAACTCAATTTAAAAGCGTCAACCAACCCAAACTTTGCCTGAAGCTCTATTTTTGGCATTACACAGCCAAGGCTTTCCCTGAAGTTTTAAGTTAAAGTTACACGCCCGAAGTCCAA
The DNA here is from genome assembly GCF_057382185.1 of Mchenga conophoros. Classification (NCBI taxonomy): domain Eukaryota; kingdom Metazoa; phylum Chordata; class Actinopteri; order Cichliformes; family Cichlidae; genus Mchenga; species Mchenga conophoros. The sequence goes on along the minus strand of NC_140532.1, from coordinate 23,437,031 downwards.
CTTCTTCTGACCAAAAAAGCGCAGGTACCGTTCCAAACGGTAAGGAGACTCTAACTCCTAGCTTCATTCCAGGATGCCCTGTACCCCACAGTTAAGCCAAACTGAACTAACCCTGTTCGCCGACAGGTCAATGTCGCGCGTCCACGACAAGGAGGGAGCATAACCTCCGGGCTCTGCGCTTCCTAGCAGACTCGAACTGCCGTTCTAAAATAATTTATAATACTTTGAAACAACAATCAACACCCAAAACAAGTGTATAACTGAGGCAGATCGACCCTGATGGACAATGGGGACTCTAACCCACAAATTGACCAACAAAGGTCTGACCTAATGACCAACCGGGACTTTAACCCACAAAATGACCAAATACCCTACCAAACTACTTGAGACTCTAACTCAATTTCTTTGGGACTTCAACCCAGTATTTAAACTTTTCCTGGCAGACTCTAACTGCTTTAGCAGACTTTACTGCTTTCATTTCTTCTTAGCAGAACTCTAACTGCTTCAACTCATGAAATTTTCATCAAAATCAAAACAGACATCCACCAGTAATTTCAGTGAGTAGACTTAAATCTTATCATGTCCAATTTGGCACACTTTGGAAATAATTCAACAGGTAGTGCCTTACCTTTTGGATAAGCCGGCTTATGCCCACTCACTTCGACCACTGGAATTCATGTCTGCCCGTCAGACCACCTCAGAGACCACCAAATTTCTCCATCTAAACCTCCAATCCTCCCTCCTCAACCACCGGACGAAGCCCCCAAATGTTAAGGTTCAAAATTGAGGAGGGAGAGTACAAACCACCCTTGGTCCAGAAGCTCTTGGTCAAACAATGATTTTAATGACTACACACGTGTGGGAAGACACTCTGTACGCAGACAGCCAGTAGTCCTCGACTTAATCAAAGCATAAACAGATATTTTATAGCATCAGGGTTTGATTTACTGACGCCCCTTCATGCGTCACAGATACATTTTATACATAGATCAGATCAACACCACAATGGCTTTTCACCCAGAAAATCATCTTCTATTTTCATGGCTGGTACTTTCCGTTCTTGTCTTAAAGTAAATTGTTCCTCTTTCTTGCCGAGACAACAAGGACGGTTCCTCTTTTACCGAGACACTTTTGCAGTTACAACCAGACATGACTAATCTCTCCTCTAAATAAATTTAACTCATGTGTGTGTGTCACGACCTCACATGCTCTTTCTCAATTCACCTGTTGCACTTCTGACCTTTCACCAGACCAGAGGCTCACTGAGACTATGTGTATGTCTTCTACTAAATAAATGTTTTAATCAAAAACCCCTACTAAAAGCTTAATATGAAATGACCTGATATATAAGTGTTTTGTAAGCATGTATTGCAATTCCTTCTATGTTCTAGTTTTCCCTCAGCATGGATCATCTAGACACTCTCACTAGATGAAGCTTAAGACCATTAATGAACCTGAACATCAACTCAAATAAGCACAGATATGCATTGTGTATAAAATAGTCATAACTGCTTAAGGCCTTCTTAAAGCTATCTGTTACATTGTTAAAGCCTCGTCTTAGCCTGCTGCTCAAAATAACTTCCACTTCTGCAAAACTCTCCAAGCCTGTTTCCTGTCCTGTTACTTTTAGCCTTTCTGAAAGACACACTGTTTAAACCTCTAAACACAATATAAACTCCAGATTATATTATTAATGCAATGGTAATGATGACAATTATTTAACAATAGCAGTAAAATAATTTCCCTGCTCCACACTCCCTCTCTCGACCTCTGGAACACCAGAGGTCGCAATACATTGTGTCCTCGCTCAGACCCTCTCTAGCCGTCCTCTGGCTCAACCAGCTCCCATTCGAGAACACTCCATGTGTAAGCTTAGGTTTTCTCGGTCCCTCTCTGGTGGTTCAGCAGGCCTCGAGATCTCCAGGATCCTCGCCCCTCCTGTGGTTACCGAGATCGATCTTCTGCAAAGGAAACAAAACACCTTTTCCTGCATCTCCCTAACTTATCCTTTTTGGGACTCTGTAGTCAAAAGCCTGATCCTAATTATGTTCTTAACTTATTGACTTATATTTATATATATTCTTCAACATTACTCATCCCTTTAAAACTCTTTAAGCCCTGCTTTCACGTCCGGTTGCTCGCTCTATTTTTCCCTTATCTGATCATCAACATCCTGTGCACAAATTGTCGCTGCTGCAAGTTCCTCTACTCTAAAAGATCCAAAAGAAAACAACCACTTTAATCAATTAAGTTTAAGCATATAAGCAATTACTCCTGTATACATTTCATCATAGCTAAATGCTGCCTTGAAACAACTCCTATGTGTTAACTTCATTTTAAAACCTCACATTTCCTATGTTATCACCTGTTTTTGGTATAGCCTTTTTATTTCATTTGCTCCTTTTAATGTAACAATACCTTCTAATTCTAATTTATCAGACTTAACCAAAACATATGCTTTCCTTCCTCTTTGGTCCTTCTTTAAGTTCAGTCAAAAAGCTAAATGAATTTGAGGCCTTTTGCCTGGAATCAATACTGTCATGTGTGTTTCTTAACTCTGTGTCTGTAAGCGTGTGCAATCCTTCAATAACTTCAATAACTCATATCAAAAAATGCAATATGTATAAAAATCATTTCTATTTATAAGCTCTCCCCTTTATCCTAAAAATACCTCCTATGTAATATCTGTATGTGTAAGCTTACATTATAACCACTACTTCTAGAAATCAAAAAGAAATCAAACCTGTTCTACTCCTTCAACCCTCACTAATTTTCCCTCTAAGAATTATTCCCAGCTTTGAAAAACCGGCATTGTATCTTCTAAACAGGATTCAGTTCTGTCATGGTCCTGGGCCATGTTGGTCCAGTATTCTTGGTTCCTTGTATTTTCGCTCCTTATTTAGGCCATGTTTTCTGAGGTGTCCTGTTGTGGTGTTCCCTAAGTGTTTTTCCCTTTGTGACTCTTACCCCCTTGTGCCCCTGCGTCTCTTGTGTATTTCCCCGGACCTCCCTGCATCCTCGTTTCTGGTTTGTGTTATTAGCTTACCCAGTTTAGGTTTCCGGTTTCTTGTTTTTCCACCAGTGCTGTTTTGTGCCCACCGTTGTAAATAAATATTCACCTGCACCAGAGCTGCCGCCTTTTGGGTCCATTTCTACAACTCCACATGGCTTGCCCCGCAAACCGTGACAAGTTCACTTTAATCCTTTAACCTTAACTTAAAAATAACAGTTTCAGTTTTACCATATCCAAATGATCAAAAACCCAAAAGGTCCTAAAATGATCCTAAATTATTAAACAATTAAATTATTAAACCCTAAACCCCCCTTTATCTTGATACATTTCATGTGTCAAGATACTATACAAAACTTAAAAATGCTCAGTTTTCCCCACTCATGTTCCAATCTATATCATAAAAATAAACTTAAAACAGAACAATTATCAGTCATGTGTTTCTACAATTAATGGTAACTGAGTTACATCAAAATGTTTCCCCTTTAACATTTGGCATTCTCCCAACAATATACTATAATCCCATAATCTAACCCCAGTCAACAAAACAGAACAGAAATTTTCTCTGGTAAAAACAAATTGTTTGTCCACATTTATTCATCCTCACATTCACTCCATATTTTTGCTAATAGTGGAGCTTCCCGCGCAACTTCTCCACCCTCAGCAAAATGAGCTCAGTCATTTTTTATTTTCCATAGGAAAATATTTCTTTATGCTTTTGGACTGGATTGACTCGCATAAAATCCTTTTTACAGGGACTTACGACCTGAATAGTCCCCAGGTAGCTTTCTCCTCAGCCAATTGAAATCTGGAAAGCCCCCTTATATTTGCTCCTCCCGAGAATTTTCAGCGCCGTTATTCACTGTTGCAGGCCTGCTTAAAACAGAAATGAAAAAATAGAGCTGATTGTTAGCTCATAAAAACAAAATCAAAATCACCTGACAGGTTTTCTTTAAGTGCACTGTTACAAAATAATGGGCCCAATTTTTAGACATGTCCATGTTTCCTAAAACTCCCTCTATTAAAAACAAAAACAACAACCCAAACCTAACTGACAGAATCAACCCATCACCACAACAACCTCAACAACCTTAAACACACAAAAGTTTTGCCACCACATAATTTCACCTCCTCAATACACCGAAAGTCTCATTAAAACCACACCATTTGCACACAAAAATCACCCCCTTATGCTCTGTAACATACTTCAATTCAGCATAAAACATAACCCCCCTTACAACAACATATCACTAAACTATAAATTTCCTACCCAAATCTGTACTTCTCTTGTCTGCCATGCTTCATCTTCTGAAAGTCACTTCCTCAGTCACACACATACAGGAAGCTCCTACGTCATGTTAAGGTTCAAAATATTGGGGATGGAGACAAGAGAAAAAACCACAATAACAACACTGGTCCGGCCGGGTTGAGTCAAACGATGATTTAATGATCACACACGTGGGAGATGGACACTGATGTAGACAGCCTCAAAATCTCAAAATGGTGGAGCATTGCTCAAACTTTTATAACCTCTGGTGCCTCCACCTTATCATAAAAAGCCTAAACATTCACATGCTCTCTCTCACACAGCGCCTAAGCTACGACCTTGGCTCCCTGTTTATCTGCTCCTGCTGAAATGGGGCAGAAAACTCCAGCACACTCTGTTCTCTTCTACTCAGACAAATTAGACAATAACCTTCTGCGAACAGTATTTCTTATAACTCAGCAATATAATGCATCATAAAACAATATCATTCATTCACAACAAGTCAGCAATTTAATGTAATGCAAATCAGTTTAACTAATGCAATAGTTATCAGCTTCTTCTAATTCAGGAGAATAATGCAAACTAAAACTACATAATAATTCACAATCTTTAATTAGGGGTATAACATGGCATAAAATAATATCATAATTTTACAGTCACCACTCACTCCAGCTAATGTGCATACTGAGTCATCTCTCAAAAAGCTGTAACAACAGAAACATATGTTTAAACATTCCCAACTCATTAAATCATTTTATTTCTTTCTACAGTGATCACTGGTTTTGATCACTCAGTACGAGAGAGCACTCCTAAGTCACTCTTTTAAAACTACTTTAATCACTTTTTGTTTACATAACTCACTCCCTTTGTCATATGGCTTCTTCTATTCCTCAATTACAAACTCAAATGCATTTTATTAAACATTCACACCATTGTATCATTCATACAAAATAGCAAGCTGTTCTTCATTGCATATGTTTGTGTTCTTAGCCAGGTTTAATCAGTGCCTATGCATTAAACTCCATGAGCTTGTCTTGTCTTTATAAGGTTAATGCATTTTCTGTTTGTGTGTGTGAATTTGCATATTTTGCTTTTGCAGTGTGTCAGACTCCTTCATAATTCTCCACTTAAGCCGTCAGTTTCTTTCCCAAATTTACTAACCCAAATTCTGATTTCCTACCTTAAATAGCAGCATTCCTTGTCCTCAGCCAGAAGGTAGGGCTCCACTTGCCACTTACCCCCTCTGCCTCAGCCCAGCGGCTTTACCCTTGAGGTCCCGTCTTCTTCACTTCATCTCACCCGTGAGTCTGAGCTCACCGGGACTGAGTGAGGCCGAGTAATCGTGGCTGTGCCTGCCTTAGGTTGTCCCAGGGTTTCGAGGTGGGATCTTACCCGTCATGGGCTATCCAGCCTTCCATACTCGCCTGATACGGGGCCCAAGTGGGCAGGGGAGGGAACACACTGGCTCTGGAAATTAAAGGAGTATAAGCTGCTTCCTTCATTGCATCTTATATTAAACTATCTCACTTCTGATTCCTTCCTAGAATAATTTCACATATGGCACTTTGTGTATGTGTGTTTTCTATTCATTAATGTAATTGTCAGTTATTTTCTCTCTTCATTTTACCTTCTTTTGTTTGTTTGTGACGTTCTACTTTAGTTCTACTAAACCTTGATGTAAAAACAATACACCCTTATTTCACGCACACACTCTGCATTTTGCCTACGCACACACTTCTCTCTCAGACTTCCTCTGTTCACACACCACCTTGTACTCACTCTACTATCAACTTTCATAGTGTTATTATTATTTAGTGTTTTGTACACCTCACACAGAATCATTCAAATCGAGTACTCACAGCATTCACATCACAACCTTCAACTTTCACTTTCAATCCTGCAAGACGCAGAGATGGACATCTCCTTCACCTAACATAAACTAAATTACCATATCAACATACAATTACTGAAATTCAAACTCAAATACACCGTCTGTTTTAATAAAGTAAAAGAGTAAACAGGTGTACCAAGTGTATGTACTTATGTGTTTTTAAACTGAAAGAAAAAGAAACTCAAACTTTAAAACATCCTACTTGACATCACCAAAGAAATACCTCTCACACCTTTATTCATCATTTAAAACCTTCTAGTCACCGCATTCACACACTTAAACTGTGACCAGAGTTGAGGAATATAACTCAAAACACACTTTCCTAAGAGTATTTTAGACATGCTTGTCATAATCAAAAAGAGCAAGTCAAAAACAAACAAACGAAAAATTGAAACCTCCATTAATTCTCACCGCACACACAAGAAATTGAAAAAATAAAACACACCAGCAACTATTGCTGGAGAGAAGTTACTACTGAAAGTAATATGTTAATCTTAAGTATACACAGTGCACTCAATATATTTATATATCTACATCCAACTTCAGTCAATTACTATACATCCCCTACGGCAACTCAAAACTTTATTTATAGTCCTCTAATAAACATAAATGGCATTTTAAACACACACTCAACAATGTTTGCAGCAGTATTTGTAAAACCAACTGTGGCTTAAACAGTTCACTGCTTACTCATTTGCATTTTCACTCACACACACACCGTCTAAAAATAGCTCCAGCATTGCCTCAGACTCCTTTCACACAGAGATCTCTTATTTTATATTACAAAGACATCTTATATTTACAACCACTGTCAGATCTGTCAGCTTTAGCGCCTACACAATTTCGACAAATTTAAAATAACCGCCCAGCAGATAAACTCCCTGAGTTTTTTGCGACCAATTAACCAGTATCTGTCCAACAGTTTCTGGCCTCATCTCTAAAGTCCCTAACTCAATTTAAAAGCGTCAACCAACCCAAACTTTGCCTGAAGCTCTATTTTTGGCATTACACAGCCAAGGCTTTCCCTGAAGTTTTAAGTTAAAGTTACACGCCCGAAGTCCAACTTCTTCTGACCAAAAAAGCGCAGGTACCGTTCCAAACGGTAAGGAGACTCTAACTCCTAGCTTCATTCCAGGATGCCCTGTACCCCACAGTTAAGCCAAACTGAACTAACCCTGTTCGCCGACAGGTCAATGTCGCGCGTCCACGACAAGGAGGGAGCATAACCTCCGGGCTCTGCGCTTCCTAGCAGACTCGAACTGCCGTTCTAAAATAATTTATAATACTTTGAAACAACAATCAACACCCAAAACAAGTGTATAACTGAGGCAGATCGACCCTGATGGACAATGGGGACTCTAACCCACAAATTGACCAACAAAGGTCTGACCTAATGACCAACCGGGACTTTAACCCACAAAATGACCAAATACCCTACCAAACTACTTGAGACTCTAACTCAATTTCTTTGGGACTTCAACCCAGTATTTAAACTTTTCCTGGCAGACTCTAACTGCTTTAGCAGACTTTACTGCTTTCATTTCTTCTTAGCAGAACTCTAACTGCTTCAACTCATGAAATTTTCATCAAAATCAAAACAGACATCCACCAGTAATTTCAGTGAGTAGACTTAAATCTTATCATGTCCAATTTGGCACACTTTGGAAATAATTCAACAGGTAGTGCCTTACCTTTTGGATAAGCCGGCTTATGCCCACTCACTTCGACCACTGGAATTCATGTCTGCCCGTCAGACCACCTCAGAGACCACCAAATTTCTCCATCTAAACCTCCAATCCTCCCTCCTCAACCACCGGACGAAGCCCCCAAATGTTAAGGTTCAAAATTGAGGAGGGAGAGTACAAACCACCCTTGGTCCAGAAGCTCTTGGTCAAACAATGATTTTAATGACTACACACGTGTGGGAAGACACTCTGTACGCAGACAGCCAGTAGTCCTCGACTTAATCAAAGCATAAACAGATATTTTATAGCATCAGGGTTTGATTTACTGACGCCCCTTCATGCGTCACAGATACATTTTATACATAGATCAGATCAACACCACAATGGCTTTTCACCCAGAAAATCATCTTCTATTTTCATGGCTGGTACTTTCCGTTCTTGTCTTAAAGTAAATTGTTCCTCTTTCTTGCCGAGACAACAAGGACGGTTCCTCTTTTACCGAGACACTTTTGCAGTTACAACCAGACATGACTAATCTCTCCTCTAAATAAATTTAACTCATGTGTGTGTGTCACGACCTCACATGCTCTTTCTCAATTCACCTGTTGCACTTCTGACCTTTCACCAGACCAGAGGCTCACTGAGACTATGTGTATGTCTTCTACTAAATAAATGTTTTAATCAAAAACCCCTACTAAAAGCTTAATATGAAATGACCTGATATATAAGTGTTTTGTAAGCATGTATTGCAATTCCTTCTATGTTCTAGTTTTCCCTCAGCATGGATCATCTAGACACTCTCACTAGATGAAGCTTAAGACCATTAATGAACCTGAACATCAACTCAAATAAGCACAGATATGCATTGTGTATAAAATAGTCATAACTGCTTAAGGCCTTCTTAAAGCTATCTGTTACATTGTTAAAGCCTCGTCTTAGCCTGCTGCTCAAAATAACTTCCACTTCTGCAAAACTCTCCAAGCCTGTTTCCTGTCCTGTTACTTTTAGCCTTTCTGAAAGACACACTGTTTAAACCTCTAAACACAATATAAACTCCAGATTATATTATTAATGCAATGGTAATGATGACAATTATTTAACAATAGCAGTAAAATAATTTCCCTGCTCCACACTCCCTCTCTCGACCTCTGGAACACCAGAGGTCGCAATACATTGTGTCCTCGCTCAGACCCTCTCTAGCCGTCCTCTGGCTCAACCAGCTCCCATTCGAGAACACTCCATGTGTAAGCTTAGGTTTTCTCGGTCCCTCTCTGGTGGTTCAGCAGGCCTCGAGATCTCCAGGATCCTCGCCCCTCCTGTGGTTACCGAGATCGATCTTCTGCAAAGGAAACAAAACACCTTTTCCTGCATCTCCCTAACTTATCCTTTTTGGGACTCTGTAGTCAAAAGCCTGATCCTAATTATGTTCTTAACTTATTGACTTATATTTATATATATTCTTCAACATTACTCATCCCTTTAAAACTCTTTAAGCCCTGCTTTCACGTCCGGTTGCTCGCTCTATTTTTCCCTTATCTGATCATCAACATCCTGTGCACAAATTGTCGCTGCTGCAAGTTCCTCTACTCTAAAAGATCCAAAAGAAAACAACCACTTTAATCAATTAAGTTTAAGCATATAAGCAATTACTCCTGTATACATTTCATCATAGCTAAATGCTGCCTTGAAACAACTCCTATGTGTTAACTTCATTTTAAAACCTCACATTTCCTATGTTATCACCTGTTTTTGGTATAGCCTTTTTATTTCATTTGCTCCTTTTAATTTAACAATACCTTCTAATTCTAATTTATCAGACTTAACCAAAACATATGCTTTCCTTCCTCTTTGGTCCTTCTTTAAGTTCAGTCAAAAAGCTAAATGAATTTGAGGCCTTTTGCCTGGAATCAATACTGTCATGTGTGTTTCTTAACTCTGTGTCTGTAAGCGTGTGCAATCCTTCAATAACTTCAATAACTCATATCAAAAAATGCAATATGTATAAAAATCATTTCTATTTATAAGCTCTCCCCTTTATCCTAAAAATACCTCCTATGTAATATCTGTATGTGTAAGCTTACATTATAACCACTACTTCTAGAAATCAAAAAGAAATCAAACCTGTTCTACTCCTTCAACCCTCACTAATTTTCCCTCTAAGATTTATTCACAGCTTTGAAAAACCGGCATTGTATCTTCTAAACAGGATTCAGTTCTGTCATGGTCCTGGGCCATGTTGGTCCAGTATTCTTGGTTCCTTGTATTTTCGCTCCTTATTTAGGCCATGTTTTCTGAGGTGTCCTGTTGTGGTGTTCCCTAAGTGTTTTTCCCTTTGTGACTCTTACCCCCTTGTGCCCCTGCGTCTCTTGTGTATTTCCCCGGACCTCCCTGCATCCTCGTTTCTGGTTTGTGTTATTAGCTTACCCAGTTTAGGTTTCCGGTTTCTTGTTTTTCCACCAGTGCTGTTTTGTGCCCACCGTTGTAAATAAATATTCACCTGCACCAGAGCTGCCGCCTTTTGGGTCCATTTCTACAACTCCACATGGCTTGCCCCGCAAACCGTGACAAGTTCACTTTAATCCTTTAACCTTAACTTAAAAATAACAGTTTCAGTTTTACCATATCCAAATGATCAAAAACCCAAAAGGTCCTAAAATGATCCTAAATTATTAAACAATTAAATTATTAAACCCTAAACCCCCCTTTATCTTGATACATTTCATGTGTCAAGATACTATACAAAACTTAAAAATGCTCAGTTTTCCCCACTCATGTTCCAATCTATATCATAAAAATAAACTTAAAACAGAACAATTATCAGTCATGTGTTTCTACAATTAATGGTAACTGAGTTACATCAAAATGTTTCCCCTTTAACATTTGGCATTCTCCCAACAATATACTATAATCCCATAATCTAACCCCAGTCAACAAAACAGAACAGAAATTTTCTCTGGTAAAAACAAATTGTTTGTCCACATTTATTCATCCTCACATTCACTCCATATTTTTGCTAATAGTGGAGCTTCCCGCGCAACTTCTCCACCCTCAGCAAAATGAGCTCAGTCATTTTTTATTTTCCATAGGAAAATATTTCTTTATGCTTTTGGACTGGATTGACTCGCATAAAATCCTTTTTACAGGGACTTACGACCTGAATAGTCCCCAGGTAGCTTTCTCCTCAGCCAATTGAAATCTGGAAAGCCCCCTTATATTTGCTCCTCCCGAGAATTTTCAGCGCCGTTATTCACTGTTGCAGGCCTGCTTAAAACAGAAATGAAAAAATAGAGCTGATTATTAGCTCATGAGAACACAAAACAAAATCACCTGACAGGTTTTCTTTAAGTGCACTGTTACAAAATAATGGGCCCAATTTTTAGACATGTCCATGTTTCCTAAAACTCCCTCTATTAAAAACAAAAACAACAACCCAAACCTAACTGACAGAATCAACCCATCACCACAACAACCTCAACAACCTTAAACACACAAAAGTTTTGCCACCACATAATTTCACCTCCTCAATACACCGAAAGTCTCATTAAAACCACACCATTTGCACACAAAAATCACCCCCTTATGCTCTGTAACATACTTCAATTCAGCATAAAACATAACCCCCCTTACAACAACATATCACTAAACTATAAATTTCCTACCCAAATCTGTACTTCTCTTGTCTGCCATGCTTCATCTTCTGAAAGTCACTTCCTCAGTCACACACATACAGGAAGCTCCTACGTCACCACTCACTCCAGCTAATGTGCATACTGAGTCATCTCTCAAAAAGCTGTAACAACAGAAACATATGTTTAAACATTCCCAACTCATTAAATCATTTTATTTCTTTCTACAGTGATCACTAGTGTTGATCACTCAGTACGAGAGAGCACTCCTAAGTCACTCTTTTAAAACTACTTTAATCACTTTTTGTTTACATAACTCACTCCCTTTGTCATATGGCTTCTTCTATTCCTCAATTACAAACTCAAATGCATTTTATTAAACATTCACACCATTGTATCATTCATACAAAATAGCAAGCTGTTCTTCATTGCATATGTTTGTGTTCTTAGCCAGGTTTAATCAGTGCCTATGCATTAAACTCCATGAGCTTGTCTTGTCTTTATAAGGTTAATGCATTTTCTGTTTGTGTGTGTGAATTTGCATATTTTGCTTTTGCAGTGTGTCAGACTCCTTCATAATTCTCCACTTAAGCCGTCAGTTTCTTTCCCAAATTTACTAACCCAAATTCTGATTTCCTACCTTAAATAGCAGCATTCCTTGTCCTCAGCCAGAAGGTAGGGCTCCACTTGCCACTTACCCCCTCTGCCTCAGCCCAGCGGCTTTACCCTTGAGGTCCCGTCTTCTTCACTTCATCTCACCCGTGAGTCTGAGCTCACCGGGACTGAGTGAGGCCGAGTAATCGTGGCTGTGCCTGCCTTAGGTTGTCCCAGGGTTTCGAGGTGGGATCTTACCCGTCATGGGCTATCCAGCCTTCCATACTCGCCTGATACGGGGCCCAAGTGGGCAGGGGAGGGAACACACTGGCTCTGGAAATTAAAGGAGTATAAGCTGCTTCCTTCATTGCATCTTATATTAAACTATCTCACTTCTGATTCCTTCCTAGAATAATTTCACATATGGCACTTTGTGTATGTGTGTTTTCTATTCATTAATGTAATTGTCAGTTATTTTCTCTCTTCATTTTACCTTCTTTTGTTTGTTTGTGACGTTCTACTTTAGTTCTACTAAACCTTGATGTAAAAACAATACACCCTTATTTCACGCACACACTCTGCATTTTGCCTACGCACACACTTCTCTCTCAGACTTCCTCTGTTCACACACCACCTTGTACTCACTCTACTATCAACTTTCATAGTGTTATTATTATTTAGTGTTTTGTACACCTCACACAGAATCATTCAAATCGAGTACTCACAGCATTCACATCACAACCTTCAACTTTCACTTTCAATCCTGCAAGACGCAGAGATGGACATCTCCTTCACCTAACATAAACTAAATTACCATATCAACATACAATTACTGAAATTCAAACTCAAATACACCGTCTGTTTTAATAAAGTAAAAGAGTAAACAGGTGTACCAAGTGTATGTACTTATGTGTTTTTAAACTGAAAGAAAAAGAAACTCAAACTTTAAAACATCCTACTTGACATCACCAAAGAAATACCTCTCACACCTTTATTCATCATTTAAAACCTTCTAGTCACCGCATTCACACACTTAAACTGTGACCAGAGTTGAGGAATATAACTCAAAACACACTTTCCTAAGAGTATTTTAGACATGCTTGTCATAATCAAAAAGAGCAAGTCAAAAACAAACAAACGAAAAATTGAAACCTCCATTAATTCTCACCGCACACACAAGAAATTGAAAAAATAAAACACACCAGCAACTATTGCTGGAGAGAAGTTACTACTGAAAGTAATATGTTAATCTTAAGTATACACAGTGCACTCAATATATTTATATATCTACATCCAACTTCAGTCAATTACTATACATCCCCTACGGCAACTCAAAACTTTATTTATAGTCCTCTAATAAACATAAATGGCATTTTAAACACACACTCAACAATGTTTGCAGCAGTATTTGTAAAACCAACTGTGGCTTAAACAGTTCACTGCTCACTCATTTGCATTTTCACTCACACACACACCGTCTAAAAATAGCTCCAGCATTGCCTCAGACTCCTTTCACACAGAGATCTCTTATTTTATATTACAAAGACATCTTATATTTACAACCACTGTCAGATCTGTCAGCTTTAGCGCCTACACAATTTCGACAAATTTAAAATAACCGCCCAGCAGATAAACTCCCTGAGTTTTTTGCGACCAATTAACCAGTATCTGTCCAACAGTTTCTGGCCTCATCTCTAAAGTCCCTAACTCAATTTAAAAGCGTCAACCAACCCAAACTTTGCCTGAAGCTCTATTTTTGGCATTACACAGCCAAGGCTTTCCCTGAAGTTTTAAGTTAAAGTTACACGCCCGAAGTCCAACTTCTTCTGACCAAAAAAGCGCAGGTACCGTTCCAAACGGTAAGGAGACTCTAACTCCTAGCTTCATTCCAGGATGCCCTGTACCCCACAGTTAAGCCAAACTGAACTAACCCTGTTCGCCGACAGGTCAATGTCGCGCGTCCACGACAAGGAGGGAGCATAACCTCCGGGCTCTGCGCTTCCTAGCAGACTCGAACTGCCGTTCTAAAATAATTTATAATACTTTGAAACAACAATCAACACCCAAAACAAGTGTATAACTGAGGCAGATCGACCCTGATGGACAATGGGGACTCTAACCCACAAATTGACCAACAAAGGTCTGACCTAATGACCAACCGGGACTTTAACCCACAAAATGACCAAATACCCTACCAAACTACTTGAGACTCTAACTCAATTTCTTTGGGACTTCAACCCAGTATTTAAACTTTTCCTGGCAGACTCTAACTGCTTTAGCAGACTTTACTGCTTTCATTTCTTCTTAGCAGAACTCTAACTGCTTCAACTCATGAAATTTTCATCAAAATCAAAACAGACATCCACCAGTAATTTCAGTGAGTAGACTTAAATCTTATCATGTCCAATTTGGCACACTTTGGAAATAATTCAACAGGTAGTGCCTTACCTTTTGGATAAGCCGGCTTATGCCCACTCACTTCGGCCACTGGAATTCATGTCTGCCCGTCAGACCACCTCAGAGACCACCAAATTTCTCCATCTAAACCTCCAATCCTCCCTCCTCAACCACCGGACGAAGCCCCCAAATGTTAAGGTTCAAAATTGAGGAGGGAGAGTACAAACCACCCTTGGTCCAGAAGCTCTTGGTCAAACAATGATTTTAATGACTACACACGTGTGGGAAGACACTCTGTACGCAGACAGCCAGTAGTCCTCGACTTAATCAAAGCATAAACAGATATTTTATAGCATCAGGGTTTGATTTACTGACACCCCTTCATGCGTCACAGATACATTTTATACATAGATCAGATCAACACCACAATGGCTTTTCACCCAGAAAATCATCTTCTATTTTCATGGCTGGTACTTTCCGTTCTTGTCTTAAAGTAAATTGTTCCTCTTTCTTGCCGAGACAACAAGGACGGTTCCTCTTTTACCGAGACACTTTTGCAGTTACAACCAGACATGACTAATCTCTCCTCTAAATAAATTTAACTCATGTGTGTGTGTCACGACCTCACATGCTCTTTCTCAATTCACCTGTTGCACTTCTGACCTTTCACCAGACCAGAGGCTCACTGAGACTATGTGTATGTCTTCTACTAAATAAATGTTTTAATCAAAAACCCCTACTAAAAGCTTAATATGAAATGACCTGATATATAAGTGTTTTGTAAGCATGTATTGCAATTCCTTCTATGTTCTAGTTTTCCCTCAGCATGGATCATCTAGACACTCTCACTAGATGAAGCTTAAGACCATTAATGAACCTGAACATCAACTCAAATAAGCACAGATATGCATTGTGTATAAAATAGTCATAACTGCTTAAGGCCTTCTTAAAGCTATCTGTTACATTGTTAAAGCCTCGTCTTAGCCTGCTGCTCAAAATAACTTCCACTTCTGCAAAACTCTCCAAGCCTGTTTCCTGTCCTGTTACTTTTAGCCTTTCTGAAAGACACACTGTTTAAACCTCTAAACACAATATAAACTCCAGATTATATTATTAATGCAATGGTAATGATGACAATTATTTAACAATAGCAGTAAAATAATTTCCCTGCTCCACAATGTGTTAATAAAAGTTTAATAAATACTTTTCATTGAAATGTAATATTTAGAAATGTTGTGATTACAAAAAACGTTAGAAAAAAGTCTGGCTTTCATTGAGAATAGGTGTGAAATACTTGAATGAAAACCAGTTTTTGTGCGCTTTGTGTGTTAAATACCCCAAACCTCAAACTAATTAGTGTAGCCATGCCCTTCAAATATGCCTATTTCACTTTTTACGTAATTTTTTTGGGCCTGGCAACTACACGCAGCTGTAATTGGTCCAGTTGTCTTCCATAAAATAAGATTATAATTTTATTGATCTCTGAGGGATAATAACCTAATATGAGAATTTATCTAATAAGGTGATTGCTGAGGGCAATGTGTGGGGCTTGAGACAGGGGGATTTTAAAGGGCTGCTCCAGCAAGTTAATATTGTGCTCTCATAAAATTGGATCTTCCATAAACTTGCTCCCTCTGACACATAAACTGGTAAGTGCAGTACATATTAAAACTTTAATCAGCTTCAGATGAAAAAAATGCTAATGAAATACCAACAGGATTAAAAATAAAGAAATCAAGTTTGTTAATGATGGAAGTGCATTTTGCATCTTGCAGTTACAGTTAGGATGCCATGCCGGCAGCCTCGCCTCTGTCAGTGCGCCCCAGGGTGGCTGTGGCTACGATGTAGCTTGCCATCACCAGTGTTTGAATGTGTGTGTGAATGGGTGGATGACTGGATGTGTAAAGCGCTTTGGGGTCCTTAGGGACTAGTAAAGCGCTATACAAATACAGGCCATTTACCATGGTGAAATGCTATGTTATTAGCTTATGCTAGTTAGCTTGGTTATGTAAGAAGCATTGTCCATAAACTGTATAGGTTTATTCTCCGAAACTGAAGCAGGACATAGCAAGCCATTTATGAGTCTCCAGTTTAGTGGCTACAATTAACAGAGGTGAGGCTGGGATAGTATTAACTAGACTCTGTGTTGGCATACCTGTTAAAATGGCCATGCCCCTAACTTTCAGGCCTACTAGTATTCATATGGTACTAAAAAGTAAATGCAGTTACATGCAGTTGTTATAAAGGGTGACACGATTCAAACATCATGGTTTCAACTTGGTGACTTTAACAGAGGAGCTTTTGGAGACGACCTCATGTGGAAATTATAGGAACTGCAGTTTGTGGCGCTTTGACTTTCACTTCATTTTTCAACCCAGAAGTTGATTTTTGGGGCAGTTTTTTGTCATTTTTTGATCGCCTGACCTCTGACACATCATCTCTTTGCACACCAGGTATGCCTCGGCAGTGACAGACGGCTCACAGTACTTCATCCTGCTCATCATCTCTGATGGCGTGATCACAGACATGGCGCAGACCAAGGAGTCCATAGTAAATGTACAGTAGCACTTCACATTTAACCTCTGGTCTATGTATATTTTAAAATGTTTTTCAACTTATTTAAACTGGTAAGCACACAGTGGGTTACTAAACGTGATCTACTGTAGCAGTCCGTGAAATGTGTGCTTATAATCGTTCAGTTAATTTACTGTAGAACTTGCAAGGAACCCTGAAGGTATGATTAAAACCCCAATAGAGGCCTAATAAACTAACAAACATCTAATATGAAAGCGAG
The DNA here is from genome assembly GCF_057382185.1 of Mchenga conophoros. Lineage (NCBI taxonomy): Eukaryota > Metazoa > Chordata > Actinopteri > Cichliformes > Cichlidae > Mchenga > Mchenga conophoros. Next base: position 23,419,767 of record NC_140532.1, on the reverse strand, counting down.
AGGGCGAAAAGCAGTGCAGCTGCTATCTTTGCCTCTTCCCTCTCTTTGTCTCTCATCTTTACTAATGAGGGAAGTAATGGAAGAGAGGGTCAGTCTGGTCACCACCACGTCCCTTACCCCCCCCCCCCCCCACCCCCACCCCCACCCCCAACGCTGCTATGTTCAGCTCTAATAACTCTGCTTTCTAATTAGAGTGATCAGAGTTAATGTGTGTAACGATTTTGGGCGAGCTCATATATTTGGAGCCTCGGCTGCTTGGGCTTAATGCTCCGCACGGCCTCAACGCGCATCCGCTCTCCTGCTTCTTTTTCCACTTTGCCCCCCGTGTGACGTAATGTTATTGTAAAGTGAGATTTGAGAGTAATTATTTACTAGCCCGTGGAGGATCCATGCCCTTCATATCTCAAGCAATTTGGGCGTCCGTCTAATAACCCGGGAAGTTATGAAACACTGAAAAAGCTTCATTCATCCTTCATCAATCCAACTGTACTTTGCTGTCCCACTCAACTAAGATTTAATAAACAATATTGCTATGCAGGCCTGGAGTTCAGCTGCAGCTCAGGGCAGAGGAAGATGTAAATGGGAGTCATTATTAAGCTGTCAAGCTTCGAGAGATTTAGGTTGCAGATGCATGAAATTAGAAACCGTAGATCTCGCCAGGCGAGGGGCTTTATAAAACCGGCTGCAGAGTAAGGACGTAAGGCCCCGTCTGCCTTAACAATGGTATTTAATTTTTTCTATAGAGCTTCCTTTCCTTGGACTGTAACAGTTAATGTATAGTTGGTAATTTGCAGGCCTATTTCACTGGCAGCCTGCACGGTTTAAGATAGCAAATGGTGAAAAGAATGAACGCTCCCTCTTCGCCGCCTTTGATGTGGTTATTCTGTCACTTTCCACCCTTTACAGGCCTCGTCTCTGCCCATGTCTATTATAATAGTTGGGGTTGGACCAGCGGAATTCGATGGTAAGCAGGCTGAATGTGTGTCCGTGTGCAAATACGTGTGTGTCTAAAAGCATGCAGTAATCTTTTGCCCTCACCCCTCGTTCTGCTTCCTATCTTGTCTCCCACATGGTTTAGCCCTTCCTCGTGCAGCTTTTCTTTTCTTCACTCCTCCGCTTACCCTCCCCTTAATTCTCCCTCTCCTCCTTCACAGAAGCCGAGGTAAAGGGGATTTGATAAATTCTCGCTTTTCAGTCCAGTAGCACTCCTTTTTTTCCATTCTTCTTCTTCTTTATTTTAAATGCGCAAGGGCCACATCACTCTGCGGTGTTCCCTCCCTGAAACATTGGTGTTTACAGTTCACAGAGCAGTCCTCTGTTAAAAAAAGAAAAGAAAAACAAGCTCACTCACGGGGAGCAATGAGCCTGCAGAGTCAACGGGATTAGCACGGATATGAAGTCAGAGTGCGCATTCGCTTTATGTCCCTGTGGTGCTCATTGCTGGCTGTGCTTACATGTATTCGGGCACGTTCCTCTTATGCGCACAGCTACGTGTAACTCACGGCCCCGTGGCTTCACGCTCAGCCGTGCAAATTCTGTGTACTCCTGCCCATTTGAGACTATCAACACTCTAAGTGTAAGCCTGTGGCATGCTAATGACGTTGGCAGGTTGAAACACAAAAACCGTGTGTCATGTTTGCTCACCGCAACGTTGACGGGGTGTTACTGATGCGCTTCCCTCCTCAGAAATGATTGAGCTGGATGGGGACGAAGAGAGGATCTCATCCCAAGGACGATACGCGGAGAGGGACATTGTTCAGGTACAGAATACTCCCGAAGACACGGCTGACTGGCTGGAAGGCTGTTCACTCAGCAGAAAGTGTTGAGAGAAATGTGGGATTTATGATTAATGGGAAAGGGTCATTGTGCTTGACCTTCTACTGTGCTCTTGTTCTGAGTCTGCTGGTTTTTCTGTCTTCTCTCCGCTGTCTCGACCCTTATTTCTTCCTCTACGTGCAATATTTTTCTCTTTGTTTTCCTCTCTTTTGCTTTCTTTTTCATAATTTTGCATAAGCGTTTTCTGTTTTTTGTCCACATCTCATTTCCTATATTCACCTTTTCTTTGTTTCCTCTTGTTAAGGTTCAAATATTGAGGAAGGAGAGTAAAAACCACCATGGTCCAACAAGAGCTTGGTCAAACAATTGATTTTAATGAATACACGCGTGGGAAGACCACTCTGTACGCAGACAGGGATTGATCTTCAACTTAATCAAAGCATACACAGATTTTTATAGCATCAGGGTTTGAATTAATGACGCCCCTTCATACGTCACAGATACATTTCATACATAGGTCACATCAAAACCAAAATGACTTTTAACACGGTTTAAAAGAACATTGTCTTCATCTTCATAACAGATGTTTCCTGTCAACCTTTCTGATTAGCGCTTCTTCAAAACCGCAGACAATGATTTTGCAGTGAGCGAGCACTTCTGCAAGCCCACAATTACAAGCAAACATGATATCTCACGACCTTACGTGGCACTCTGTGTCACCTCTCACCTACTAACGCTCACAGTCAAACAGAGGCCACTGTCAACCTTTTACTAAAACTATAGATGTAATATAAATTGAATAAATGTTTTAACCAAGAACCTCTACTGAAAGCTTAATAAAAGAATATAAAAGTATAACAGACAATTTGAATACCCTAGTTATTCACATAGCCTCGTCTAACCAGCTCCTCAGAATAACCTGCAGTTAGATTCTGCTTTCGGTTTCATTTCTGCAAACGCTCTGCAAGCCTGCAGTTTCCTGTCACTCTGACTCTGTACAAAGTGTACTCAAAATCAACAGAATCAGCACATACACACTTAAGATTATAACAACCATTCAAAAGCATTTAAGATTATAGATTCAAGCCAACAGTTTAAAGTGGTTATAACTGCACCTGTAATAAAGGCTAATTGGGTACCAAGATGTTTAAACATCTGTATGCAATATCAATACTGTAAATTATAATGCATATTATTAATGCAATGGTAATGATGATTATTATTAACAATAGCAGCAAAATATCTCTCCACTCTCAATACTCTCCTCTCCTCTTTGTCTTCATTTGTCTTATCTTTTCATCTTTGTCATTTTCTTTACTATTCTCTTATTCTCAATGTCCATGTTTCCTATTCTGTACTCTCCGCCTCTTATTTCTCTTTACATTACTTATATCTGATTTCTTCATTTCCTGTTCTCTCCTTTCCTTGTGTCCTTTCCTCTTGCTTCCCCTCTCAGTTTGTTCCTTTCAGAGACTACATTGACCGACGAGGAAATCACATCCTCAGCATGGCCCGTCTGGCTAAAGAAGTGCTGGCTGAAATTCCCGACCAGTTCCTGTCCTACATGAGAACCCGGGGGATCAAACCTGGTCCCTTGCCACCTCCTTACACTCCCTGTCCACCACCAGCTATCAACCCCCTTCTCACAAGAAGGGTAAGCCGAATTTAATGGCTTCCACCCCAGTATTGGCCAGCCGGGTCTACTGTCCTCTCTTTACGCTTCACTCTTCACTGGAAGCTCCTAAGCACATGGCAAACTTTGCCTGCATCTCGCATGTTGCACTTTTGGGAATATTTGGCCGTGAAGGGTGATGAAGACAGCCCTGAGTGCTTCTTCTGTTTAGAAGACTGGACAAAAAGGTGTGGATTTTGAAGGGCAGTGGTGGTGGCCTGAAATCAAGGAGCTGCACCAGGAAGAGTAAACGGGAAAGAAACTCAACAGACTGAATCCAAGCTGTTCCCATTTCCACTTCCTCTGTCTAAGTCATGTCACTTGATATATAAATGTTTACAAAACTGAGGAGTGGAGTGGATCTTTTATTTTCCAGGACGAAATTTATACAAATAAATTTGAATACCTTTCAGAGTCCTATTTTTCAGCTACAGAAACAGGAGATTCTGACTTTGTACAAAATGTTTAGGCCCCAGTGCCACACACACTTATATATATATATATATATATATATATATATATATATATATATATATATATATATATATATATATATATATATATATATATATGATTTTTTTTTTTTAATAGAAATAGAGCATGTGCCAGTTTATGAAAAATAAAGCATGCACTGTTGTCCTGCACTCAGGGCTTTGTCCCCACCACCACTGCCATGTTCCATCATGAACAAACCCACCGGAAATCGTTCCACGCTCCTATCGTCTGCTCCATCCACCTGCCTTGACTCGAAAGGAAGCTGTGCTCCTTGGGAGTCTGGTCAAATCAAATGCAACAGGGACTTGAACCAGCCTTACTTTTTTGTCAGAAAACATTACTGGCACAATGGGTTATGGAAACGTGGATTTCTCCAAGCCCAGAAGTCAAAAACACACATTTCACTACCGAACCTGACTGTGTTGTTACATTTCAGAGTCTTGTTATTTTCATGAAACAACACTGTACTTCAGAAGCATTTCTGGTTTTGGTTTTTGGTTTACATTTCTCTACCTCTCACATTGTTCAGTATTGCCAAAAAATATTGTTAAAAAAAACAGCAAGTGTTGTAAGTGATATTTGGCAAGTCTGTGGTCCGTCACACAGTTTTACCTTTCTCACCACGTATACATCATGTTTGCCAAACTGTACGTTGGGAAGTATAGCATTTTGGTTGCTATCAGATTAGATGGCTCACACCTTTGTGGTAGCAACACACTTTTGATATGAAATTGAATTTGAAAACAGGTAAAAGTGCAGATTGCTTTTCTTTTAACAACTGTCTGCATGGATCAAAGTAATGACTGTAACAACAGTGTTTGGGTCCATGTTTGTGCATCAGTATTGTAACTAAAAGTCCTAAAGTTTCATATATCTCCTTAAATTCAGACTCCACAGAAAACCCATGTTTCATCATCAAATACTCGCATCCTGAAGGCTTTAAAGGTGACAGCAGCTGCTCTTTGCTTAGATTCACAGCAGTGGTTTCAATTAACACTCTCTCTTTTTCAACATGGCTGCTAATAAGTTACATAAATTTTCTTCTTTGTTATACTTATTGTTAGCAAGAACAGTCAGCATGGCATCTAATAAAAGTTAGCTTAAAATTGGAAGGAATTTAATTTGTTTCTTTGGCTTGCTGGACTCCATATTAGCTGTAGCCACCTTAGCTGCATAGAAAGACATTGCCACTACAAGAAAGTGACCCCCTTACTCTGTTTATACATTTTGGACCCCTCTGTGCTGTGAAATAGTGTCTTTGATACGTCACACTAAAATATATTCCACCTCTCATCAGTCTTCAGTTACCTTCATCAGAAAAAAAAAAAAAGGATATAGAATTAGTCTCTATTGGTAAATAAATGCCCAAAAAGCAATTGGCTGTTGTAGCAATAATAATAATATTAATAATAATGTCTGATGTACTTAAAAAATCCAACTATACCATTGGTTTAGATACAGCAAGTGTTCTATATATTGGGGCGATCGTGGCTCAAGAGTTGGGTGTTCGTCTTGTAATTCATCTTGTAATCAGAAGGTTGCCGGTTCGAGCCCCGGCTCGGACAGTCTCGGTTGTTGTGTCCTTGGACAAGACACTTCACCCGTTGCCTACTGGTGGTGGTCAGAGGGCCCGGTGGCGCCAGTGTCCGGCAGCCTCGCCTCTGTCAGTGCGCCCCAGGGTGGCTGTGGCTACACTGTAGCTTGCCATCACCAGTGTGTGAATGGGTGGATGATTGTGTATAGTGTAAAGCGCTTTGGGGTCCTTAGGACCAAGTAAAGCGCTATACAAATACAGGCCATTTACCATATCTCTCAATAGTAACTGCACTTGTTTGATTCTGACAGACTTTTAAAAAAATGTTCTACCTAATAGTAGATCCGTCCAGCCGTCCGTCCGTCCATCTGTTCAGCAATTCTCTTCCACTTGTCGTTGTCACGGTCACGGGGGGACAAACAAGTAGGTAACTGTTGCAACTGCTGTGAATCCAAGCTAACCACAGCTGCTCTCCTTTCTAAAGAAATAAGCTACAGAACTGCTAAAGCCTATATGAATCAAGCTTAGTTTTCAGGTTATTGCACTGTCACTTTCAGATATGTTTCGGCCTTCCCGTTAATGGGTATAAGAAAGCAAAGCACAAACCATGTCCTATTAGACAAGCATCAACCACCTTGTCCAGAGGTCCCTTTTAATCCATGTAAATGTCCAAAGAAAAGCATTTTTTTCTTTATACTTTTGAGACGTGTAGTGTAGAGTTTATGTGTGTGGTAGGGCCGTATTTAGTCAAGGAATAAATATAAAAGAAGGTTTACAACACTTTTTTCTAAACTCACACCTCAAAATAACGATATACTTCTTGGCTGGTGATGCTTAATGAATATGTCTGTTATATAATATGTTATGAACTGCTTGTAAATTCAGTTTCTTAGACGTTTCTACACTGTACAAAATTTCTGCCTTTTTGTGTATTGGTCAGTATAATGTATGTGTAATGCTGCTTCTTTCTGCTCATTTAAGTATGACATTTTATACCGAGGCCTGTAATCATATTTAAATCATGACTAACAGGCCTTATCAATGTTTATACGTAGGTTATTCATATTTAAATTATGAACGACAGGCCTGTATTTTTTATAAGCAAACTGTTAGATAGTGATGCGTGTTTAATGTGTGCAAGACATTTAAAAGTTAATGATCAAATCCACTCCGTAGCAACGTTTTTCTGCCAAATCTGAAATACTGTTAAGTGTAGCATCTCATCCCAGGATAAAAACGCTTATTCGGTTTGACTGAATAGGGTCCCTCCACGTGGAGGGGAGAGGTGACGGGATGGCGGGGACCCCGTACAACAGTCGGGATGTTGAATTGCAAAATGTAGCACTAGTTTCAAGACTGGAGCAACGTCAGCCTGAACCAGATAAGACCAGATCAGGCAGGAACAGTCTTTTTATAAGTACATGTAAATATACAGTATAATCTGTATATATTGTGCGTAGGTTTTCTGGAGAGTTGACTTGCAGCAAACTGCCGGCACTCTGTGACTCTCTTCCTGAAACACAAGGCATGGCCTTTTTATTTATTTATCAAGACAAGATGTGAGCTTCATCTCACGCCCACTCTCTCGTATATACTGTACATGCAGTACATGTATTTGTGTATGAAACATGCATGACACTTACATAACAGTGAGGGTTGTATAAAGATTAAGGGTTTCCTTCTCTTCCTCCTTCTTCTTGTTTCTGTTTTGAAATGCAGCTTGTGTTTTGTTTTATTTTTCAAGAATTTATGGGCAACTCTTAAAAAATCTAAATCTGGATCTTATTAAAAATCTGCACATGATAGAGAATAATTTTACCAATTTATTTTCTTTTAGTATCAGTGCAGAAATCCTCAGAAATGCCCAACTGGCAGAGCTAGAGATCATTTAAAAATGGCTCAGGTTCCTACTAAAAGTGTTAGCATGGGAAGCATGGTTGACATTTTCACTAATTAAACAAATGGGAGAAAAATGACCAAATGCCTCATCTCTTGCCTGTTAATTCAGCATATTCATATGTAGATATCTGTTTATAGTTATTACCATTTGCTATGCTCTGACCCTTGTACTCTGTGCGCCCATTGAGCTTTCTGGTCTCGTACAGGACAATATACAATGATAACTATGGGAGGTGTAGTGCTTTTTTTGTTTGTTTGTCCCTAACAATCAGCCTCTGATTTTCGTGAAAAGTAAATGTAACTTGACTTCTCTTTCATTACACAATCTTATAAAAGGGCCATAAATATATGAAGTTTATATCGTTTGTATAGTTTCAGTTAGAGGGGAACCTGTTTTATTAAGTCCATATTTTAATCTTGGACTCTATTAAAGTAGGATTTTTCTTTGTGTGAAAGCAGCTTCGAAGTCACAGCTAAAAACCTTGTTTATCCTCCGTCAGAAAGAAACCTTTTTTTTTTTGTTTTTAGCACACTTAACTATGCCTCTAACACATTTTTCTACTAACTGGCTGCACCTCACAAAAACAAGTTTTGAACAACAGTCGGGCTGAACCTTTTCAAAGCCAGAGCTGCATAGCTGGTTATGTTATGGATAAGAGCTGAGCTCATACGGGTTATTTGCACATTTACGTATTATTTCCACCTTTGTAAAAGTATAATAGGTACCATTTAAAATGAACTCTTAGTCAATGGGTGTGACAGGATGTATAGAATTCTTAAATAGCAGCAGTTCCAGATTACAGTGCTGCTCTCACTCTTGTCAAACTACAGAGTGGTTAGTTGATTTTTCTTTTTTGTTTTGTTTTTACTGACAAAAATGTTTTATGCATCGTACGTAGGTGAGCATTCAACAGTGTCTTAAACTCAAGAAATTCCATTAATTCCACAAGTCCTCAAGAATAAAATATCACATTCTACAACTAAATGACTTTAACACTATCCCATGTGAGATTATGTAGATCGTTTCTTTGGGATACATAGGTTTGCCCTCAAGAAGAAGACTTCAGAAATCACTGATTCTGTGAGGCTGTGTCAGTGTAGGAGTAACAATCAAAAGCATTTATTGTGTAGGACAGAAAAAAAAATCACTGCTGGTAAACAAACCAGCTTTAATGAAGTAGGCTTACACCTCGCTGCCTCCCACTGCTCATCGTCGCATCCACGTCACTCTGCTAAAGCAGCAGCATGTCAGCATGCCAGGCCACATGAACGCCCATGTGATCTGCACAAATAACATGAACTCTGTTTGCTGTAAATTATCTTGATAAAGTGGTTTAACTGAATGCTTGTGATGAATATCCTGTTTTATCCTGATGTTTTTTATAGCATGGATTAAAACTGCATGTGTGCAACTTTTTTTTTTTTTTTTCTATCAGACATGCACCTGTGAGGTTAAAGGAAAAATTGTACTGTGACATCTTTGTGCGTTACTTCAGAATATTTAAGAAAACATTTTTGCCTTAAAAATGTCAATTGATTAGTCTTGGAAATGTGCAATGCCTTCAGATGTTTCCTTCTTCTTCTCTGATGACTTTTCTTTTCTTCTCTTTTTTTTAGTTTTATCTGTCAGTACATTGATGCATGGCCACTTCTCTGTCAGACTCGTCTCGGCATTGTTCGCTCAGAGTCAGTGGTTGAAGTGATGTGAATAACAGGGTGTATGATCCAAACAGAAAAAAACAAAACTAGACGAAAAACAAAAAAATGGTCTGTCTCGCTGAGAGGACAGAATTATTGGGCTGGGGATAGTGCTGTGTGGCATCATGCAGCCATGTTTATTTACCGTGAGATAATACTGAAACTGTTCATCTGCCCCATTTTATTTCATCAGGGGTGATTCACAATTTTGCATGATGCTTGTAGTGGCACACAAGGCCAATCAAATATGATTTCTCCATTGATATATAATTATTTTAAACCAGTTCTCGAGCTTAGTGATGTTACAAGACAGCACAGGTTTTACTGTTCTAACAGGAAACATAAAGGCCACAAACAACTTACTGATAAAAATGACTGTTTCTGTAACAACTGACGTCTTTAAATAAATATCCCTATCTAAGCTTGTTCTTTGTTTATTTGTTGTTTGTGTGCTCAGAACCCATCTTCTCATGTACAGAGCTTTGAATAATCAGACCCCATTACATGGTCTATGGGAGCCTCTCCTGTGGAACCACTTCCCAGTTTGGGAAACCAGTAACCCATGTTAAAACTTTCCTTTTTGATTTTTTAATCATCAATAATTAGTACAGGATCAGGTGACCCTGAACCATTGCTTGCTTATGCTGCTATAGGCTCAGGCTGGTTCAGGGAGAAGTGTCTTCTTGTTAGGGAGTTCTTTACCACTTTCACAAAGTGCTGCTAACTGAGATTTTCTCTTTAATGTAAGCTCTTTACCTTGCAATATAAATTGACTCAATCAAACAGTTGTGAAGTGGGGCTATATGCATGAAATAAAATAAAATTGGATTGAAAATCCAATTTAGAATTCCTCAAAAGTTCTCAGGAAGCCGGCGTTGATCAAATTAAAGATCCATAAGGTTAATTTGCATAGCATTAGCATCTTTCTCCAACTGGTTCATTTTTCCAATGTATTGAATAATGCCATTTTGTCAAAATCAAGTGTAGAAAAAATATTTTTGCAGAAAAACAAAAAGCTAGCATTCGTATTAATATTGATTGAACCTGGGATGCCTACATGACTAAGTTTTCACAAACTGTTTCACAAACATTTCCTAAACATGCTACATAATGTACCTAAAAAGTAAGCCCTACACCACTTACACTGCTGTAAAACACAAAACTGAAGCTACTCAACCCACTCTGTTATTGGACACCTGTCCTTGTCAGTGTTGCCAATAAAATCAAAAGAGCCAGCACGCTGGAATAGATTCACACCATTACACCTTTAAAGTGTTCATCTTAAAATTGAATGCATTACAGCAGAGTAACAGGCTGAAATGCTTCCAAGGAGTCCAAAAAATGTGGCTCAGAAATGCAACGTTTTGCCTGAATATTGAGAAGAAATGAGTGTAGCCTTTGCATCCTTGTTACAGTAAAAACTATAACGGACTAGCCAGCTGTGGGAAAGATAAGGGTGGTATTATTTTGTAATATAAGATAATATTAAGCCTTAAGCACCAGGAAACAAACTATGTGCAACAAATACAGTAGTTGATTACTTTGTACCCTATGTGTGGTATCAGCCTAATCCTTACTAAAACTTGTAATTTAAATGAGCCCTGGACTTGAATGAAAAATGTTTGGTTAAGCATAGAAAATGGTTGACATAGTCAAATAATTATGTTAATAAACCTGAAGTTAAGTTCATGAAATGTCCTTTTAAAGCATTTACCGAAACAGCTGATGTCACCTCACACAAGAATAATACCAAACTGCGGTTGTAATAAGTTATAATTAGCAGCTTGCAGCAGGATGTTTTAAATAATCGCAACTAGTTAGCATGTTAGTATGTAAAACATTTGAATAGCAGACATGTGACAGAGTGTAGTCAGGGTAGTCGGGCACATCGTGTGCAGAAGTTGCCAATTTCCTTCAACTTTCGTCAGTTGCTACAGACTTCCTGAGGTCTTCAGATTAACTCAAGAACAGTGTGCTGAGAGCTTCTGCATAATGAGCACAGTGCAAAATGCTGGATGCAGTGGTATAAAGCATGCTGCCACTGGACTCCGGAGCAGTGGAGATATCTTCTCTGGAGTGACGAATCACGCTCATTCATCTGACAATCCAATGGATGAAACTGGTTTTGGAGGTTTCCAGGAGAATGGTACTTGTCTGACTGCATCATGTCGAGTGTAAAGTGTTTGGTGGAGTGAGAGCTATGTGGATGTGGGGGTGTCTTTCAGGGGTTTAGCTTGGCCTCTTAGTTCCAGTGAAAGACTTTTAATGCTACATTTTGGACACCTTCATTCTCCCAACTTTGTGGGAACAGTTTGGGGATGGCTCCTTCCTGTTCTAACACAACGGCACACTAGTGCACAAATCAAGCACGTTTGGTGTGGAAGAACTGGACTGGCCTGCACAGAGTCCAAACTGCAACCCAATACAAATTAGAGTGGAGACTTGGAGCCAGGCCTTCTCATCCATCAATGTCTGAACTCAGAAATGTGCTTCTGGAAAAATGAGTAAAATCAGTGTATTTATGGGGGGGAAATCCCATTAATACACTCCTAAACCTTGTGGAAAGCCTTCCCAGAGTTACAACTGTTATAGCAAAGTTGGGCCAACATCATATTCAACCCTATAGATTAAGAATGTGATGCCTCTCAATTTCATATGTGTGTGAAGGCAGAGTAGGAAGTACTTTTGGCAATATAGTGTATATAACGATCTCTAGGGGAGGGACAAAGAAGAGAAATTTATTTCAGTTTTAAAGTAATACCAGACAATCTGAGCAAACCAATAAGACGTGACTATATTTGGACTCCCATGAATTTTCCTGTTCTGGATCTGAAGGATTTTGAAAGGGATTAATGATGTTTTCTCATGGTAGCAGTCAGACGCTGCCGCCATCAGATACTTAGGAATTTTCCTTCTCTTGGTGGCCCATATGGAATTTACAGCATAACGATTCATCAATGCCCTCTTATTTTTGTGACAATGACCTTTGTTTCGCTATTCCATTTTATGGACTCTCTAATTTGTTATTTTGTACCACGTGGAATGTCAAAAGACCAAAGAAATGACATGGCTTTTTTTTTTTTTTTAAAATAGCTGAAATACCAACACATTATGGAACTTTCTGTTCATAATGAAGGAATTCGGACCTCTAAATTAATGTTCCACAATGTGCACAATGTGCAGTGCAGTGAATATTGTTTTATTTTGTGTGCTACAGTACTTAATCAGTGGTTTGCTGAATTGGTCATCCAGCAAGAAATGCAGAGACAGTGTTTTGTGTGAGAGTGCAGTAGGTTCCTGTCTAAAATATACAGTGCAGCGTTTCTCTTATAAGTCTGAGGCTTTCTGCTTTATTATCTAGTCCAGTTTTTACATGCTCTCACTCAAATGCCTCATGACAGATCCACTGAAAATGTCCAGTGGTTGCAGACCGCCAGCCTTGATGGATAGGAATTATTTTCCTGCTGCTTTTCAGAGCAGCAACAAAACAATCGCTTGATGCTGCTTGGAAGTGATCTGACGCGCTCAGAGCGGGGGCTGCTTTGTAACAAGTGTCATTGTGCTAATTACAGCTAGTACACTTTTCTCTCCTCCTTGTTTCTGTTCTTTCCAAGATTTTAATGAGTCGCCGCCGCTATCTGTTCTCTGTGTTTATCTGTATATTACTTTTAACTTCATGATGAGATATTATATTATTATGGTCGCCTCCCACTTGAGGCTATAATCAGAAGCTTTAATTGGTGTTTTCAGATGCTCTCACACAAAATAATGGTAGGCTAATATCTAACCATCCATTTCTTAACTTAACTTAATAATGTAAAATAGAAGAAAAATAACAACCAGAGGAAATGAAATGCAGTGGCTGGAACTATAATTTACTGGTAGGAATGTTAGAATCACAGTACATTCGATATGACTTGATATTAGTCATGTTTGCACATATCACCTTTGATATCCATAAAGGATTCAGTTTTTATCACCATTATAGGCATTAGAATTTTGTGTGAATGATAAAAAAAAAGTAAGCTAATGCCTTATACTACACAATATTAAGAATTAGTAAGGTATTGTTTATAAAGCATTAGTCCTCCTTGGTATGTCATTTATAAACATGGATATAAGTGCATTAATGGACAATGGAATAACTGTTTCTAAAGTCTTATATGAAGTATTTATAGGTGAAGTTATTTAGGAACTGTTAATGACTGTTAATGGTCTCTTTTAGAAAGTCTAAGTATTAGAGGTTAATAGAGGTTTGACTTCTTTCATTTGTGGTTAATTCGGGGGTTTAGTTGTTAGTTCAGGGTTTTGTGTCACCTCATCTATACCTTATAAAGCAGTTATTAATGAAACTGGAAGGTCAGCAGAAAAACACAACAAGAAAAAGAAAAAGCACAAAGAGTTATATAACATACCAATATTTATTGTGTGACCCAAACACAGTTCACTTAATGTTTGCAGACTCTGTAGGTAGTGCCAGAGAAAATAAGAAATCAACACAGTGAGCAGCTGGAGCCATATAGTATTTCAGCTTAAATATATGAAAACTTGTTTTAGAGTTGAGAATTTAATTTGTTCCTCATGGTCAACTTTCAGTTGGTTTGTAGTCAGTTACCTCACTTTGTTGTAAATAACCAAAATGTAATAATAATACGTATTATTAAATATAAGGAGAAGGAATGTAGGTTAGGAATACGAGTTGATTTTCAAGATTAAAGATTTGTAAGTGTAAAATAGGCTGATTTGGACATACCTTGCAGGCATGATACTACGGTTTCTGTGGTATGATGGGGATGATTTAACTCAGTAAATTGAATAGTCAGTGTTTGGTGTGATCACCTTTTATTTTTCAGCACAGCCTGAACTGTCTTAGGCAAGCTTTCTCGTCATTTGTCTAGTAGTCTTCAGGAATAGTCCCCCAGGCTTGGGTGAATGCTGTTAGCTTTTGTTCAATTCTCTGCTGTTGTCAGTCAGATGCTTTCCAGTTGGTGTTGCTGTAGACTAAATTCTGACGTTTCAGCTTTTATAACAAGATTCCCAACAACACTGGCTGAAATGCAGCCCCAAACCACAACAGAGCCTCCACCATGTTTTACAGATGGCTGCAGACATTTATTGTTGTATCCGTCTCCTGGTCACCTCCATTCATAACTATTTTAATGCCACTTACTGCATTTAAAAAAACATCCCTTGAAATGTAGTCTTTTTAAGCTTTTACAAAGACTGGAATCCAGCATTATTCTAATCATTCACTAATTCATCTTCACCCACTGAAGATTATTCTTTATCGAGGGCCTAAAAGCTATGTAAATGGTACATTTAACCAATTTTATCAAGGCTAAAATTGGTTAAATTTGGTTTTTAAGAAAAGCAAAGTTCATTAGATGCCTACATACAGTAAGCCCAAACCGAACCTACTATGGGTAGACAAGAAAGTGGCCCATCACAAAACGACACTATGTGTCATGTGTGAGCTGTTTTTCTGTTCTTCTTTGCCCAGCAGCTACCCCATGCATTTATATTTTTCCCATCTTCGACTTAAAATAGCCCCGTCCCGCCTTTCACATTTCCCAAATTGCACATCCTTCCCTTGACTCCTTACCCACTGGAGACACGAGCAGAGAAAGTGGCAAGACAGTTACACGAGGAGAGAGAGAATTCGAGGGAACGCACGTTAAATGAAATGAGACACCTTTGCCTTCCAGCCATGATTTAAAGCAATGTCAGCCTCTGACACAATTGGCACAAATATGTTGGTTTTTTGTTTTCTAAATAGCCAAAATACCACCGTTTGCCACAATCTCAGCATAATGGTGACATGACAAATTATATTTACTTTTAATTCACTTCTCAGTGTTGTACAATTGGATAGATTTTTAAAAAAATCACATACCAACAAACTGAAAGTTTAAATCTTAAATAACTGAAACAGCATGAATAAAAAGAGTCCTACGCTCACCATGGATATGGTTTGTATATTGCACCTCTGTGCCATACCTTTTGTACTTGGAGGACGGAAAAATGCCAAAGGATACACCTATGGATCCTAAATTAAAACTCCGCCAGCAAAGTCTCTTCTCTCCAATCTTTCTTCTAGCAAAATGGGAAATCCTTTGCTTCAAATAAATTCAAGCATGTCTCTATTTTGTTTTTGTTTTTGTTTGGTTTGGGGGTTTTTTTTTTACACTTAATTGACTGAATTTTTGCTGTGGAGTGGTTATGGTTACACAGCCACAGTGCTGCATGTAAACTCTGTTTCTTATGTCTCATGTTCTAAATGTTGAGTTGCTCTGCAGAGCTGTTGTGACAGTCAGAACTTGCTGGTCTCATATTACGCTAGGGCTGCATGATGGAGCAGTTAGCCTCCCCTGAGAAGGTGATTTTTATCTTCTTTAACTAAATCTAAATGTTGTTCAGACCTCTGGCGCAGCCATCTTCAGCACTGTTTCATTGTGTTTTTGCTGGGTGGGATAAGAGGGATGTTGATCTTCCCAATCGTCCCCTCAGCAGGAACAGGAATAAGCATATTTCCCAAACGTCAGATCGCTCCTTTAATAAGAATGGCAAGACTGATAGTCTGAGTAAGCTGTAAAGTGTTTTAGAGGATACTTATTTGACTGATCTAATTAAATAGTACAATATCTCACAACATTATAACCTAAATTAAGGAATCATTTCCCCAAAGATAGTTTTCACAGTTTCACTGGAATCCCCATTTCTATCTGTCCCACTAAAAATGACTTTTTTATAGGCACCTCTAAGGGAATCGCATTTCCGGGCCTTTCTCACTATGGGGACTGATTGCGATGAGTGCTGAGACTCTAAAGCTGCCTTGAACAAGCTCAGCATGAGCCTAATATGACTTGATCCAATATGCGGAGCTACAAGTGTCTCTGAGCTGCCGTTTTCGCCACTTTTATTTCCCTCGCTCCCCCTTTTTAAGCTTATCAACTGCGAGATGCCTGCGTGCTGAAATAGGTGGTGATGAGTAATGGAATAAGGAAGTGTGCGTAAAATTTTGATGACACACCCAGAAAACCCTGCAGCCAGCGCACAAACATACACCAACCCTGCAGAATGCAGCGTCTGTCCACTCGACTCAGAAAGTACAAGGGTAAAAGCGTGCTGGCAAGTATGAGGCTAAGTATGGATATGAAACGTCTCTGCTGCTATTCTTAGACCTGGATGGAGGTTGGGAGGGTGGGGGGAAGGCGGGGAGGAGGCGGTTTGTTGCTAAAAATTGCCAGATTGTTTTGTGCCTACCAATCTATTTTTACACATGCTGAGGCCTTCCTGGGATGTTGTGGTCTTTTCTTAGTCTATTATGTAATGAACCAATCTCAAGGCATGATGCAATGATGCGGAGTCTGACACAGAGTGAAGTCCCCCATCATCCAATCCAGACTGACGAATCTAAGTCCAATACTAGATAGGTTTTAAATGGTTTTGATGCAGGATGTATCTTGGGGATTTCTGGGCAGCAGTGAAGCAATGAAAAAAACAACAAAAAGAAAAACAAGCCTAATATGTGCTGGAATCTTGACAGAGTTAAGCAGCCCAAAGGACAGTTTGTCAGCTCGCTGTGAGCTCAGACGCTTGACAGGGAGGGATAGGTAATGAGTTTGTCTTCGGGGAGATATGTCACCTTGAGTATGCAGAAGTAACAACATTTAAAAGGGGGGGAAAATGCTGATTTTCAGCATTAAAATATGCGCCTTGGGACAGTTAACATTCACAGTTCGTCCTCATTTAGTGAGAACAAGCTAGCAGAGCCAGACTTTGCATCTGTGATGTCTCACAGATGTACAGCTCCATCAAGACTCAATTGGCAAAAATGGAGAATATAAATGTGACAGTGCCATAGACGATTTTCTAGAGATATGGCTCGGTTTCAGAGCTTATAAAATCTTTATGCAGATCAGTGTAAACGCCTGAATGCATTTTTTTTAAAAACAAAGTCGATGTGAATGGAAATTCCTGTCAACAAAGAAGCTGCGTCTCTGTTTTGGAGGTTTGATTATATTTAGTACATTAATAGATGTTTTCAAATCAGCAGCACCTTGATGATTGAGTGCACCTTAATGCATCCTTCATTAATTCTCGAACAGAAAAATAATGTGTAGATCCAGGACAAGAACTTTTGATGGGAAAATGATTGATTTTTTTTCCTTTTTTTGTGTGATTATCTTTGCGAGCAGGGGACAGACCACTGTGAAGCTAATTTGAACTGGAGTTACATCCGTTATTATGTTTCCAGAACTTTTTGGATCCATTTCTCTAGCGTTGTTGTTCCCACATACACACTCATACACAAAACATGACTTCCCTACAACAGTTTGCTATTCAGAGAAAGAACAAAATAAACAAAAAGAAAAAAAAATAGATATCAGTTTCTGTGCCAGATAAATATAAATAATGGTTCCAGCTTAATAAATGTTGACTGGCTCTGCCTCAGTGTCAAAGTAAATAGAGAAGTAGATGGGACTTTAAAGTGCCACTTAATATTGCTTGTGCTATTAACCTTTTTCACTGCCAACTGCCAACTAATTTTGCTTTAGGGTAAGATGAGGAAAGTAGAAAGAATACAGGTGTCTTTAATGATCTAATGAAGGTGAAAAGAGATCCACCAATAAAAGTCCAAAAAATCTACTAGAACTGAAAGACAATAATAACCAGAATGACAATGCAAAAGCAAAGAGGAGAGAGACATGAGGAGAAACTCAGGAAAGGCAACAGGATACACTACAGGTTGAATAGAGTGGCAAACACAAGGCTAAATACATTGCAATAGTTGGGAACAGGTGTAAATATTGTAGACGCTGAGAAAACAAGAAGTCCAATTTACTGAGACACAAAAGAAAACTATGTGCTAATGTAAAAGAGGAAGTGACAACAAAGAGCACTCAGAAGAACTACAAAAACTGACCAAGATTAGAAAACACAGACCGACACTGGTACTGCAAACACAAGATTTAAAGGTATGGTCAGTTTTACTTTCAGGTTATTTAATAGAAAACAGAATACTGTACTCATAATTATGGATTGAGTGTGTAATTACATCTTCCAATTAACAGCTGCATTCTCATAAGCTTAGAATTATCTAATAATAACAATAATAATGCATAGACGCACTTGCTGGTCTACGTAAGCCACCACGTTGTCCTGTTGTCTTGACTACAGCAGCCGAGATGTGGCTAGAAACCGACCACACATGGAGTACGCCGAAGGTGGAGGAGGAGAGAACTTCTAGGCAAGTTTTAATTTGTGTCTGCACCTTCAGAGGGAAGATATGATGGATCGCATCTTGATTTATCTCGGCTTTATCATCTGAAAAGGCTCCCCTTCACCAAAGAAGCCAAAATGGAAAGGAAAGAGAAAACACAAATGGCATAACACGTCATCCTCTTCCTCCTCACCTCGAGCCCCATCTCCTGAACTGAAGTCATGGCTCATGCATGCAAAAACATTCATAAATGTGCTCGCTGATTCCTGATATTGTCTTAATTAATTATTGTCAGCAGGTTAGACATGTGACCCTCTTGTCATCAGACAGCTGACAACCTGCTAAGTCACAAAAACAGCTGATTTATAAGCTAACATTATGCCAGCTAATGTTAGGCTTGAGTATCCTATAAATCACACTTTCCCTCTGATCAGCAGTTCGATTACATTCTCACATCTTTAAATTACAGAGCGTCTGAAGTGAGTTTCACTGACTCATTGTATCGGACTCCTTTCACAATCATCTTGGTTGACCGACCATAACTTGGTTGTAACAAGTGATTACTTGAATTTCTATTCATATCAACTTGAAGCCATCTGGCTCTTGTCCTGTGACCTCTGATATGAAAAAGGAATTTTTAACAAACTTGTATATTTTTTCTTTTTCTGACCATTCTCTGTAAACCATAGAGATAGTTGTGTGGGAAATCAGATCACACCAGATCAGCAGTTTCTTAAATACTCAGACAAGCCCATCTGGTTAAAAAGCATGTTACTTAAATCACCTTTCTTTTCCATTCTGACGCTCGGTTTCAACGTTAGCCTGTCATCTTGACTGTACATGCCAGCATACATTGAGTTTCTGCCATTTGATCGGCTGTTTAGAGATTTATGCTAACAAGTAGTTGAACAGGGTTACCTAATGATGCAACTGGTGAGTGTATGTAGTCTTTGTGCACCCTAGTTTTCAAGACTATCTAAAAATTTTTTTTTAAAAAAACCCCAATGACATTGGATTAGTCTGATTATAAATTTCTTAGTATTGTGATATTGTTTCTCATGCTGTATTTTTTGTAAATGGTAAACATCGACAATAGACATCAAAAAGACTCATTACCATTTGAAAATGTTCTGTGACATCTGCTCATAAATGAGATGTACAAATGAGCAATACAGTAAATAAATAATGATCAATTTACCGGTGAACCTCAGAAATGCTGAGAGGCTGCTTACCCATGGGATGCAATGTCAATGGATCTATTTATAGCCCAGCAAAGGAGCTCATGTAGAGCAAGCTGGCTGGGAGTTGCCTTGTTCATATATCTTTTAGCAGCAAATGACAGCGGACAAAGAGATGGGGAAGCAAACTACACCCACATTTGCATGTAGAGCCCCTTAAAGTTTTAGACACACACGGCAGGAATAGCAATAAATAATTTCCATGGCAAGAAAGATGGAAAGTCCCAGCTCACTTCTACGCACTTCCCACACCTATTAAACCCCCTCCTCTCACGTTGTCTCGTGGGATTGTTTGGGAGTGAAATGGAAGGGAAGTGACATGTTAAAACCTCTTTTTATTAATTCTGAGAGTCAGGGAGGGTTTGGCGGGATGTCACAGCAGCTGATGTGAGTAGGGAGGCTGAGTGATGCACAGCCTGATATCAATGCTGCGGATATCAGCATGAATAAGTTAATGCCAAACCCCAAATCCTCTGCGAACAGTAATAAAATATGATTGTGTTTATCCCACTCGAGAAATGCTGGGAGAGATGCTCAGGAACAATATTGCAGCCTGATTTCTTAAAAGAGGAGTTGGTTGTTAAATATTACCAGAGTAAGATGGCCATTGAAATAGGTCAGTGGATGGCACGTAAACTATGTTTGAAAATTAATTAGCTGACCTATATTTCAGGTCTACCATGAGTACTTTGGAGATGTTTAATTTGATACATTTCAGTAACATCAGCTGGTTACATTTAATGATGTGGATGTTTCAAGTCTGCAACTAATGTATTTTTTCATAATTTGTTTATCTACCAATCTACCAATTACTACAATGATTTTTTAAATATCAAACAAAATGTAATACAACTATATTTGCAAAGTATTCACATTTAAAAGGTGGATACTAGTTTTGTTGCTGTTTTTTTTATGCTGTATTACAACTCTGCCCTTTCATTTTATGCACATTATAAACTATGCTATAAGTCAAACGAGGACTGGTGAAAACAACAAAAACAAAAAGTTCCTCAGCTGGAGATGAATAATTTAAGACTGAAGGTAATTCCATCCTGACATCACTCACCCTAGCTATAAATGGTAGTTTCCCTTGTTGTTTTATTCTAGTAATGCACTGCCATCTGCTGGTTAGTTTGTGCATATGCAAGTATTTATTACTTAATCTGTCGTTTTGTTAAACCGGCTGATGCAAAAAAAAAAGCCTGTCTGTCTAAGCATCCCAGAAACGATATAGAAAAGCATAAAGCCAAACACCAGTACAGGATCATAAGGCCCTGAAGGTAAAAAAAAAAAAAAAAAAAAAACCCTGCATAGTTCGTGCTGACATCTATTCCAACGTAGGAAGTGTAATGAACAGCTGAACGTGTTTCTGGAATATTATGTTTTTGTTGTTGCAAATGCTTTTTATGCAATTTTTGCAAAGCTATATGTGGAAGGAAACCTTGACTTAGGACAAGCTGATGGCATAATATGTAAGTACAACTCCTCCGGTTTCATATGCAAAACAAAATTATTGCGCTAGTTTATGTGGTTGCGGTTCTAGAGGGATTTAAAATTAGTTACACAAAACGGAGCGTGCCCGCTCTGACTGGTTTTAAAGGTATGACTCGTTTTGGTTTTCTGGTGAAAAAAAGTATCTTGTCTTATTTGCAACAGTGTTTGATTTTACTGTTATATTCTTTATCATTTATATTTTTCTATCACTATTTTCCCATCTTCTGATCATGTGGGCACTCACAGGGATCACTTCTTGTGGAAGAAGAGTCATGAGACGCCCATTTTCTTGTGAGCCCACAAAGAACCTAAAGAAGAAAGGAAACAGAAAATTTGATAAAGATTGTTGAAGGAAAAAATGTCCATCCCGGTTTTCCCTCCAAGGCACGAGCGATAAGCAGAGTTCTGTCCTTTCCTTCTAAGATTCCTAATTATTTAAAGTAACACTCAGGTATGCCATTCAGCGTGTTAGTACGAGCTCGGGAGCAGCTTGGGAGAACAAGAAAACAGAGACTGCTTTAGGTTGCCTTCCCAATCGACTCAAAGGTTTATTTAGTACATAACAGCTTATATAGAGAAAAAAAGGTTCGTGTGTCAGCTTTCCCAGTTCAAACCGGTACAGACCAAATAAGGAAACGTCTTCCTGCCTTGTGAGCAAAGAAGTATCCTGTGTGTAGTTTCTCAGTTCAGCTATAATTTATGATCATCCCAGCAAAATACACTCCTAGACATAAAATACAGAGTTCTTTCATTAGTGAATTCTGAAACAAACCACCTAGCCTTTAACGAGCTTTTTCCAGGAGATAAAGAAAAAGGGAGGATGGGAGTAAGGAAGTGGTCTCATCTCTGTGGTGTTTTCGACCTTGGAGTACCAGCCTGTGAGTCCTACACATTAATTCTTGGGTCACAGAGAAAGAGAAAAACAACTAGTAGATGGGCCTTATTGAGTAACTCTTTTCTGTATAATATCACAATAAAACAATATCCTGTAAATGCTACCATGGTATCAAAATATCACAACAATTGTGATAACTGGAGTTTCAGGGTTTTTTTTAAGCCAGTTAAGCCAAAGAAAGCTTGGCTGTGTTGAGCTCTCTAGGGCCCTGCCTTTGGGACAAAAGTAAACATGGATCAGGTGTTTACATCTTTACGTCCGTGAAACCTTCCCTTCCAAAAGAGAATTACGACTGGGAGGCAACTTAGCTGTTGCCTCCCTGCTTCCAGAGAAGAGCAGGAGGGCCCCACGCTGTCAATCCAGCCCCTCTTCACACATGGCGCCTGGATGTCTCTGGCCTACTCACAATGGCCTTACTGTGGAAGTGTGATAAGCATAACTTCAGTTGTGATGCTATTCTATATGTATATATAACTAAGTGACAAAGTAATATTACTATTACTAAAGTGATCAATACATAAAATAAAGAAATTTCCATTACAATAAACTGGGAAATATGACAAATCACTATAATTAGTTTGGATCTGTTTTTTGTGTATTTACCTTTCAAAAACTAGACGAAATAAAAGTGCAGTGTAACAATGAAGGATTACTTTTTGACTGAAACTTTCACATCTAACCTGCTAACAGCAATTAGCAACATGCATACGTCGTTTTAGGCCAAAAAAACAGAAAGACATCGTCTGTCACACAATCTGAACCGTTTTTCATTCAGTCAGTCTGTGTGTATAAAGGCTTATTATTCATGACTAACCTCTATGATCCAGAACAGTGATATTCAGATAATGACAGTTAATGTGCCTTAATCTGTGGGCTGCTTTCCAAGTGACACTCTGCATATGATGACTAGAGTGTATAATGAGAACAGACTAAATCACCAAAGCCACTAACATACTGTATCTGTGGAAATTTCCACTATCTGCTCCTGAGAACTGAAAAGACTGATCAGTGCTTACTCTGCATGTTCTTTGCTCAAAATAGCTGTTTTTCCAGTAGAGCTGTGTCATTATCAGTAGAGTGACCTAACTCACACGTATGAGAACAGCCCACCTGCATCCACAGGATATTAGGAGAGCAGAGGAGCAGGTGCTTCACTTGCTTCCTCTGAACAGTCCAGAACTATACAGGTGAGATGAAAGGCCTCTGGTTGCTGCTGGTGCTTGTGGCTGCGGCCAAAGCTGAAAAGGGCTTCACTGGGTAAGTTTAAAGTGCACACTAACATGATTTACTTATTAATAATTCATGTGGTCATTCTTTAGTACTCCTACTATGAGTTTAAAGTGACTAAAATGGAATCGCAGAATAACATTTTAGGGTTCGGTTCCCTTTTGCTTTGGCAGGAACTTCTTATTAACCTTTTGCACAGCAATAACAACAGTGCACAGTTCAACAACAATAATCTGAATAACCATTATTTGTGGTTAAGGTGAAAGCATTTTTTGAACTGTACCTTCTTCTAAATAAAAGAACCAGTACAAGAGAGGAATCCTCCATTTGGCTGCAAATGTCAAGTATTTTTCTGTTCATTAACTCTGCAGGTTATAGCTGAATTGCTAACAAAGAAACCAATACCTATTTACATTAAACTTTTGTGTCATGTCTTTTATCCTCTCAAAAAACAAACTGCAAACCTTTTTAAAACCAGACATCCCTCTAAATCCAGGGTATTAATTGGTAGATTATGTGGAGGAGATTTTCAGCTATGCAGTCTTGCACTGTTCTTGTATCTGTAACTGTTATTCAAATGGTAGCACAATCCACAGCTTATGCTAAGAGAAAGCTTAAGTCTCTGCTACAGTCTCATTAAGGAATATAGTGACGGTCTGTACCTGTGCTGCACCAGTAATTGCTTGTTATATCAGTAACCAATAAATAAAGTTCTTCTCTTCTGCTGAGCTCACATTTCAGCATTTAAAAGTTTTAACTACAAACTTAACATAATGATGTGCAGAGATCAGGTTATCCGGGTCAATGTGAAGTCAGAGGAACAGATCCATCTCCTGCAGGCGTTGGAGACGGCGCAGGAGTGGGAGGTATGCACACGCAAACACACACGCACAGCTTTGGTAAACAGCACAGAAATTGATGTTCATGTTTTCTCGGCAGCTTGTGCCAAGTGATTTCTCATCAATTTTCTAGCAGCGCAAAAGGCAAATCAAGTTCAGCTGGGTCGAAGGTTAACACAGAAAGTTAGGTGCTCGTCTCTGGCCCTGCAGTCATTTTGGACTTCACCTTTTACTGCATTAAATTCCCAGACATTAACCTTGCCATTATTTATTTATTAAATAAGATATTTTGTTGCTCCTTTAAGATTGAAGCAACTACAGATGATATATCTTACAGCAGCACACTCTGTCTGGAGAAACATCTTAAGTTGAATTCTTCTAAATTATTTAGTTTATTATGGAATATGCTAGATGCAACATGTACAGGACTTCCCCGCAGCATGTTCCTTCATTCCCATGTGTGATATCTCATTGCGCATCTGTTTACAGGTGGACTTCTGGCTTGACCCAGTCTCCACTGAGCTCCCTGTGGACATCCGAGTGCCCCGCTTCAGTCTGATCCCTGTGAAGGAGCACCTTACTTTCCACAACATTCCCTTCACCGTCATGATTGAAAACGTCCAGGTCTGTCATCCTCAAAACACAGTTGTGTATTAACATAGAGCTGATTTCCACTGGGAGACTCGGTGGCACAGAGAGTGAATTTTTAATCTCCTGCCTGTCACCTGCAGGAACTTCTTGACAAAGAGAAAGCTGAGATGGAGGCGAACCAGATGAAGGAACGCAGCACCAGGAGCTTAAACTTTGGAGCCTATCATGATCTCAATACAGTATGCTGCTCTAGAGAAAAAAAACATGACTGGATCCAGTCAACTTTGTGTGTACCTATGTGTGTTTTAATGTCAGAACTGAATCTATGCAGATTTACAGCTGGATGGACACGCTGGTGGCCGATTACCCTAACCTGATCACCAAGCAGCATATTGGGGTGTCCTATGAGAACAGGCCCATGTATGTGCTCAAGGTAAGATACTCTGGTTATGCCTCACAGAATGCAGCAGCACTGCACTTTTGAGCTCTATAAAAATGTGGACAAATATAGCTAATATTAACTATCTAATAAAATTAATCCGGTATCAAATATCAAGTCACTCACACAGTGGGGTAAAGAGAGGATGCGCTTTATTTTGTGCATACATCTACATGTGTTAATCGTGATTGACTGCACCTTTAGAAGCAAAATGTAAAAGCATGTCTGAATCTGTGTTCGTGTTTAGTTCAGCACCGGTGGTTACAATCGTCCTGCTATCTGGGTTGACACTGGTATCCACGCCAGAGAATGGGTTACTCAGGCTACTGGAGTGTGGACCGCCAACAAGGTACAAGATGTCAATTAAACTGAGTAAACTGAATTTAAATGATCATAATTGACTTATTTTTTGCAAGAACTTTGTGCTTTTGAACCAAATTAATTTTCTGTACTTATTAAGTTTTTTCCTTTTAAACATATTACTGGATGTTTATGTTAAAAAAGCATGAGTTATTGTCTGAGTGCACTGGGCCTCACTTTCCTTCCTATCATTTTCTTATTTTAATCAGTTCCTTCTTCTCTGTTCTCGCAGACCTTGTTTACCTTATTTATAAAGCTTCATCTTAAATATGTAATATGTGAAAGCGTGTCTTTTTTTCTACGTTTCTACAAAACCTTTCATCCTTGCTTAGATTGCCACGGATTACGGTACCGACGCCTCCCTCACTTCCCTCCTGAACACCATGGATCTTTACATGCTGATCGTTGCCAACCCTGATGGCTATGTTTTCTCCCACACCAATGTACGTCACTGGCACTCCTCAGATAATGTTATTTATGTGTCGCATATATAGAGTAGATACTCGAAAGAAGAGCAAGATGTTAGTCATGCAGAAACAAGTAGAACTGTGTTTGTTTTCAATCAATACAGTATCATCTGAGAGAGAAAAAGAAATGATGATTCACACCGAATGACGTTTTGTGAAACACAGGATCGGATGTGGCGCAAGACCCGCTCTGTGAACCCTGGCTATGCGTGCCGTGGAGTCGATCCAAACAGGAACTGGGACGCAGGCTTTGGTGGTCAGTATTATAAAAACTGAATGCATCTCATGATTTTGTCAATTACCTGCCGGGTAAATAATCACATTCTTTTTACTTGTTATCAAAAAGAATCTGAATAGCATCATTTACTACTACTACTGTTAACCGCTGGTACGTGTGTTAAGGATTTAGACTTGTAGTCACTTTAGACTTTAGAATTGTTGTAGTTGAATGAACCGGATTCCTCTGGAATACCCAATGACTCAGTGCAAAATGTTTGCTTGTAACACGTCAGTGAAATTCCTTAAGCCCTCTTACATTCTAATGAGATGTTAAAAAAAACTTCTGACATATGTCTGTCATTTGTGAGCGTTTGCTCTGTGATGATCTCTCTGCGATATGTCCAGGCCCTGGTGCCAGTAGCTACCCCTGCTCCGATTCCTACCACGGCCCCTCGGCGAACTCTGAGATCGAGGTGAAGAACGTGGTGAACCTGATCCAGAGCCACGGCAACTTCAAGGCCTTCATTTCTGTCCACTCCTACTCCCAGCTGCTCATGTACCCCTACGGCTATGTCTGTAGCAGCGCAAACCATCAGGCCGAGCTGGTAAGAAAGCAGAAAACAGAGCAAGCTCGAAATGTTTGCCATTGCTTAAACAATGTTTTCAAGAGTAATCTTATACGTGCGAGAGGTAAGTAAGTGTCATCTGTGAGTTATGCGTATTGTCAAAAAGACAAAGGATTCTGGTCTGATAACCTGATCTGAGGTCTTCCTGTAGGCTGCTTTTTGACTGTTGATATCATTCAGCTGGGGATTGCAATTTTCCACCTAATTAAAGTTTTATAGCTGTGAATGTGAATAATTAGCTTTGGGGTAGGTGAATTATAAACTCATCACTACTAAACATGACAAATTGTCTGCCTTAACTCAGCCAGGTACGCTCTTTTTCAGCAGTACTCTGCTTCATATTCATACAGCACTGCAAATGAAGTCTGAGAAAAATGCCTAATGGACCCATAATCCTGCAGTTATTCATACATGACTAAACCCCCGTGACACAAATTTGTGGTTTTGGGCTACATTAATCAAGCTGCCATGAACTGTAAAACTCCTGAACAGGAGAGTCACTTTCAACTGATGATAAAGTCCCCTGATTTTACACTATCATGTGTATTCTCTGTAAATGGACTGTTTCTTACACAACACTTTTCTACTCTACCTGATCAATCAAGTATTTTCTTTACAAACTTTGACACTCCAATGGAAGCATCAGAGAGCAACTTGGGTTAGTATCTTACCCACGGCCCACATTCGGCATGCAGGGTGGAGTAGTCGGGGATCAAACCAAAAACCTTCCAAATAGTACATAGCTTGCTTTACCTTTTGAGCCACAGCCACCCCTACATCAGCAGTGATTTGTGGCCTGTGTTCTTGTAATTGGACATTGGGTGATTTTCTCCCTCCAAATAGCCTGCAAGGATTCAGTTCCCATCATCTGTTTCTCTGATCGTTTCAAAAACTGTTACAATGGAGCATGGTCAAAGTTCCTAAAGTCTCAAAAAAATAAAATTAGCTGATGGGCAAGTGAGATGTTTTTACCTCCACGTTTAGTTCACCATGGTGTTAGGTACACAGCTCTGGCTGTAAGCAGCTCTTCAGTCCTTCTGTTTGCAAGCAGCAACCAAGTGAGAAAAGTTGGCTTTAAGGGCAATGCCAATAAAGGGAGAGGAGTTGATACGGCTTCTTCGCTACAGTGTTGTTCGCTTTGCTTCTCTGCAGCATTCTGTTGGCAGAGCAGCAGCGCAGAAACTGACGTCTCTCTATGGCACCGCCTACCAGGTTGGAAGCATCTGCAATATCATCTGTAAGTAAATCTTTTCTCTCATTTAACCAGACCAGTACACAGTGACTTCAATACTAAAGTTACAGATGGATAAATGAAACGACGAGCTGCAATCATGCAGAATAATTGGTTGAGGAAAATAAATACTCGCTCGAGTGCAAGCACAGTTATTTTTATTATTTATTTATTTATTGTGCCTATGTTTGTTTAATTTCCATTTCACGTTATGTTTTATAGCTTAATAAACAACCCAAATCAAAACTAAAAGTGATATAGCTATTGTTATGACTAGCAGTATTAATAAGAGTTCTTGTATTCTTGCTAGTAATACATCTTTTATATTTTTTCGTGCTCAGATCAAGCCAGCGGGGGTAGCATTGACTGGTCCTACAATTCGGGAATCAAATACTCCTTTGCCTTCGAGCTGAGGGACACTGGCCGCTACGGTTTTATCCTGCCAGCTGATCAGATCATCCCCACTGCCTCAGAGACATGGCTGGCCTTGAAGCATATCATGGAGTATGTCCGTGACCATCCTTATTGAGGACTGTATAACCACAGATAGAGGAGAAACTTAAAAATTGGCTGACTCAGCTTTGAATTTAAAGCTTCCTCGACTTTATCATTGTGAGACCAATAAAAACCCAACATACCCGTTTTATCTGTCTTTCAGCAGACCTTGTAGTCCTTCTTTTGAGTGAAATAGTTTTACACAAGAATAATTTGGGAGTGCAAAGATTAATTGTGTGAGGGGAAATGAGGCAGTTATGATCAGTTATTTATATCTGACCTTACTTTGATTTACTGGCTGGGTTTAGCAAAAGTAGAGAAATTAAGCATTCACTCAGTCTTTAACATTGACATTTTTTACACAAAATGCTAAGATAGTATTTTTTTAAATCCATTTCAGTTTCACAGAATAAAATTTGAGCTATTTTATTTCAGATTCTATGCCACTACTGTGGTTTGCTCCTATTTAACTAAACGATTTAGTAACTCAGATCATCGTAAGCCCTTTTTTGAACAGGCTTCCATAGCAAATCTGAGGGTAGTTGTGGAAAAGATGGCTTAAAACAATCAGAAATCAGAATATCCATCAAGAATCCTTGAAAAGCCTTTAGAGGAACCACTGTTCAGTATAGACTGTTGGACATATATTCAAAGAATGCTCTTTGTTCATGACTCGAAATATAAGTTACATTTAATGAATATTTCATTAAGTTCAGTATATTTATTTAAAGAACCCATATAAAATGAGATACAAGCCTATATAGGTTCCTTACAATGGACTAAAGGTATCTGGCACTAAAACATTAGCAGCAGATCCTTCAGGTCCTGTCATCAGCTGGAGCTATAGATCAGACTTTTAACATCATCTCCTGCAGAATAAACCAGACAGATTATCCTCCTTTTGACTCTTGTTTGTTGGCAATTATTGAACTGACTGATTGAATTTTGAAGATATTTTTACAATTTAGCGATTTATTCATTTAACAATCAGGTAGCATGTGGAAGAACCACACACAGTCAGAACAGTCTAGACTAGATCTCATTTCAAATAATGCTGCAATTTGATTTTGTGGAACACCAGCTTGAAGTTAGCAAGGACTCTATCCAGATCAGTCAAATATGTCATGCATAGAGCAGACTCCAACTGACTGCTGTAGCAGAGTCTATGCTCATACATCTCTGGGCATCATATCGGTATTGAAACTTTTATTGTTAAAAACTGCAGTCGTGCCCAACAGGAAAATATGTGAATGCATTATAAATAAACTACTGTATAAGTGAACACACACATACACACACAAATACACAAACTGACCACAAATAGAGAACTATCTAAATAAATGAACACAGGATTTGGTTGACGATAGCATCACCAGCATGAAGGGTTTTTTAGTTTCTCAGGGTTTTGCTGTTGCTAAGAAATAATGAGGATGTCTCACTTACCTGGAAGTAACATGAAAGTTGTGCACACAGTGTTTCAAGATCCTATCAATACCATGGCTTTGACCAAAACTGGTGTTTCCACTGCAGGTAAATAAAGCTAATGTAGCAGAAGCAGGATTTTGGTAAAATGAGATTTTGGGATCTTATCTAACATGACCCATATCCATAACAGCAGTCCTATAGGAAATAATCTCATATATGCAGTTAAAATACAGTATAATATGTCTTGATGCATGCTCAATCGTCCAGGTAAGTAAATCTCCAAAAGTGGATTCTGTTCATCTGGACATAGCGTTTTGTGGGAGAAACGTTTCGTCACTCATCCAAGTGACTTCTTCAGTCTCAGCTGACTGCAGGTTTCATCTTATAAACAGTACATTTGCATAATGACTGAAACCAGCCCAGTGAAGGAACAATGGGCTGGGAGGTCAGTTCCTTAATCTTAATTATGCAAATTCTCATGACCATTGATCAACAACCACTGACCCAAAGCCACTGACCCAAAGCCACTGATCAAAGCCCATGAGTTCACATGGGGCAGCAGTTGTGTGGTGGAATGAATGAGGACCCAAGATCCAGACGGCAGTGGAGATGCGAGTGAGATTTTATTTACAGTGAACAATAAACTAAGGTGAGGGCAGAACTGAACCTAAACTGAGAAAAACTAACAGACAAATCTGAAAACATAAGGGCAGCGGGGAATACACAGAGATGACACGAAGAAGGCTGGGCAGAGAGATGCGGAGTAACACTGACTTACACGGAGAAACACAAACGACATGACCAGGAACACAGGCAGACACACACTAAAAATACACACAAGGTAATGAGGGAATGACACACAGGAGGGGAGCACAGCTGAACCTAATTCACAAGACGAGACACAGACCTACAAAGTAAAACAGGAAACTCACAGACTGTTTTACAACACAAAACTCGGGGTCACGAACAGAGCACAGAGGGAAGACACAGGTGGGGATAATAAGACACGAGAACCAAACCTAAAGAATTAATACAAAATCAGAATAAACTACAAAATAATAACAATAAACTCTAAACACTGGGTCACGACTCAGGATTGTGACAAAACCAGAATGGATGCAAATCAGGTTTGCTCACTGCTTTGATTTATTAAGCTGCAGATGTTACACTGAACTGTTTTTCTTAAATTAATGAGCCTTGTGGGTAAATGGTAAATGGCCTGTATTTATATAGCGCTTTTCTAGTCCCTAAGGACCCCAAAGCGCTTTACATATCCAGTCATCCACCCATTCACACACTGGTGACAGCAAGCTACATTGTAGCCACAGCCACCCTGGGGCGCACTGACAGAGGCGAGGCTGCCGGACACTGGCGCCACCGGGCCCTCTGACCACCACCAGTAGGCAACGGGTGAAGTGTCTTGCCCAAGGACACAACGACTGAGACTGTCCAAGCCGGGACTCGAACCGGCAACCTTCTGATTACAAGGCGAACGCCCAACTCTTGTGTATTGTGTATCAAAAACTACTACAGTATGAACAGATGCTCGCTGGTTACACCTTCGTGCTATTGAAATGGGATTTTTGGTACAGCGAGAAACAACTGACAGATTATAAAATTAATCTTTAGCTGTTTGGCACATGGACCACAATAAATGATAAACTGAAGCCTTATGGTATAGGGATTATAGTGTTAAGTGCTTGGGTGGTTTTCCAGAGAGGATTTTCTTAGAAATGTCTTGTAAAATTTCTAGTAAATCTTGCCATTTTTTACTCTAAAATTTGTAACTTTCCTTACTTCAAATTTCCTACTTTTTTCTTATAAATTTGCAACTTTCATCTTGAAGATTTGCCATTTTTTCCTTATACATTTGATAGTTTTCCCTCACAAATTTTGCATTTTAATGTAGAAAATCTTTTGAATTTCCCCCCACACCTGCCTCTTATTTTTTTCATACTTTTAGTAGCCCTTTGTAATAATAAAGCATATATAAGTACATGTGAAACAAAATGAAAAAAACAAAAACAAACAAACAACAACAGATCAGCGGCTGACTCAGTTTAAAACTAGAAACTATATTTTTAATGTGAGGAAACGCAGACAGTAGTTTCCCGCCTCTCCACGTCCTGTCTGCCACATTAGAGGGCCTGGCCTCAGACACTAAGATTAGCTTCAGGGTTCACTTACAAAGATGGGTTATTTAAAACAACTAGATATTGAAAACTTTAAGTCATGGAGAGGAAAACAAATTATTGGGCCATTCTTGCGATTTAATTGCATAATTGGCACAAATGGCTCAGGTAAGTAAAGTTTTTATTGGTGACGTGTTCTAGCTAGCTAGCTAATGGTAAATAATTGTTAAGCTAGCGGCTAGCCTGCGGAGTATATCTTTCTTTCTTTTTGGTTTGCTAAGTAAAGATACAATTTCTAAGTAGATGATGTAGTCCTAAGAACTACATCATCTACTTAGAAATTATATTTTTCATGTAAGGAATACAGAAAATAGTTAAACAACCTCTAAATCCCGCCTGTTATGTTAACAGACTTTGCCTAAAAAGTCAGGCTAGCTGTATGGTCGTCCTACCAGAGCTGGGTTATTTAAAATAAATTCATATTGAAAACTTTATGTCAATGATTTTAAATCATACTAGGTAAATCTAATGTGATGGATGCCCTAAGCTTTGTCATGGGTGAGCGGGTTTCTTCTCTCCGAGTCAAGCACTTGAAAGACCTGATCCATGGAGCTCACGTTGGTAAGCCCCTCTCCAACACTGCCAGGGTGGCCATGAGGTACTGCAGTGATAAAGAGGAAGAGACGGTCTTTTGTAGGATCATTACAGGTCAGTAGACTCTGCC
This sequence comes from Mchenga conophoros, assembly GCF_057382185.1. Lineage (NCBI taxonomy): Eukaryota > Metazoa > Chordata > Actinopteri > Cichliformes > Cichlidae > Mchenga > Mchenga conophoros. Next base: position 23,387,068 of record NC_140532.1, on the reverse strand, counting down.
AAGTTTTTTCTTACTTACATATTGCATATGCAAGGCCAAAAATAACAACTGTAAAACGTAAATTAAAATTATAGCGAATAATGTGTATATTTGTTTATGCATGTTTTCATATATAATGATGGTCCTTTAATATAAGTTTACCACATTAATAACATTCAATATTTATCTAGGATAAGAGAATCATCTAAGAAAAAAAGATAATATAAACTGACAGCTGGGTGCTGACTCATAAAGAAGCCAGATTTATATGGAAAATGCTAATAAAGCAGCAACCACCTTTATTATCATGTACTGGCAATGATCATATAATAAGCATACACAAAGTACACAGTTATAACTATTATACACCAGCATAGCATGATTAGTGATCTTACCTAATACTTATTATCCCAAGTGTTCCTTTAGTTGTGATTCACAGTGGTTACATTTTTCATAATTTGGTATAATGAGCAATAATTTGGATATGATTTTATTATTATTTATACTTTATTCTCACATGTAACTTAAAGAACCATTAAGACAGGAATGATTCGATTTTTTCCTAAAAATACAAAAAAATTGTATTTGTGGCTGTTGATAATTTTCCTTGTGTGATTTATGGAGGTTAAGTGTTTTGTTTGATTTTTAGAAGTAATCAGGTTTTTGGCACCCAAGGCTGATTCATGTTTTACCTCAGGATACAGTTTTTAATCCAATCATTTTCATTTGATATCTGTTGTATTTTTCAGGGGACTCCTCTGAGTATCACATTAATGGCCTACGTGTCACTTTTGCCAAGTATGTGGAGGAGCTTGAGAAGATTGGCATTTTGACTAAAGCTCAAAACTGTCTGGTGTTCCAGGTAAAGTGCCAGAGCCTTGCACTTTACTGATTTACTGAAAGTCAACATGAAAAAAATTAACTTTGCCAGATTTGTTTGCTGTAGTGTTTTTTTTTTTGTCAGTTTTCACATTATAGCTGTGGTGACTGCAGTATTGTACAACAAACTGAAAAATATGCCCCAAAGTGTTTGTATTTACCATATAATGGCATATTTTGTGGTGCAGGGATTAGGGTCAGTGATTTACAAACAATAAGAAGTTAATTAACACATAACCAGTCAAATATAACACGCTAAAAATACTTACTCAAACATAGAAGATTGCTAACAGTAAACTGTCACATTAACCCTTGCATTAATCCTTAGATGCACGAGAGACTGGACCCTACACTCTTCCATAAGTGGGTCTGCTTTTTTTCTGTGGCTCAGTTGTGGCTTTTGTCACCCACACCTTCCCATTGCTTCAGTGATCGGGGTTTGCAGTTGGGGGCAACTTTCCAGTTGACTTCTCATATGTGGTGTGACAAGCTCCTTTGAGAGCTCAGTGAGGAAGGCCTGCCATGCTGTGGTGATGCCGTTCTTTAATTCAGGGTGCTGAGCCATGAAAAAGGTGTAGGCACTGGTATCTACACCTCCTTTGGGCTTGTAGAATGTGATAAATTATGTTTTTCCTCTTTCTGGTATTTTCATCCACCATTTTGTTGTGATCATCATGCTGAGGACTCATAGCCATACAGCTATTCCTTTCTTGGTGATGTAGCTGACCATGCAAAGGTTTGAGTGTAAACTCTGTGCTGTAAACCTCCCTGGACTCGGAAACCTTCATCTTAGGAAGGATGTCTGCCTCGTTCTATTGTAGAGTCCCCACAATAGTGTCTGCAGCAGACACTGTGGAAGAGGCACACTGGAGAAACAGTTATCTGTGGTGATGTTGTCTCTTGTATTTCGCAATTTACTGCACAAGTGCTGGACAATGTTTTCCCCTCAGATTCTTCTTACCTTCTTCCCCTGTTTGTAAACCATTCCAAGTATTGCACAGGGGATGCATGCATCATAAACCCAGAAGATCATTAGGCTATACTTAATGGGCTTGTTTGGCATGTACTGTAGAAATTTGAACCTAACCCTGAATGGCACAAGCTGTTCATCCACAGTGACACTCAGACAAGGATTGAATCCTTATCTGAATGCTGAATGTGTAGATATGTGTAGACATTGCATAAAAGCAAGCTCACCAGGCCATTTGCATCTAATTGTTAATAAATAACTAAATGTGAGAGTTTTTTTTAACTGGCACTGTTGGTAAGAGATGTCTTACAAAGATTGTACTCCGCTTGCTTCTCACCAGGGGGCAGTGGAGTCCATAGCTTTGAAGGACCCAAAGGAGAGAACCAAGATGCTGGAATCGATCAGTCAGTCCAAAGAATATGCTGCAGAATACAACAAGAAGAAAGAGGCCCTGCTGAAGGCCAAAGAAGACACTCAGTTTCACTTTAACAAGAAGAAATCTGCTACTGTCGAGAGGAAACAGGTGTCTCAGGAAAAAATAGAGGTAGCATACCAAGAAATTATTTTTCTCTATTCTGTCATGCTTCTACATCCCCAAATGTGGAGTCTCTAGATACATGCGCCTACAAATGGCATAAGTGTGCCTGACAGCAGATAGATTATAATGTCACAAACACAAACACCCCAAAAGTCTCAAATGATGTTGAAGAACAGTTTTCCTCTCCCAGTCTAAACTTGTGAGATCTAATGGGGTGTTCACATCCTTGCAAATTCACGTTTTCCCTGGTATTACCTGTGTGAATTCATTTGCGTTGGAAACATCTTCATAGTCACCATTACCAAGCCAACATTACAATGAGGAGTAAAGCTAATTGTTGAATCACTCCATTTAACATGACCAGGTTTTACCCAAAATTTCTCCAATTATCCATGAAGCCCATATTTAGACACCACTCAGAAGGCAGTTATAAGGAGAGCATAGAGCTCAAGATGTCACTAGAGAAAACTACAGAGTATGGCAATGATTTAGCAGAATTACACACCGACTAATTTTAGTGACCTTGGATTGATGCAGTGTGTCATCACTCCCAATGTGAATTACAGTCTTGTAGGGCTGTGTGATATGACCAAAATCTCATATCCCGATATAAGACATTTATCGTCCCGACAACAATATATATCACAAAAATGTTACATCTTCTGTAAATTCTGTGAATCTCGGGCAACTTGACTTGCGTGAAGTGTTTTCAGCTGGGCGTTGTGTACCTGGAGTCGAGTGTTAAATAAGTTGAAACGGCCGCAATTTTCTTTGTGAGTACGTATTACACGGTGTGCTGCGGGGAAAAGCCTGTTCTAAGGTTTATTTTTTTTAGCACCTGACGGTTCTTTTTAGCTTCTCGTCTGTAAACACTCTACATACTATTTCATGTGATTCAATTTATTTTGAAAAATCTCAAAAGGATCATCAGCTTTATTGTGAAAGGTTTATGTGGAAAATAAACAACGACAACGCATAAAAACAGTCGCTTGTCCTTCCGTAGTGTGGTTATATTAAATATAAGAGAAAGATAGAAGTTTAAGAAATTCTACAGTGACCATCAAAACGATGAAAAAATGTTGCTGTAAACGGTTTATTTTGCGACACCACGAAACAAACGATAGCATAAAATGAAACGATAGACGTTTTCATATCGTCAACCGATATATATCGATATATCGAACGGCCCTACAGTCTTACCAAATCCACATTTAACCTTACCCAGCCTGCTCTGGCCCCATGAATACAGTCAGGTATGGTTGATAGAATCTCTACCTCCATGTTTCTGAGAATAGTTGCCAATAAACAGTTTTTTCGATCCGATATATGAGAGGGTTAGTGATGTTCCGCGGGCCTTTGCGTCAGAATGACAGTGAGTTGCCGTTATTCATCTTTGCTCATATTTCCAGGCACAGAAATACCAGGCACTGTTGGATGAACTTCACCAAAGCCGCCTGCAGCTGAGCCTCGCTGAGCTCTACCATAATGAGCAGGGGATCAGTGCTCTTAGTGACACCCTGAAGAAGAGACAGGAGGCTGCAGCTGCAATGAACAGTAAACTGCTGATTGGGGAGCAGACAGTCAAAACTCAAAAGAAAGAACACGGACGGCTCACAAGAGAGCAGCAACACATTGACAAAGAGATCTGGTGTGTTAGTTTTCGTATATGGCTTCAAATTTGAAGGTCTATAAATGGATGCATTATATTTTCATTTCACTAATTTTGTTTTCATTTACAGGAAAGCCACTGGTGACACCTTTTTAATCCAAATCAACTCAGATATAATTAAAAATCTGTTATTAAATTAAGTAAACTGGAAACATTCTTTCACACAGCACACAGGAGCAAATCCTGTCCCAGTCTCGGTCCCAATACATAAAAGCGAAAGTGAACACGTCTCATCACGTAAAAAAGGCTGAGGATCTCCGTGATGCCCTGAAGAAGAGTCAGAGGATGTTTTCAACCAAAGAGCAGGAGCTGGAAGAGCATCAGCAGGAGATTTCTCAACTTAAGAAGTCCTGGAGGAACTATGAGAAGCAGGTCCAGGAACAGGGAGCTGCCCGTGGAAGAGACATTGAGCTCGACATGGATCAGGTCTGTTAGATTTCATTCCTGCTAATTTTTGTTTGAAGTGTCGGGTACTTTTCACTACACCATGCCTTAAAAGAAACAATAACTGGAGATAAATTATCTGAATTTTAGGAGCGGGACTATACCTCCCAGCATGCCCCTTCCGGTTCTCGATCTATATATGACCCCCGGCTCTACAAGCTGTTGTTCTCGTTTTCATGCCCCATCCTCCCTTTTTCAATTCTTTCACTTCTCATTAGTACAGCACTGGCGGTGACTCACTTCCCCAAACGGCAGCCTCAATTCATGTTCAAGTCTTCTGCCCTTATCTACTAAAAATGCTGTCAAACCTAAAATGAGGATGTGGGCCCAGCTGGTGAAGTAACATTTAAAAGTTATAGTTATATAGGGACTCTGTTATGATTATTATTATTTTTTTATGCTACAGTCAGAGCGATACAAAGAGCTGAAGGAGCTTGCCTTGAAGCAGGGGGCTGTCCTCAGCCAGCAGGCAGAGAAGCTTCACTGGGATGTGAAAGCAGACTGGGTAAAGATAGCCTTTGATGAGCGCAGAAAGAAGGAAGTTGAGGTACTTTCTATGACACAGTTCTTTTTGTAGCATTGATATATTTAAATCAATAAAATAGCTGTTCAGTCTAATCTTACCTCTGTTTCACATCACAGAACGCTATCAAGTACAACCAAACACAGCTGGAAGATTTGACATGCAGAGCAGAGAAGCTAGAGGAGTACACCAAGACCTGCAAGTATGTTGTGTTTAGCTCAACCACTAAACGCTAAAAGGAAGTTGTGCTGTTTTTGTTCTTTTTTTTTTTCACTCTCAGCGAGGTGTTAATATATGTTGTATAGTTGGTCGTTAGATATATATATGTTGTTTTGAAAGCACTGTATGCCTCAGGTCATCCCTTGAGGAGTACCGGCAGCAGGAGGAGAGCCTTAGTGCAGAGCTGCAGCGGGGCCACCAGCGTACTAAGGAGGTGAACCAGGAGCTGAATCAGGTGATGGAGGAGTTGGGGAATGCCTGTTTGGACAAACAGGAGAACAAAAGGCAGCTGCAGCACAAAGAGCTGCTAGAAAAGCTCCGCAGACTCTACCCGGAAACTGTGGTGAGAAGCAGTAAATAGTGAGGCTGCAGCAATTCCCCAAAACTGTGGTTCGGGACATAACACCTAACGTACCTTGTTCTTCTTAACACTAGCACTGCCTGTACAATTTTCTTAACTAATTTGTGACACGTGCTGTTTCAGTATGGCCGTCTGTCCGACCTGTGCAGCCCTATCCATAAGAAGTACCAGCTGGCTGTCACTAAGGTGTTTGGCCGCTACATGAATGCAATCGTCGTAGCATCAGAGAAAGTAGCCTGCGAATGTATCACTTTCATCAAGGAGGAGCGGAGGGGACGCGAGACGTTTCTTCCCATCGACAACTTGATTGTAAGGGAAAAATCAAGCTGTGCTTTCTAAATCATAGCTTGACTTTTTGGGTTTGTTAAAAATGGAAAACCTTATAAAAGGCCCTGAGAAATAATGGTGTAGTTCAAGTAGACCAAGTAGTATAAATTTGTCGTTCCTAACATCACTTCTGTGTGCACAGCTGAGTCCACTGAACGAGCGACTGAGGGAGATGCCTGGTGCCAAGATGGTGGTGGATGTTGTGCAGGTTATTGCTACCACAGTTGCTACCCAGCTGAGGAAAGTGGTGCAGTTTGTCTGTGGTAACACTCTTGTGTGTGAAACAGTCAAAGAAGCCAGGAGTATGGCCTTTGATGGACAGGAACGCTTTAAGGTAAACTTTCCTCTTTTGAGATCCACTAATTTGAGACGGAACCATAAAAAAATTTAATCTGTCACGTCTACTCTAGACAGTGTCTCTTGAAGGGACAATGTTTGAAAAGTCAGGCGTAATCTCCGGAGGCTCCAGCAACCTGCGAACTAAAGCTCGCTGCTGGGAAGAGAAGGACGTGTTGCAGCTGAAGGAGCGCAAGACCCAGCTGACCACTGAGTTACGCGTGAGTCACACTAAGTGCTCTCCTTATTCTCTGTTTTCTGCCTCCTCTCCTCCTCCTTTGTCCTCTTCCCTTTGACGTCTCAGTCCATTATTTGAAGGATGTCTCAATTCTTATAATACATGTTAATTGAGGGAACGCTAGCTGGAGAAGCTGTGAACACAGCAATAATAATCTACTCTGATATCCTTTGCAGACGTTTTTCAAGCATGCAGAGATGTTTTAGGACTGGGACATGAAAACCAGAGAACAGAGCAATTAAATATTTAAAGATAGATGATAATTTCAGTAGTCACTGGGATATTACATTTGGTTGCTGATACAACCAAATTTTGTCTTGTGGGGGAATAAAGGATTATTCTATTACAACCAGGAGAACTGATAAATATACTAAACTACCAGCTTAACAAGTAGGCACTCCTCTCACTATGTGTTTGAAATCTGTGAGCATGTGTTAGTGCAAAGAAAAGGAATTTAGAACTCTGAAATATAATAAATTGTTGTATTTTTTGTTGTTGTTTTGGTTTATACACACTGTATTTTATGCACAGGAATCAAGTTGTGTTTTGGTTATGTAACAGGATTTGATGAGGCTGAAGAGAAAAGAGCTGGACCTGAAACAGATTGTTGCACAGGCTCAGGGTGCTCAAACCCGGCTCAAATACTCCAAAAATGACTTGGAAAACCTTCAGAAGAAAAATATCCCTAAATGCCAAGCGGTATGATCTGATATAAAATGTTCTGGACTGCCACAATCATTCTAAGTTTAGAGACTTAATAGGGCGCAAAAGTGTTTTTCACACAGGTGTTGAAATCATCTGAGCTTACAGTTTCTTGGTATTTACTCTGTCATATGTTTTCAGGACATTTCTTGTCTGGAGAGTGAATTGGCAAACCTGGACTCTCAGATTCAGATGCAGATGGAGAGTGTGAAGACAAAAGAGGCAAAGATTAAGGAGATCAGAGACAAGCTTGACCAGGTGCTGCTCTCAACATATCATGACTTAGATTGAAATGTTTGCCGTTGAACTTCTGTTGCAAGTGAATTCATTGTTGGAGAAATTTCTTTGTCTCTGAATTTTCAGTTTTTCAGTATTTTTAATCAGTAAATCCTAACAATTGACAGAACTTATAACTTTTGCAGTGTTTTGTGCTGGCTTCATGAATGTTGGCCCATTTAATTCTTAACACTGTAAAGTGATTTAGACTTTTACAAAAGCAAAATGGAATTTGAAGTGTTCAGTGAGTAACTTTATTAACGGTCTGCTAGAATGGTGGGTTTCCAAATACAGTGTTTGTCTTGTGGCTGGTTACACTTGCACATATCGGATGTTGTATGGATCCTCTCTATTCTCTGTATTTAGATAGAAAACTTGGTGTTTTCTGACTTCTGCGCTGAGATCGGAGTGGACAGCATCAGACAGTTTGAGCAGGAGCGCTTGAAACAGCAGACAGAGCTTGATAAGAAACGGTACTTCAGTCACACACCAGTATTTTCTGTGTCACATGACGAACTTTAAAAGCCAAATCTTTAATGGGTTTTTATGATAAACAACTCAGGCTGGAGTTTGAGAGTCAACATGCCCGCTTAAATACATGCATTGAATATGAACAAAAACAGCTTGAGCAACAGAGAAAGAAGGTCCAAAAACTGGAGGACACCATCAGTAAGGAAGAGAAATTTATGACTGAGCAGAGAAAGGTAAGTCTCAGTTTTTTATGTTGTTATAAAGCACATGACAAACATTCATAGCAATATATTTTCCATCCATCCCATTCTCCCCTTCTTATCCTTGGGGGGGGGGGGGGGGGGGGGGGGGGGGGGTTTCCCAGCTGTCTTAGGGCGAGAGGCAGGTTACACCCTGAAAAGGTCACCAGTCTGCCACAGGGCTTACACATACAAACAGACAACCCTACACACTCAACATTCAGAGTTACCAATTAACCTAACCCCACTAATTACATGTCTTTGGATTGTGGGATAAAGCCAGAGTACCCGGAGAGAACTTACGCAAACACAGGGAGAACATGCAAACTCCACACAGATTAGCCCCGGGGTGATGGTGAACTTGATATCAGGACCTTCTGGCTATGAGGCAACAGTGCTGGTTACTTCTGGTTATTTCTGGCTGTTGCCTTTGTGGATCTTAAGTTCGATTTTTGCAGATTTTTCAACCAAGCGCTCGTTTTCCCTTCCAGGAAGAGCAAAAGTTGTTGGCAGTGGTTGAGGAAGGTCAGAATAAGCTACTTGAGCACAAGAACAAGCTTTTAGCTAAGAAAAGTGAGGTGGCTGCTGCCAAGGCTGAGCTGGATCAAAAAACTCAAGTCCTTCAAGAGATGAACAGGTAACATCTCTGCAATGCTTCTAGTGCCACTGTTTTTGACATTTTGTGCAGTTATTACTGTCACCATTTGCACCACTGCTGATTGTATTGATTGTTGTGTTGCTGTGAGGTTTCCCGTTTGTTAGGTAGCAGAAAAGTTGCATCTAACCCACTACAGTTGCTGATATGCCTTTATTTCTGTTATTTAAAAAAATATTCTGTTTTTGATGCATTTAAGTAATTTTTTCCATCAGTAATATACATGAAATGAGTTTCTTTGAGCTTTGTTTCCAGTAACAATAATGTGTTATAATTGGCTGTTTTCTCTCCACCATCACTCCCAAAACGTTCCCTTCTTCCTAAGCAACCTAATGACATGAGTTACCATATAAGTCCATGTCAAAACTTGACTTGTGTATCATGTTTTGTCATGGACTCTGTTCTCTGACTTTATTTCTTTTTATTTTGCCAAATAGGGATTTGGCGAAGCTTCAGCGAGAGGTGATGACAACAGAGACGGCTATAGAGCAAAAGCGCTTGACTAGACACAACTTGTTGCTGGCCTGCAAAATCCAGAACCTGCCCATCAGCCTGTTGTCAGGGAGCCTGAATGAAATCAGCGAGGTGCAGGTAGGACACAGAGATGTTTGGTATCTACTCTGACTTGACTGATCATTCCTGTCCTGGACTGTTTATCAAATTCAGCTCAAATTTTAATTTGAAAGAAAGGTTTAAAGTACTGTAGTGTTGGTATAGATGATCATTGATTTGTCCGGTCTATGCAGCTGGACACAGATTCTGAAAGCACTACAGCCACCATGGACATCTATGAGAGAGAGGCACGACTAGTCATTGACTACTCTGAGCTGGAGACAGAGCTCAAGGTGAAAAACAGGGCAGCATACTTATTCTCTATTGGTGTTCTTTGGTTATAGAACCAGCAAGTATCACCCATTGTGTATGGTCAGAATTTGCAGGCTGAGCAGGAAGTAGAGGCCTCCCTGGAGAACCTGAGGGAGTCAGTTTCCTCCATAGAGGCAGCGCTGCAGCGCACCACTGCCCCTAACCTGAAAGCACTGGACAAAATGAGGGAGGTGAAGGACAAGTTACAGGGAGTGAAGGAAGGTATTTGTATGAATCTGTTGAGTTTTTCACCTCAAACTGAAACAGCTGGTGCAATATAAACCCATCAGGCATAACATTATGACCACTGACAGGTGAACTGAATAAAACTGATTATTTAATGGGAGCAGTGAACATTTTGTCCTCAAAGCTGACGTGTTACAAGCAGGGAAAATGGACAAGTGTAAAGATTTGAGCGAGTTTAGCAATTGTGATGGCCAGATGACTGGGTCAGAGCATTTCCAAACCTCCCCGTCTGTAGTGGTCAGCATTTATCAAAAGAAGGAACAGTGATTGCTGAAAACCTTAAGGTGTCAGGATTCTTGGTCGCATCTTGGTGGCAGATACAACTGCACAACTTCAGGGGTCAAGTGGAGTTCATTCCTCGACAGGTTAGGGCTACATTGCATGCAGAAGGAGGGAGAACAACACAATATTACACAAGTGCTCATAATGTGATATCTGATTGGTGTATTTCTACAATCAGCAGAACCAGTTTATCTATACGTTTATATTGTTTTCATAAGATATTCAAACTGTTTATTTGATTAATTAATGAACAGAGGACTGCTTCTGTCTAAGCAGACAGATTTTTCATGTTGAAATTCATTTATTCCCACGGGTGCATTTTGCATGTTATAGTGTGTTAAGTGAAGCACCTGGACTGATGATTAAGCTTCCTCTTTCTGTCACTCAGCCTTTGAAGCCAGCACTAAAGCAGCCAGGAAGTGTAATCAGGAGTTTCAGCAAGTCAGATCCCAGCGCCTGCACCTCTTCAGTCAGTGTTTTGAGCACGTGTCTGTCATAATCGATCAGGTCTATAAAAGAATTTGCAGGAACAACAGCGCCCAGGTGAGACAGACAAACCTCACTTTGATGTTTTTTCTTCAATTTTTACATTTTCGTTGTTCTTTTCTCCTTCAACGTTATGTTTGTAAAATGTGTTTAATTACTTCTCCGTATGCGGAACAAAAACAGTGAATTTTGTATATATTCATATTGAATATGTATTATGTTGTATATAAGTCTTCAGTGATGATTTACTATACATTACACTGTATACAGGAAACAGTATATATAAGAATACAGTGGCTTGCAAAAGTATTCGGCCCTCTTGAACTTTTCCACATTTTGTCACATTACAGCCACAAACATGAATCAATTTTATTGGAATTCCACGTGAAAGACCAACACAAAGTGGTGCACACGTGAGAAGTGGAACGAAAATCATACATGTTTCCAAACATTTTTTACAAATAAATAACTGAAAAGTGGGGTGTGCGTAATTATTCAGCCCCCAGAGTCAATACTTTGTAGAACCACCTTTTGCTGCAATTACAGCTGCCAGTCTTTTAGGGTTTGTCTCTACCAGCTTTGCACATTTAGAGACTGAAATCCTTGCCCATTCTTCTTGGCAAAACAGCTCCAGCTCAGTCAGATTAGATGGACAGTGTTTGTGAACAGCAGTTTTCAGATCTTGCTACAGATTCTCGATTGGATTTAGACACCAGACAGGTCAGGGATAAAGTTATTGAGAAATGTAAAGCAGGCTTAGGCTACAGAAAGATTTCCCAAGCCTTGAACATCCCACAGAGCACTGTTCAAGCAATCATTCAGAAATGGAAGGAGTATGGCACAACTGTGAACCTACCAAGACAAGGCCGTCCACCTAAACTCACAGGCCGAACAATGAGCGCGCTGATCAGAAATGCAGCCAAGAGGCCCATGGTGACTCTGGACGAGCTGCAGAGATCTACAGCTCAGGTGGGGGAATCTGTCCATAGGACAACTATTAGTCGTGCACTGCACAAAGTTGGCCTTTATGGAAGAGTGGCAAGAAGAAAGCCATTGTTAACAGAAAACCATAAGAAGTCCTGTTTGCAGTTTGTCACAAGCCATGTGGGGGACACAGCAAACATGTGGAAGAAGGTGCTCTGGTCAGATGAGACCAAAATGGAACTTTTTGGCCAAAATGCAAAACGCTATGTGTGGAGGAAAACTAACACTGCACATCCCTCTGAACACACCATCCCCACTGTCAAATATGGTGGTGGCAGCATCATGCTCTGGGGGTGCTTCTCTTCAGCAGGGACAGGGAGGCTGGTCAGAGTTGATGGGAAGATGGATGGAGCCAAATACAGGGCAATCTTGGAAGAAAACCTCTTGGAGTCTGCAAAAGACTTGAGACTGGGGCGGAGGTTCACCTTCCAGCAGGACAACGACCCTAAACATAAAGCCAGGGCAACAATGGAACGGTTTAAAACAAAACATATCCATGTGTTAGAATGGCCCAGTCAAAGTCCAGATCTAAATCCAATCGAGAATCTGTGGCAAAATCTGAAAACTGCTGTTCACAAACGCTGTCCATCTAATCTGACTGAGCTGGAGCTGTTTGCAAAGAAGAATGGGCAAAGATTTCAGTCTCTGTGCAAAGCTGGTAGAGACAAACCCTAAAAGACTGGCAGCTGTAATTGCAGCAAAAGGTGGTTCTACAAAGTATTGACTCTGGGGGCTGAATAATTACGCACACCCCACTTTGCAGTTATTCATTTGTAAAAAATGTTTGGAATCATGTATGATTTTCGTTCCACTTCTCACGTGTACAGCACTTTGTGTTGGTCTTTCACGTGGAATTCCAATAAAATTGATTCATGTTTGTGGCTGTAATGTGACAAAATGTGGAAAAGTTCAAGAGGGCCGAATACTTTTGCAAGCCACTGTATATCTACTGGCATATATCAAAGTTTCTCTCCTGCTCTGATTTCCTCATGAAGGGCATTTAGTACAGTTGAATATATGTGATCCAGCACAAGCTAAACTGGACATAATTTTCGTTAACTTGAGCATTTTAGAAGCTGTTACCTTAAATAATAAAACCTCATTAAAAATTTAGGCTGTCTGTGATTTGTGCTCCAGGCCATTTTGAGTGCAGAAAATCCAGAAGAGCCGTACTTGGGTGGCATCAACTACAACTGTGTAGCACCAGGGAAACGCTTCATGTCCATGGACAACCTGTCTGGTGGAGAAAAAGCCATCGCAGCCCTTGCTTTCATATTCGCCATACACAGGTAACACTGAAGTCACCCCATGGTAGAATACATGAAAAATGTGTTACATATATTAAATGTATTCTTTTCAGTGAATTATAGTTTAAGGTCAAAGAAAACCCTGTTTTTTTATTTTAATAAATGTATGTCGCTTGTTAAGCTGCAGAATAATCATGTTAAATAATAAACTACTATTGACCAAAATAATGTGATTATGGTTTTTGAGCAGCCCTAGTGATCAGTATTTGATTATGTTGACTGACACAAAGTGATGCCATATTCCTGACCCACATTCCCAGTATACTGTGTCTGTTCTGTTTCCTTCTCTCAGCTTCCGGCCTGCTCCTTTCTTAATCTTGGATGAGGTGGATGCAGCCCTGGACAACACTAACATTGGAAAGGTAAGAGTCAAGCTGCATAAACATTCACTATTAATATCCACCACTGGGACAACCCAGTATCCCGGCAAAACGTGTAATAGACACACCAGTCCACCGTGTCTATTTCACGCTTTGCCTTTCAAGACGTGAAATCGACACGGTGGACCAGTGTGTATATTACATGTTTAGGCGTGATTTGGAGTTGGCTGGAAACTATTAATATATTGATTATATCCATTGATCAACCTCAGGAAAAAGTGTCACCAATCTTCTCCATGATTGTGGTTGTGGGTACGGAACTTGACCCACAGATACACACTACTGGTACTCTTTGAATAGTAGCCTGTCAGACTGAAGACTAGATTTAAAGGACTATTCAGTTTGGCACAGAAGCACCTTAATGCAGAACTGTTTGACCTGCACTGTGGATGGGACATAATTATGCTAATAACTTATTCTTAGTTGTAAGAAGCAGTGACATAAGCTGGTGTTGGATTGGGGGATTGGATTGGGGGCTTCTAATAGAAAGGGATGCACTGCAGCAGGAGAACCATGTATTATTATTCAGATTATATTATTTTTGTATATTTACCAAATACATTTTGCCTACTGCATTCTGAAAGGAAACTTTTGTGGGCGATATATCAAGTGCAAATATTCACTGTCTCCAGGTGACCAGTTTCATCAGAGAGGAGTCCAGGGAGAACATGCAGATCATCATCATCTCTCTCAAGGAGGAATTTTTCTCCAAGGCAGACGCTCTGCTGGGCGTCTATTCAGATGTAACATAGCTTTCATTAATTATGAAAATTAGTGAAGAAGTTTAAATTCCTACAATGCCAGGCAATAGAGTCATTATTCTTTTGTGTTTGGCAGTTTGATGAATGCATGTTCAGCTGCGTTCTGACCCTAGACCTGCGTCCCTATCCTCTGGTTGAAGATGACAATGGGAAACAGACTGACAAAGAGACCAGCTCCGACAAAAGGCAGGATTGAGCTTTACAGGAATCAGCTGCATGAAGCCATTATGTTTTCTTCTTGTCTAGTGGCCTGTTGCATTGTTTAATGGATGTGGTTGTTTCTTAGTGTTCTTCTATTTTGACTACACAGAGGAACTGTCCAGACTAAATGTGCAGGCAGTGGAGTTATCTTGGATATCAAATGATGATCTTTATGTTTGACTGTTTTAGAGTCGTTCTTGTTCTTTAAAGTAATTGCAATTCACTGAATATTTTTTTTTCAGATAAATTTTGACCTCAAGTTATGTTTATGAGAAGGTTGTGTGTTTTAATTTGCTTACAAAGCAAAGTTTTTAACTGAGGTGAAAAATGAAAGAAGAAGAAAAAACCCTTCATATAAAATGTAGCAACCACACATTACAGCCTTTGAAGGACTGTGTTTATGTGCTTGTTCTCCCATTAGGCACTTTGAAGTTATTGGTGTAAATGTTACCACTGAAGTTGGAAAATGCTCTGTTCATTAAATCCACCAAGTTTAATAAGTGTGATGTGTTGCTGTTATATTTTCAGCCTTTTTTAAAAAGTGTTTCCCATTTAAATGCAACAAATTCTGCTTTACTACCCATTACCCAGTACCATTGTGGATTGAGTTATGATAAAAGCATAATATCGTTGTTTTATATTATTTGCCATGTACAAATTACAGAGCCCATGAAGGTGCATAAGGTGATATTACCCAAACGCAAACTCACAGAGACAAAAAGTAAACTCAAAAAACACAGCTTTATTGCTGGCGTGGGACACGAAAAACAATACTAAACTAACGAACGCACAATGAGCCACAGGGAAAAATCACACAGCTATGAGGGAGGACGCAACACTGACAAAGAGAAACATGGGACTTAAATACACTGAGGGATAACGAGGGGGAATGAGCCACAGGAGGAGAGCACAGCTGAGAGTAATTAGGCAGGACGAGGCAAGGGAAGCAAAACTAGAAACATTAACATAGGACAGACTGTGAAAGTAAAACAGGAAACACACTGACGGAACTCAAGATATGTAAACTTAACAGACTGGGGAGTTAGAACATAAGGACCTGAAACATGGAACAGAAAGGCACAGTAGATACAACATGAACATAACGCCACAGGGGAAGAGTAAAACAAAATGCAGGAACACAGGACCTCTTTCAAAATAAAATGGGAAACATAATGAAACGCAAACATGACAACATAAGAAACACAGACATGAAGCACATGAAGGACAAGGGAGACTTAACGGGGTTGGATACACAAGGGGAATCTAATAACAAATGAACTTAGATAACCTAATGAACAAAATAAACTCAAAACTTAAAACGCTGGGTCAAAAGACCCAGGATCATGACAGATATTTTGTCTACTGCAGACAAATTATTTGTGCTAATAAGATGTAGTGTAGAAGATACTGTGATATCAACCTCCTGACCATCTGTCGCATTAATATGCAAATAACTTATTATCAGAATCAGAATCAGAATACTTTATTGATCCCTGGGGGAAATTATTTTTTGTTACAGTGCTCCATTTTAAACCAACATTAAGACAAGACAGACAATACACTAACTAAGAATAGTACAATATATACATATATATACATACATACATACATAAGTCACTCATAAATAAATAGTTGGAAAAGAAACATGTGTAGTTGTAGCAGCAAACAGTGTGTTAAGTGGATGCGTTGTACAGGGAGATAGCCACAGGCAGGAATGATTTCCTGTGTCGTTCAGTGGTGCTTTTCGGTAATCTCAGTCTCTCACTGAACGTGCTCCTGTGACTGACCAGCATGTCATGGAGTGGGTGGGAGGTGTTATCCAACATTGTCTTTATCTTGGACAGCATCCGCCTCTCCGACACCACCTTGAGGGAGTCCAGCTCCATCCCCACAACATTGCTGGCCTTACGGATCAGTTTATTAAGTCTGTTGGCATCTGCGACCCTCAGCCTGCTCCCCCAGCATGCAACAGCATAGAGGATCGCACTGGCCACAACAGACTCATAGAAAAATATGTATGCACAGGATAGATACAGTCATAACATAATTTTAGTGCTAAATTGAATTTAGGATGCACACAGCTACCATATAATTGAGAACACAGCAATGTGTTTTATATTTTTGTGATTCACTGAAATTCTTGCTGATTCAACATTAAGATACAATTTACTGTAGATATTAAAAAGTAGCAAAGTGTTAAAGACTCCATACTGCATAGCTTGAAAAGCAATGAGACCTGGTTATAAAAAGATCTTAATAATAGTGAGGTGGAAGTAAAGGTTGTAGCTGAGTAGCTGAGTTATTTCTGTGATGGCTGTTTGCATCTGAAAGTATTCACAGTAAACTACAAAATAAATAACTTGAAATAAAAAATAGCACTTTGTAGGGGCTCCACTGACATTTTTTGTTGAGATACAGTCTTGTTTACGCAGAGCCTTAGACATAAATATACGTACAATAAGGCTGTATATGCGACCTGGCCACCAGTAGGGGGCGGTAATATTGAGCACTTTACAGCTAAGAAGCAGACCCCGTGATCACTATTTACGGAAGTGTATCCTCGTTTCGAATTGAAGTCTGCTCACAGGCATTTTTGTTGTGCTGTCATGCAGATATTTCTTAATTATTCAGAGCTAAATCGCTACATTGAAAAACATTTGCTCGGGATTCATTTATCAAACGAGCTTCCGGTAACCCCGTTTGTAACACATCCTAGCTGGCAATTAGTAGCTAGCCTAAACCGGTGAGCCCACAGCCCTTTTACTTCCTCTGGTCCTACATACTTGGTCCGTTTGTAGACCGTATGAACTCTGCACAAACTGGTTTTTAGCAGGAAACTCCAGTTTTTGAAAACGTTAACTGAAGCTAACTGCTAGTTTGCTAACCTAACGTCAGCACCATGGGAGCGGAACAGAGCGGAGATGCGGAGCACAAACATTCCGATTACAGCTCATCAGGTAAGGCTGTCTGCCGTGGTGGTTTTCTCTGTTAAGGTTAGTTTTAATGAAAAGTAAACCGAGCTGAGGTTAGGATTATATGTCAAGCCACCTCCACCAACAGTCATCGGTATTACAAATCCTATTTGCGTTCACCCTCCAGTAGTAGCACCACTACTAGTAGTATACATATAATAATGAAAGTCCTGCTGTCAAATTGTGTGGGTACTGAGCTTTTTAAAAGTTACACATATTCCACATGTGCTGTGCTTCAGATTTGGTTTTCATTACATTTCTGTCGTTGCAGTGGTGCCATCTCCAGCAAAACAGAAGGCAAAGATGGATGATATTGTGGTTGTGGCTCAGGGGACTCAGTCAATGCGAAATATCCACAACGACCCAGATGTCATCAAGCTTCAGGAGATACCTACATTTCAGCCGCTTTTGAAAGGTAACGTTTAAGTCTCCGGAGTGCTGTCACGGATTTTTGTTTGGCACTTTAAGAGACTGTAAAAGAGGATCTGGGTATAGGGTTTTAGTGGCGGGTGCTCATATTAAATATGGCCAGAGTTTAAAACAAGCAGTATACCACCCGGTGTGCTGCTGCATGGTGGAGTAAACACAGGGCAAGATTGACTCATGTCCCATACCCAAGTCAGTTTTGGACCGATTTCAATTAAATGAAATAAAAATACAGTACCAGATCTTTGCGTTCCTATTTACAAGGACTGATGTTGTGCCAAAAAAGTGATTTCTGTGTTTCTTATATCTTAACTTATATTGGTAAATACATGGTATGTTTATAATTACCTTAATTTTACTACATGTGTAAAGTGTAAAGTAAAGTGTGCGTGTTAGTCCCCATAGGGAAATAGTTCCTCTGCATTTAACCCATTCACCCAGTGAAGCAGCGGGCAGCCGCCAGTGCAGCGCCCAGGGAGCAGTGTGTAGGGACGGTACCTTGCTCAGGGGTACCTCAGGGTAGCCGTTCAGTGGAGTCGAACCCCCGACCTTCCGATCACAGGGCCACCACTCTACCTACTGAGCTATCCCTGCCCCCTTTGTAGTTAATCTAGTTCTTTTTGGTGACCCAAAGTATGTTTAAAGAACTATAATGATATATTTGATACATGTCTCAACTCTGAATATTTTTATATATTTTATTTATTGTTTACTCTATTTAATTTGTAAAATATGTGTACACACACACACACACACACACACACACACACACACACGTAGAAAAATATTTAGTATACACATCCAGAAATGCATATACTATTATATATTGTACATATATTTATTAGTTTCAGATGTAGCCATTCTTGTATTTTGCTTGTTTACATTATTGTTTTTTGCACAACTCTGTTGCTTGTGAAGCTCGCACACAAGAATTTCACTCACATGTGCTGTACCAATGTACCTGCACATGTGATGTGACAATAAAAGTGATTTGATTTGATTTGATATTTGTTACAATTTCTCTCTCTTAAAGATATATAGATAGATATAGAGGTTGCACAGGTGGTCCAACTCCTCCACGTTGGTTCGTCAATACGTGCCTTTGCCAGAGGGTTTGCTGTGTTTCCCAGCACAGTCTCAAGAGCATGGAGGAGATTCCGGGAGACAGACTCTTACTCTAGGAGAACTGGACAGGGTTGTAGAAGGTCCATAACCAATCATTACTGCCAGAGCTGCAAAATAACCTCCAGCAGGCCACTGATGTGAATGTCTCTGAAAAAACAATGCGAAACATACTTCATGATGGTAGCCTGAGGGCCCAGCATGTTCTAGCGGGCCCTGTGCTTACTGCTTGGCACCGTTGGCCATTAAATACCCGAATTGGCAGGTCCATCTCGTAGTGTACCTGCTCTCATCTGTGAAAAGATGAGAGCAGGTACACTCCGAGTGCATGTGACAGCAACCTCACTCCCATTGGGTATCGGAATAAAATCCTTGGACTCACTGTCAGACCCTACGCTGGTGCACTGGGTCCTGGAAATAATTGATGTAAATAACAGAATATGCATTTAAATGCATCCGTAGCACAATATATGACCTATGTTGTATTTTTACATTTATCAAGTGGCAGCAAATCCAATTTGGTGCAATGTACACGTTAGCTGAAATACATAGACTGCATAGTGACCACAGTTTTTATTTAGTTATTTATTTTTTGCTTGATTGAAAAATAGAAAACTAAATAACTTCGCACTGCAACATTAGCTGTAAAGGCAGTGTAACAACATTATGCACTCCACACTGTATATAAATGCCACTTGTTTTGCACATATTCAACTCTGTATATTTTATATATTTTATTATTATTATTATTATTATTATTATTATTATTATTTTATTTTATTTTTTTACTATTTAATTTGTAAAAATGTGTATACACACACACACACGTAGGAAAATATTTAGTATACACATCCAGAAATGCATACACTATTATATATTGTACATATATTTCTTAGTTTCAGGTTGGCCATTCTTGTATTTTGCTCGTTTGTGTTGTTGTGTTTGCACATCTCTGTTGCTTGTGGGGCTCGCACACAAGAATTTCACTCGCATGTGCTGTGCCAGTGTGCCTGCACATGTGATGTGACAATAAAAAGTGATTTGATTTGATTTGATTTGATAACAGTGTTTGGATTTCTGTGATCACCTGAGGTACGCCTTCATTACTCTCTTCAGATGTTTTGTCTGGCATCCTTCTTTTCAGTTTTCACATGTGCTGAGTTTTCATCTTGATTCCAATCAGTTCATTTTAAAATTCTGTGTAGTGGAGCTGAATGCCGCTGCAACCTATTAGCACTGTGTTAGAAGGCTGATAATGAACCAAAGTTCCTGTGTAGGCACACTCCTGAAATAGCAGCCTGCAAAGCTCTGTCACATCCTGTGCATTGCTAATTACTGTAATTACCAAGTGTTACACTGTTGTCAAGTGTTACCGTGTTCCTGCATGTTCAAGTAAGTCATTTTTTGGCTTTTCTCTCCACAGGAGTGCTGAGCGGCCAGACGTCACCCAGCAGTGTGTGTCTTGAAAGGTTGGACACCGCTCAGGTTCTGCAGCTCTGCATCCGGTACCAGGACCACCTACACCAGTGTGCTGAGGCTGTGGCTTTCGACCAGAATGCTCTTGTAAAGAGGATCAAAGAGGTAAGACTGTTTTTAAGTCCTTAAATAACTATATTAACTACATGGGATGTAAACACATTTTGTACCAGTACCATAAGCACTGCTGGCTGTTGTCACAGGCTGGCTGCTCTCTCTACAAGGGCAGATTTTTACTCCAGATTCTCTTTGTGACGCAGCACCAAAGGGATTTCCGTCTCCTCCCAGGACTGAGCCGTTTATCTCTTGCTTGTTGGGTGCATGTGTAAACCACTACACTATGGAGCCACTCACAAAGACCACAAACATGTTTAAATAAACTCAAAATATCCCAATTAAATATACAATATACAGTTAGATGGAACAAGTCTGCAGGGTGTGCACTTGCTAAATGGTAGGTGTGGAGGGTGTAAAACAGAAAGCACTAAGAAAAGGTCAGGGAGAAGACCAGGTGAGGAGAATGAGGCCATTCTGCAGATTTGACCTATAGCCATATAATCTCCATTAACTCAGTTGTGGGTGGGAATAGTCTGTTTTACTTAGAAAGTTTCCTAACTGAGAGAAGTGACTCAAATGTCCACAGGGCAGCTGTATTAAGAGCTGGACAGATTCCCTAAATACTCGGGAAAGGAGCCTCTGTGCTTTCTTTATTACCTCCTTTAACTAAAGACACAGTGGAATGTTCTTAATGAATAGATAAACAGTAATGCTGAACCACAATTCAGTGCAAGCACACAGCTGCTCACAAAAACAATAAACATGTACAAGTCTGTGCATTAAAATAAAATTGGGCCTCCTTATCAATCTAAAATTGTTACATATCGTAGAAGAAAAATGAAAAGAATATAAATAAATAATCAAATTAAAAGGACATTTTGGTTTTTTTCACCTCTGTTTACTCTATATTATTATTTTTATATTATTATTATTTATATATATATTATTTATATTATTATTTTTACTCAGTTGTATATAGTATTTGTATTTGTATTCTATTTTTATCTTATTGTATATTTATTTTATTTTATTTTATTCTACTGTATATAGTATTTTATTTTATTCTATTCTGTACAGTTGTGTACTGTATTTATTCTTATTGTATTCTAATTTTTGCCTCATAACTTTTGCACTGTCCACTTCCTGCTGTGACAAAACAAATTTCCCACGTGTGGGACTAATAAAGGTTATCTTATCTTATCTGTTTTTCTGCAGATGGACATGTCGGTGGAAACCTTGTTCAGTATAATGCAGGAACGCCAGAAACGGTATGCCAAGTACGCCGAGCAGATCCAGAAGGTCAACGAGATGTCCATGATCCTGAGACGCATCCAGATGGGAATTGACCAGACGGTGCCGCTGATGGAGCGCCTCAACAACATGCTGCCTGAGAGTGAACGCCTGGAGCCCTTCAGCATGAGGCCTGATGGGGAATCCGCCACCAAGTAGACTCTTGAAAATAAACACAGCTGCTTCCTACCTGAGTCTCCGTGCAACTCTCCATCCAGGAGGAACAGCAGCTCTGTCCAGCTGGAGAGAATCTAAGACTTGTAACATTTAAAGAGGCCTGCAGCTTGGCTGTGTGCGATTGCAGCTGCTTGGGTTCGTTCTCCAAGTCACAAACAATTATGTGTATTCTTTTATTTATTGCAGCCGGGTTTGCTGAACACACATGCCAGTAATCAATAGATCAGCAAATACATTTTCACACCTGCAAGCTATCCTGATCAATAACCTTCTGGGTGCATTCATAGGTACACGTGACACGTGACCCAAGGGAATCAAGCTGGGAGTTGTTGAGATGTTTTGCATGTTTTAAAGATTCTGATTTGAATGTGAGCAACATAAAAACATCTAAAGCTGCTGATCTGGAGGTTTGTGGACAGCCTCCTAACACTTGCCACCTGCTCCATAATTTGTGATGCGTTAGTTTTGGATCGTTACAAATGTGTGTTTGTAATCATGATGTTTGAGTTACTTTGTCATCATATCCCATCCTGGAAGTGCTTGTGTGCATTCTTTGCAATGTTAAAATTTCATTTTGGGATATAAAGAGCAAAAAGAAGTATTATTGCATAATGAGCATCGAAATTGTGCAGTGGAAGTAAAATCAGAAATCTTGTGTACTTGGGTTTTTGTGGGAAGGAAGACCTTAAATGGATGCTTTTGCTTGAGCAGCTGTGACAAGCCTGTTCACAATCAAAATATGTGAAAAATAGAAAGTTTGGACTGTATATAGACGCTGATAGCTCAGGTTTCGTAAGGAAGGATAAAAACACGTAAATTGAGGTGGACACAAAACATTTGGATTCTGACTTCTGTTACAAAAAAGGCTTTCAGATCACTGCACCAAATGTCAGCATTAACTTTGATTGTTGGTCTGCACACCAAAGGTTTACATGCTGACCTGTTAATAAGCAGAAATGTAATAACAGTTTGCTATATTTTGATCTCTTTGGGGAAATTGATCAGGTTAACTTGATGGCTTCATCTACTGAGTAGTTGCCATGTTCGCTACCCTTACAGGGGATGGATTTGGGATTTTATGTGGTTTCATGTTCACTGCCTCTATTCTTTTTAAGAAGAGAAAGCAGAGAAAAAAGCTGTCAAGAAGACGTGCCCGTGTAACATGCTCTCAACAATTTATTTTCTATTAGGTAGAAAATAGACACTTTTTCTCTTCTTGATGCATCACTGACCTTTGTGTGTGTGTGTAAATGCCAGTAAAACTAATTTAGAAATTGGCTTTAAGGTGGCCCTGAACACTTTGCAGCAGCTGTAGTGAGGACATGTTGGTCCACTAGGTGGTGCATGTATAACACATTTCACTGGCTGAGTGTCTCATTGCCCATAAACAGCTGTTTGAGTGTGGATGTTAGGACTTGAGAGTGAATGATTGTTAGCTTGTACATGCTCACTGTCACTGTAAAAATAAATAAAACAGCTTTCTCCTGCGAGGCCACCTGTTTTTATTTTTCATTCCTTGTGTCAGAGCTTCATTTGTGGTTAGAACAGAGTTTATAACACACTGATTTATGTCATATCCTTTTTAACAGTGATGGATGCTCATGTCTAACAGCAATGAAAACCTCAAGTTAAGATTAAAGCTTAGCTGCCCTCACTGTGCAGCCCTAGTGTTTTATTTACCCTGATCAACATTTGTAGTGCTTTAGAGCGATAACATTAGTTGAATCTGTTAATCACTTTTTAAAAAGGAATGTGAAATTGTCTTAATAATTTCGAAGTTTGTTGTGTCTGATAATAAATCGACTGTACTGAAGACTGCTGATAAATTACATTAATGTCAGAAATGAAAAGAGATTGGCCTGACTGCTTCGAGCTTATGAGAAGGCAAAAGTAACTCACATAGCCACTTGTTACAACTGAGGTATGCAGATGGGCTACAACAGCAGAAGACCACACTGTGTGCCACTCCTGTTAGCTAAGAACAGGAAACTGAGGCTACTTTTCACACAGTCTCACAAAAATAGAAGACTAGAAATACATTGCCTGGTTTCCAAAGGTTTCTGTTCGTCTGGACGTAACGTTTTCAGTGGGAGAAACGTTTCGTCACTCACCCAAGTGACTTCTTCAGTCTGGTTTAATTTAATGAGTCTTGATTTCTGCTGCAACATTTGGATGGTAGGGTCAGAAATGTGCATAAATGTGGTAGTGATTTCTTGGCTCTCTTTGGCCACCAACTGAGCATCAATGAAACGTCACGGCCTACATGAGTATTGTTGCTGACCATGTCCAATGCCACAAAACTCAGTTAATCTCAAACTGGTTTCTTAGACATAATAATGACCTTACTGTACGCAAAGGACGTCCACAGTCAACAGATCTCAATCCCACAGAGCACCTTTGGGATGTGGTGGAACGGGCGATTCACATCATTGATGTGCAGCCACAAATCTGTGTGCTGTCATGTTAACATAGATCATGACAGCACACAGGCAAGTGACCCCAGGGAGGGGTCACTTGCCCCTCCCTTCCTTCCCTCCCCATCTCCAGCTGCCTCCCTCTTCCCGCTCCACCACAACCACCCACACATGCAGGGCCTTGGAGTAGGGGTATGTCACCAGGGTGCAGAGGAGGCTACCCCCCCCTCTGTCCCCTTCTGGCTGCCTCTGCCTCAATTTTATCCCACAACTTAGACATTCACATTACTCACACTCTCATTACACATACATATAGGATCTTGGGGGTGGGCACGATACACGGAGTCCAAAGTACCATCAGGGTGTACACCCCACCCCTGGCATCGTTGCCCACCTCTCAATTTTAAATACACGTAGACATTGAGGGCTATCAGGAGGGACCATGCGCTTACCTGCTGCTCTCTGGCAGGTAGCTCCATGCCCTCCTGGGTTTTAAATGCACCTTAGAACACACATGCATCAACACTACAATGAGCGGGTGGAGGGAGGTTTGGAGTCTTCTCTCACCCCCATTCTCTGCGACCTGCTGGAGCAGGGGGGCTAGGAGGAGGAGTTGGCCGTCCGACTGCGGTCTGGAGTGTGGAGCCTTCCTGCTGCTGCGGAGTCGGGGCGGTCTGCCTCCCCCCACCGCAGGGAAAAGGGAAACACCACCTGGGTCTGGGTGCAGTTCCCCCCTCCAGGGGCGGGGGCACCTAGACCCGGTTTGTAGAGTACGCTTGGTGAGTGTGATCGTGTGTACAACGTCTCTTTATGTCTGTCTCCACGTTGGTTGAGTGTGGAGTGAGTGCATATGAGAGCATGAGGGTGGGAATGGATGTTTGTATCTGTGTGTGCCTGTATGTCTGTGTCTATATGTCAGGTTGGGTATCAGACGCCACCTCTCTGGGGACATCTCAGG
Organism: Mchenga conophoros; assembly: GCF_057382185.1. Lineage (NCBI taxonomy): Eukaryota > Metazoa > Chordata > Actinopteri > Cichliformes > Cichlidae > Mchenga > Mchenga conophoros. Next base: position 23,361,839 of record NC_140532.1, on the reverse strand, counting down.
CCCTCCAAGGTTTGGAGGCCTATCTCCCCCCACCACCACTTCCCCTGCCAGTGGCGGACTCCCTCAGACATCGGTGCGTTGGTGGTTCTTTGTGTCCGGGGATGGGCGTCCAGGTACACACCGGCTCACTCCTTGGCGGCCGCTTATCGGGGCCTGGAGCCTGGGGCTCGCTCGGGCCACTTCGGAGGTGGGGTGCCCCCGGCCTCTCGGCCTGGGGCTCGGTCACTCAGGCGCAGCTGGCTGCCGGCGGAGCTCACGGGCGCGTCACTGCAACTCCCCCTGGCTTCTGCTCCGCGGCTGCTGAGTGAGCCCTCATCTGGGACTCTCCTCAGCTCTTTCCGGGACAGTGGCGCGGCTGCCCCTCTGTTGGTCTTCCTTGGTCTCTTGTGTTCTGAGGGCCTCTGGATGTCTGGAGTTTTGATCTCCTCCATACCTGCTTCATGCCCTGGAGGACGGGGCTGTGGCCCCCCCACACTCCCTAGCAGATCATTACATGAAGGAACCTTTTTTTTAAAAAAAACAAGCGCGTCCATGCTCACAGGTGTACACACGGGTGATCACACCCACAAACTACACCCTTTTTGGCTCCTACCTCAAAGCACACTGTGTTCTGTTGATCTTATGTGCTGCACAATAATGTTTAATATTTAGTATTTACTGTCATATCCCCATATATCATTGTGATGTTGTTTATTCTATTACTCTTGTTCTCTTCTGCTTGCTTTCTTTTTTCTTTCTCAGCAGGTGATCCAGGTGATTGATATATGCATTTTTTTTTCTCTGCCCGTTCTGTTGGTTTTTGTCTTTTGCCCTTCTCCCCCGTCCCTCTTCTCAGCTGTTTCTCTTTCCCTCTTTCTTTCTCCCCTTCTTTCCCCCAGTCAAGTCTGTCCCGTATTCAGTAAGTGAAAATAAAATAAACAATAAAAGGTGAATCAAATGGACCATTACGGCAAGGCTGGGATGGTCAGTTTGGTAAAGTAAATCCGTTGGGCATCTTTCTTTGCCTTTAGACAACAATTCTGATGGCAAAAGAGCCAAACGGGACAGGCCAAAAAAAAAAACATAGATCGAAATCTCTGAGGAATGTTTCCAGCATCTTGTTGGATCTGTGCCGCACAGAATTAAGTCAGGTCTAAAGGCAAAAGAGGATCCAACCAGATACTTGCAAGGTATACCCAATAAAGTGGCTGGTGAGTGGACAGAATGTACACTGTTACAGTGGCAGTGCCCACATTCAATCCCAAATAATGACATAAAAATATTTGCAAGGAAACTCCGTGAGCCTTAGACTACAGGCTGCCCCAAACAGTTTTCCCCACTGCCAGACCTGTATGGTAAAAACACTGATTCTCTAACAGTCGAACACAGATGGGTGCATTAGAGAGCATCTTGCCCAAGGGTACTACAGCGGAAAGATGGAAGCAGGAATTCAGTTCAAATCAGTTTTATTTATATAGCGCCAAATTGCAACAACAGTTGCCTCAAGGTGAAGATGAAGATCCTAAATAAAGAGAAAACAGCCAAAACTCCATCAATCATAAGACTCAGTATTAGCACTTTGGTGACAGTGGAAAGTGAAAAATATCCCTTTTAACAGGAAGAAACCGCAGGCAGAACCAGGCTTCTGTTTATGAGCTGCAGCCAATCTAAAGAAAGATCAGAGTAACTCAAACTGCTTTTTTTCTGATAGTGAAAATCAAGGTTGAATAATAAGATAAACAGGGATTATTACAAACTTTAAATTACGACAAACTACTCTGGTAGAGTCCAAGAATAAAAATAAAGACTTTGAAATGAGAATAACAGGTTCTCTTTAGCACATGTCTGACAGTAGTTGAAGAGCATACTAAGAACAATTTCCTGACATTGTTCCTGTGTTTTGATATGGCTGTCAGCTTACTGTATTTTGTATTGACTGTGCATGTATTGTACTAAATTTTAATATGTATTTCTACTACTAAAGCATGAAAAATAGAAAGGAACAAATCTGTTGGCGCCCTTGGCTGGTCCTCAGAGTTACATAGGGTGCTGTGGTATCAACTTGCAGCTTCCTTCGTGTGTGCTTGGATGAGCAACATCACAGAAGCCTGGAAGCCTGGTGATTCCCACTGGGGTTTATACCACATACGGACCAAACTTAAAGACTAAATCAGAATCAGTGATTAAAGGATGTTGCCTCAGAAAAAGCTCGCTGCTAATGGCGAGTGGCTGGTGGTCGGGTTTTTTTTTCTTCCCCCCTTGAGCCAGTGTGGTCTGATTAGAGTTCTTGTGTATGTTGTTGAATTTTTCATCAGCGTATAAACACCCCAAACTCAATTACACCTACAAAAGGATCCTCCTCCGGCTGGATTGCTTTGAGGTGCAGAATTAGCGCAGTTCGTTGACATATGGTACATAAGGCAGAGACAACTTTTCTGTTTGAATTTAAAGTAGAACTCCTTTGATATGTTATCGCCTTTCATGTGTAAATTCAAATGGGTTAAAAAATGTCTTAAATGGCCGTGGGGGTATTGTTTGAACATTGGAACAGAAATGGAAATTGTCATTGCATTTATGCAGCAAGGAGGTGTAAAAGTTCCTCCAAGTCTTTGTAATGAAGAGCAGCTACCGACGCTCAGAGCTGGATATTAACGCCACAAGATGATACAATACGATCTGCCACCAGGAAATTCATTCTCTGAAATGAAAGAGAAATCCAATTTCCTCTGTATACTTCTCATTTGAATATAAATCAAAGGCTGGTTTGCTGCCTTTTTCCTTCCTGTTTTACCCACTTAAAATTAGAAACATAAAAATAAGTCCAGGCCTCTTATCCCCATCATCTCTCAGGTCAAAAATACGAACCGGCACTGGTTGTTTTTCTGCAATAAGAGTGGAAATTTGCCAGATAATTGTTATGTTTTATGTCTCTGTGCTCATTTAAAGAAGAAAATAATTCACAGAGTTCAGATAATTATGTGAATGACAGAAGTCATTTTATTTATCTTTCATATCTGCTTCCAACTTCTGATTGTGATTAAACCCCAGAAAATGACAAAAAAAAATCAAAATCAAAATGAACAGAACTATAAATTAATTTATTTTCCAAAAAGTAAATAATAAAATAACTTTTTTAGTCCAGAGTGAAGATTGTTTTCTGTGACTGGAAACTGAATGTGCCATTTTGATGTTGGTTGCACAAGACATGAAGTAAAAGTACAGAAGCTTCCTTGGAATCTAAGACATGCATTTTCCCCTCGTAATTCCTATCCAAAGAAATAAAATAATACTGAGCTGATCAGCTGAGACTGAAAACAGTAACTGTGCAACTAATAGGAACAATTTTGTCTGTCTATTATTCTGAACAGTTAAAAATTGACTGATTATTTGATAACTAAAAAACAATATATTTGTTTGACATACTTGGGTCTGGGACCTAACAGAGCATTTCTTCTCCACCCACCAACAGGTCCCAGCAGAGGTCTGCACCTCCACGAGGACCTGCCAGAAGTTTTCCTTTCTCTCTGAGCAGACTGTGTGATTGTTGGGGTTTCCTCTCTAATATTGTAGCATCATTACTCTGCAAAATAAAACTGAGTCAGCTGTTGTTGTGAATTGGTGCTATCTAAATAAAAGTAAACTGAAGTCAGCTGAACAAGCTGCTTCAGAGGAATCTTTGTTATTTTTTAAAATGCCTTATTATTTAAACCTTTAGCCATATTTAGTATAAGGGTCCCATTGTAAACAATATATGACTGAATATAAAGAAAGACATGGCAGGTCTGCTTGGAGATGACTGTGAGATTTTTTTTCTACAACCTTATCAGGTTGAAGCCATGTGGCCCAGAACTGTTGTAAATATTGTACCTGTGAGTAGTTTGAGGAAAAGCAAAGGTTGTTTTTAGACGAATGCCTGTATTGAATGTATCGACTTTCATTCTGAAGAATCAACCTACATGGTTTAAAAAGAAACTTGTAGGCAGTCCCCTCCAGTGATAGACACCCAGTGGATCCTCCCTCTTGAGTTGCAGCCAAACATTTCTGGTGTAGTAGAAAGACGAATTGTGCCTCAGACCAGATTTATCCGGGGACATCTAATAAAGCACTTTGTTGCTTCATTGCACATTTGTGCTATGAAGGACACAGAGCTGCTACAGGAGACGACATGTTTTGTCATTCACTGCTGTAGCTGCGTTCAGAAGGACATGCGCATGTTAACGAACACATTCACTCTGCTGCTGTTTAATCTCTGAAATACACGCCTAGCTGTTTGGATCTGATCTCTCAGTTTGTAAAGGAGTAATGAGCAGTAGGTGAGTAACATTAGAACCTCCTGTGACAAATATTTACCTATAGACCGCTGAAAGGGTGAAGATCTTATTAAGGCTATTTTTCTGATTATCCTGTGTAGAAGCAGTGTTGTATCTACAGTCTGGTTAGTTGTCCCAGTGACTGTTATGTCTGACCAAAGGTATTTGAGTGTACTGGTAATGGTGGATCAAACTGTTTGCTTAGATGTGCGTCACACATTCTGATGATTGAAGAAATCTCTAAATGGTTCTCCATCTGGTCACCCAGTCAACATTAGAACTGAATGGTGTACTGTAATTTCATTTTAACAGGAAGAGATAGAATATCAACCGAAAATCCAAAAAAAACCACATCACTGTTTTTGGCAAACACAGTGGTAAGATCCTAGAAAGCTGATATTCTGTTTATCTGGATGTTGTGTTTCCTGTGGGAGAAACACTGAAAATGCAACATCCAGATGAACGGAATCAACTTTCTGGGATTTGCTTACCTGAGTAATTGAGCATGAATCGAGACAGTAGTAAAATGCTTCTTGTAGTTGTTCATCAGGTTTGCACACATCTCAGGCAGAGCGTTCTCATTCTCAGTGCATAACATACCAACGATTTGTCATGTCCCGAGGCGTCTCATAGTAACGTGAAAGGTACCCTTCAGCGTCCTTATGATACGCTGCAGATTCTCAGTTGAATGCAATAGGACGCCGCTCGCAGTGGTAACACACCCTCAGCCATCTATTCCAGCCCTAACCTTAACCTTAACCTTAACCCTATCAGATAGTGTTTTCCAAAGCCATTCATGATCAGAGTGTAAAACACATTTACATGTATGGATTCTTTCCAAACGGCTCTCATTTCTCACTCTTAACTACCTGAAGCCTTTCATTGAACTACCAAATAAACACATTGCTACTCTCTTTATGTCAGACATGTGGCGACACTTCTGCTATGATTTTATTCGTAAGAATGACTGTCAGCCACACCTTAAGAAGGAGCCTTCTCGTTTTTTGCCACTGAACATCATCTAGATCTTCAATGGCAAACTTAAGCCTGACCTCTGCAGGTGTGCCTTATCCACATAACAAGTTATGATTAGGAGTATCTATAATTGATTGATGGGTTGATTGTAATCTATGCATCACTTGGACACACAGCCAATCTGCAGGAACCAGAATTCACTCAGTGACATGTAATTCAGTTTATAACATTTACATAAAAGTGTTTTTTTCTGGATTTTTGGTTGATATTCTGTGTCTCGCCATTAAAATGAAACTATCATAAAAATCAGAGACTGTTCAGTTTTTCCTTTTTTTTTAAAGTGAGTAAACTTACAAATTCAGCAGAGAATTAAATCATAATTTTCCCGCACTGTAAGTGCCAAACTCTTTACCCTAAACCAAATTTTACCTTTAACCGTTCTACCAAATATTGAAGCTCAACTAGTCATAAACAACATTTCACAATTACATAAAATCTTATTATTTTTTTTCATTTTTTTGTCTTTGTTAGTTGGTTCTCTTTCTCCACCTTTAGACTTTGGTTGATGGAGCAACTTTTTAAAATTCTCACCAAATAGCACACTGAGCTAATTCCTGTTTACTCAGTGAATTCTCCTGAGATTTCAAGGTCTCACTATTCCCAAGTAGGCAGCGTGGCAAAGGAAGGCTTCTGTAGTGAAGTGTGAGATGCAGTGAAATGTGAAAAAAGCACACACAGATTTAACACAGCCTCACTCCCAGTGCATTCAGTGCATTCTACAGCTGTACTCACAGGACTGATAGAGGTAATTGTATGAAATCTTTTTTTTTTTAAAGGACTCAAAAGCAAAGTATTAACTCAGCCTACTTTTTTCAACCATGCATCCAGCTGCCACAGAATAAGCTCGATATTATTGCTAGATTCCCAGCTTTGAGAACCCTGGGTAGAACTAGAAACTTCTGTCATCTGGAATACTCTGCAAAGCTTGCTGCCACTGTGATCCAACTTCTGATAAACAGAAGAGGATGGATGGATGGGTGGATGGATGAATGGATGGATGGATGAATGGATGGATGGATGGATGGATGGGTGGATGGATGGATGGATGGATGGATGGATGGACGAATGAATGGATGGGTGGATGGATGGATGGATGGATGGATGGATGGATGAATGGATGGATGAATGGATGAATGGATGGATGGATGGATGGATGGATGGGTGGATGGATGGATGGATGGATGGATGGATGGATGGATGGATGAATGAATGGATGGGTGGATGGATGGATGGATGGATGGATGGATGGACGAATGAATGGATGGATGGATGGATGGATGGATGAATGGACGAATGAATGGATGGGTGGATGGATGGATGAATGGATGGATGAATGGATGAACGGATGGATGGATGGATGGATGGATGGATGGATGGATGGATGGATGGATGGGTGGATGGATGGATGGATGGATGGATGGATGAATGGATGGATGGGTGGATGGATGGATGAATGGATGGATATTGGAAGCTGCTAACTGCAGAATTTCCATCTAATGTTTGGTGTAAACTTAGTCTTGACTTCCAGAAACAGCAGAAAATGCAAATGAATGTGCATAACAATAATCAACAAAACCTGGGCCACGCTGAGGCCTTGACTTTAAAATAATGTGGTTAAAAAACAGCACTTGGTTGTGTATTACAAAAAAAAAAAATCTTTTCCCAGTGACTGTTTTCATGAAGGCAAAAATATTTCATCTATTATTCATAAAGGAGAGAAGGAAACCCAGTGAGACAGGAGCCACGTCCGTCACTGCTCTGTTATGTTTGACTCGCTCAGATGAGCGAGCCGAACAAGCCACTGGGAGTTCTGCTCTCTCTCGTGGTGCAGAAGCACACTCTTTCTTACTGTAGGACATTTTCATTCAGGTCCCAAAACACTGATGTTTTGCTTTTCGGCGTACAACTGTTGGTTACAAATGCGCCTTTTTGTTTACAGCTCATTTCTGCTCTTTTTTGTGTTACTCTAAATGAAATATACAGAGAGTCTCATTATCATCAGTGCTATGCACAAGTAGTAAAACACATTAGTGTCACTAAAGTCGTATGAAAAATCATCACGTGTGCGTTACGGTTTTAGGCTTTGATGTTTTAAATGGAATCACTCAGATATAGCGTATTAGTGATACATCTCAAACAATGCCACTGAGCACCCCGCTGTTCACGGCAGCTTTTTTAAAAGCGAGTACACATGTACAGCTTCACGTCGAACAATAAAGAGTAGGAGGAATTCATTATTCGCTATTATTCATATGCAAATGCAAACTTATTGTCTGAAAGAACGCCCTGCTCTTCAGTTTTCCAGCTGTGTGTGTGTGTGCTTCAGATTGAGGGGGGAAAAAAACATGCATCATCACATCCTATATCAATTATGTTGAGTGGTCTCTTCACATTGATTAGCAGATAAGAGGTTGAGCCAAATGCTTTGTTCCAGGAACACACTGTAGCCAGATGAGTTGGAGCATGTCGGTGAAAAGGCTGTGGAGGACCCTTGAGGTTTGATCAGAGCAGAACTCAGTGAGCAAGCTGGCCTGAAGTGAAATGTCCTCTGTGTTTGGTTGTTTTCTAAACATGTTCAACTGGAGAGCAAAAAAGGAAAAGAAAGAATCTCTTTCTCCCCAACATCCCATTATCTGCAGTTGTTTGTGCCAAACATCACTAGAAAGTAAAGTGATTTGTGCTGTGCCCATCTGGAAGTATACCAGAGAGAGCGTGTCTACCCCACACACTTTGAAGACCACAGTCTAAAACATATTTAAACAAACATATAAAGATATACACAGATGAGGCATAACATTATGACCACCTGCCTATCAGAATCATCAGAATCAGAATACTTTATTGATCCCTAGGGGAAATTATTTTTTGTTACAGTGCTCCATTATAAACAAACATTAACGGAGACAGACAATACACTAACTAAGAATAGCACAATATATACAGGCATATATATACATAAAAGTCACTTATTAATAAATAGCTGAAAAAGAACATGTGCAAGAAGGGTGTAGCTGTTGCAGTAACCAGTGTGTTAAGTGGATGAGTTGTACAGGGAGATGGCCACAGGCAGGAATGATTTCCTGTGTCGTTCAGTGGTGCTTTTCGGTAATCTCAGTCTCTCACTGAACGAGCTCCTGTGACTGACCAGCATGTCATGGAGTGGGTGGGAGGTGTTATCCAACATTGTCTTTATCTTGGACAGCATCCGCCTCTCTGACACCACCTTGAGGGAGTCCAGCTCCATCCCCACAACATTACTGGCCTTACGGATCAGTTTATCGAGTCTGTTGGCATCTGCTACCCTCAGCCTGCTCCCCCAGCATGCAACAGCATAGAGGATCGCACTGGCCACAACAGACTCATAGAAAATCCTCAGCATTTTCTGGCAGATGTTGAAGGACCTCAGTCTCCTCAAAAAACAGAGACGACTCTGGCCCTTTCTGTAAAGTGCTGTGGTGTTTTTAGCCCAGTCCAGTTTATTGTCAGTGTGTACTCCGAGGTGTTTAATATTATCTAGGTATCTAATATTTTGTGTTGGTCCTCATTTTTCTGCCAAAACAGCCCTGACCCATAGATTCCACTAGATATCTGCAGGTGTGCTGTGGTGCACCAAGATGTTAACAACAGATCCTTTAAATTCAGTAAGTTGCAAGGTTAGGGGCCCCATTGTTCGGACTTGTTTGTCCAGCACAGTTCACAGATGCTGGAATGGAGTGAAATCTGGAGGCCAAGCCAACACCTCAAAGTTGTTGTTGTGCCCCTCAAACCATTCCTGAACCTATTTTGCTTTGTGGCGGGGCATATTATCCTGCTGAAAGAGGCCACAGCCTCTTTTCCTGAAAGGATGTACATGGTCTGCAACAATGCCTAGGTAGGTGGTACGCATCAAAGTAACATCCACATAAATGGCAAGACCCAAGGTTTCCCAGCCAAAGCATCACACTGCCTCTTGCCTTCTTTTCATAGTGCATTGGTCGGTGGACAGGGGTCAGGATAGTTACCCTGACTGGTCTGCGGCTTTGTAACCGCATTCACAACAAAGTGTTTTGTGGATGTTTGTTGTTGCACTGGCCAGCCTTTGCTCCCCACATTTATCAATCAGCCTTAGCTCCTGATGACCCACCATTCCCTCTCTGAAAAAATGCTCGCTTGCTCCTTAATATAGCCCCCCCCCCCCCCCACTATCAGCTGCCATGATGAAGAGATAATCAGTATTATTTCGCTTCTCTCAGTGGACATGTTAAAGACACACTGAGGACCTTTTACCTGGTTAATGACACTTTACACTGGTTACATTGTGGTAATTATGCTGTTTTCTTCTCTTCTGAGATCTGGGGCTCTTAAGTTTGCTGCTAAGTTTAAGTTTATTTTTATCCTTAATAACTTACCAATTTGTATTTATGCTCTTTATTTATTGTTATTTTTTATCCTAAAACAAAGTCAAACTGAATTTCATTGTACTGTGTATAATAGCAATAAAGATCATTCATTCATTCAACTTCAAGTATTATCATGTATAGTGTGACATTGCAGATTCTAATTAGACCTGATCTGGAATGGAAATCCTTCATGCAGCAGTGAGAGATGATTGCTTTTATCTTGCCCTTTTCTGTCGTTGTCTCTTTTTATGTGCCATTTTCTTGTGATCTCCTCAGCAACTTTTTGCCAGTTCTGGCCACACTCTGCCAGCCTGCACAGGCAGAAGCTCATTCTTCTCCATGGTTGCTTGGTCAATGCCATGTTGCTTTTTTTTTTTTGCATCCAGACGGGGCCATTCTTTGATAAGAGGGTGGCATGCATAGGTATCAGCAAAACCTGGAAAACCTGGTTAGCACACTGCATTCCTAAACTGTGCAGAAGCAAAGAACACACTAATTAGAAAGCCAGTGATTTGAACGCTGGCTTTTTCAGGCACAGATTAAAAAAGCTGGTCAAAAAGTCTCTGGGCAATATTCTGAATCTCAAATTGACCTGATGCGTCCATCGTAGTGTAAGTACAACTGTATGTTTGAACTAGTGAATGTAGCCTGCAGTGCACTTTCTGTGCTCAGAGTAGTGCTTTTAAAATACTGGTTAAATTATGCTCTTAACCAAACACTAAAAAGCAACAGACTAATAGAATAGCAGAATCTCACTCCAGACTCCAGAAACGCAGGCTTCTTGGGTCACCTGTACCACACAGAAAGATTAAAAATGTTCAAGGAGGTACCAACAGCACAAACATGTTCGCGAGGTGCATTTCAAAGGTTTGAAATAATGAAGATAAGACTAAGGAAAAGCTTGTTGATCACACACCACCAACTTTAAGCATCAACATTATCCAAATGGATGAGAAATAATTGTAAAACACTAAAACTTGTACAGTTGTTATAAAGCGAGAAACCTGGTACAAGAAAATTTCTTGTATGATCATGCTTTTTATTGCTGCAAAGCTTGGCATTCATGGGAGCTAACTCCCTTTTGGAGCCAGTCTCAGGTAGCTCTACAGGAGTTGATTTTTGCACTTCTGCATTGCTGTAATTTTTTTTTTAGCCCCAAAGGTTGCTCTTTGGTTTTCACTATGAACTCCCATACAGTGAAATTCACTTTTATTCATACCTAGAAACACTGATCAGAGCATAACTGTGAATTTATTTGCATCTGCTTTCGGATTTAGCTGTTTTCTTCGGTCTATGTGTTCTCCAAACAGATTTGATTCCCATGTGTTTCATTCTGTCTCTATAGTCCCATATTTTCCATGTTAGCTCTATCTGGCTGGCTGTCAGGCTGACTGACCATCAGTTGTTTTCATGGTTCTTTCTTTAATTTTTCAGATTCTTCTTTTGCTTGTTCCAGCCACCTGAACTGTGTTTTTTTCCCCTGGACCTTTTGTAAATGTAATCAACTTAGAATTAAGTTTTACTTTACTTCTTTATTTGCACCTACTTTGTCCTCTTTGTAGCTCCTGATTTTGATCAGATAACAGTTGAATCTTTTTTTTTTTTTTGAAATAGCTGTATAATTACGACCCGTTTCAAAGGATTTAAATCTTCAGTTTTAATAATCGGGCACTCCAGGGTGTAGGGAATACAGAAAGGACCAATTGTGTTGGTTGTCTTGTGATTTTTCTTAATAGAATACCACAGCTTTATTATATAAAGTATAATATTAAGGTTTCATTATTGTCTAGGTATGATGATTAGGTTTTAGGGTTTTTTCAAGTCCTAAAATGTTTCTTTTATTTTCTCTTGATTTGCAATCTTGACAGAATTCAGCCTGCACTGGTTATGACATGTAGCTTTTGGGTGTTAACAAATCCTTCACTATATTAATAAATAAGTCCTGAATTTCACACGGCTAGTTATATAACTACTGTCAGTAACACTGAACTTAACTTAAACTGGACTTAATGTCAAAAGAAGATCTTCAAACACAACTACATGGTGTAAATGTAAAAGTCTGAAACTTTAATCATGCCTGAGATTGTGAAACATGTGCGATGCAGAATAAGGTGTAATTGTAAACTATGATGTGGCAGCCTGGGCTTGAAAGATCACCAAGCAGCCAGCTTGAGTTTGTGACCTTTTCATTTTATGAAGACTCCTTCAAACAGATGACTCACTCAACACAACGAAAGCCGTTATTATTGTGAAAAAACACTTTATTTTTCTATTTGATGAAGGTTATTACACTCAGGAGTCGAGGCTGGCCACACTGTCAGGTCTTTGAAAGTGCACCAGAGTGAATGCGGCATTAACAACTGTTCATATACTCATTCTAGTCAGGTTTACATACTGACAAGGACTGCACGGGCAAATCTGATGAGAATATCTTCAGAAATTCATTTACTCCATGACTGTAACTAGAATTTGGAAAGAAAGCCCTGTGATAAGCATGAGGTTAGACTGGGGAACAATAAATTAAAACCAGGCTGGTAAGGCTTAGTCTTGTCCAACAGCAAGACTGGAAGTGTTAACCTGGAGTTAAATATTGATAAAATTAGCCCCACCTTCCTTATAAACACGTATAATCTGACACCATGCATTATTCATTTGTTTGTTCTTTAAAATTTTTTAATTTCCAAATCTTTCTATTGCAAGTCTGTAGGATGGTGGTTTATTGAGGACCACTACTCTTAAGTATATCTTCCCAGTGATGTTTCAAATCCATTACTGAATATTGGATTTCGTTTCAGAAAATATGACCTTAATAAAACAGCAGTGAGAAATTCCTGGCTCATCCTCCAGGTGAAGACAAGCAGTTCACATCTCATCCACGGCACTGCCTTTCATCCCGTTCCACTGGGTTAAAATGCGAGCAGTGGTTCACTAAATATGCAGTCACACTGGGAACTCTTGCAACCCTTCAAATTATCGGGTATGAAATATTCAGACCTTGCCTCTGTGGGGACAGAGCAGAAGCATGGCAGGGGCTGATTGGGTGGCTGAGTTTCCCTTTACTGCACACTGTAACTGCATTCACCTCTTACACCAACAGGGCTGACATAAATAGATACACAGTTAGAAAATATAGTAATTGGCAACTGGAAGAGGCAGGTTAGAGGTTAACTGTTTTCCATTACCGGTGATAAAAATAAACATTTGTGAGATTGAAAATGGCCTGATGTTTATATATAGCACCTTTCTACTGAGTTTAGCACTCTAAGTGCTTTCTACTACAAGTCTCATTTGCCCAGTCATATTCATACAGCACTTTTACACTATATTACCAAAAGTATTCACTCACCCATCCAAATCATTGAATTCAGGTGTTCCAATCACTTCCATGGCCACAGGTGTATAAAATGAAGCACCTTGGCATGAAGACTGCTTCTGCAAACATTTGTGAAAGAATGGGTCGTCCTGTGGAGCTTCAGTAAATTCCAGCATGGTACCGTCATAGGATGCCACCTGTGCAGCAAGTCCAGTTGTGAAATTTCCACGCTACTAAATATTCCACAGTCAACTGTTAGTGGAAGTGGTTTGGAACGACAGCAACCGAGCCATGAAGTGGCAGGCCATGTGAAATCACAGATCGGGCTCAGCAAATGCTGAAGAAATGTCACAGAGTAGTAAATCGCTGCAGACCTCCCAACTTCATGTATGCTTCAGATTAGCTCAAGAACAGTGCGTAGAGAGCTTCATGGAATGGTTTGGACAACCAGATGCGTCGAGCAACGTCTCAGATGGTGCTAGAAAGCACGCTGCCACCGGAGTTTAGAGAAGGAGAGATGTGTTCTCAGGAGACAGAAATCATGCTTTTCCATCTGGCAAGCCAATGGATGAGTTTGGTGGTTATCAGGAGAACAGTACTTGTCTGACTACACTTTGGGGATGGCCTCTTCCTGTTCCAACATCAATGCGCACCAGTGCACAAATTAAGCTCCATAAAGATTTGGATGAGTAAATTTGGTGTGGGATGAATTAGAGTGTAGCCCTTCTTGTCCAACATCAGTGTCCAACCTCACAAATTTGGTTCTGGAAGAATGGTTAAAAAACTATAAACACACTCCTAAACCTTGTGGAAAGCCTTCCCACAATAGTTGAAACTGTTATAGCAGCAAAGGGTGGGCTAACATTGTATTAAACCCTATGGATTAATAATGGGATGTCACTCATGTTCATATGCAAGTGATGGCAGATGAGTGAATAATTTTAGTAATATAGAGGATCTGTACTTTCAAATATTTACATGAACTCACAAATGGATGTATTTGGGGCAACTTGGGGTTCAGTATCTTGCTCAAAAATACTTTGGCATGCAGAGTGAAGGAGTCGGGGGTCAGTCCACCAACCTTCCCACTGGTAGATGACCCACTTAACCACCTGAGCCACAGCTCAGTGTTCTGTGGGATCATTTAATCATAATACAAATGACAGCGTTTATGCACATGTAGTGTTTTTAGGGCAACTTTGGGGAAATGAAAGTTTCAAAGAGATAAATGACAGCTAACAGCTTAGGTAGCTGATAAGAAAATCATAGATGTTTCTCATGTCATGACTGCATCTTAGGCAGAGAAAATAATGCTTAATCCCAGGTTCAAAAACTGACATTCATAAATGTAACTTGATACCGAAGATAAAAAAAATCAGGCTAAGTGTCACAGTTTGAAAAGAGCTTGAAGTTGTCTGTAATTCTGTGGTAGCTCTGTAGCATTTTGTTTGAGTATCAATATAGCAAAATCTCATGAAACAGACTCGGAAGTGGTGTTTTCATCAACGTGTACGGCATGACCTTCAGAAAGGTCAGAGTAGACTTCAGGCTCAGCGTAAACCTCCGTTGTCAAAGTCAAGACTTCTCTACAATATTGTTATCCCACCTACAGAGTGATGCCTGGATGTAATGGGAGCTAGAGGTGCAACTATGACTCAAAAGAAAACAAATCAAGAATTTAAAAAAATTAATAGGGCAGTGTCCTTTAACCATTTTATTTAGCAGAAATAGTTTTTCTTGTTATCCTTGTAATCTTTCTGCAACACTTTAGGCTTATCTTGTGATTCTCCAGGGGTCCTGATTATTGATTTCTTCCCTGCAGAAGCTGCATGCATCCAGTCTCACATTTTCAGCTCATCTTTGTAAACACAAAGACAATATGGAGACAGCTAAATCTTTTCCTTCCCCTCCCCTTTTGGAAAGGAAACAACAAAACTGTCCATTGCAGATAACCTGAGAAGGATAAATAGCCCTGTCATGGTTTGTTTGTTCTTTTGCTAAACGTGTGTTTATAGCCCATTTGCGCTCTTTTGCCATCTATACTGTGTACAACTCAACCAAACCCAAGGTTTACTTACTTTTAAAAAAAATATTTCTATTCAGTTTATAAAATATGAGAGTTGTTTTAAATCAATTGCATGCTCAAAAAAATATTTTGTCTCACTCCCATTTCTCCTCGTTGCATGTTGAAGCTCTACTTTGAACCTTGTTAGGCTCCAACCATGCAAAGTAAGATTTTTTTCCCATTTTTCAAGTGGCCTTAAACTTTTGATCGGGACTGTATATAGATTCTCTTTGTGCCTGTGGGTCAGCTTCAAGTAGTTTGTGTTCAGCCGACAGTCCAAAGACTGTTGTATTAGCTGGTGATTCTAACTTGGATGGAAGTGTGCATGTGTGCATATAAAGAGCTGTCTCCCTGTGTTAGACACATGAAAGCTGGGATAGACTCCAATTTCGCCATTGACTCCAAGCTGGATAAGATGTTAAGAAAATACATGGGTCCCCGCACTAAGCCAGCTAAAAAGGTCACAACTCAAAACAGTTATTTTATCCATACCCTGTTCTGATGGTGGATGTTTGTGTCATGAAGTCAGTGCGTGCACTTATATCCATCGTCTTCTACAAAAAAAGCAGTTTTTAACCCACGTAATCCCATGTAAGCAGTTTACAGAGTGGATATGGACATTACTTTTATTTTTATTGCACAAAAGGATGAGAGGGAGAATGTAAAATGGAGACTGCTTCAAGAGAGAAACATTTGTATTATACTGTTTGCACAACTTTGCCTCCTCGCGAGCATAGCGTGCTAATGCTAAGCTACCCAAGAACCCAGAGAGATGCTAAAGCAGCATAAATGCTAAACCCCAGTCCAGCACCGTGATGAAGTGAGCAGTCATTTGTGGTGTCGCCGCTGAACTTCAACAGGTAACAAACTCCGTTTCTATCTGTTCATATTGAGTCTCTTTGTGATGGTTTTCAACTTGGATGTATGCTGTTGGCTTTGTGTTCATACCTAAATACTAAGAGAAAGATCACGTGTCCGTACAGGTTTTCATTAAAGACAGGAAAATTCTCCTCCTTTATCTTATTTGTTCTATTCTATTATCAACACAGATGGTTTGTAAGCATCATTATTGCTGTCGTAGCTGCTTAAACCCAGGTGAGTTCTATATACAGGTTGGTGGTTTAGTGGGTCAACTTCACCATCAATCCCCCTGATCGTGAATGATCAGAGGATGATTAACAGCAGGGGAAAGATGATGAAACAAGATTTTCCTTCATGAATGTTATTAGGATGTTCTTTTTCTCATGAAATATTGAGAAGCTTTACCTTTTCAAGTTTTCGACAATTATCTAAAAAAAAAAAAAAGATCTAAAAGTTTAGAGGAGAAATATCTCTTAGGTTGAACTCCAAATCAAACATTTATCTGTTTTCTATAAATTCTTGATTTGTTTTCTTTTGAGTCATAGTTGCACCTCTAGCTCCCATTACATCCAGGCATCACTCTGTAGGTGTAGACCCAGTCTACTCTGACCTTTCTGAAGGTCATGCCGTACACGTTGATGAAAACACCACTTCCGAGTCTGTTTCATGAGATTTTGCTATATTGATACTCGTTAGGGGCTGTAGCCTCTAGGTTTGTATTATCAGGTGGTAATTATGAGATGGTGTGTTTCATATCATTTTACAGAGTAACATAACAGTAGCGTAACAACTAGTATAACGAATGCCTTTCTCCTTGGAGAAAAAAAGTATTTGTCTTTCTCCTGTTACTTTTAAGAAACGAGTTCTGTGTAATACTTGTAATTACGGAGCCCCGCAGGGGACATGGGTGAAAAAAAAATTAAGACGGACTTTTGCGAGATCCCGAGTTTGTTTTGCGAGATCTCGCAAAAGTCCGTCTTAATTTTTTTCTCCCATGTCCCCTGCGGTGCTCGGTATGTAATAACCTTTTACTTTTGGAGTTACTTTTTTTGAGTAATGACCACAACACTGATCACAGGCAAGATGGAAAATACCTCCAACATGCACAAACATTTGACCACACAGTATTTAACAATTTGCATGAACGCAATGATATGCTGCTTGGGGATGGTGGTGACTCTTAAAGTGAAGCCAACGGGAATTTATAAGGAATCCAATGGATAAGTGATATTGATAATGGAATTGGAATCACTAAATTCTTATCGGTTCCCATCCCTATGTTCCCACTGTAATGGCCCTGACTGTGCTTCCCTGGAGCCCGAAAGCCTTTGAAATGGCTTTGTAACCAAAGAGAATAAATGGATAGCGTCTAATAGAGTTAGTATTGCAGAAGTTTACATGTCTCCTAAAATTAGCCTGGGTGAAATACCAGTGTATTTTGCATGCCTGAGCAACTCTGGGGCACTATTCACATTCTCATTCATTCATTTATCCATCAATCATGTATCCACTGCTCCTCTCTGTTTTGTTGCTGAGCTGTGTCATCTGCTTCACCTCAGAGATCCAATGTCCCTGTTTTACCCGATGTCATTTGGATTATAGCCATTTTTTATTCTTTGCCTGAGATATTGATGCTCGCATTCTGCCATTCAGCAGTAGTTATTTACTGCCACTCATACTTTCTCTAAGCGACATGCCACAGTCAACATAAAGCTGCAGCTTTAGTTAGTGTTTCAACAGTTTTTCAGTGCTTTCACAATCAGTTCTGCAGTATATTCTCTGTCAGTCACACACATAAAGAAACGCCTTGAAACGATGCCTCACACATGTCACCTCAAAAAGCAAATTATCACAATTTTGATGTTTTGTTAGTCTTTTTTTTAATAGTTTGAACAAAAGATGACAAATGACAAAACAATTTAATAACAGAGAAAACATCTCGTAAATCAGTATGTAGGGAGTGCAACTCAGATAAGTGTGCTCATTTGGGCTCCGCTGCTTCTCCAGACGCTGGCCAAACAGATCAGTTGTCAAGTGTTTGGGGAGCAACTGTTCTCTGACTTCTAATTTTGCACCCCAAAATCTGAGGCAATCACCCAATCAAACACAGCAGCACTGTTGTCACCATGATAAATAATAGGAACAGATGAATAATTATGCCAAGAGGAATCAATTCTAATTCAAAGTTTCTGACAGGCTAATGGATGGCGCTCCAGTTCTGTTGTGCTGGTGATGTGAAACGCTATTGGCCACCAATGATGGAAGAAGAAATCTCACTGCTGCTGCTGTTATAGTCTACGCTCTAACAGTGTTTGGAAATCGCATGATGTATGGAGGTGATGAGGGAAAGTATTGACTTTTTTACCTTGAACAATCATTGCTCTGACTGCACACCGCAAGGTCCAGTATTAATCATTCATTGCATCATGTTTTGAGTTAATGGTATTTCAGTGGTGAAAGAAGTGCTTAGATCCCTTACATAACACCATCTGTTACAGGTTTTCATTAAAGACAGGAAAATTCTCCTCCTTTATCTTATTTGTTCTATTCTATTATCAACACAGATGGTTTGTAAGCATCATTTTTGCTGTCGTAGCTGCTTAAACCCAGGTGAGTTCTATATACAGGTTGGTGGTTTAGTGGGTCAACTTCACCATCAATCCCCCTGATCGTGAATGATCAGAGGATGATTAACAGCAGGGGAAAGATGATGAAACAAGATTTTCCTTCATGAATGTTATTAGGATGTTCTTTTTCTCATGAAATATTGAGAAGCTTTACCTTTTCAAGTTTTCGACAATTATCTAAAAAAAAAAAAAAGATCTAAAAGTTTAGAGGAGAAATATCTCTTAGGTTGAACTCCAAATCAAACATTTATCTGTTTTCTATAGATGTGGTTCCTTTGTTGTTGCTGAGCCAGTTCTGTCTTGCTGCTTTTTGTGAACCAGCCAGCATTTTTGAAAAGTTTGATCTTCAAGCTGCATATGCAAATCTGATGTAAATTTCTTCCCATAGCCTCTAAAGTCAGTGATTCTCACTTCGGGACCAGTAATTTCGTGCTGCTCTGGCACCTGTATATTTGCTAGAAACAAGTGGGGATGATTCTAGTTGGATGAAAGGTAAAGGACCTTGGATAAGGTCACAAGCAGATACAGATATTGTATTTATTCAGACCACTCAAACTTAAAATGACTGTGGTGTTAGAGAATACAGTTAAAGTGTTTGTGCCATCACCCAAACACTCAGTTTCACTGTTTTGACTCTGTATGATATACAAGAAGGGGGAGAATATCTAAACTGGTGATCTCAGGCCCATTGTTTTGGAATTTCAAGAAATTCTTTTGACTCACCAAATAAACTATTATTTTATGTGAGAGGAAAATCTGTTTAAAACCACATTAATCAGGCAAACACATTAGATTAGAGTCTGTTGCTTGTGTTTTTGTATCTGTGGCTGTTACTCATTTGCTATCTGGCTGCGAGGCTTGCACAGAGCTGTTATAGTTCTAAGTTTGTTTGGCAGCTAAATATGATAAGATCTTCTTTCTAATGTATCCCAGATGGAGGAAATAGTAATTTGCATCCGTTATCGGAGAGACAAGACGAGGCTGTGTCAAACTGTTTGAGAAAATTCAAATATTTTTCTCTGTCCTCGCATTCCACCCGCCCTCCTGTGTTTCCCTTGGATTAAAGAGTCATCGGTCGACCTCAAAACATTCTTGGAGAGTCTTGAACGTCTAAAACCCTTAATTAAGCCGTGTTCTGAAACTTTCATAGCCAGGAAATCCATATTCACATTTCATAAAGAAGAAGGTCATGAAGTACGACACCAAGAAACCAGTACATGGTTGTATTTGAGCATATATTTGTATCACTTCATCAGTTTTCTATTGATTTATTCATCGATTCACTAAGCTTAGCTTTTCTGCAAAGCATGTGTGAATATCTAAAGTACACACTAAGCACCCGATGTATAACTGAACAACCTTGTAGTGTTGATAGAAAGTATAGAAATATTAAATAAATAATATTTAATAAAATATACTAAATATATGGCTTTAAGTGTGTGTGTGTGTGTGTGTGTGTGTGTGTGTGTGTGTGTGATACTGAGCATCAGTGGGTCTGGTGGACACTGATACCTGTTTTCTGTTTGAGTGGACTGAGCATCGACAGTTGCTTCAGGCTTCTGACTTAATCATCATGCACTCAAAAAACAGATTCAGGTCCTCCTTTCAAAGAACACATGCAAATTATGTTAGTTGTTCACAAATGCAATTAAAAAATACCAAATTAATTTGATTTTCTTTGTGTAAACCTAAAATTATAAATTCAAGCCCCTCTTTAAGCTTAAACATTATTTTTAATCTCATTCAACGCAAATGTAGCACTCCAGCGTTACTGCAATTATTATTCGTGTGGTGAACCTAAATTATTTTCTCTCAAAGCAGTCTTTGTCACAAGAACACAAAGTTATTGAGTTACACAACGGTCCGCCTTCTTTGAAAATTTTGCGCTCTTTCAGGATCACCTAAATGAATGCAGCTGCTCTTCGCCTCTCTGTACTTTTTGGATAAAACTACACCTTCAGGTAAGGTAACATATTATTTTTTCATATATCCAATTGTGTATTTCTTTATCAGCTAAATCTATGGCAATGCTATTTATCATAGAAGCTTGTAACAGTTGTTTTTTGAACTTTTGGTGGTGCTACCATTCTCTTCTCTGCTTGAATACTATTTTTTTTTGACAATATAGCCAGGTCTTTTCAAAAGTGCCTTGTTTTAGAGGAGAAATTGTGTAGCTGCCAACTTTTAAGTCGGAGCGTGTGCTAGCTTATTAGCAGCTAGCCATTGTGCTCAATGAAAGATGATGTCCTATAGCTAACTTCTTTCTTACTGTTTTCTTTTTATAATCTAAAAATATGGTATTCTGTGTTTATTATTATATGCCATTTTCTAGTAGAAAGTATCGTTTTGAGATGTCTTTAAAAGCACTACATAGTTTACTGAGGGTGCTACCAAAAGCGAACCATGTGGCCGGAAGAGTAACTGCAGGCAGCACAATGCGCACTCCCATGCCGTTCAAACCTATTTATTATTATAAAAGATTTCGGCTACATCCACACTTACACAGGTATTTTTGAAAACGGAGATTTTCCGTTTTCGTTTTAAAAAATAATCCCGTCCACAGGTAAACGCAAAAAAAAAAAAAAAAAAAAAAAAAAAAAAAAAAATATATATATATATATATATATATATACACACACATACATATATGTGTGTATGTATATATATATATATATATATATATATATATATATATATATATATATATATATACACATATATATATATATATACACACACATACATATATGTGTGTATGTATATATATATATATATATATATATATATATATGTATATATGTATATGTATATATGTATATGTATATGTATATATGTATATGTATATATGTATATATATATATATATATATATATGTATATGTGTGTGTGTATTTATGTATTGTTCAAGGTTCTTTATTTGTCATACAGTGAAATGTAGCCTATATAAATATATACAATGATTCTGAAGTGAAATCTGATTTTACAGATTCCAGTTTGTTTTCAGTATTGCCTAGTATTACAGAGGTGTGTGCTATTCAGATTTGACATTCATTACAAATGTACGTCAGCACTTTTTTGTGAGCACTTTGATTTTTGTTAAGGTTGATTTGACCATGTGACATGTATGTTTATTTACAAAATATTCTGTTTCTGCTTTTAATTCAAGTGAATAAACCTGAGTTGTAAAAACAAATTCATTTTGTCATTATTTTAATAATTAAATTAGTTTTCTGGTAATGAAAATTATGATTTAGTTGAACTCAAAATAATGATTTCAATGCAATGAAAATCTAGCTCAAGTGAATGACATTGTATTGAGTTGGACCAACCAAAACCTTTCACATCATATTAATGTACTTTTTTTCATTTTAGCAGTATTTACGAAATTGTGTTCTACTGACTCAATTTAATTGAATTGTCATGATGTATGTAGATTAGGTTGGACCAAAATAGATGTATTACGTGGAAAACCTGCCATCAGTCCAATTGAGTTCATCCAATGACTTATTTTTTTGAGTGTGTCAACTCTCACTGCATCTTATGCTGAGTGGCGCTGGCAGAATAATAATGATAATTTACTCATTTATATTTCACAAGTGGAAGAGCAACTATTGCAAAATTACCTCTTCCCTTCAAAAACCTTTTTAAATTAACGCTTATGTGAAGTCCACTGATTACTTAACAAAGACTGCAGCCATGCTAAGCTATGCACTATGAAGCTCTAGTTAGTACAGGGTGGGATCACAGACTAAAGATACTATTCATAATACGCCACCCACACAAATGGCAGTTTTATAATATTTGATCATTATGATAATTTCATAATCAAGTTTATGGATTTTATATTAATATACATTTAATTTTTATTTATTATTGATTTCGTTTAGTTCACTAGCTCCAAGTTTAGCTATCGCCTGTTAAAATTATTCTTCTAAACTGCTGTGCATTTACCATTTAAGCCCTCGGAGAATGATAAAGTAACAAGGATTCAAATCAAGTAAAACTGAAGATGTAGCCACCATAATGTCAAACTAAAGTAAAACTTTGGAGCCACAAGGGACCATAATTGGAAAGCAGGGTAGGCAGTGCTAGGAAGCATGGCTAAGCCCCAATCAAACAGGTATAGAGACTGGTCCCCTGGCAACAAGCATTTGCTAGGAAAGTGTATATTCTCTGATGCCAGCCACCAATTAAGTGCTCAAAAAAGCACCAACAACACAAACCTGGTGAAGAGGCTCAATTCAATGATTCAAATCAGACAAAGTCTAAATGGATGAGTTATTAAAAATACCCACTGTTCAGTTCTCATGAAAGGCCAAATGCCACATGTTTTGTTTTTTTCCGTGTTTCTGGCTACTTTTCAGCTCATTTCACAATCAGCTCATAGTTCCTGTGTGCTACCCTTCATGTCATGTTTTTTTTAAATTTTATTTACTTGTTGGAGCTGGCTCATATCAGATGTTATTATACACTATATTGGCAAAAGTATTCCCGTATCAGCCTTCACATGCATTTGAACATGTGACATCCCATTCTTAATCCATAGGGTTTAATATAATGTTGGTCCACCCTCTGCTCCTATAACAGCTTCAGCTCATCTGGGAAGGCTTTCCTCAAGGTGATGAGTGTGTTTACGGGAATTTTTGACTATTCTTTCAGAAGCGCAGTTCAGACACTGTTGGATGAGAAGGCCTGGCTCAAAGCCTCCTCTCTAATTTATTCCAAAGGTGTTGTGTACGGTTAAGGTCAGGACTCTGTTCAGGCCAGTCAAGTTCTTCTACACCAAACTCGCTCATCCATGTCTTTATGGAGCCTGCTTTGTGCACTGGTGTGCAGTCATATTAAGGGCTTCACTGAGACAAAAAAAATATCGGCCTAGAGTTTTTGGTCCAGGTGTCCCATCGTGATTGCACACATACAAACATGAAGTTGAGGACCACATGAAGTTTGGAGATCTGTAGTGATTGACTCTGCAGAAAGTTGGACATCTCTGTACTCTATGTGCTGTATGATTTTATACTCACCACTTCATGGCTGAGTTGCTATTATTCCATATTGCTTCCACTTTGTTATAACACCACTAACACTTGGCTGTGGAATATTTAGTAGCGAGTAAATTTCACAGCTGGACTTGATGCACATGTGGCATCCTATCATAGTACCACAGTGTACCCATTATTGACAAATGCAGAGGTAGTCTGTATGCCTGGGTGCTTCACTTTATACACATGTGGCCACGGAAGCGATTGGAACACCTGAGTTCAATTATTTGGATGGATGATTGAATACGTTTGGTAATATTGTGTATAAGAAAAATATTTAAATTAGTTTAGGTTGCAAGAAAATTTATGTTAAAGTAAGCGGTTGTTCAGCCTAGAAAACTGAAAGTCAGTTTAAGTGTTTATGTTTACATGGATTCTGATCCAACACCACTGGGGTCACTTTTCAGTTCTCAGTTTTTGCAATCATAATTATCATAATCTCAAATAACTGTGCATTTGGGAAGATCGCAGAAACATTCATATTCATCCTTGAAATATATCAAACAGCTACTATAATAAAATATAAGTGTGAAGTAATGATTTCATTACAATATTGGTGCATGTGTAAAAGCAAGTTCTTCTAGCTATAACAGTATATGTTTATTTGAACTGCATCATCCAGACAAAATATAACATTAAAAAAACGTATCTGCATGTCTGTGAATGAATCTCAGAATTGTAAATAAAGATGTGAAGGTGCCAATCACAAATTTAGATCTGGACGTCCACTAAGGGAGTCCCTCCACCAAATTTCTTCAGGATAATAAACAAACAAGCAGGCACGGAGGGATAGAAACACCTCTCACATAATCGACAGACACTCCAGCCCCCTATAAGAGCAGGACAGATGTTCCAGCAGTCCTCTTTAATTTTCTGTCATATCAAAGCTGCTGCACTTGACTTAGGCTCGTGCTTACAGCAGTGCTGTAACAGCAGGAATGCTGTGCTCCTGTGTGGTCTTACACGGTGTGATCTGCATGATTTAGGACCCTTACATTTTTAAAACAGCAGCAGCACATTTTCTGATAGTCAAACATGAAAAAACACGGAGCACCTCATGCCTTCAGCACGAGCGCATCACTGATTCTGCTTTTAATGTGTTTTCCACGCTGAATTAGAGCAAATATCATATAAAGACAGGGCGGCATGGAGAATACACGGGCTCTACATTTAAAGGGGCTTGAAAGCTAATTATAATTGCAAATTGGGAACTTGACTCCTGGCTCTCCTTTGACAGAGATCCAGCTTGAACTCATCATTAAATGTTGCATCCACTGATATTCCCCAGTCCTCAGACATTCATGGCCATATGTATGTTAAATATTTGTATCACATTAAATGCATCTCTAACTTTTGTTATCATTTTAAAAAGAAATCTCTTTATCGGTAGATAGCTTTGATATATAACGATGGATATAAAAGACACGTTATCACGTCTAAAACCGAAGCTAAAACCTGTTACTAATGGCAACACTTGAAGACGGAATGAAAAGTTGGACTTTAAAGACAGCGGGGAGGCACGGTAAAGGTACAAAGGAGATAACAGCCTTCATGGTGTCACAGCAGTTGTACACAAAAAAGTGACAGAAATAATGAGAGCATAAGAAGTTCAAACCATTTCCAAGTTTTTCAGCTCCACGTAGCAGACTAGTTACTTTATGAACTCAGATGCTGCTGGACAGTCGAAAGTATAGAGTCTGTTAACTGTCTCAGTGGAGAAGGAAAATCTTTGAGAAAATAGGAACAAGGATGTTCAGCCACACCCAGGTGTTGTCTTTAAACTGCATTTATGCTTATTTTGTTAGAAGACATAAGCTAGTGCCTTCACAAAATAGCTTAGCTATCTAACAGTTAACAGAAATGAGAGATAATTATATCACTGTTAGGGCTGCCACAAACGATTATTTTGATAGTCGACTAGTCACCGATTATTTTTGCGATTAGTCGACTAATCAGATCATGCATCCATTGGACGTAAAACGTACAGCTTATTGCACCAGCATGCATCTGCTCTTATATAACTATCATTAGCTTACAGCTTGAAGTGTTTAAGGTATGTGCTAACTAAAAATAAAGACAAGATGATAGTTTATTAAATTTTAATGAAGTTTGCAGATTGTTTCAGTGAAGTTTAATAAACTCCTTGCTATCTAAAATATAACAGGACACCGGAGTATATTCTCGAGCATCTCTCACTTCTGATAATCAGTTGTCTGCTTGACGTTTAGTCAGCTGTGTAAAAACTATAACTTTAATCTCAGCCAAACCGATTTACTCAGGAACAAATAAAATACTAAAAAAAGCCAAATAATATCATTTTTAAGTTATCTCAGTGACTTATATATCATGTTTAACCTGAGTAGCGAAAGACGGCGGTGGGTTTGAAAACGATTTGCCGGGAGTCCGGTGTTCTCACCGGCTCTATTGAGCCTTGAACCCCGGCTAGCTAACGAGCTAGTGGGTAACAGACGTCTCCGAAAACGTCGGAGCGCTTTTGAAAATATGTGGTGTCTTGATAAACTGAGCAGATATTTGAGGTTTACACAGCTACATTCTCGCCTGAAAATATATTAATATTAACACTAACTAGCTGCTGCCATTGTTGGAAACTGAGCTGGGTTGCGCTATGAATTCTGGGACAGAGCTTCTTCTTCTCCGGGGTTTAACGGCAGCTGGCATCCTTGCACATGCAGTGCTGCCATCTTCTGTTTCAGTCCGTTATTACACTCTTAAATACTACTACTTATTCCTGCGTCTTTTGTGATCTTACAAAGCTTCAAACGACGCGTCGACTATTAAATCAGTCGTCGACGATTTTGATAGCCGACGTAATCGTGACTAGTCGACTAATCGTGGCAGCCCTAATCACTGTGGTAACAGGACTTCATCGTTCGTCATCATTTGCCTTTTATGGTTTGGCTGGATTGGAATTGGGAACCTAAAATCTCTTCAGCTGTTTCATAGAAGAATGCTGCATAAAAGACGGACATTACCAACAGTCAAAGATTAGTTTGTAGGTTCTCATTCTGAAGTCTTAGCTGGAGCATACTCACTGACTGACACATTTAGTTTTTGAAGAGCCACAAGGTAACATATTAGAAGGAAGTGCTAAATAATCAGCTTAAATGCAAGACTGAAATTTGCCATTACTGACGCACAATTAACCAAACATCGACGACAGTCAGATAACCAGGTTGGCACCCACCTGTCACTCCCATGTCCCAATAATGTCCTTTGGAACTCCAAGTCGGGGGTTCGACTCCCAACCAGAGCATCTGTATTCAGTAAGGGTCCCCCAGCTAGACCCACCCCATGCTAACCTTGGAGATGAGCAAGAAAGAGATAACTGAAGCCATACTGGCTTGGAAGTCACCCAGATTAACAAGGTCCACATCAGGTGTTGAGGAACCAGCAACACTGATGAAAACTGGGCTACTGTAACAAGAAAGCATAAGTGGGCAAGGGATGAGAACCGGGCTTTTTAAATAATTCTAATAGAACTCTATTAGAATATGCCCCAAGGTTTCATTAGGTTTATTTTATAACCTATGGTCATTTCAATAAGGGGAGATCATTAGAAAGAATGAACATGATTTGTTGAAAATATGAACAGAATATAGATAGGCGTTTGGCTGTTAGACTCCAATGGCCTGTCTTGGCGGATCGGCGCTTGAGTGATGAGCGGTGGACATGGGGAGAAGGTCGGTTGCACAAAGGCGTCTGCAAAAGAGAAAGACAGATGCGCAGTGAGATTTAAATTACGCAGCATGAATCCTGATTGGCCTGGAGAATGCCGGGAGAAGGTGATCTGACCAGACCAGTGATAACACAAACAGCTTGACAGCGTGGGAAAGTGAGAGTGAAAAAGCTTAGATTTAGCCAGCAGCACCTAGGAGTGGACAGATGTGAGACCATCAATCTTCCTTATTGAATGCATAAGTTTCATTATGAGAGTCTGAAAAGAGGATTATCCAGGCTAAGCACACTAGCTCATAATTTGTCAGTCACAAAGTATGAGCCAATGAATGAGCGCCATTCTTCTCAAAATCCATTTCACTTCGCAGGTCAGGTCCGGGTTCAAAACATCAAGCCGGTGATGCTGAAACTGCTGAGCTCGAGGTTTCAAAATGCAACTTCGTAAGCCACGAGCCTCTGTATACCAGCTATGTTTGACATAAAGCGAACAAAGCACACTGTGACTACATTTATTTATGCTGTAAAGTAGGGCATTTTGACATTGGAGTGTTTTGTTTCAACTAGTCTTTGGAACTGGCCTCAAGTGGCCATTAGAGGAACTGCAGTTTGCCACACTTGGAAGCTGGCTTTAGCATGTTTTGCAGTGTGTCTGGAGATCCCTTTTTAAAGAGGACCAGAAATGTATTTTATGCATTTCAATCATGCTAATAGTGTTAGTAAAAATAAATTTGCTTGAAGTAAAAAATAAAAGTGCCTACACAAAGCGACTTGGCATAGCCTTCCAGGGCTCACAACTCCCTGAGGCAGGCACAAATGCGATGGTGGTTTTATGCGATGCTTACCCACTTAGAATAAATAAAGCGGCTGAAGTGACATGCTTTGAGTTTGTGTAGCTATAGGTGTAACACGTTGCCTCTTTAAGGCAGAAAATCCAGAGAGAGAGAGAGAGAGATAGTGCAGGGTGGGGGCTGGAGAGAAGAGGAGAGAAAAGTGGGAGCCAATAAGAGGCAGTGGGAGCAGACACAGTGTTTGTGACACCTTGTGGTGGAGCGTGAGGGGGTGGCAGAGTTTGAGAGAGAGAGAGAGAGAGAGAGAGAGAAAGGAGGGGGTACCACTGGATAGAGAAAGAGAGAGAGAGAGAGGGAGAGATCAAAGCGAAAGAAGAGACAGAGGAGGAGAAACGAGGATGAGAGATAGCAGCATTGCAGCGAGAGCGAGCGCGCGAGAGCCCTTCCTGCCTTTGCAACGAGTGTTTACTCCACTTTTCCTGAGAGCCGGTTATCTCCCCTCTGCGTGAGTCATGGAAGTGATTTACTGTAGGTGAGTGGAGCGGCGCGGCAGCAGAAATACACAGATCTGTGCGTGTGCGTGTGTGTGCGGACCGTGGGGAGGTAAGATCGCTCCGTATCTCCCTGGATGTTATTTTCACAGTTTGGTCCCTCCATCCTCTTTTTCTTTCCCATCTCGTCGTGAGAAGCCGTACAACCAACTTCTGCGGAGTTTGGGTCTTGTTCAAACAGCCGCTTCTCCTCCTTTCCCCACATTTGTCCTCTCAGGCGTAGGATACTTTGTGCTCGTGCAGGCTGTACACACACTGTGTAAAGTGTGAAAGGCACGCTGCAGTCTCTCTCTGACAGTCTGAGCAGCATTTAGTGCTTCTGTATTGACAGTCGGACTCAACGGGGCTGAGGGCTGGAAGAGGATGAGAGGGAGATGACTCAAATCTCTGCTTGAGGGACCTGGAGGGTAGCAGCATCAGCGATGATGATGTCGATCTGTAGAAGAGCAGAGATGGAGACAGAGAGAGAGAGAGGGAGGGAAAAAAAGAGATAATCTTGCACAAATAAGCTTTGGCTGCTTGTCAGATTTTTACACAGTATTTTTATGTCTGTGACAAAGCTGATGCCAAATGCGTGCATGTAGATCCTGTGTGATGGCTCCACAGCTGGATCTTCTCCCTGAGCATCTCTCTATGTCCCCACTAACTGAGGTGTGCAGCCTGTGGTTTTGTTGGTGTGTGTGTGTGTGTGTGTGTGTGTGTGTGTGTGTGTGTGTGTGTGTGTGTGTGTGTTTAAGGCAGGTGATCAGAGATTTCTGGCTCAGACATCCTGAGTGACAGCTGAGCTCTATCACAGCTTTCATCATGACTCAAGCTGGTAAACTGTAGCTCAGCTTGTGACACAACCCCCCCACCCCCCACCGTCATGAGGGAATAACCTGGCTTCATCTCATGGCTGGATTAGAGTGATTTACTGTCGCTCCCCGTTAGCCTGGATGTGTTTGTGTGGGGTCTGACCTATTATGGCACCTAATGGCCTCATATGTTATTTCCAAAAGGACATTGTCAAATGGTAAGCACTGTTGTCAGCCACATCCAGCTGGACTGACAACAGTTGTTATTAATGTTAGCTCTAGTTCTGACCCCTGTGAAAACTACTACTGGCAGATGTGCTGGACAAGAATTAATAGACCCTTTAAAATTAGAAATTACATTTAGTGCAGACTGGATTTACCATCAGCCAGGATTTCCTTGACTCTTGCTAAAGGACAACTCCAGAGGATATTTTTATATTTTCTAGCTGGCCTGCAAAGTAGTCCTCAACACAACTCTTGATTGAATGTACAAAATATTAGGGTCACTGCCCTCGCATTGATCTTCAGGCCCTCTCTCCACATCCCTGTTTTCTTGCAGCTTAAAAATCCTTTTTCATTGATTCGTCTCCTCCTTTCTACCTGCACTCCCTCTGTTGTGATTCATATAGATTTAATACAGGGAATCAATGAAGGAAATGGCTGGATTGACCTCATCTGTGTTGTTTGTGGAAAGACAAAGAGCTTCTGACACCTTTTTAGATTCAGTTTGTTACCCTGTGAGAACTGCCCGTGACTTTTAAACAAACACATTCGCCTTCTTTTAAATTCGAGACATCATATGAAAGATTCAGAGGTGCAGACAGGTGAAATAGCTCACGCTCATGGATCGATGAACAGGCAGGGAAAAAAGTGTAAATGAGAGAAGCAACAGAGCTAATAAACACGAATAGCAAGTTGTACCACAGTTGGTATTACTTACAAATCTGTGTCAGTCTGCTACCATCATATCGAGCGAGCAGAGCTAAATTGGGCAAATAAAGTTTTTGAAGCATGCACCGAATTTCTTGAGAGCAAAACAGTTTTTTTGTTTGCTTGTTTTTTACAGTACAGTCCTTTCATGTTCACTCACATCACTCACTGCACTTTGAGAAATAGGAGTACATTAAAAGTGCACTGCTGTCCTTAAAAGTGCAGTTTAAACAGTAAATGGACAAGTACTTATAAAACACTTTTCTACTCTAACTCAGCACTCAAAGCACTTTTTACTCCAAGCCTCCTTTACCCGATCACACAAGCATTTTTTTCTCTATATTCAAGCACCTTCTCTAATATTCACACCGGAATAGATGAATTGCAACCTAATGATCTGCTGACATGGAGATTGTAGCTGGGCAGCGAATCGTCAACCGACTGGTAGACAATCGGTCGCTATACCTCCTGAGCCATAGCCGCCCAGTCAACACCGAAGTAGCCTGCAGGGTTAATTAGTGGTATCCAAAGTAATTAGGCGTGCAATCTCAAGGGTAAAAAACCACAAACAATGGTATACATGTTCCCAAGCAATAATAGGTGCATCATTGCACACTTTCATTTAGCTTTTATGATTAAATATAAATATAAAGGGCAGCACGGTGGTTAGCACTGTTGCTGCACAGCAAGAAGGTCCTGAGTTCAATTCCACCATCAGGCCGGGGTCTTTCTGTGTGGAGTTTGCATCTTCTCCCCGTGTTTGCGTGGGTTCCCTCCGGGTACTCCGGCTTCCTCCCACCGTCCAAAGACATGCAGTTTGTGGGGATAGGTTAATTGAATAATCCAAATTGCCACTAGGTGTGAATGTGCGAGTGAATGTGAGTGCGAATGGTTGTCTGTCCCTGTGTGTTAGCCCTGCGACAGACTGGCGACCTGTCCAGGGTGTACCCCGCCTCTCGCCCTATGACAGCTGGGATAGGCTCCAGCGCCCCCCCGCGACCCTGAAAAGGATAAGCGGAAGCGAATGGATGGATTAAATATAAAGTTTGGTAAAATATTAATGTTGCTCTTAGATTTTAAGATTTTTACATTTTAACATGCAATAGTAGAGAGAAAACTCCAACAATGAGGTGACTCCATAAGTCAAGCACTTGGCAACAGTGGGAAGAAAAACTCCCTTTTAACAGGAAGAAACCTCCAATAGAACCAGGTTCAGGGAGGGGCGGCCATCTACCGTGATGACCAGTTGGGCTGATGAGAGGGAGACGGGACAAAAGACAAGCTGTGGAAGTGAGCCAGAGATTAAATATTAACTAATTACTAAATGCAAAGTAGTAAGTTAAATAAAAAAAATAATAATTCAAGTCTCATATTGTGTTTCACTTCTATATTGGTAGCAGACTTTTAGCACTTTTGCCTCACAGCATGAAGGTTCTAGTTTCAGTGGGATCATTTCTCCCTAGGCCTGTTTGGTTTTATGCTATATGAACTGCAGTGCATTTCCGAGGCTATGAATTTATAATTATAAAAATATTGATTGATTATTACCCCAGGATGCAGTATTTTAATTTTTTTGTAAAAGATGCATTTTTGTACTCTTACATTACATTTTAAAATGCTCCTTCAAAGCTGTTCTCTATTGGGCCAGAGATGTTTTCTGTCAATTATCTTATAGGATAGCACCCCAATGACAAGCTTTTGTACCTCTAATAGGACAATAAAGGAGCATTTTTAACACTCTCGTGACGCAACTTGTCTTCTGGTTACAAAATATGAAATGTCCACTCAAGATTTTTTTTATATCTATGAATGTTCCTCAGTGCATTTTAAAATCTCAATTGTCACGTTGCACCTCTGTCTTTGAGAAATATTGTTAGTTAGTAAGAAAGCAGAAGTCTGATGGGAGCAATTCGACTTTTGCCAGTTCATAATAAATATTCACTTTCTTTGTCACTGAAACACAGTTAAGTGTTTATGCTTGCTCAAAAGCAGCACTAGAAGAGCCTTGCTGGTTGAAAAGTTTCACATTTGTTACCGACAGGAGGTGCTGGGTGTGGTAACACTTGTTATGCGCAGCTAAAATGTCTTGGTGCTACATCACTGCAGCTGGTGTGAGAGTGGAAGTCAGCAAAAAACAAAGAAAATCTTGGTTGACTGAAATTGTAGCTTCTCTTCGATTTATTTATGTTGGATGGGTTTGTGGTTGTCATTAGATTAATTAAATCTCCTTCAATACACTGAGTGCATACTCAAGGCTTATTCACCAAAATTAATTAGAGATAAAAGTAAAAAACTAGCATTTTAAGTGATATTACACCTTGTTATGATTACAGATTTGTACACCTGCCTATACACTGCTTAGTCAAATCCAGGTGTTTTTTTGTAATGTAATCTTTTACATTACATTATTATGCTGAAGAAAAACAAGCCTTTCTGAGTAATAAATCCCACACATGATATAATTCTTTATATATCTGATGAAAGAGGAGGCTTCTCTTGTAGCATGGTATGCGTGTTGCTGCTGCTGGCAGGTACTGGGAAGCTGCTACAAACCTATAAATAAATCACACATATTGAAATATGTCAATTCTGCTGTGTTTACACTCAAAGCCTTGGATAGTAAATGTAAGATGTGTTGAAACATCGGTACAGAGACAAGTTAGCTTTCTCTTTTTAGAAGATATGGTGTGTGGCTTGCTGAGTTTGTGATATATAAAATGAGATTCAACTCGACTTTTTCTTTTTAATGGGGTCCGTCAGTTTGGAGATAAGTAAACTTTCTGCAAATTTTGGTTAGACATGCAATGTTCATTAGGTTATCATGGACTGAGGAAGAAGGACCCAAATACATACCAAAACAAGTAAAACTGTGAAAACTGACTTTAAAAAGTCCATGAGGTACAAAAATCCAAATAGTCCCCCCCCCCCAAAACAACTGGTGCTCTAAAAAAGAACTCAAGGACAGGCTGGGCTAATAGGGAATGAGCTGGGAAACTAAACACAGCTAAATCACATAAAGTAATGAACAATAGTTGAACTACAAAACATAATCCAATGACATGACAGAGAAAGTAGAACTACGCAGCAAGTGACTGCCACAATAAAACAGGAAACTGTCATGGTCCAGAGTCTGCGACTCCGTGTTTATGTTTAGTTTATTAGTATTCTGTGGTTTTGGTTACCTTGGGTGTTTGTACTCTTCTGTTTCATGGTTCATGTTCCTATGTTCTGTGTCCCCCAGTCTGTGTTAAGTTGGTGTGTTATGTCATTGCGTGTATGTGTTTCCTGTTTTATTGTGAAGGTCTGCGTCTTATGTGAGAGTTTTCAGATTGCCTCCCTAGTCTCGTCTCGTTAATCACTCCCAGCTGTGTTCCCCACCTGTGTGTAATCTCCCTGTGTTCTCTGAGTGTATTTAAGTTGTGTCTTCTGTCATAGTAGTTGCTGGTTCTGTAGTAGTTGTCTTTTATCCTGTCTCATGTCTTTTATCCTGTTTTCCTTCTCTCACCCCAACCGGTCGCAGCAGATGGCCGCCCCTCCCTGAGCCTGGTTCTGCCGGAGGTTTCTTCCTGTTAAAAGGGAGTTTTTCCTTCCCACTGTTGCCAAAGTGCTTGCTCATAGGGGGTCATATGATTGTTGGGTTTTTCTCTGTATCTATGAAGCGCCTTGAGGCAACTTATGTTGTGATTTGGCGCTATATAAATAAAATTGAATTGAATTGAATTGGTTCGTCTGTGTTGTTTCCCCTCGGTCTCCCTGCATCTCTCCATGTGTATTTCCCTGCATCTTAGTTTCTGGTTGGTGTTGTTAGTTTACCCAGTTTAGGTTCCCGGTTTCATGTTCACCCACCATTGCTCTTTGTACCCACCCCTGTAAATAAATACTCACCTGCACCAGAGCTGCCGCCTTTTGGGTCCTTCCTCCAACTCCACACGGCTTGCCCCGGCAAACCGTGACAGAAACAGGAAACCCAAACTGAGACAGAGACTTAATTAAGACACAGGGAACGCAGGATAAACTGAAATACCGAATTATAAAATATTAACAAAACTAACCATGACCAGATCCCACATAGGTAAACTATAACAAAGATGAAAATTAGACAGAAAGAAACCAACCTGGAACATTTTGGAATACAAAATATGAATCTCTAAATATCACAAATGCAAATGCAAAAACTCAAATTCAGGCATGAAACCTGACGTAGGTTTGGTGTGTTCAAAGCTGTCACAATTTAGGGTGTTTAAAGTTTCTTTTTCCTGCATTCCAAAATTTATGTATTGGTCTTATTCGGCTATTGCAGTTTCCATTATGTCCTTTTTAAAGTAACACATTGTCAGACCAACAAGGATGTGCTTGCACAAGAGCAGGTCAACCGGCCAAGCTGTGAGACCTGAGACTATAGCAGGTCTTACAGGTTTAAGATCATGTCAAGCAGTTCTTTAACATAAAAAAATCAATAAAATAAAAAACAACAGTTTTGCTTGCTTTTAATTTCTGGGTCCCTTCTTTTGTCCTGTCTCTCTCCCCTAACACCCAACCAATTTCTTTTTGTTAAAAGGGAGTTTCCTCTTCCCACTATCGCCAAGTACTTGCTTATTGGGGGTCATTTGATTGTTCGGGTTTTCTCCATTTATTGGGTCTTTACCTTACAACATAAAACACCTTGAGGCAATATTTGTTTTTTATTTGGCACTAAAAAATTGAATGAAATTGGATTGAATTGAACTGAATTCTGCAAAAACAGAGTAGCTGAACATAAGCATATTTGAGTAGACAAAATCTGAAATTCAGTACATATTCCATTTTTTGATAGTTAACCTCCAATCAATTAAGTTTCACTTCTGAATCATTAAATGAATCATTTAATATCAGTCATTTTATGTTGTAGCTGCAAAGTTATGATGCACAAAACAAAATGCAGTACACAAACAACAAGGCTCAAACAGAACAGATATGTGAAAAAAAGCATGTCACAACAAACCTCATAACTAGAAAAGAATAATAACAAAACAATTTCACAATGGAACAATAGAGAGTGTGTTTTGATGTGCCTTGGCCTTGAGTCGTTGCACTCCTTTTCAGCTTTGTCTTCGACAAACTAAAGTGTGAAAAATATGGAGGGTGGGTGGACAGCCTACTTTTAAGCAAGCAAGCGAAGTCTACACGGCCATCTGCTCACACCAGAATTTTCTTTTAATCAAGGCTGCAGCCCCACAAGAAGCAGACTCCCTCTCACTCCCACAATTTAGCATCTTGTATTAAGTGGGAACAGAACACTCAGCATAACATGATAGCTACATCAAATCCAAGTTGAAATCCAAGAGTGGCTTTGGTGCCATAAACAGATGCTCCATTTGACAAATTAGTCAGAGATTTGCTGTTGGACGCTCAATGCTGATGCTTTTCCTGAGCAGCTTCCTTTTTATTTTTAGATTCTTTTTCTAACTTTGTCACAAACACACTTTATGTTAGAGTTTTACTGAAATTCATTAAAAATGTGAATCAGATTCTTCGAATACACATTAAAGCGGAATATAATGCATTTAAAACATAAGTATCTATGAATACACATTCAGAAGACCAAGTACTTTATTGCAGTGTTTCCCAACCACTGTGCCACGGCACATAGGTGTGCTTTGAGAAATGATCAGGTGTGCCATGCAAGATTATCTGGTTCCACCTGATTAGTGCTCTGAACGATCGGCGTAACGGGCAGAACAATTACATTCTCTTCCACTAGAGGGCAGTACAGCTACCTGCTCTAATTAAATGGGTTGCCAACTGACAGTAAAACAGAAGAAGACTAAGAAGAAATTACATAATAGTCATGCTGTGAGCTGACACAGCACATAATAGCGATAGATAAATATTTGAAAATAAAAAGTAATCAATCTGATCTGGGTCCTGGAGAAAATTCCGACCCAGATCAAGGCCCTAGTATGCGTAGTGGTCAGAAGAAAGCAAAAAATGGGATATTGGGGACAACCTGAGCCAATTCTGCTATACCTGGTGCGCGGGGAAAAATTATCAATATGCTTTTTGTGATATTTTTGTTTGGTGCTGTGTGCCATGGCTCCAAAAAGTTGGGAAACACTGCTTTATTGTACATTTGGTGGTACAATAGCTTGCTACTGCGGCAGTACCCTCGTATGGACCTTCTTATTGTGGTAGGACCATTGTACCCTTAACAAAGAGTAAAAGTTTGTACTTTTGTGGTTTGTCCTTTACAGACACCAGTCTTCAACTTTTAGTGGCACTTTTCTATGTTCATGTAAAGCTACAAAAACTGACATTTAAAAAAATGCATTCATTCATACACAGTGGTTTTCACGTCTACCTAGCACCTATAGCACATTTTTAGCTCATTTTTGTAAACACAAAGACAGCATGGAGACAGCTACATCTTTTCCTTCCCATTGCAGATAACCTGAGAAGGGTAAACCTGTGTTTGTTAGTTTGTTTTGTATAAAATATGATTATAAATTAATTCAAACATTAACAGATAAAACAATAAACAGGTTAGGATAACCCTTTAATGGCCAGCACCCCTGTGGGTACACAGTACCGTACTTGTATTGTTTAATTCAATCCAATTCAATTTTATTTTATTTATACAGCGCCAAATCACAACAACAGTCGCCTCAAGGCGCTTTATATTGTAGGGTAGACCCTACAATAATACATACAGAGAAAAACCCAACAATCGTATGACCCCCCTATGAGCAAGCACTTTGGCAACAGTGGGAAAGAAAAACTCCCTTTAACAGGAAGAAACCTCCAGCAGAACCAGACTCAGGGAGGGGCGGAGCCATCTGTCGCTTCTTTGGTGTTACGTAACGAAACACTTACCAGACACTTTGTCTTTCTAGAACAGGAACAATGTGCTATAAACATTCCTCAAATATTTTGGTTCATATTGACATGATAGCATCACACAGCTGCAGATTTGTTGGCTATACATCCATGATAAGAGCCATACATACATCACATCCCATAGGCGCTCTATTGAACTGAGTTCTGGTTACTGCAAAGATAATCTGAGTAGAAAGAACAAAATGTCATGTTCAAGAGCAGCGGTCCCCAACCTTTTCTGCGCCACGGACCGGTTTATGCCTGACAATATTTTCACGGACCGGCCTTTAAGCTGTCGCGGATAAATACAACAAAATAAAACTAGTACCGGTACCGACAAAAAGAAGATTTATTCATAACACACATGAAAAGACCGAGGAAAACCGAGTTAACGATAAAAATGATAACAAAATAATGCTGAAAACCAATAAAAACCCTGAAAACCATACATTTCACACCTGAGCCTCAACTCTCGCGGCCTGGTACCAAACGACTCACGGACCGGTACCGGTCCGAGGCCCGGGGGTTGGGGACCGCTGTTCAAGAGGATAATTTGAGTGTTATGACAAGCTGTGTTGACAGCCTTCAGAAGATGGTACACTGTAGTCAAAAAAGAGATGGACATGGCCAGCAACAATACCCAGGCATTGTTGTGCCTGTCTGAATTTTAGCTGCAGTTCCCTGATGTTAGCTAACAGGGGTGGCACCTGGTGTGGTTTTCGGCTGCTGTAGCCTATCAGCTTCAAGGTTTGACTTCAAGGTTCAAGGTTTACATTCAGAGCTCTTCTGCATTCCTTGGTTGCAACAAGTGGTTATTTGAATTACTCTTGCCTTCGAAGCACTCTGGCCAAGCTTCTTTGACCTCTGACAATAACAAGGGATTTTCAGCTGGTGCCAGCCAGTGGATATTTTTTCTCACATTGTGTGGGAAATACCAGCAGATAAGCAGTGTTTAAAATACTCAGACCAACCCGTCTGGTACCAACAGTCATGCTCCATTCAAAGTCACTTAAATCTCCTTTCTTCCACATTCTAATTCTTGGTTTGAACTTCAGTAAGATGTCTTGATCATGTCAACATGCCTAAATGCATTGAATTGCTGCAATTGGCTGATTAGATATGAGCGGTTGAACAGGTGTACCTAAAACGTCTGCTGTTACAGAGATGCTCAATAATGAGAGTGTTCTGTCTGAACACATACGCAATGTTTTGGGAAAAAAACCTGTTCATCAGAGAAAATGCTGTTTGTGAAAGTCTAATGCTCAAGTCTGACTGAACATGCAGTCCTTAGTCTCTAATGGACAGACACTTCATTAGAGTGTGCGTGGGTGAAAGAACATTATAGTCTTTTAAATGATAAAAATAAAATGTGTCACCTTATATTTGTTTCTTTTCTGCTCTGTTTCTTCTGCTCTGTTTCTTTCAGGCTGTCTTATTGTTGTGATTAAATCTGCCCCATGCCAGCCCAGAGAGCGAACACAGGGGACAAGCAGCACACAACCTGACCACATCAGCAGGCAGGTACTGGTTTTGTATTCTAACTCTTGTAGTTTCTTTTTAATGGTGCTTCAGGGTTCAGTATGTGAATGATTTTTTTCCACAATGTTGTCAAGTTTGTTGTAATCACACATTTTAATTGTTGCCACAAATGTGACTCTTGTCATCAGAACAGCAGGCACTGCTAATCATTCTGTGTCATCATTTCTTCGAATGTGATAATTCGCAGCTGTAATTGTATGCAAAATCTGTGAATACTGTTTGTTCTGGAATTGGGCTGTGAGTCAGAAGTCTAAAGAAAACAAGCAGAATAACACTTTGATTTTTACAAACCCTTGAATGCTTATCAGTTCTGACCTACCTGAGGCAAAAGGAGATTTGTTGAGAACTCAGATCCTGTGAGAACATTTTTCTGTTAATATCATTTTATTTGTATTTTGAAGCATTGAAGAAGAGCATTTAGTTCTTTCAGGTTATGACAGTTTTTCTGGTTAATGTAACTAAAAGCAAAACTAGGTGTAAAAAAACATTTTAGTTATATGAAAAAATATAAACAGAGGACGTGTCCTTGGTTTTGATCTTTTGCCAATTTGTCAGTTGCCTGTCGTTGCCTCCACTTAAAATTTTGCCAATGACAAAGACTTTCTTTATTATAATAACTAAAAAAGATACATATGGTTGATGCTGCTCTTGCAAGCCACTTTGCAACCCAGCTTTACCACAGCACCTCTATTTCATGTTATTTCAGACTTGATCAGTGCCATTTCCAGTTGACTGTGAAGGCTGCTCTGTTCTTTGCCCCTGCTCTCCCTCCTTTTTAGACTTTCCAGGTAAAGCTTGCAGAATGACAGGGAATTCCTAGAACAGAGCTATACCAAATATAACTGCAGATGAAATAATAGTCCCATTTTCTCTAAATGACTGCAAATTTAACAGTTAAACAGGCTCTACTGGTTTATACCTCAGAGTTACGTAAATGCGGGTTAAAGGTTCATCGAAATTGATGCGTCTGAATCTAAATAGCATGTGTTCAACTTCCAAGCTCTATTTCTCAGCAACACCAACCAAAACTACTACCCTATATGATAAACACCCACAAATGTTTGTGTCCAGTAAAAGGGAGACTTTAACATGCATAAAGATTGTTGGTGCTGATCGGGTGTATGCAATTGCTTCAGGGTGTGACCTTAATCTTTGCCTTTCCTGGAAGGAAAGTATGTAGGAGATTTATGATGCACTTATAATCTAACTTGTATATCTAAATAAAACTCTTTTCCTTTCATGCTGAGAGTTGGACGAAATGATTGACAATAAAGATGAAGCTGCAATCAGCTTAGCTTAGTATAAAAACTTGAGATTGAAGAACAGATAACCCGCTGTAAGCTTTGAAGCTTTATTTTCCCCCAAACAATTTTTTTTTTTTTTTGGTTGGGTTTCAGTTAAGCTGCTTTTGACTCCTCCCTCGTCACAAAGGGTTGCTACAACAGGTAGCTCTGCATGTTTGATTTAGCACTTTTACACCAGATACCCTTCCTGATGCAACCACAATGAGTATTTGTGTCTCCAGCTAGAATCAAACAGCAACCTTTTGTTTGCCAAGGAAGGTTTCAGACATGTCAGGTATCAGTAAATGCTATTAATTCTCTGTTGCTGACTCTT
Source organism: Mchenga conophoros (assembly GCF_057382185.1). Taxonomy (NCBI): domain Eukaryota; kingdom Metazoa; phylum Chordata; class Actinopteri; order Cichliformes; family Cichlidae; genus Mchenga; species Mchenga conophoros. The sequence goes on along the minus strand of NC_140532.1, from coordinate 23,321,462 downwards.
TCAGATTGAGAGAAGGTTATGATATTGTCGACACCAACACTATGGTCCAGAGTTCTTCTGAAGTAGACATTAAATTGTAAATGTATTTATTTGCTGAATTACGTAGTACTTTGGCAAATAACTTACAGCATTAACTGTATTACTCTGGGTCAATTCACGTGTACGATGACGTTTGATATTCTCCACAGGTTGCTTTGCTGTAGCTTCTAATATACTAAACCATGTGGATGATTGATTAATGGTCACATTCAGTCCTTGTTTTAGTTTTCTTTCAGCTTAAGTGTTGATCGGTGCTAAGCGATTCCTGATAAAAAAATCAATAAAATGGGACACAGGGATGAATTAAAAAATACTTTTATTAACATGCAGCATGCATGTTTGCAAGGACAGGCATCCTGAAAACATTTAATTGGAGAACCATAGACCATAAAGTCTGTAAGTAATAGTTCATCAAACTATCCACATATTGAAGTGGAACAGACCAATTATTAATTATTTAAGGGTAAAGCTGGTATAGCTTTCCTGACTATTCTCAGATTAAGACAGTAACCAACCAAGAACTGACTGCTAACACAGCTTCTGTCTGTAACCAAAGCTTGATACATCATATTTATGTGGAACTGCATGGAACTTCACTGTTGTCCCGAAACTATTAAAAACTCATCCACATGTCATTAAGAGATATCTTCCTTCATTACCATAAATACATATCCTCCTGCCAAAAATGCTTCTCTTGGAAGAATACACTTAAATTAAAATTTCACAGGTCTACACTACCCAGTATGTTACAGTCTTCTGGGGTTTTTTTAAATACAGAAACTATATATTTTGTGAGTCTTGCACGAATTTCCTTATTTTTATATAAAAATGGGAAATATGTGCAGTTATTTACTGAAGCATGTGGAAGCATTTTGTACAGTTCTAACAAGCTTGAAAGTCGATGTGTTCTGAACACCTTTCTTCTTCAACACAGTCTGAACTCTCTCAGGCAAGCTTTTCTGTGATATCATTAAGTAGTCCTGACGAATAGTTCTCCGGGCTTCTTGGAGGACATTCCAAAGCTCTTTAAAAGCTGTGTTTTGTTCTGTTCTCTCCTGAGAAGATCCCACACTGCTTCAGTAACGTTGAGATCCAGCTCTAGGAAGCTGATCTGTAACTGATAATGTCGTAGTGTGTGCTTTTCCTATCCAAGTATGCACGTGATAACTTGAGAACAATGCGACGTCGGATTTTTAAATTCATACCACAAGTGCATCTGCTGGGAGGCTGAGGGGTAGAACTGGACGCTTCTGTATTTTTGCTGTTTCTGAAGGACATGACATTTGGATAATTTTCATTTGCTGTAATTTTTCTTAGGCTTCCCACTGCTTCTTTGTACTCAGATTGTCCAGTTTCCCTATTATTTTTACACAGTGCACACAATGATAGACATATCTAGTTTTGTTGATGCAAAAATATTATTTTATGTCACACTGTGTTATCCTTGACAATTTTCAAAGATTGAGCTAAAGAAATATGAACATGTTTTTGGCTGCTAGTAACAAGTCCCTTGTTAGTTCCTTGCCGGTGCATCCCCTGGTGCCTTTGTCCATCCATCCATTCGCTTCCGCTTATCCTTTTCAGGGTCGCGGGGGGTGCTGGCGCCTATCCCAGTTGTCTTAGGGCGAGAGGCGGAGTACACCCTAGTGATGGGATTTCTGGCTCTTTTTAGAGAACCGGGTCTTTCGGCTCGGCTCACTAAAAAGAGCTGGCTCTTTCGGCTCCAAACAGGCTCTTCAGGTTGTTTTGTTGCTTTAATTAATTTATTATTAACAATAATATAAAATTATGCACAAAATGAATTACTAATGTAAAAAAAAAAGTGGTTTTATTTATATATGTTTATATATAAATATATACGGTGGCCCCTAGAGACAAAGCACGTACAAACTCCAAAAAGCACGTACAAATTCAAAAACACATTTCTAGCGTTAACTGAACTTCCTAAACAGAGCTACCTAGATCACACAGTGGTGTGCGGATCGATACTGAAATATCGATTCTTCCGATACCAGCAATTTATGTTCTAGAATCGATTCTCATATTATAATATCGATATTTTAGTACTCTAGGGTAAATTTGTAGTTTTTCCATTAAAATGAACGCAGTGGAAAGAAACTATATTCGGATCGTCTAATTTGGAAGGAACTACTTCCTCTTACGCCTTTCATAGTCATGTGCGAAATACGGCTGTATAAATGTGTCGCAGCCCCTGGTGTGCGCACTCACAACAATGGCTGAGCGCAAACAGAGTCCTGTGTGGACGCGTTTTACCTCCACAAACAGCCCAAACACGGTTTGTGATATATGTGGCAAGACAGTGAGGTGTTGTGGCAACACCACTGACCTCGTCAAACACCTTGGAGTAAATCACATTACAGAATATGATAAGCTTATGTTGAGGTGAACTGAAGAGGAGGAGAGGGACAGGTGCTGCTAGGGCGAGACAGACGTCTCTCGCAGACGCACAACGTCAGTTTTTTTTTTTTTATTTCTATATGATTATTCTGCATTATTAAGCAATAAAAACAAGTTGTCTGATGTCCTCTAATCATTATGAAGCAATATGGTTATGTTATTATTACAATTACATAATACAATTACATATTGTATTATGAAATGCAATGAAACATTAAGTTTTTGTACAGAGTATCGGTATCGGATCAGTATCGCCGATACCACCCTGAATTTTACTTGGTATCGGATCGGAAAGGAAATCAGTGGTATCGCACATCACTAGTTGTTGTCCCTGGCTCTCTTTCTCTCTCTCTCTCCCTCTGGCTCTGTTCCTGTGCTACTGAGTGTAACTACCGCCCCTCCCCCCTCTTCCCAGCGCAAAGCACAAGGCTCGCATGCTGGGTGAAGCGGAAAAAAGTGCGAGAGAGAGGGTGAGAGAAAGAAGAAAAAAACCCCCACGGCTCGCGATAAGGAGCCGGCTCGCGTCGTTCACGTCAAAGAGCCGGCTCTAAGAGCCGTTTCGTTTGCACCACATCACTAGTCCACCCTGGACAGGTCGCTAGTCTGTCGCAGAGCTAACACATAGACAGAGACAACCATTCACTGTCTTCTCATTCACTTCAGCAAACACACCTATGGGCAATTTAGTGTTAACCTAATTAAGTGTTTCCAATTAACCTATCCCCACTAACTGCATGTCTTTGGACTGTGGGAGGAAGCCAGAGTACCCAGGGAGAACATGCTGACTCCGCACAGAAAGACCCCGGCCTGATGGTGGAATTGAACTCAGGACCTTCTTGTGAGGCCACCATGCCAGTGTGCCTTTGTTTTTCTGTAATAATTCATAGGTTAGTGTTAAATATCTTAACAGACAAGAAATAAAATCATCTTCTGAACTTTTGGAAGCAAAATATGAAGAAATGAGAGTTGTCTCATGATTTTTGCACAGTACTATATGTATTATCCTGTATGTCCCTGCACATCATTAGGTGTGGAGTCCAAAGTCCATTTAGAGTTGAAGTTAGGTTGGGAAATGAAAAAAATAACTCGGTGCAAAAGTGCCAAAAACTGCAGTTACTCTGATGGTCATGTGAGGCTGGCTCCAAAAGTGAATGTATCCCTCCAAATTCCCATCTCTGATATTTAGCCATGAGCAAACTCTAACCCTTTTGTGACTTCAAGAAGGAATAAGGCAGTGCCGCACCACTTAATAATATATTAAACTGTCAGCCTAAGAAAATAGATTTCAGTCCAAAACCTTAAACGATCATAATTAAAATGATATAAAACTGATTCATCTTTTGCTAAAATTAATTCTTCATTTTTGGGAGTTCTTTCATATTTCAGTAAGAAACGCTGGTGCGTATTTCTCCTCGTTGCAGGTTTGTTTAGAAGGCTTTGATTACAAAATCTGCCCCGAGTCTGACTGAACTTTTATCCTGAAGTAAGATAAGGGTCAAAGGGAAACCAGGCATCGTCAATAATACGTTTGTTGTCTCTGTCAGATTAGCTCTTTTATTTCGGTTGTGTTTTAAAGGCGTTTGGTCTGCCTCCCTCTAACTTTTGACAACTTAGAAGAGGAAGGCTTATTGTAGTCCCACAAGGCTTAATTATCCCTCCATCTGATAACAACCTGGTAAGAGAGGAGGTCGGCCAGAATGAGAACAGGAACCAAGGGAGGGGTGGGGGGTAGGATTAATGTAGATTGTCTGATATTACCTGGCCTCTGATCAAAAGACTGTGTTGGCAGGCGGAGCACATAATCCTCTTGATTTCGCCTGTCAGTGCCAAAAACTTCTGGTACTGTGTAGCTCAGTGGGTAGGGCAAGACATTACTGACCAGCCAATGGGAACTCTGCCATATCATTTCCATAAACACATATCTTAAAGCATGAATCATATTAAATATTTCATCAAAATGCACAGGTAAGTACTGACCTCACAGCCCTAGAGCAGAGTGATTTTTTTTTTCCTGTCATTTTTGTTTTTATAAATATTGACAAATTTTCGTATGATAGTACTAAGAGTTTTGTGGCATTTTAATATATCCATCCATTCTCACATTTTACTCGCTCTCTGTTGTATTATCTGTGGATCTTTGTGTCCAGAGAGAAAGCAATTTTGAGCAAATTTTCATCTTTAGTCATCTTTTTTTTCTCTTCTGAAGTGCATCTCTCTTGCAATAAGATGCAATAAGATGAAATATTATTAGAATGTTTTTTTTTTCAACTCAAGGACATTTTCTCAAAAAAAAAAGGAAAAATAGACAAAAAAGTGATGTTTAAAAAAGAGAGCAGCTCAAAAGTCACTGACAAAAGAAATGATGATTAAGATTATTATGATGTGTAGCATTATATATAATAGTAGCAGCTTTAGTCTAAACGTACAAAAACCACCATATGCATATCTATGTATCTGTCTATGTCATATATGCTTAATACTAAGCTTACTGTGCAGTCACACACATCAATATGTCCTCTACAGAAAACAAAGAACAACTTGCAAACAATCTATCAAGTGCAGATCCTGATGCCACATTCTGATGGACAATGTTTCTTTTAAAGCCCATTTTTTTGTATAGATCTGTGCTTTTGGCTTCCTTTAAAAGACGTTTTGTGCATAATCTAGTTTGAAAATAGAATCTATCCTTTGAAAGAGCTGTCCTAATGCTAAACTGCTTAATGGATAGAAAAAGCAGCAATTTGACTTACCTACAAAGAAAGTACCTAAAAGAAATCTACCCATATTTTGCAACATTACCAACCATGGTTAGTTACTATATCATGATAATTGATTTTTCTGACATTTGTCCCTATTCACTTTAAGAAACTTTCCCACAGTGGATTCACCTCCATGCTGAAGGTTACATTTTAGAGATGATCTCAATTGATGATATATGATTATATCAGATAGGAGGAGAGGAGAGCCGAGCGTCCATGTCTAATGATTCAAATAGCCGCTTTCACCTCTGTTGGGAAAAGTAATTATGAGAAAGTCACGTGAGGCTGAAAAAGGGAATGTGGATGAGGACAAGATCAGTGAAATGCACCATTCATCTTTTGCAAAATAATTTTTTTGCTGAAAAATTGCGACATTTGTTGACAAGAAATTGTTTTGCATGCAAAGCAATAATTTAAAAGTCTAAAAAAGGGACGTTGATTATAAGAGGAACATAAAAGAAGAGATGAGAAGAGTTCGATTCAATTGTGTGCAAAGATAAAAATTTAAAAAGTGCAAACTCATTGGAGTATGTAGGGCAGCGGTCCCCAAACCCCGGGCCTCGGGGTTTGGGGACCGCTGCCCAAACCCCGGTCCCATGTTTCATTGCACCATAGGTGCATTTCATAATACAATATGTAATTGTATTACGACCGTGAGTCGTTTGGTACCAGGCCGCGAGAGTTGAGGCTCAGGTGTGAAATGTATGGTTTTCAGGGGGTTTATCGGTTTTCAGCGTTATTTTGTTATCGTTTTTATCGTTAACTCGATTTTCCTTGGTCTTTTCACGTGTGTTATGAATAAATTTTCTTTTTTTCGGTACCGGTACTAGTTTTACTTTGTTGTATTTGCAATGTAGCTTGCCATCACCAGTGTGTGAATGTGTGTGTGACTGGGTGGATGACTGGATATGTAAAGCGCTTTGGGGTCCTTAGGGACTAGTAAAGCGCTATATAAATACAGGCCATTTACCATTTATTTATCCGCGACACCTTAAAGGCCGGTCCATGAAAATATTGTCGGGCATAAACTGGTCTGTGGCGCAAAAAAGGGTGGGGACCGCTGATGTAGGGGACACTGGGGTAGCATGTCCTATACAGTAGATCTGGAAATAACAAAGCGTTGTATGATGCAACACAAAGAAGGAACATTGCCAAAGTCTCCATTATTAAATAACTGTGAGCTGCTCTGTACAAACCTCAAAAATTTTAAGTTACATGACCTGTTAAACTGTTCACAGATACATGCATCAAAAGTTGGTTCAAGGAAATAAACTTGCAACCTTTGCTCATTTGTTAGAAGTGCTGCCATTGCTGTGCCTCACGTTTTATTCACCAAATAGAACCGCGTCACAAGTGTCAGAAGTCCAATTGTTATTCTAAGCAATGACAGACCTTCTCTGCATCAAATCATAGCAAGACTCAAGGTTTCTGTGGAGGTGAGGCAATTCACTTTAAAACACTGTGAGGAAACTGGAACATTTGTTTCCCAAACGCGATCAGGCAGGCTGAAAGTGCCCACACTGTCAGAGGATCCAGACATTTAGCTGTATTGGCAGAGAGACGGAGAAGCAATTTGATCACAGATGATGTGAAAAATGCTTAATTTACCCTTGTTAAGGGACTTCTTACAGATAATGTAAATAAAGAAGAAGAGTCAGAAGAAGGCTGTCCAGCAGAGGAGTCAGGAGTCTCCAAACCGCTTCTTGTGGAAGGAAACAAGGTCAGATTGGCGAGGTAGTCTGAGACTAACATTTCACTGTGATTGACTGAAAAAGGTTTTAGATTTTAGGTTAGTTTTAGATTACTGGCAGTAACAGAGAGGTGTGTGTAAGTGTTATCTACACTGAAACGAGTGGGGAGAATATTCAACATTATGGCTATCATAATTTAGACCCCTGCAGTGAATCGACATCTTCCTGACCAAGGAGCATTACGGTCCTTGGAGTCATACTATTCTGACTGGTTTATATATTTATTTATGAGTATCCATGTCTTAGACCAACGTGCGCTGACTGTCATGGAATAAAAAAGCAGCCACAAAAAAATCCGTCAGTCAGATTTTTCCTACAGAAGCCAATATAAATGAATGATAAGCAATGATAATGCTGTTCATAATGAGCAAATTAGTTACTTAACAGTTCAGTAATCACTGAGTGGGCCATAAATTTGAAGCCAGAAGGACAATCAGATGGAAGCTTATCAATCCTCCATGTATATCAGCATCCTGCTGAACTGTGAAGAGCACACGAGTCAAACACATGGTCTGTGACATGTGTTCGACGGTGTTTCAGATCAGGGATTATTGCGTTAATTAGCATGGATATGCTCTTCAAAAACTGAAACCCGTCAGTGATTGGATCAGATAAGCATTTGACATTCAGAGCTTGCTTTTACCCCTCTCTTTGCAAATCCCAGGGAGGATTTCATAACAGACGCCTGCCTGCTACTGAGCTGTCAAATTCTATTTTCTTCTTTACCATTTTTACTGTCTGCAGTAGTGCTGTGCTGTGTATCAGTGTTAAGTTGTTGTAGAGTAGTGCCATTATGTTTTCCAGCTGAATATCGAGTAGTATTTCTAGACTGTATATAAAAGATGAATATAGCCTCTGGGTCTGAAAAGTGAAGCCAAAGGGGAGCTTCTTTAAACCTGCATTCTTCCTAATAACCAGCAGAGGGCGACTTGTTTGGTTTCAGAAAGTTTGTGTACGGAAGTCAAGTGTCCTTTTGTCTTAGTTTCTGTTGGATTCTTGCCTTTTCACTACTTTACACCTATGACTTAGTGAAACCCCGTCAGCCTGAGTGATCTTTGTCCTCACCATCCTCTGTATTTTCAAACTGTGGATCTGATTGTGATGTGCTGTTTATCTTGCAACCTCTTAATCACAAGTCATTAGTCAATGGCCAATACCTTCTTTCTGAGTCTTTGAATTAACATATTTTAATAATGGTAATTCTCTTAGTATTACCCAAAAATGAGTGACAGAGCCCATAATGTCATCAGAACATTTTTCATTAAGGTTAGAGTCAATTCCTGTTTTCCCACAGACAGGATCAGATGTCTTTTTGCAGCCACAGGTATCACCTGCTGGTGGTTCATCTTATATATTATCTGGAGATGTAAGTGAACTTCAATGTCTCTTTTTGTGCTCTATGTCCAAGTCTCCTTCCTTTATTCACTGCACATCACTTTGTGATCAACAATTGCTTTCTATTCTGGATATTCCAGGCTCTGGCATTGTAGGTAACCCTTGTTTATTTTGAACTCTATCATGTTATTCAGCGATAGTTTTTCTGTGTTTTCTACATTTTTGACAGGGTTATATTGTCTGAAACAGAACACAACAAATTTTCACTCTACTAAAATTATAGTTGAGTGATTTTTGCAAATATGAGCACGCTGCCAGTCCCCTGACTACATAGAAAACAAAAATTTTGACAATTTAACAAACAGTGCCACAAAAGAAAACATCATTGAGTAAAAATACATAAAAAAAAATCTGGTGCTGTTAGGGCTCTCTCACTCAGACCAGAAAATGGGTTAGTGACCCCCTGGCAATCACAGTTGGCTCGGGAAAAAAACATTCCCCAATCAGTTGGTAAATGGTTGCTGGAATTCCCTGGCTGCTGATACAGTACGTAAAACTGGTCACAAAAAGGGTGCTGCACCAAAAACCTCTTTGTAATTGGTTTAGGTGTTGGCAGGTTGCCATGGTTGGTTGTTGCATAGACGATGCAAGCTTGTCTGCAAGCACTTGCCAACTACTTACCAAGTGGTAAGGAGATGTTTATAGATATGTTGTCATCTTCCAGGCAAACTGTGGGGAACCACAGCAACCTGACAGTGACCTCCATACGCCTGTTTGCAACCAACTTCAACTAGTAATAACCAACAGCCAGTCACCAACCAGCTGAGGAATACACATTTTTTTCTAGAAACCATGACTGCCAGGGGGGTAGCCGACCCTACCGGCTCAAAAATTATTAGCTCCTCCTCTTCAGCAAAATATTTAGTCAATATGATAACCTTTGAACATTAGAAACTTTCAGCATTCATTCAATTTGATTGCAACAAGCACCAGCATCTGGACAGTTGGTAGTGCACTGCAAGTAGTGCAAGCTTAGGTAAGGCCACAGCTGTTCTAACTAAAACAAATAATTCCTTATTCGAGGAAGACATTTTGAGCTGTCACGGTAGGAAGACCACATGTGTAAATTAACAATAACAGATTCTTAACGGTTTAGGGTTATTTAAAAAACAACTTAAAGGACATTTTTTTAATCCTTAAGATTTATTTAACACTTTAAATAATAAGTATGATCAAATACTTTTTAACAAAAGAGAAATTCTTGGTAAAATGACTACATAAGTGATGTAAAGGAAGATTTACTTCTCATTCCAGTGCCCTTACAACTCGTACTTTTCGCCATCTATCTTGAGTCATTTCAGAAGAGAAAAACAGTAAAAGGCTCTTGAATTCTCAGAGTGAAAAGCTGCTGTCCATCTTCTTTTTTCCCCCCAACTGTCATATGTAGACAAATAAAAGTATGCTGGCTTCTTTCATTCTATTATTCTGTTACCCTTGACTTCATTGAGTAAAACAGCCCTTAAGGGCATTTTAAAAGTAGAAGCATAAAGCAGAAATGCACTCAGCATCTAACTTTAAGTGTGCCAAACTGCAATTTGAAATGAACTTTACACAACTAACCAGATATATTCTTTGCTTACAATAAAATAGTGATTTTTCTTTTTTACTTTGGCCCTCCAGTATGTGAACTAAATTTGAGAAATGATTCTAGTTTGCATGTAAGTGACTGAGGGGGCCTTTGGGCTATTTTTAATCTGAAAAATATGTCCTGCGCTAAATTGGTCAGTCTGTTTCTCTTATTCATATTTCCGCCACAGTTGGCCCACTGGTGTGGCAATGATGATGGAAATTTTTATATATACTTTTTAACATTATAAGCTTTCATTGTATTGTAATTTTTCACTTTTAATGCAGTAAACTTCCTGACAGAACTAGAGTAGAAAGATTTATGGCTACAGACAGTCATTGATAGATGCTTATTGCCCAAAGATAGATATATCGATACATGAGGACTCTTTTAAGAGCTGGCCGCCCAGCCAATCTGAGCAATCAGGGTAGAAGGTATTTAGTCAGCGGGGTGACTGAGGACCTGAAAGCACTCCTGCATTAGTCTGTGGAGAGAGGCAATCCTTCCAAAAGGAAAACATTTTATGTAGCACTCCACCAATATTTGTGTCTTTGTGGTAGAGTGGCTAGATGGAAGCCACTCCTCAGTAAAAGGCAGATAACAGCCAGCCTGGAGATTGCCAAAAGGCACCTGAAGGACTCTCGGACAATGAGACACAACATTTTCTGGTCTGAAGAAACAAAGATTGAACTCTTTTTCCTAAATGCCAAGTATCTTGTCTGGAAGAAACCAGGCACAACTCATCACCTGTCCAATACCATTTCTACGTTAAAGCATTGTGTGGAGATGTTTGTCAGTAGCAGGAACTGGGATACTGACTAGTCAAGGTTAAGGGAAAGATGTACAACAAATGTACAAAGATATCCTTGATGATGTCCTGCTCCAGTGCGCTCTAGACTTTCAACTAGGGCGAAAGTTCAGCTTCCATCAGGACAATGACCCTAAGCACACTACCAAGATAACAAAATGAGTGGCTTCAGGACTATTGGGTAAATGTCCACGAGTTAAATGGTAAATGGCCTGTATTTATATAGCGCTTTACTAGTCCCTAAGGACCCCAAAGCGCTTTACATATCCAGTCATCCACCCATTCACGCACACATTCACACACTGGTGATGGCAAGCTACATTGTAGCCACAGCCACCCTGGGGCACCCTGGGGCTGCCGGACACTGGCGCCACCGGGCCCTCTGACCACCACCAGTAGGCAACGGGTGAAGTGTCTTGCCCAAGGACACAACAACCGAGACTGTCCAAGCCGGGGCTCGAACCGGCAACCTTCCGATTACAAGGCGAACTCCCAACTCTTGAGCCACGATCGCCCGTTAACCAGCCAGAGCCCAGACTTGAACCTACTCTAGAGAGATCTGAACATGTCTGCGCACCGAACCTCCTGATCCTGACTGAGTTTGAGAGGTTCTTCAAAGAAAAATGGAAGAAACTTCCCAATAGGGTTTCCAAGTTTGTAGCATCATAGTCAAAGACTTCAGCATGTATTTGCTTCCAAAGGTGCTTCAACTAAGTATTGAATCTAGGCTGTGAATACTTATGTACATGTTATATATGTTTTTTCCAATAATATTTTTTTTCACTTTGTCGTTATGGGGTATTATGTGTAGAATTTGGAGGAGAAAATTTATTTAATTAATTCTGGTATAAAGCTTTAACATGAAAAAATGTGGAAGAAGTAAAATGCTGGTAATATTTTCCAGATATACTCTGCTTTAAATTTCAGCCTCTTAAGGTTCTTCTTCTTCTCTGTGCCCTTTGACTACTATTTCTATTCTGTGATCAGTCCCCAGTTCATCTATTTTTGGGTGTTAAAATATTGCCATATTAGTTACAAATTATATTTTAGTTACCAAAATAGTTTGGTTCCTTGACAGTCAATAAATGTAATTTGCGTAATGTTGGGTGAGCCTCACACACTTTCACAGTAGTTTGTGGTGACTTTTGTATCATTTTATACAATTTTCATTCCATTCACCATTCAGATTTGTCACACTGGATAGCAAAAAACAGGACGGTGATGACCAAAATTCCAAACTAGAGGCTTGTGGTGGGGCGTGGTCTGCGGTGCCGTGCAGGGAGGGCGGATGCACCTGCATGGCATCCGTAATCACGCCGGGTTAAAACACAGGGACTCAGGTGTGTGGGGGTTGTGTTGTGGTGAGATGTGAATAAAGACGGCTCTAAATGATACTCCGTGGTCCCGCCGTGCCTTATTCTCGCCACAAGGCTTAAAAACAGTAGTCATCAAGTCACGACAGGAACATTGACAGTAATTCAAGGAATGGGGAATTGAAAATGTTTAATTTTACAAGTATGCAAGATGCACCTGAATGCATCATTTTTTTCTGTCTGTTGAGACTTTGTTAGTTGGCTTTCAGGTTTCATTAAGAACACAGATTTCACAAGGCCTTCTGCTGATTCAGTCATTAAACTGTAGACTGCTTTAGTCACGCTTAACTTCGCAGCCGGTCGTGTTTGATAGGAAAGACACGCGAAAGGAAAGGTCGACCTCTACTATTAGTCTGTGAGTAGGTGGGACAAACTGCATTATTCCACACCAGACCCTATTTGTACACACATTGTTTTCTACATATCACCCTTTCCTTTCAGTGTTGGAATTCCCCTACTACACAAGCAAAGAAAAATGAAATCCATAAAAAGGTAAAGGATAAAAGCAGACAGCATACAGATTCAAATACAGTTTAACAGTAGAAGATTCTTTTCTTTCAGCTTGCAGGCATGCATAATATAAAGCAGAATGTGCTTAAACTGGGGCAGTATGGTTTGGCAATTGTTCTGAGATTATTGCATGCAAGATGATGCAAAGTTTGCCTTGCTGCGATGTTTAAAGATCCCAGTTGGCAGCTATATACAATACGCGGCTCCTCCAGTCCTAACAAGCTCAGCCTGTCTCTTCTGCTGGTGGCAGGTTTGCCAAACAGCCACACCTTGTGAAGGACCCAGTTTCAAAGTTTCCTGACAGATCCTTTTGATTATCGTGAATGTTGGCAGCATGAAACAAAAGGCATTACAGAGTTATTTTCTACGGGAACAAAGGCACTGGCTCACCACATTCTTAGAGCAGCTATAAAAAAATGAAACTCCCAACATACTTTAAAGGGGTTACAGTGGGAGTTGCTCTTTAAAATTACTTTTCTTTTGTCAGATCTGATGGTTTGAACCCAGCTGTCCTCAAGCCAAGGTCTCTAAAAATCTGAAAGAAGATGTCTGCGTGTTATGATCTAAGCAATGTTAGGAGCTGGTGGTTTCTTGTAGTCTGCAACAATATTTAGATGGGTGGTCAGATACTGAACAACCATCCCTGTGAATACTGAGTAATACTGAGTAGGTTTGCATTCATCCAGGTTATACAGCCCGTTCTCACTGCCGAGGCGTAACATCCTGACCATTTGTCACGTCCCGCGACGTTCCTGAGGAACGCGAAAGGTGACCTTCCGCATGCTTATGCTACGTGCCAGGTTATGGGTGAAATACAGTAGAATGATGGTCCCGCGGTAATATACGTTCCAGCCATGTATTCCAGCTCTAACCCTAACCAGCACTTTAATGACGTTAAATAGTGTTTTCCAAAGCGATTTAAGTAAAATGAACGAACATGTGTAGATTGATTCCAAACGGTTCTCATGTTTCCTCATTTTTTCCGTTGACGATTTGTCACCTAGCGTTGGGAGTGAGAACTTGTTGGGTTATAGTAGTGCTGAGAGCTTGAAAAAGGCAAATGGATATTTCGCCCTTCTTCCGAGAGGCTTCTTAACCTCTAGAACAGCCAGTGGCGAGTCCGAGGGACTGGGATGAGGGGGTCGATCCAAACATCTTCATATTATGTTGTTATCAGCTCAAGTTCATTTGGGACTTGGCTGTACTTTCAGGTAACACCAGTGTACCAGCAAGTTGTGAAGACCCCGTTCCTATATGTAATGGCAGCTTGGCAATAGGCAAAGCTTCTTGAGTAAATGAAGTTCAGGCTAAAAAAAAAAAAATCCATCAAGGTTAAAGGTCAACCAGCACCCACCCTAAAACACCTCAACGGCTACTTTAAGGTTTTAGATAAATACTGCAAAGGTTAAACATGCTTCATGCACATCCTGAATATAAACAAATGAAGACAGATACTTAATACTCAAGTTTGAGTATACTTTTATTTCTGCATGTTAAGGCAACTATAGTAAAACTAACTAACTAAATAAATAATATAAAAATAAAGGAAGGAAGGAGGTGACATTCTGTGAATGAAACCTTCTTTCAGCTGTTCGCTTATTGACAAGATGTCACTCCTCATGTTTGATTTGGCAGATGCCATATGCCCGATGCACTTCTTGAAACAACCCCAAAGGGATCTGGGAACCAGGGATTTTTTCCTAGTTAGACAAGTGTGCAAACCACACTATTGGGCCACTGGGCAAACTTCAGAGACAAAGACTGCAAAAAAAAAAAGTGCAATTTAGAAAAAAGAACCCATGAAAGACACATATACATTAATAACTTTGCTCTCACATACTGTCAGAAGTAGGAGCCGTACTTTGCCTCGCATTAAATTAACTTCTTTAAATTTGGTTACTGCACTTTCAGTTAGATATTCACTGTAATTAAAATTTCCCCCAAATGTGCGTAGTCTATAACTGAAAATCAAAGGTTGTAAAATGCACAGACAATCTCAAAATCAGTTAGAAGTCACATTTATAGACCGTGTGACTCAACAGGACCCCCTGCAGCGTGAAATGTAAACAGTGCCTGAACATAGTCACCTGTGCTGCCAGCATGTCTGCCTTACTGACATGGTTGGAAATAGGTGTTGTTTGTCTTCTAATACCATTTAGAAGATATTTGCATATTTGCTCTCAAGAGTTCAAATATGCTAATTTCTTTCCAACTCAGCCTTGAAAAGTGAAGCAGCATCACTCCTTCATGAAAAAATGTAAATTTTCATCTTTATTTTTGCTGTGAATTGAACAGGTTTGTTTAATAGAGTTATGCCGTCATGCCATTTCACAGAGGAGTCCACAGTAGAGTGTTACATAAAGAGGTCTCCCTAAAGATGAGAAACAGAATCACAGTGGACGAGATATCTGTGTCTTTGAACAAAAAAGGTGCCACATCAGATCACAAAGTGGAAGTGAGAACCGTACGAAAATGCATCACACATTACGAGATCAGTGAGAAAATCAGATTGAATTTAACCGTCTACATCCACACAAAGGTCCAATAAATAAGGTCGTTGCAGGGGGAAAAAAGGGGGATATGAGGGAAGTATTGACTTTAGGAACAAAATTAGAATTGATCCGGTCAGCAGAGAGAAGATGTTTTACACTTCCTGCAGTGAATTGTTATACTCGTAGTCGAAGTAAACCTCTGGTAGAGCCATCCTCTCATTATTCTTCCAGGCAGGCGTGCAGTTCTCAGACTCGAAATGAGAGTAACTTCAGATGGCTTAAAAATTTTAATTGATGAAGCTGAGGTTGATGTGCAGGTCCTTCTCTGTCACTTTCTCTTCTCGTCAAAACGGCGCCTCTGTGAAGAAAAACCATCAGGGAGCGAGACTCTGCTGCTCTCTGCCAAGAAAGAAAAAAAGAGAAACCTTTTCTCCCAGCACATCCACATCTCCACTTTAAAGCGGAAAGATAAACTGTGAGACTGTGGGATGTCCTCAGCTAATCCTTTTGAGAACACAAACAAAATCCCACCCCAACAATCCTGTGTTAATGCTGATGAAATCTTTAGGAACAAGGAGGCTTACAGCAGCTAAGTATTAGCTGATTAATATTCATCTATTCATTTATTGCTACTAATTTAAAAAGAATTTAGAAGTGATGTAGGACAGTTTGGTTTAGCTTTTCAACTTCTTTTCGTCTTAGAGGACCAAACAGCAAATCCTCTTTTATAAAAGTCCGTAAGTCATGTTTTTTCTTTTTTCTAACTTAATTTATTATAGGTATATCCAGTCTAATCCAATCCACTCCAATTTCATCTAATATGAAATATGAAATTCCCATCAAAACCGCTCAACAATCTTCATGTGACATTTTCACAAACGTTAAAGGTTCGTTTTATTACCGACAAACTGTGTCAGTCGGGCAATTTCCGTGTCAGCATGATGAGGGAACCTCATGATGACAGTTTCAAAACCCCTGGAGTCAGACATGTTTTCCAAAGTGAGACAGGAACATGTCAAATATAAATATGTTTGTGTGGATTTCATAAGATGTGTTTCACAGTGAGCACTGAAGTTCAGTCTTGACAACAAAATGTCTTACTTAGCCTAAAGCTGCATTAGCTAAAATCCATCCATCCAAAATCTATAAGGCGAAAAAAAAACAAACTTGCTGTAAGCAGTCAACCCTCTACCTGCAGCCTGTCCCTATCTATTTTAATTCCCTTCCATAAACATGGGCTTATGCATATGTTTCATAAACTAAGAACAAGCCAGTACGTTTTAGATTGTCCAGAATAAACAGGGCCCAACAGAGCTGTGGCCCTAAAACATTCATTGGGTAACAGTTACACAACTGTGTCTTTAATAGAAGTGGTCAGGATAATATATAAAAATCCATCCATCCATCCTCTGCTGTTTATCTGGGTCTAGGTCGCTGAGGCAGCAGTCTATAGAGATGCCCAGACCTCTACTCAGCCACCGGCCTCTAGCTTTTCTGGGGGAATGCCAAGGCCTTCCCAAGCCAGCCAAAAGTCATAATCTCTTCAACATGTAGGTTTAGGGTCTCCTCTTAGTTGCTTGAGGAGAGACCCCTTCCACTTCTTTGGTGTCCCACCAAAGAAGTGGAAGAGGTAGCCGTGGAAAGGGAGGTGTGGGCATCTCTTCATAGACTGCTGTTCCAATTCCCAAGGCCCAGACCGACAAAAAATGGATGGATGGTGCAGATGGTGTCCTGTTGTTTGATAAAATACAAAGCCTACTTTGTATTTTACTTGCTCAGTTTAGCAGGTCCACATGCATGCTGCTCCTTACACTTTAAACATTGTGCCTAACTCATGATATCATCTTTAATAGTAGTGGAGGGGGGTAACTTTATTATACCTGCTCCGTAAATACAAGTCTGAATTTCAGAATTGTTATTTATCCATCTTCTTCTTGGCATGCAGTCATGATTTTGGTTATCACTACCTTGGGTGTTAATTTGAGCAGTAAAAGCGTGGAGGCTTTTCTTATCCCTTGAACGCTTCGTGACACTGCTGTCAGCCCACATTCATATCAGATATTTATTACATCCAAGCAGAGATGTAAACAGTGATCCAAAAAAATCAGACAGGAGCAGTAATTTGGAAACAAGCCCAAAACCCACATTGTAAATGTAGCTAGAGAGTGCAGAAAAACGGCAAGCCATCATTTCTCAGCTGTCTGCCAAAAGCGTGCACAGGAAGCTGCTACTATAAGATGAACATAATAGAATGCTAATAAATCCTTTGGAGATCACCGGGAGTTCAGACTGATGTTTCCCAGAATGCTCATCAGTCAGACATGTGAGGGGTTGACTTACTCCTGGAAAGCATCTTGTTTCACCGTTGCTTTGCTTCATCTTGCAAATAACTGACATTCCTTTTTTTTTTTAGACTGATGTAAATAATTACAGACTGCAGCTATCATTTACAACTTCACTGTTACTCAAACTGGCAACACATCACTCCTCCAGCGTTTTCCTGCTCACGATGTCCTGTTTTCCCAGGACATTCCCAACAGTCCTGGCTAGTTATCATCTTTACTGCGCTGCTGTAATGCATGAAAAATTATATAATTTAAAACACATACTGGTACTTAGCCATAGTTTTTTAGGCGTTACTTTGAATTTAATCCTCGTGAAATTAAGTTTGTGAATGGACTTTTAAGCATCCTTTCATTAGTTTCAATGCACAAATCACTTGCTACATGTTTTTATATGAAACCTGAAAGGTCAAATGGCCAACATACTCATCCTTTCTCCAAGGGTTTGACTTGTCTTTGACTCTAATATAGAATATAATTTACAAAGTTATATTCAGCTACCAGTCCTGTCTACACACTGGTTGAAATCTGATCACTGCAAAGCCATAAAGCCGTTCGGTCATATTTCACGCTCTATAGATTACACTAGTCAAGACAGAAATGTGCCATCACAGGAAAGTTAGAAGTAGACAGATGAAACCATGCTGGAAATGCACCCCTCCACTACACAGCTGAGGCACTGGATCTCCTCGTTGTGAAAGAGTTCAGAGTTTTTCCTGAAATATTTCTTCTGTCTGTTGCATTGCAGCAAAACAGGAGGAAGGTTTAATTTTTCACACAGTTTTTGCTTACTTGTTACTTTTCGATGAGCAAATCCTTGATTTCTTAATGACAGGACTCTACATAACAACCATTTCTCATGGAATGCTCTGTGATTAACGGCAAAACTGTCATGTATCCAACGTCAGTCTAAACAGTGACGGGTTGGAACTAATCGGGAAAGAAAAAATATGACCAGGCAACATTAGGCCTACACAAAAACAACATTAGTTAAAGATGGTAGTGATGATAATGATGATGAACAGTTGGTGGACTAATGCCAATAAAACTTAATTTGATTGTATAGAGCGATATTACTACAACTAAATAATGTCATTATCAGAGATGGGCAGTAACGCGTTACAAGTAACTTTCTTCTTCCAGTCAGAGAATGTTGCATATAATTTAATGTTTGCTTCATGCGTAAAGTTAAAAGATTAAAACTAATAAAACTAGTTTCAAAAAGAAACTTTTTTATTTGATTACATTTTATATGATGGATTATTATTATTATATGATGGATTGGGCTGAAAGATCTATTGCTTTATTTCCTATTCAGGCTGTAAATAATTTTTTTAAAAAGGTAACTAAGTAACTAATTACTTTTGAAAATAAGTAATCAGAAAAGTGCCCCTCCCTTCCTTCCCTCCCCATCTCCAGCTGCCTCCCTCTTCCCGCTCCACCACAACCACCCACACATGCAGGGCCTTGGAGTAGGGGTATGTCACCAGGGTGCAGAGGAGGCTACCCCCCCCCCCCCAACCCCCTTCTGGCTGCCTCTGCCTCAATTTTATCCCACAACTTAGACATTCACATTACTCACACTCTCATTGCACATACATATAGGATCTTGGGGGTGGGCACGATACACGGAGTCCAAATTACCATCAGGGTGTACACCTCACCCCTGGCGTCGTTGCCCACCTCTCAATTTTGAATACACGTAGACATTGAGGGCTAGCAGGAGGGACCATGCGCTTACCTGCTGCTCCTTGGCAGGTAGCTCCATGCCCTCCTGGGTTTTAATTGCACCTTAGAACACACATGCATCAACACTACAATGAACGGGTGGAGGGAGGTCTTCTCTCACCCCCGTTCTCTGCGGCCTGCTGGAGCGGGGGGGCTAGGAGGAGTTGGCCGTCCGACTGCGGTCTGGAGTGTGGGGCCTCCCTGCTGCTGTGGAGTCGGGGCGACTCCGCAGCAGCAGGGAGACCGCCCCGGTCTGCCTCTCCCCACCGCAGGGAAAAGGGTAACACCACCTGGGTCTGGGTGCAGTTCCCCCTCCAGGGGCAAGGGTACCTAGACCCGGTTCGTAGAGTACGCTTGGGGAGTGTGATCGTGTGTACAGCGTCTCTTTATGTCTGTCTCCACGTTGGTTGAGTGTGGAGTAAGTGCATATGAGAGCATGAGGGTGGGAATGGATGTTTGTGTCTGTGTGTGCCTGTATGTCTGTGTCTATATGTCAGGTTGGGTATCAGACGCCACCTCTCTGGGGACATCTCAGGCCCTCCAAGGTTTGGAGGCCTATCTCCCCCCACCACCACTTCCCCTGCCAGTGGCGGACTCCCTCAGGTGTCGGTGCGTTGGTGGTTCTTTGTGTCTGGGGGTGGGCGTCCAGGTACACACCGGCTCACTCCTTGGCGGCCGCTTATCGGGGCCTGGAGCCTGGGGCTCGCTCGGGCCACTTCGGAGGTGGGGTGCCCCCGGCCTCGGTCACTCAGGCACAGCTGGCTGCCGGCGGAGCTCACGGGCGCGTCACTGCAACTCCCCCTGGCTTCTGCTCCGCGGCTGCTGAGTGAGCCCTCATCTGGGACTCTCCTCAGCTCTTACTGGAACAGTGGCGCGGCTGCCCCTCTGTTGGTCTTCCTTGGTCTCTTGTGTTCTGGGGGCCTCTGGATGTCTGGAGTTTTGATCTCCTCCATACCTGCTTCATGCCCTGGAGGACGGGGCTGTGGCTCCCCACACTCCCTAGCAGATCGTTACATGGAGAAACCTTTGGAATGCAAGCATACTGATCCACACAGGTATGCACACAGGTGTACACACGGGTATTCACAGATGCGGACTACAGCTTTCTTGGCTGCTGCCTCAAAGCACACTGTGCGCTGTCTATCTTGCGTGCTGCACAATATCGTTTATTATTTAGTATCTACTGATATCTACTGCTAGCTAGTTTATTGTGATGGTGCCGTTTTTTTTATTATGTTGCTCTTTGTTGTTTGCTTTCTCTTCTGTTTTTTTTCTCCATACAGGTGACCCAGGTGTTTTGGGGTTTTTTTGTTTTGTTTTTTCTTTCTTCCCCCCTTCTCACCGTCTCTTCTCCCCTTTGGTTTTCTTTCTCTCCCTCTCTTTCTTTCATTCTTTCTCCCTGTCCTATCCCCCAGTCATGTCTGTCCCGTTTGTAGCAACTGAAAATAAAATAAATTCATAATTATAATAAAGGTCAATCAAATGGACCAATATGGCAAGGCCATGATGATCCACTTGGTAAAATAAATCCACTTGGCATCTTTCTTGGCCTTAAGACAACAATTCTGATGGCTAAAGATCCAAACGGGACACAAAAAAGCTAAAACAAACAAACAAACAAACAAAAAAAGATTGTGTGGCAGGGGACAGTTGATGATGTGGCACACTTCCTTGCTGGCATACTCAGGATGGCTAAGAGGGAGTGTTGTCTTTCAAATGTAAATCCCAGTTAAAAATGATCCAGACATTTAAAAAAAAAAAAAAAAAGTAACGGGATTACTTTTGGGGGGAAATAATCAGTAATTAGTTACTGATTACTTTTTTCAAGTAACTTGACCAACACTGGTTATCACAGTGGCATATAGCAGTCACATTTAATGTGATGCAAGACCCTGTGGACTGTATCAACTGTAAACCCACACCTGATGAACTGACAGGTCAGTTACATGTAGTCCTTAGTTGATGTGGGAATTCCTGCTTATTATTTTTTTAATGCTTGTAATCTTTTGAGCACAGCTTTGAGGCGATGAATGGGCTAAAAATGCCAGAAAGAGCTCATTAACATCAGGTACATTTGTAAATATATATACTTGAAAAATCGCCTTAACTGGAGTTTAAATCTCTACTCTAATCCTTGCATATGGCCATGACTGCAAATACTATAAGAATTAGAGATGGACCGATCCGATATTACGTATCGGTATCGGTCCGATACTGACCTAAATTACTGGATCGGATATCGGAGAAAAATAAAAAATGTAATCCGATCCATTAAATATCACGAAAGCACCTCACAAAACTTGCCACACGCCGTAACTCACCTCAGAACGTTAGCACGTCGGAGCAGTATGCATCACGTGATAGAGCGGCTGTGGCATGCGGGACCTGTGGTGGTCTGGATAGCATTTGGAGCTTCGCTAGCAACCCGGCATTTCATCTCCGACAAAGTTATCCCGAGAGAAGTAAAGCAAGTGTGTAAGTCCATCTCTGAATGTTTGTAAAGCATTCCTGCGTTAAGCTTAACAAGCGATATATGGAGCGACTGCTTCTTCTTGCTGCTACTTCAATCATGAAACTGCTTAATGATCAGCTGATCGGCTTTTCTGTCGCGAGTCCGTGTCTCTAGTTTGCTTTTGGCCCACTTTGCACCAGAAAGAGGAAACCAGCGGCTGAACAACAGCAGCACGTTTAAGCTTGATCAGCTGTTGTTAGAATGTATTTAATATTACTTTCTACTCCAGGATCTTTTTCTACGTAGCTGACGGCTGTAACTGTGCAGGGGCGGATCTAGCAAAGTTTAGCCAGGGGGGCCGATAGGGCATTAACAGGGAAAAGGGGGCACAAAGACATACTTTTCTTTCTTATTCTCATTTAAAATGTCTAGCTTTTAATAAATAATTATCTGACACCCAAAGTTTTAATTTGATGCAAAATGAATAGAAGTCCATTACTGTATATAGTAACTATTAAGTATAATATATATACCCTAGTAAGCTATAGTACTTTTTCCTTTGGGAAGGTACCATCTGTGCAGTCTGCAATTTTGTTGAAGAAAGATGTTGAATCTATTTAATATTTCTTGAAAAATAATTGATTTCTGTGCATTTTTTTTCACACTGCATCAAATTAAGGTTGATTACGTCGATTAAGCATCATGAGGTGGAGCGTGAGGGGTGGTTCCCTATTTTTTATTTATTTATTTTTGTTGCTGGGAGTTGGAACCCTATTAGTTAGGTTGCTTAATATATATGCTAAGTACTCTTTAAAATACCAGAATAGGGAGGATGGTGCAGGTTTACAGTTTTTTACAGACGCTAGGACACATTTCTCAATACTTAGGTCACGTTTGCAAAACTCCTCACACAGTGAGCACAACAGAAGTCTATGTGGGCTAAACTGAGGACCAGTTATCATTGTTTTGGCACAAAATGCATTCAATGACTACATCTCTCAAATTTCATGAATCATCTTCTCACTCAGACACAACAACTGCCAAAAATCTTTGTACGTACAGGACATTTTGCATGTGCTTACATACTGTTTTCAAAACTGTTAAACTTATGGCCAAAACAATAACATAATGCAAAACTTGAAAAGACAGCAAAATCCAACAGCAATATTTTATTGAAACATATTTTAAATCTAAAAATGCAGTTTAACCAGCCACAGCTTATTCTCATTGTAGATGAACATCTACACAGGTGTTACTCCTTCAATTTTTCAACTCCTTCAATTCTGGCATGCCAGAAGATTCTTTCCTAGGTGTATTGCCCTAGATGACATAAGATGTGATGTGGCCAAATGGAGAAGACCGAGTAGATTAGCATTACTATTGTATGTGTATCAGTGGATGGTGTGTATACAAATTCTTGTATTTTGGGATTACTTAGTGCAAAAAAATAAAAATACAGAAACAAATATTAACGAATTCTGCATGATGTCTGATTCATTCCAGTAACATATATTGAAATTATAAACAGAGATGTGTCCTTGTTTTACACAAGAAAACACTGTGTAATGCTACATGTTGTTAGTGTTTTTTAGGTCATTGTTTTGTGGGTGACAAAGTGTGTTTGTCGGCTGTCAACCTTTGCTAGTGTTCTGGAAGAATGAGTTTATTTGAGACCTGAATGAAGTGTTTTGGTAGTTGTAGTGCATTTTGAATGTGAAATGAACTGCTTTGCCAAGCTGACGGTCAGTTAGGAGGATTGTGTGAAGAGTTTTGCAAAAGTGACCTAAGTATTGGGAAATGTGTCCTAGCGTCTGTAAAAAACTGTAAGTTTATTAGATTGATCAGTATTGCTGAACTATGAAATATTTTTTTTGCATACAGGTATAACAGAATAGCTTTAGTGTAGTTGTTGTTTTAAACTTGAGTATGAACTTATACAAAATGCAGCAAGATATTTAAAAAACAGTTTTGTTGATTAAAAAACACTATATCGGATTCATATCGGTATCGGCAGATATCCAAATTTATGATATCGGTATCGGTATCGGACATAAAAAAGTGGTATCGTGCCATCTCTAATAAGAATGAGATCATGAGGTTACAAACGCAAACAGCTGGAATGAGTTTCCTTCATATGGGTTGAGCTTAAAGTAAGATAGGTGTTATAGTTTCTAGGGATGCACCGATCAACCAGCCAGGGACTTAATTTGGCCAATTTCCAGCTTTCTCGGTCCGAACGTATGAGCATCTGGTCAGCCTGCTGCTTACAATTATGAGCTGATTGTTTCATGCATACACAACATCCACACAGTGGCGCATGCAAATAGTTGCACACACACTCACAGCCACACACTAATATATTTATAGTGTTAAAGGTTGTCACAGTATGTAAACACACAAAGTTTGTTTAAATAAAACGTGCGACAACACAATGAAAACGCTTGCGACAACAGACCGAATCAGACACGGAAATCCCCCTTAGCTTAATATTTGAAAGAAGCTAACAAAGAAAAAGTGACTAAAGCCAAAGCTATCCAGAGCCCAAAGCCAGCCACAAGCCAGCAGCAGGGATCAAAACAAAGGATCAAAATTTTCAAAGCAATTTTTTTTTCATTATGAAAATAATATTTTGCATCGGACAATTTTTTTTCTTGATGTAATTCTTAGAAAGGAAATAGCAATGTGCTATTTGTCATGTGCCAAGAGAATTGCAATCCATGTATCTCTAATAGTTTCCAAGTTTGTGGGTTTCCTCTAACCTATGGGAGAATTTTGAGACGCTATTAGGACAGTTTGCCCACAAATAGCCAATTAACAGCTGAAACAGGAAACATTTAAGCCAATCATGTTGTTACTCACAGTGAATGTTCTGTGTTCTGTATTACAACTATTTCTGCGTCATAGTAGAAGGCATAGATTTCAACCTCTGATTGTGGTATAGTGACTTTTTTTTCTTGTTCTTCGAGTCTGGGTCTGCCAGAGGTTTCTTCCTGTTAAAATAGATTTTTTCTTCCCTCCGTATTTGCTCATTGAAAACCTCAACAACCAGAGGACAATCTACTATTGTAGGGTCTTTACATACCTCATGGCATCAAGCACCTTGAGGTAAATACTGTTGTGATTTGGCACTATATAAACAAAATAAGATTTATTTGAATTGAATTGCTTGTGTGGGATGAGTAGAGGTGGGTAGAGGCTAGGGCCACTAAGGAATGTATAATGTAATACATGCGGAGCAGAAGTACAACTTGCTTTTTAAACCTTATTTTTGTGCAAAGCCAACAAACTTTTAAACTGACTTTCCTTGAAGCCAGAGGAATTATCACGAGTCTGCTTATTTAGCCTGCTGACTGACTGAACTCGTACATTTTTTTTGTTTTTTGGTCGTGAGCTCAAGGTGACAGCTTGGATAAATAATAGTCTGAATGCTCTACTGAACTGAATAAGCCTCGAACATCAGACTTATTGTGGCTGCACTGACAACAGTTTGAATGGTGCTGTCTTCTCATCACTGCTGTAATTAGTGAAATGCATTTGAACTGAAAAAGCAGACTACAAAAGCAGAATCTTCATAATCCTTCAAATTATTTAAATCAGTTGAGTGATCTTTGATTTCCATCCCTACTGTTCAGTTTCCTCCGTTCTGTCATCAGAACTCACTACATGTCACATGGTGACGACTTGCTTTATATCACATGCTGTTTCCGCGCATCACTTCCTCTATAACACTTCTGAATTAGGACACCAAGCTGTAGTGTGAATCAAGCTCTATTTTTTGATGATGATCATATTTCTGGGGGGGGGGGAACTGGGAATTTAAGTGACAGCGTGCGCTTCAGAGCAGAGCTTTGTGCGCTCTGACACCTCTCCCTCCTCTCGCTCTCTGTAGAGGTGTGGGATGATTTCAGAGTGAGCTGTATAGTTTCAGAGTCACAAAGATTCGGGCATCTCAATGCCACTCTTCCACTGAGCTCACACTGATGTTTCTATTACACTTGTCGCCATGGAGACCAACATCCTCTCCCCCATATTCTGCTGCATCTCTAAATCTTTTCTGTTTCCCACATATGTACCGCCCAAAGTAGTGGCAATGAGACTGTGCCCTTTTTAATGCTCTGTGCGGATTTCCCTTGTTCCTGCAAAACTGAGAGGAAGTGATGTGCTTTGAGAATACTTATTATCGTCTGTATTTCCCACTCAGGCAGTTTCATTTCAGATGTGAAATCTCACTGCGGGCAGCTAGTGCGTGATTTGCACTGATGCAGCACACATTGTCATGCGTCTACAGTGACAAATAGCATTCTTCTCACCTTGGGGCATTGTTGACTTCTCACAGGAGCGTTGTTTGTTACTGAAAATGTGGTTCAGACTAGCTTGGCACTTCCCAGAACAACCCCCACCCCTTGGTCTTTTCTCACGTGTTGAAATTTATTATTGGCAGGTCCTCGGTGATATCAGATCCCTTCGCCCTATTGCCCCACAGCAAGTCAAATGCAACAACAGCAGAATTGATTATATGTGGACCACAGAGCAGCACTCAGAAAATGTGTTTACTCCCTCTCGTCTAAATGCCAAGAATCAGCTCTCAGCAGACGCTCGCCTGCCCGATGAATGTTTAATGAGTCACAGAGCTTCTATAACTGCCCGCACAAACACATTTTGAAACAGGTAGATCAGCAGCGTGTCAGTCCTGAGGCATTAAAAAAAGGTAAATGCAGGAAAGTATTTTTGCAGAGTTATGTCTGTTTCCTGGTTTATATCCCTGGACCAGCTAGATTGTGTTTTGATGATTAGCTTAGCAGGTAACTGGGAGCAATTTAATTATAGATTCATGTAATAATACACAGAATCTTAAAATCTATATAGTCGATAAGAGTCATACTGACAGATTTCTTTTATTTACTACAGAAGCATTTCACCGATCTGGCTAACTTACTACTACAAAAACACAACCTCCTTGACAAAGGTAATAATGATAATAATCATAAAAATTATTATATGACCCCTGGTACAGTGTACCAGATGTGATGTAAAAAAATATAATATATTTTAATGTTTTCCTGCATTTTGTGCAACAAACAAAATGTTATGTTGCTTGTAGCCGTCTGATAACACCTGCATCCTCAGTAAATTCTGCTGAAGTGCCCTTAAACCACACAGGAGTACCATCAAACTGTCCATCAATGAAACAATGACAGGATGAAATGAAGCAGCTGGATTCACCTATTTTAGTCCAGGACACTCACACTCTCAACACAAATATTTGAATCCTTTTTCCTCTCACAATGTTTTGGTGATTTATAGTTTTGTGTATTAATTTAGATTTTCTGGGTTGTTGTTTTTTGTTTTGTTTTTTGGGGGGGCGGTAAACTTGATTAAGAATTGACCTGCGATAAGCTCACAAAAGCTTTTAACAGAAGGAAATGCTGAGAGAATGATGCTGTGAATTTTTCAGCGTTGCACGACATGAATTGTCGACATGAGTAATTCTAACTACTAGAAATATGCCATTTCTCTTAGATGATCATGCTGGTGGTGTTAGAGTGCGACAGTTACCTGCAGAAGTGTCACGTGGACGTTATGTAACACCACACAGAGTTTCTAACAAGGAGCTGGCAGGCTTTAAGAGTGTTTGAACTCTTATGCACTCTCACATCCACCTCTGTTGAGTAATGAGGGCTGCTGAGCATGTGTGAAATACACTAAAATTTCATCACATATGAAATTCTTTCTTTATTGTTTGTCAGATTTTCTGTCCCACTTCCTCTTGTCCTCTTTCTTCCCTTTACCTTTTTTTTCATCCCCACTGCTTTTCTTGGATTAAATGAACTGGTTAATTTTGTATCTCCAATCTGGAACATTTGCAATGCAATAATTTGCCAGTCTTATAAATCCATAATTTAGTCACTGGAGAACACAGAAAACATTAAATGTTTATTGTGAGAAAATGTATGGAACGCCAGGACTGCCATAATGAATTAATTAAATACACCATTAAATAATTAATTAAATGTGTCAATAATTAATTAAAATTGGAATTAATTAATTAAATAAATAGTTATGACACATGTAATTAATTAATTATTGACACATTTAATTAATTATTTATGTATTTCACATTTTAATTAATTATTGACACATTTAATTAATTAATTATTGACACATTTAATTAATTATTTATGTATTTCACATTTTAATTAATTATTGACACATTTAATTAATTATTGACACATTTAATTAATTATTTAATGATATATTTATTTATTTCATTTTGGCAGTCATGGCGCCTGGCTCTCGTCATGAAATAATTTTATCTGTCAGCCTCACCCATCAAACTCAGGGGGCGGGGTTAACGCTGCCCATGCAGCTTCTCTAACATTTGATTGGTTGCCGTGCAAAGTAAGTCAAAACAGGTCGATCCTAGATAATCGATTGCTTGTGTAGACTTGGGGCAGCCAGTTATCCCAGAATGCAGATCAAATCACAGGCAGCAATGGTGGTGGTGTAGTTTTAAAATACCCCGTTTTTCTGTCACCAGCTACACTTTTAACAGTGTTTTAGCCGCGAATGTCGCGACGTATGTCTGGTCAGGTTGTCAACATAGAACATGCTTGCAAAAGTGCTCAGATGTTTTCAGAGATTTCACTAGCTCTGCTAACAGTTAGCATGCAGAGTGCACCCAGGGGGTTACGTTAACCGGTTTGTTTACATATTCCACTCTCCGTGTTCCACATGTTGCATTCGCAGATTCTCATTTTCACCGAACGATCGTCTCTTTCCGCCTGGTCTTGTGTCTCTGTGCTTCTGTAACATAAAGAACGAGCTGACATTTTTCTCACGAAACCAGCGATCAGCTCAACAGACCCTCAGTTTACCTGCATGCATCCTCCTCCTCATCTGTCAGCTGTTTAACACCTGCTGCTAATTCAAGAAACACGCCTAGTTACCTGGTGATAGTCACAGTTTAACTGGGCAGCCGGTGCTCGATATAACGCAATGTCAGCGCATTTTTCTGCACAAGATAAGTAAATATAGTATTTTCCCCGAGCGCAGAGCTGCTGGAGCTTGTTTCCTTACAGAGCACTTTATAGGCAAACAGCTTTATCAGCGGCTGATGTCCAATCACCAGCACACAGCTTTCAAACCTCAGCTGAGTTTTAGCTCTCAGTGGTTAAACGCTGGACTTCATTCACTCAGGTTTTGTCTGTCGGGTCACGTTTACTTCGCTGTTTTATTTACAACTGAGCAAATCGGTTTGGCTGAGGTTAAAGTTACGTTTCATAACTGCATAGTTTCACAGACGTTTAATGGTTCACTGGCACATGTGTTAGACTGAACTATCATCTAAATATCATCTGTTTTTTAATAGTTATTCAACTGTATTCTAAGCACCAGCTGTCTGTTAGAATGTGATTTTTTTTCTCTCTCTGTTGGCAGAGGTATAAAAATGCGCAGGAAAATCTGACGTGCATGGCGAACTTCACCGACGATATTTAGGGAGGAATAAACACACATCAAACATAAATGAACCATTTGCCTGTCTCCATAATTGAGAGAATTTTCTCTTCTTATGTCAACACACTCTCTCTCTCTCTCTCTCTCTCTCTTTTTTTTTTTTTTTTTTTTTTTTTTGCTTTTTCGGTCATGTTATGTTTACCTGTCAAAGGCTTGTTACAAACTATGAAACACATTGTGCAGACTTCTGGATGTTAGAAGAAAACGAATACTGCTCATGAATGAGACTAAAGGCAGGAAGGTGTCCTTTAAAACTAAACATGTTAATAGGACCTCCCTGTTTATATCATAGTTTATGATATAGCACGTGTATTTCAGTAATAGCCTGCTGAGGCCACTATACGTGCTGGCCTCATATCAAATGTGAAGGCAGACTGAGTCTATGTTTGACGTTTGTTCTTATCTAATCTTCCTTTTCAAACATTTAAACAGCAGCGAGTCTGCAGCTGAGGGAATACAAATTCAAATTGTCGGAACAGGTTTGCTCGTTTCTTGGATTCATTTGGTTATTTATTAAATGTATAACTGTTATTCTAATCTGCTGCTGAGTCTCTTACACTTTTCTTTATGCTGTATATTTTCACGTCTCTGGAATAGTTGGCAGTTAGATAGTCAGCTGGGAAACTTTGTGTTAACTCATGGAGCTGAGGATATCGTGGATATGCTGACCTCGCTGCGTGGTGTACAGAGCGAGGTCAGCATGATTAATATTCACAATAAAAATATTAGCCGAACATCATGAAGTCTGTATGTGTTTCATAGTGTCGAACAACCTTTGTACAGTTAAAGCCAGCAGTTACTACATGACGGAAACACCAACTTTATCTCTTTTATGTGTTTATACACAGGTCACGCTGATTACTGAACAAAAACCCAAAGATCAGATGTTAAACAGATTTATTTGCTCTCTCTCCTCCTTAAACATGTTTTTAATGTTAGTTATAATTCAGAATTGGCGACTGAAACACGTAGGACACATAAGAACATCAGGAAATAAAACACCGATAAATATAACCTCAGTAAAAGAAGTCAGCGGGGGTTACTACAGCTGTGTACCGGGGCCTGCGCTTTGTCGGTGGGATTGCTTGCGAGGCGAGCGGGTCTATCCCACGCTTTGCCGTGAGACTGGGCAGACATCTCCGAAATCATCGAAACACTTTTGCAAAGAGGCTGTATCTTGACAAACCGACCAGACACATGAAGATTAAACCACTACATTCTCGGCTAAAAAAATATTAAAACTGTATTTGGTAACACACAAACAGGGTTTTTCAAAGCTTCCACATGCCGGTTGTTGTGTGCTAGAAACAATGGCCACCAGGCCAAAGCAATGGTTTTGACTCGATCAGCGTTAACCCCGCCCCCTGAGTTTGATGGGTGAGGCTGACAGATAAAATTATTTCATGATGAGAGCCAGGCGCCAAGACTGCCAAAATGAAATAAATAAATATATCATTAAATAATTAATTAAATGTGTCAATAATTAATTAAAATGTGAAATACATAAATAATTAATTAAATATGTCAATAATTAATTAATTAAATGTGTCAATAATTAATTAAAACGTGAAATACATAAATAATTAATTAAATGTGTCAATAATTAATTAATTACATATATCATAACTATTTATTTAATTAATTAATTCCAATTGTAATTAATTATTGCCACATTTAATTAATTATTTAATGGTGTATTTAATTAATTCATTATGGCAGTCCTGGCGTTCCATAAAAATGTACCACTTTTGAAAAAAGCATTTAGCTTATTTTAAATTGATGGCAGCTCTCAAAAAGGATTGGATGGGGCATGTAGCATCCTTGAATGCCACCCAGTGCACGCTACACTCAACTGCGTGTGTTGCAGATAGTGGGCTTACAGGATGTTACACCCATACCTCTTCTTCACGCTGTGCCCAGCCAGGACCTATGGGCTAAGGCCACCAGAGGCAACCCTTGGGCACCCTCCCCAGGCCTGGCTCCAGGGTGGGGCCCCAGTAACCTTATCCTAAGCAAGGTAAACTGGTTCCATGGTTTGCCTCTCACAGGTTGCCTGATACTCTCTTCATCTGGCCCTTCATCCAGAACCAATTTGCCTTGGTCCTGTGCACCCTCACAAGCCTGTCCTCCACCATGGTAAGGCGGTGATTCACAAGCATCTGACTTGCATGCCTCCTGGCTGGATTCTGGGTGAGGCCCCGGGACATACTGGAGAGATTATATCTCTCAGATGGCCTGGGAACACCTCGGCGTTCGCTTGGATAAGATGGAGAAGGCTGGGTGGAAGGAGGTCTGGGGTTCTCTGCTTAGGCTGCTGCCCTGTGGAAGATTGGTGGGAAATGCAGTTGTTGGAAGGATGTTACATTATTACAATGTTAAACTGATACTATCAGAAGGTGACTGAACTACCATTAAAGAACAATAACAAAACCAAAACATTTAGATCTCTGTGGAATAAAGGTGTGGTATGGTGAAATTAGATACTACTGCACAAATCAAACAAACTACTACAGCCGTCAAAAAGTTCTGAAAATATATTAAAAATTAGTTGCAACTCTGCCTGATAAAGCTGACATGCCATAAGTGTACCCCAAGTAAGCCGTCATTTAAGAGCAGTTTGGGGTGGAGGAGATCTTTGAAGAAGCGTCCCATAGTTCCCAGTGAATATCAGATTTCTTTTTATCAGTTTTTTGCTGTAAAGACCTGTACTACCATGGCAGTAATTTCTCACTGTGAGTCATTATATCTGCCACTAAATACTGCTGGACTCAGATAAACACCTAGAGCACAGATAGAGCTGAGACCTTTATGTGAACCAAGCATGAGGAAACCTGACCAAATGAAAACATCTCTTTCAAAGTGTCTCTCTCTCTCTTACTCAGTTTTTAAGGTTAATCCTTTTGTATGTTTTGCTCTTAAATACCTTTGAGCAAGGCATCTGACCTGTTGTCCTTGTCAGTTCCCGGTGTACGTCTATAGCCGGCGCTGCTGAAAGCATCACACTGACTGACTTTCCTGTGATAAATTAATGGAGGAAGAAAAATTTTATCAAAGTCATCAAAGGCTATTAATGTTTCCAAGGCTACCGTGTTTCTCAAACTGACCCAGCGCTACTCACTCCCCCGCTACCACCACAAAACCAACCACCTCCTAACATTTCTACAGAATTTTGTCATTTTCCGACATTCAGCTCAGCTTTGACATCCCAAAAACCTTGGGGAGAAAAAAGCTCACTGGGTTAGTAACCACGCCCCATCATTGATCCTGACACTACATAATAATCAGTCGAGCTTTTTGCATCCTGGCTCCAACGAAAAGACCGACACACTGAATGCAGAGAACGCTGAGACGAGCAAGCCTGTTCTTTAATAATAATAATGAACCAAACTACTTTAAAAACATCTTTTAAACAATAATAGACGTATTTATGCTTTAACCTTGTAGTCAGACAGGCTTTATTTCCCCCTTTGCTCAGAGCTGAAAGCTCTCATCTGCATAAGCTACATTTAAAATATACAGTATTTTCCACAGTTCTGCTGACTGACAGATGATGAAAGCGGAATATATTACAAAGTGTTTTTGAAGTCTACATCAGCGTTGAAACAGGCGTAATGTTTCCTGGGAGATTGATTCACTTTGAAACTCTTCTCCTTCTGTCATAACTTTGCTTGTATCAGTGTTTTTTCCTATACGCTTACAGGCAGTTTGTTAGCATCAAGCAAAACAAGTTGAAGAGGCAGAAAATGATTTATATGAAAAATTAGCAGTATTAAAAATAATTTAGCCTTTGGCAGATGAAATAAACACTAACATCCTCTGCTTTCTGTACCTACAAATCTTCTCTTACATATTAATGTTTTAACTTGATGTTAATTTCATCAATTCTACATTTAGAAGCTACCGACACCAACCGAACCTCTGGTGCTGGGGCTTTGTAGATTGTACGCTTGACTTGTCAGAGCGCTTTAGACTGTGTGACTCTGGGAGAGAAATGTGGTGATGGTGGTGTTCAAAAGACTGGCCCCATTTTTCACTGTGAGACGCATCCACCAACAGCAAGATTTAGAGCTTTGGAGACAAAAGAGGCGCTTCTGAAAACTCTGCAAGTGTTAGAAGTTTAGGATCAAAGAGCAACGTAGATAGATGACCTGAGAGGCTCTCCTTGCATTTTATTCTTTGATTCTTGGGCTGCCGTTCACCGTACTGTTATTGCACTGCTGGATCTGACCAAAATAGATATCATACAGCCTGAAACTGGCTACGGCCAAGCTTTTGTTAGACTTGTCTCACACAACGTGCAATTAAATTGCAGGATTACTGATATGTCTGTACAGCAGGGGCGGGCAATTAATTTTCTCTCGCATGTGAAACTGGGACTGTTGTGGAGGGCCGCACCAATAAGCTAAATTCAGTTTTGCTCGGTATTCATTTTATCTCTTCATAAACTGCTACTGGTAAGAATAGATGTTACAATTAGGCAACGAAAATGGCACAGTACAAACTGCAACATTTTTTCACTACCAAATCAACATTTCCAAAACCAATTATGAAAATAAATTGCATGTTTTTGTAAAATTTTGAAGACTTGCTATTTTGCTCATAGTTCAGTTACTTTATCTGCAGATTAGGAAATAGGAATAGGAAATGCGATGGACCGTCATGTGAACAGCAAATGTAAGAGCTGCCTTCCATTCTGCATCTGGGAGTCCCACATTATCCTTGCCTTTGTTTTCACAAAGCTCGTGAATTTCTGCTCTCATGTCCCATACTCTTTTTAGCCCAGGCTGAGCCACCTGACACCCGTGTGTTAGCCTACGTCACCATGTTCAATCTCATTTGCCTCCAAAAGTGCAATAAACGGCCTTTACATATTCAGTGCTCTCCTCACCCTCATGAACAACTTGCATAACACGTCCTAGTGTATTATACAATGCAAAAATATCCATTCATTGCTGGGTGCATTTGAGTAAATCTATCTTTCATCCACTTCAATAGGATGACATTTTTTCTTTTTCACATTTGCAACACCCATTTGTTGTAACACCTGCCAGTTTGTCCCACTGCATGCTGGAACATTCAAATGTAATTATCAAATATAGAATATAATGTGGGTTTAATTCTAGGCTAGGCTAGGACTGAGTTTGTTTTTTGGTCCATGAATTTCTAGTTTCTAGTATTTTATGTGTTAGCACTAATCAGATGTTATCTGTATCGTGCAGTCCATGGAAGCATCATACTAAGAAAACAAGTATACAAGTATCAAGTCATGACATTTGAAGTAAAATGTTTGAGGTCTGAAGATAACATTCGGACCAGAAATATGTAAACTTTTGCTGTTCTGTCATCCTACTTGAATTGTGAGTTGAGACAAAAGCCCCAAAACCTAAAAACAGGTCTAATATGCTGATTGTTTCCAAATTCTTGTCTGTGTATAAAAGTATTCCCTCCAAAACCCAGCTGACATTTTAGACATTCAGAACAAAAGTGAGAACATGTTACAGATTATTAGTGTAACCATAAAACTTGCAGACAAATTCTAAAAACTGTCAATGTGGTTCACCCTCTCTATCATTAACAGACACATTACACTGCATCACATGTGACTTGAGCTTTTTACCACTCTTTTTGTGGAGCATGTCATGCATAAAAAATGTTGCTGCAGTTAGCCACCCACTTGATGTCATCCCCCACTTTATTATACAAGTCAGGTTTCTAGAGATGAAAGTTTGGGTTGTCATATCTTGTTTTGATAGTTGTTTTTTACTGATACCACCTCTCAGAACTAAAACTTGCATCACCGCCTCCCCGCTATGTTTCCTTCTCTTCGCTTGGTTAAACAAAAAAAATCACAGCTGTCAAAAAAGAAGCTAAACTTCAATTAACACTTTTCTTCCCACTCTTTACTGCAGGTCCTGTGCGTGTCCTTTAGTTTAAATCATAAACTGATCATTTTTGAATGCATTAAATGAATTCAAGTACTTGCATGAAGAACTTGGTTTCATGTCCAGAATAAAATCAGTTAGACGGCAAAACTCGACCAATCTAAACTGGTCTGCCTTGTTTGTGTCAGTGTTAGAATTTAATCCTCAACAATAATCTGAGCATTAGGATTAGGCAGAGACCTTGTTGCCATTTTTTACAACACTTCAGTGATGTTTCATTCCAAGCTGATGATGCTGTGACTTTGTCCCTGTAATATTTCAGCTGTCTGGTGGACTTCTATGACTTCCATGTATTGTGTAGGCATGCAGCCTCAGCTTACAGCTCTTCACCTGTGCAGTTATGTCAATCATAACTAGCTAGCTTTCGCTGTAAACAATACATGGAATGCCACAACTGCTGCTTTATGTTAATTAGGCTGCAGCGCTTTTTCAAGGTGTTTATTCCGCATTTGATGTTGATGCAAACAAAGTTTTGTCACAAAGGCAAATTTTGGTGATCATAATTTACATATGGATGACATACATAGACGCTGAACGTGACAAGTAAGGAAGAAGCAGGGTACAAACATACGTAATGCTGGTTTTATGCTTGCCACGCACCCCCTCCACATCGGTCGCTTTGTGCGGCGCTGCAACATCATCTCACCGTCACTTCTATTTATGCAAGCTGTTAAAATGCACAAAGCTGTTGCGGTATTGTCCTGAGTGACAGGTGTCGCCACAAAGACAATACCACCACATAGGCGCTGATATAGCAAGAGAAAAAGTCAAAAGTTTTCAAACTGTTGCAACATATCCAGTTGTATATCTGAGTTTCTGTACTGGAATATTATTTTTAAAAGGCGGTAAAATATGACTGTACATTCGTGTCTTTCACCCAGCTGTGGCAGCTTTGTAGTAGCATTTCTATGTGGGTGAGAATTATGTCCTTGGCAGTTCCAGGTATAAGGTGACCGTTATTGTTATTCGTTTGTTTGCCTTTTTGTTTCACTCAAACTAAATTCACTATATGACGAATAAACGCATTTTAGGAAAAGTCATGAATTTTAACAGTGATAAATGATTTTTAAAATTCAAAGGTGTCACAATCACTCCCGTGGCAGTTCGAGTATTAAACTATCAAAATGTATAATCTATTGTGGAAAAAAACAACAACAAAAAGGCTGCTAGCAACACTCTGTGAATGTAAAGTTGCTTTTCCACAGTAACACGCACTCTGTGTCAGAACAGAACAGCTGTTTGGCATAGGCCTGCTCTCCTTGCTTCAGCCTCTTAGTAGCCTAAAATTAACCCCACAGCAAGTCATACACACTGCTGCCACTGTGAGGAGAACAAGTGAAAGAAAGAGAGGGAGAAGCAGAGCGCTGACTGTGTTTTGGTCTGCCGTAATCAGTGACTGAACTCAAGGGACAGATATAAGCTGAAACACTTAAAGTAAAAGTCGTAACATTTTCCTGATTCTTATTTATTTTTTTCTTCTGGCTCTTTCAGAGTGTTTTTTTTTTTTTTTGTACAGTTAGCATTTGATTATGACAATAAACCATAAAGACATATGTATAACTGCTAGCTTTATAGTTTTGCTTAAAAACATCTTAAAAACAATGCATATTCAAAAAAATGTGATTAGCTTATGTGTATCTTGTTACTACCATATTCACCACATCAGAGAGCCACATCATCTCTGTGTGCTGCAACCAAACATGCAGCATGAGCGCATGAATACTCCTTGCAGGTCTTGCAATTGCACATGTTCCCATTCATTTTTAATCACATCTACCCCTCATGTACAACAGCAGGAAGATGGTAACTGTTGGAGTCTAAGAAACTTGCTGGCCGCCTCCACCTTGATGAATAAGTAAACACATCGAACCAGGCAGAGATGCAGTTGGTGAAATTCCCAGCTGGAAGCAAGAAGATTTGCTTTCTACTGGAAGAAATGCTGTTTACTTGCTGATAATTCCACTGCTCGCACTCTCTGAACTCTAT
The DNA here is from genome assembly GCF_057382185.1 of Mchenga conophoros. NCBI lineage: Eukaryota > Metazoa > Chordata > Actinopteri > Cichliformes > Cichlidae > Mchenga > Mchenga conophoros. Next base: position 23,284,385 of record NC_140532.1, on the reverse strand, counting down.
TAACATTTTCCTTTGAGTCTGGATTCCTGCATCAACTTTAATTCTGGCCGGGAGATTCAATTTTAGTGCCTCAATCATACTCAGAGCAACTCTAATTAAAACATATGCAAAAATCTTCTCGGTCTTGACAGTTGCCTTTAAATAAAGTGGCTTTTGCATAACTCTTTATTTACCTGAGTTTCTGATTCAAAGCGCCTGACATGCCTGCTGTGTTGTTAAACAACTACTCTGCCAATCAGCCAGAGATAGAGCAACAGTGGGTTTTTCCTGTTGAGAGATTGTGTTTAGTGTGTCCTCAGTGATTCAAGTGGGCAGAGAGAGTTTTTTAAGGGAATCTCATGCATTAAAAAATTACAAATGTGATAACAGGTGTTGCAAATTTGCTTATTTTTCCTTGGAGATGGGATTAGATTATTGTTAAACAAACTGGTTAGGCTGCTTTCTTTCTGCTAGATTTTAAATATATATATGTTTTAATATATATGTTACTGTTGGTTTTCAGCATTGCATGATATGCTCCATAGACCAATAATCCTGTTTCTCCTTTTTGTAGTCAAATCATAGATAGATAGAGCTTTAAAAACAAATAATAGAACCTTGAAATCGACGCTGTACTTACCTTGCAGCCATGTAAAGATGCAAGTATTGGAGTAATACTGTCTCTCTTTTTGATCCCTGTCAAAATCTTTGCAGCTGCATTTTGAACACGTTGCAGGCAGAACAGACTTGACTGACAGTTGCCTAAATAGAGAGAGTTACAGTAATCAAGACATGACAAAATAAAAACATGGATAACTCTTTCCAGGTCCTTAGATGATAAGATAAGTTTAAGTTTAAAAATGTTTGTCTTGAGTTGGAAAAAACTGCCATGAAACAACTGAGTTTAGTCTTTTGTCCAGCTTGAGAGTAGAACTGAAAATGAAATGAAGGTTTTAAATGTGGAGAGGTACATTAGTTGATTGTGGGCACAAGTTATTTATTATAAGACAGACTTGCGGTTGGCAAAAATTATAATCCAGCAGTTTATGTCACTAAGACAATCTGAAACTTTCTGCAATGTACCATCATCACCTGGCTTCAGAGAGAGATGTTGTTGAGGTCCCTTGTAAGGGATCTCAAAACTGGATTGTAGGTGACAGGTGTAGGTGATTTTTGGCCACCCCCTCTGTTCAAAGATGGTTGTTCACATCGAGCATAGATGGCTTCTTTCACTCCCCTGTCAAACCACCATCTGTCTTCTCTGTCCAAAATGTGAATATTGGCATCCTTGAAAGAGAAGAGGAAAGGAAGGAAGACGAGTTTCTCCAGAACCTTAGACAGAAATGGCAGCTTAGAAATGATAAATCCAAACCAGTTTTTTTAGAAGCGGCTAGACAATAGTTTAAGAGAATGAGGAACAGTCCCTTTGGAGACACTGCTATAACAATAGCGAGGGTGTTGGGGTCAACTGTCTTCACCACATCTCTGAAAAATGGCGTAGGGAACACGTCCAGAGAGGAAGTAGTTGGTTTCATGTGCATGATTATATCAGTAAGATTAGCTAAAGAGACTGGTTTGAAATAAGTGAGAAAAGAAGAGCATGTTTGTGGCTCACAGGGGTCTTGAGATTAGAGCAGAATATTTGCTCTGATATTATAAATTATTTTAGTAATGAACCTCGTGTGTGTGAGGCAGTCTCAGCAATGGCTGTAGTGGCGGGACGCAGGACAGAATTAATTGTGTTAAATAGGACTTTAGGATTACCAGAATTCTTAGTGAGATATTTAGCTCTTTCTGCCTTGATGGTGCGCTAATAGTTATTCAAATAGTCTCTAAACACATTCTACTTTCCTGTCTTACTGCATGAGTGGCATTATTTAACCAAGTTTTAGTTTATACCGTCTGCATTTGAAATGAACGATTGAGTCCATAATGTTGGTGCGAGGTGAACTACAGCATGCAAGTAGCTCATCAGGAATATTGCGATGATTAGAACTTCCATTAATAAAGGAGATGTAGCAAAAGCAGCAGATAAATGGGGAAGGTTGAGACGTTTAGGGTGTATTAAAAAGGGGATGAGGGTTTGTTTAGGTGAGTGAGGAATATTGAAGAAAATGAGTTTATGATCAGATGGACACGCATCAAACAAGATGAGGTCTGTGTGTCCTTGCTTGTATGTAGGGCCATTGACAGACTGGGTTAAATTAAATTACTCCAAAGTTGTAAAAATTCAGCAAACTAAGGTTTGGAGGTGTAAATATTGAAGTTACCAAGAATTAGAAGCTTCGTTGTCACAAACGAAAAGTCTGAAAATTCCTGGATGAAATCTTTGATAAGAACACGTCTATACACTAAAGCGCCGAGTACAGGAGAGGACAGATCCGTCACAAACAGCTCTAGTACAGAAGTACTGTAGTCCTTTCTGAGCATCACTCTGCATTCAAAGTGATCTCTGAAAACTGTTGTGGAGGTGGCCTGGCAACATGAGGTTGCTATGAGGTTGCCAGGTCACCTCCACAACCTGTTGTCGGGGAGGTGGTAACCTCGTGTGTTGAGGAAATTACAGTTTTCAGGAGTCAGTTTAACAAAAGGAGCTAAATCACCGGCTGGTAGCCAAATTTCTGTCATAACAAAAGGCGAAACCATAGGAGACAAAGAGGTCATGGAAGATGAAAGTCTTATTCACCACAGAACTTTCACTGAACACCATTTAAGGGGCGGAGAATCCAGTCTACTTGAGAAAAATTAGAGACTGTCCAGATGGATGGGACTTGCAGAAAAAGCTTTCCCAAAAAACGAGTAAATGCATGCATAGCGTGGGCTTCAAACGATCCCCAAGGGGGCACAGCACACATAAGTTTAGGGAAGCAGCCGAGTCCTCGTATTTAGACGTAGAAGTTCAGATTTTGAATAGTGAAGCATGTAGCTATTCGCATAAAGGTCCAAGCTTTTGATATGGCTATAAAAACAGCACAGTCCAACAATAAAGCCAAGCAACACTCGGCAAGCATACAGTTAAAAAAGGAGTCATAGTTTCTCCATTTGTTCACACAGCCAGGTTAAACCACATTAGCCAACAAGCCACAGGGCTACGATTAACAAGCCGCTGCCAGAAAAGTAGTTGTAACTAGAAAAATTTGCATTTCCTGCGAAAATGCAGTGTGGATGCTTAAAGCTGAAGCTGTATGCAAAAAGTAGCTGAAAAAGCTGAAAAGTTGCAGAAATTGTAAAAACTTTGCAGAAGCAAAAGAAGTTTGCTAAAATGGAATAACTTAGCAGAACTGCAATATCTTAGAGGAAACATAATACTTGGCAGAAATAGCATAGCAGAATTTAGCAGAAATATTGTAACTTACCAGAAACATGATAACTTCTCAAAAATACAAGAATTTAGGAGAAATAGTATAAGATAACAGAAAGAATATATTTAGCCAAAAATACTTAAACATTACAGAAACACTATGATTTAGAAAAATAGTACAACAGAGCAGAAATATTGTGATTTACCAGAGACACTGTGATGAACTATGAATATTGTAATTTTAAATTGAGACTATGTTTTAGCACAAATATTATAATTTGGCAGAAATACTATAATTTAGCAGAAATACTATATTAAGCACAAATCCTATAAAAAGCAGAAATACTGTACTATGATTTAGTAGAAAAACTATAATTAATCAGAAATACTAAATTTAGCAGAAATACTATATTAAGCACAAATACTATGAAAAGCAGAAATAGTATATTAAGCACAAATCTTATAAAATAGCAGAAATAGTATGATTAAGCATAAATACTACATTTAGCAGAAATACTATATTAAGCACAAATCCTATAAAAGCAGAAATAGTATATTAAGCACAAATCTTATAAAATAGCAGAAATAGTATGATTTAGCACAATAGTAATAAGTTAAACAGAAAAATTGGAAAAGCAAAATGGACAGCTGAAAAAATGCTGAACATGCTGAGGGTCCCTCAAATATACTTGTTAAATGACAAAAATCTGCAAAAAATTTTATTACAGCCACACAATCACAAATATGTACACATGAGGAAACACACATGCACAGAGAGACCCACACACAAGATCCAATTCAGTCAACCAGTCTAAATATATTGAATTTAAATCTTAGAATGAGATCATCCCATTAAAAGCCTTTCTCTCTCTCTCTCTCTCTCTCTCTCTCTCTCTCTCTCTCTGTCACACACACACACACACACACACACACACACACAGGGAGAGAGAAGTAAGTTTCTAGGTCAGCCTGGGAGCTGGTGAATTTGAATCCACCAATCAGAGAGGCTGTGCACTTTTCCCCACCAAAACAGGTGCATCTGTTTACACACGCAGCAGCACAGAGAGACACAGGATTTTTGCAGTCTATTTCTCATAGTGACGACTCCCCTCAAACAAATGACCGTAATTTCCTAACCGTAGGGGCTAGAACGGTCATTCTTACACCGTTTTGTTCAGAAGAGATGGGGGAATCTTCAAGTGTTGACAATTTAATATTAAAATATGAATTTTTAGAGATATATGACATGGATGACTTGTTGACTTAGAAGCCACGAATTCCCCAATATGCAAATTTGAATGCCTGAGACCACATATGTGATTGGCTGGCTGGGAAGCCGTGCAGGCCCTGATTTGTGGATTTGAATTCCTCAGCCCTCAGATATGATTGGCTGGCTTAGAAGCCACGAAGGCCCCAATATGCAAATTTGAATGCCTCAGGACACTTATTTGATTGGCTGGGAAACTGTGCAGGCCCTGATTTGAAAATTTGAATGTCTCAGTCCTCACAGAGGATTGGCTGCCTGGGGACCTGGCAGAAATATATAGAAATACTATTATTAAGCATAAATACTACATTTAGTAGAAATACTATGTTTTAGCACAAATATTATAAAAAGAAGAAAAACTATAATTTAGCAGAAATACTATATTAAGCACAAATCCTATAAAAAGCAGAAATACTATAATTTAGAACAAATAGTATAAAAAGCAGAAATACTATAATTTAGTAGAAATACTATGTTTTAGCACAAATACTATAAAAAGCAGAAATACTATAATTTAGCAGAAATACTATATTAAGCACAAATCCTATAAAAAGCAGAAATAGGATGATTAAGCATAAACACTACATTTAGTAGAAATACTATGTTTGAGCAAAAATCCTATAAAAAGCAGAAATACTATATTAGGCACAAATCCCATAAAAAGCAGAAATAGTATGATTAAGCATAAATACTACATTTAGTAGAAATACTATGTTTTAGCACAAATAGTATAAAAAGCAGAAATATTGTAATTTAGCAGAAATACTATATTAGGCACAACTCTTATAAAATAGCAGAAATAGTATTATTTAGCACAATAGTAATAAGTTAAACAGAAAAATTGGAAAAGCAAAATGGACAGCTGAAAAAATGCTGAACATGCTGAGGGTCCCTCAAATATACTTGTTAAATGAAAAAATCAGCAAAAAAATGCACAGGGAGAGAGAAGTAAGTTTCTAGGTCAGCCTGGGAGCTGCTGAATTTGAATCCACCAATCAGAGAGCCTGTGTACTTTTTCCCGCCAAAACATGTGCCTCTTTTTACACACGCAGCACAGAGAGGCACAGGATTATTGCAGCCTATTTCTCATAGTGAGGACTCCCCTCAAACAAATGACCATAATTTCCAAACCGTAGGGGCTAGAGCGGTCATTCTTACACCGTTTTGTTCAGAAGAGATGGGGGAATCTTCCAGTGTTTACAATTTATCATTAAAATATGAATTATTAAAGATATTTGACTTGTAATGCACCATAACTGAGTAGAGCGAAGCAAAAACTGCCTTGACTTGCTCTCAAACAACGCTTTCTAACTCGAAATCTATTTGGAGTATCGATATCATTCTTTCACCGTAAGAGACAGCAGGCTTTGGTGAACAATCATGGAAATTTTCAGGTCTCTGTGGAAATCCAACAAAAAGTTATGACGAGAGAAAAAAGTGGTTCATTTCCACAGTTTGAAATCTGAAGAAATCTGAGCGAAGGACGAATTTCCTACCCTCAAACAAGTCCAACTCATTTCAGAACGGTAATAGGTGAGAAAGAAATTCTTGAATTGTGAGCGTCAGGGGTGTCTGAAGATATTCGGGGACAAGCCTCATGTCTTAACTTTGCTTCGTTAAGGAGATATGACGATTCGAATATGCCTCTCATTACAGAAATCCAGCGGTGATTTTGAACAAGCTCTCCATTGACTTTATATGGAGAGTTTTCTGACCTTGTGTTAGTCTGAGGAGATTTGCAAAAATTTTATAAATCCCACAACAATGATGGTGACATTTTCTGAAAGCCAGCAAAAATACCTACGTTTTGATGTATAATTTGTGGAAGTTGAGTGAAAATTGAGCAAGTAGCAGGAAGTTGTTCGGACATGAAGTGAAAATTGCAAAACCTTCAGTGGCACACTGGAAGCCAAGAGCATAGCAACCATAACAACACATGTATTTTGTGAAAAATCACAATTTTGCAACTCAAAACTTTAAGAGGCATAAAAGTAAAACAGTAAAAGATTTGAAAAAGCTGAATCATACCTGAATAGCCCAATAATTTGTGAACATTTTAAAGTTTGAATGGTTGTTCTAGCTGAAAATATGAGGAAGTAGTTAAGTTTCAAAAACAAGCAAATTTTAGCAGAATTGCTGAAGTTTCCCATTCATTTCAATGGGACAAATTAAAGGAAAAAAGTGGAATATTTTAAAAAGTATAATAGTTAAAAATAGCAAAAGTCATAGCCGGCATTAGCAAAAATAGCTGAATAGTTTAAAGTTTGAACGGTGAAAATAGCACAAAAATTGTGGAAGTAGTTCCACGGCGAAAAGTGTACGGAAGTCCTAAGAATAATAATAAAGAACTAGAAAAATTTGCATTTCCTGCGAAAATGCAGTGTGGATGCTTTAAAGCTGAAGCTGTATGCAAAAAGTAGCTGAAAAAGCTGAAAAGTTGCAGAAATTGTAAAAACTTTGCAGAAGCAAAAGAAGTTTGCTAAAATGGAATAACTTAGCAGAACTGCAATATCTTAGAGGAAACATAATACTTGGCAGAGATACAATAGCATAGCAGAATTTAGCAGAAATATTGTAACTTACCAGAAACATGATAACTTCTCAAAAATACAAGAATTTAGGAGAAATAGTATAAGATAACAGAAAGAATATATTTAGCCAAAAATACTTAAACATTACAGAAACACTATGATTTAGAAAAATAGTACAACAGAGCAGAAATATTGTGATTTACCAGAGACACTGTGATGAACTATGAATATTGTAATTTTAAATTAAGACTATGTTTTAGCACAAATATTATAATTTGGCAGAAATACTATAATTTAGCAGAAATACTATATTAAGCACAAATCCTATAAAAAGCAGAAATGGTATGATTAAGCATAAATACTACATTTAGTAGAAATACTTTGTTTTAGCACAAATCCCATAAAAAGCAGAAATACTGTACTATAATTTAGTAGAAAAACTATAATTAATCAGAAATACCAAATTTAGCAGAAATACTATATTAAGCACAAATGCTATTAAAAGCAGAAATACTATATTAAGCACAAATCTTATGAAATAGCAGAAACAGTATGATTTAGCACAATAGTAATAAGTTAAACAGAAAAATTGGAAAAGCAAAATGGACAGCTGAAAAAATGCTGAACATGCTGAGGGTCCCTCAAATATACTTGTTAAATGAAAAAATCAGCAAAAAAATGCACAGGGAGACAGAAGTAAGTTTCTAGGTCAGCCTGGGAGCTGCTGAATTTGAATCCACCAATCAGAGAGCCTGTGTACTTTTTCCCGCCAAAACAGGTGCATCTTTTTACACACGCAGCAGAGAGAGGCACAGGATTATTGCAGCCTATTTCTCATAGTGAGGACTCCCCTCAAACAAATGACCATAATTTCCTAACCGTAGGGGCTAGAGCGGTCATTCTTACACCGTTTTGTTCAGAAGAGATGGGGGAATCTTCCAGTGTTAACAATTTATCATTAAAATGTGAATTTTTAGAGATATACGACATGGATGACTTGTTGACTTAGAAGCCACGAATTCCCCCAATATGCAAATTTGAATGCCTGAGGCCACATATATGATTGGCTGCCTGGGAAGCCGTGCAGGCCCTGATTTGTGGATTTGAATTCCTCAGCCCTCAGATATGATTGGCTGGCTTAGAAGCCATGAAGGCCCCAATATGCAAATTTGAATGCCTCAGGACACATATATGATTGGCTGGGAAACCGTGCAGGCCCTGATTTGAAAATTTGAATGTCTAAGTCCTCACAGAGGATTGGCTGCCTGGGGACCTGGCAGAAATATATAGAAATACTATGATTAAGCATAAATACTACATTTAGTAGAAATACTATGTTTTAGCACAAATACTATAAAAAGCAGAAATACTATAATTTAGCAGAAATACTATATTAAGCACAAATCCTATAAAAAGCAGAAATACTATATTAGGCACAAATCCTATAAAAAGCAGAAATAGTATGATTAAGCATAAATACTACATTTAGTAGAAATACTATGTTTTAGCACAAATAGTATAAAAAGCAGAAATATTATAATTTAGCACAAATAGTATAAAAAGCAGAAATATTATAATTTAGCACAAATAGTATAAAAAGCAGAAATATTATAATTTAGCACAAATAGTATAAAAAGCAGAAATAGGATGATTAAGCATAAACACTACATTTAGTAGAAATACTATGTTTGAGCAAAAATCCTATAAAAAGCAGAAATACTATATTAGGCACAAATCCCATAAAAAGCAGAAATAGTATGATTAAGCATAAATACTACATTTAGTAGAAATACTATGTTTTAGCACAAATAGTATAAAAAGCAGAAATATTGTAATTTAGCAGAAATACTATATTAGGCACAAATCTTATAAAATAGCAGAAATAGTATTATTTAGCACAATAGTAATAAGTTAAACAGAAAAATTGGAAAAGCAAAATGGACAGCTGAAAAAATGCTGAACATGCTGAGGGTCCCTCAAATATACTTGTTAAATGAAAAAATCAGCAAAAAAAATGCACAGGGAGAGAGAAGTAAGTTTCTAGGTCAGCCTGGGAGCTGCTGAATTTGAATCCACCAATCAGAGAGCCTGTGTACTTTTTCCCGCCAAAACATGTGCCTCTTTTTACACACGCAGCACAGAGAGGCACAGGATTATTGCAGCCTATTTCTCATAGTGAGGACTCCCCTCAAACAAATGACCATAATTTCCAAACCGTAGGGGCTAGAGCGGTCATTCTTACACCGTTTTGTTCAGAAGAGATGGGGGAATCTTCCAGTGTTTACAATTTATCATTAAAATATGAATTATTAAAGATATTTGACTTGTAATGCACCATAACTGAGTAGAGCGAAGCAAAAACTGCCTTGACTTGCCCTCAAACAACGCTTTCTAACTCGAAATCTATTTGGAGTATCGATATCATTCTTTCACCGTAAGAGACAGCAGGCTTTGGTGAACAATCATGGAAATTTTCAGGTCTCTGTGGAAATCCAACAAAAAGTTATGACGAGAGAAAAAAGTGGTTCATTTCCACAGTTTGAAATCTGAAGAAATCTGAGCGAAGGACGAATTTCCTACCCTCAAACAAGTCCAACTCATTTCAGAACGGTAATAGGTGAGAAAGAAATTCTTGAATTGTGAGCGTCAGGGGTGTCTGAAGATATTCGGGGACAAGCCTCATGTCTTAACTTTGCTTCGTTAAGGAGATATGACGATTCGAATATGCCTCTCATTACAGAAATCCAGCGGTGATTTTGAACAAGCTCTCCATTCACTTTATATGGAGAGTTTTCTGACCTTGTGTTAGTCTGAGGAGATTTGCAAAAATTCTATAAATCCCACAACAATGATGGTGACATTTTCTGAAAGCCAGCAAAAATACCTACGTTTTGATGTATAATTTGTGGAAGTTGAGTGAAAATTGAGCAAGTAGCAGGAAGTTGTTCGGACATGAAGTGAAAATTGCAAAACCTTCAGTGGCACACTGGAAGCCAAGAGCATAGCAACCATAACAACACATGTATTTTGTGAAAAATCAAAAAAATGAAACTCAAAACTTTAAGAGGCATAAAAGTAAAACGGTATAAGATTTGAAAAAGCTGAATCATACCTGAATAGCCCAATAATTTGTGAACATTTTAAAATTTGAATGGTTGTTCTAGGTGAAAGTATGAGGAAGAAGTTAAGTTTCAAAAACAAGCAAATTTTAGCAGAATTGCTGAAGTTTCCCATTCATTTCAATGGGACAAATTAAAGGAAAAAAGTGGAATATTTTAAAAAGTATAATAGTTAAAAATAGCAAAAGTCATAGCCGGAAAGAGCAAAAATAGCTGAATAGTTTAAAATTTGAACGGTGAAAATCGGCTGAAAATTGTGGAAGTAGTTCTACGGCGAAAAGTGTACGGAAGTCCTAAGAATAATAATAATAACTAGAAAAATTTGCATTTCCTGCGAAAATGCAGTGTGGATGCTTAAAGCTGAAGCTGTATGCAAAAAGTAGCTGAAAAAGCTGAAAAGTTGCAGAAATTGTAAAAACTTTGCAGAAGCAAAAGAAGTTTGCTAAAATGGAATAACTTAGCAGAACTGCAATATCTTAGAGGAAACATAATACTTGGCAGAAATACAATAGCATAGCAGAATTTAGCAGAAATATTGTAACTTACAAGAAACATGATAACTTCTCAAAAATACAAGAATTTAGGAGAAATAGTATAAGATAACAGAAAGAATATATTTAGCCAAAAATACTTAAACATTACAGAAACACTATGATTTAGAAAAATCGTACAACAGAGCAGAAATATTGTGATTTACCAGAGACACTGTGATGAACTATGAATATTGTAATTTTAAATTGAGACTATGTTTTAGCACAAATATTATAATTTGGCAGAAATACTATAATTTAGTAGAAATACTATATTAAGCACAAATCCTATAAAAAGCAGAAATGGTATGATTAAGCACAAATACTACATTTAGTAGAAATACTTTGTTTTAGCACAAATCCCATAAAAAGCAGAAATACTGTACTATGATTTAGTAGAAAAACTATAATTAATCAGAAATACTAAATTTAGCAGAAATACTATATTAAGCACAAATCCTATAAAAGCAGAAATAGTACATTAAGCACAAATCTTATAAAATAGCAGAAATAGTATGATTTAGCACAATAGTAATAAGTTAAACAGAAAAATTGGAAAAGCAAAATGGACAGCTGAAAATATGCTGAACATGCTGAGGGTCCCTCAAATATACTTGTTAAATGACAAAAATCTGCAAAAACATTTATTACAGCCACACAATCACAAATATGTACACATGAGGAAACACACATGCACAGAGAGACCCACACACAAGATCCAATTCAGTCAACCAGTCTAAATATATTGAATTTAAATCTTAGAATGAGATCATCCCATTAAAAGCCTTTCTCTCTCTCTCTCTCTCTGTCACACACACACACACACACACACACACACACACACACACACACACACACACACACAACACACACACACACACAGGGAGAGAGAAGTAAGTTTCTAGGTCAGCCTGGGAGCTGGTGAATTTGAATCCACCAATCAGAGAGGCTGTGCACTTTTCCCCACCAAAACAGGTGCATCTGTTTACACACGCAGCAGCACAGAGAGACACAGGATTTTTGCAGTCTATTTCTCATAGTGACGACTCCCCTCAAACAAATGACCGTAATTTCCTAACCGTAGGGGCTAGAACGGTCATTCTTACACCGTTTTGTTCAGAAGAGATGGGGGAATCTTCAAGTGTTGACAATTTAATATTAAAATATGAATTTTTAGAGATATATGACATGGATGACTTGTTGACTTAGAAGCCACGAATTCCCCAATATGCAAATTTGAATGCCTGAGACCACATATGTGATTGGCTGGCTGGGAAGCCGTGCAGGCCCTGATTTGTGGGTTTGAATTCCTCAGCCCTCAGATATGATTGGCTGGCTTAGAAGCCACGAAGGCCCCAATATGCAAATTTGAATGCCTCAGGACACTTATTTGATTGGCTGGGAAACTGTGCAGGCCCTGATTTGAAAATTTGAATGTCTCAGTCCTCACAGAGGATTGGCTGCCTGGGGACCTGGCAGAAATATATAGAAATACTATTATTAAGCATAAATACTACATTTAGTAGAAATACTATGTTTTAGCACAAATATTATAAAAAGAAGAAAAACTATAATTTAGCAGAAATACTATATTAAGCACAAATCCTATAAAAAGCAGAAATACTATAATTTAGCAGAAATACTATGTTAGGCACAAATCCTATAAAAAGCAGAAATACTATAATTTAGCAGAAATACTATATTAGGCATAAATCCTATGAAAAGCAGAAATAGTATGATTTAGCAGAAATACTGTATTTAGCACAAGTACCGAAAAGTACCAGAAATACTATGATTTAGCAGAATAGTAATAACTTATTGAAACACAAATGCACAGAGGGACACACAAACACAGGCTCTAATCCAGTCAACCAGTCTAACTATGTTCAATTTAAATCCTACAATGACATGCTGTCAAATAAGGGCAGGGTCCTCTCTCTCCCACTAAACACACACACACACACACACACACACACACACACAGGGAGAGAGGACTAAGTTTCTAGGTCAGCCTGGGAGCTGCTGAATTTGAATCCACCAATCAGAGAGGCTGTTTACGTTTTCCCGCCAAAACAGGTGCATCTTTTTACACACGCAGCACAGAGACATAGACCTGCTTCTTTCAGTTTATTTCACATAGTGAGGATTCCCCTCAAACAAATGACCATAATTTCCTAACCATAGGGGCTAGAGCGGTCATTCTTACACCGTTTTGTTCAGAAGAGATGGGGGAATCTTCAAGTGTTGACAATTTATCATTAAAATATGAATTTTTAGAGATATATGACATGGATGACTTGTTGACTTAGAAGCCACGAATTCCCCAATATGCAAATTTGAATACCTGGAGCCCACATACATGATTGGCTGGCTGGGAAGCTGTGCAGGCCCTGATTTGTGGATTTGAATTCCTCAGCCCTCAGATATGATTGGCTGGCTTAGAAGCCATGAAGGCCCCAATATGCAAATTTGAATGCCTCAGGACACATATATGATTGGCTGGGAAGCCGTGCAGGCCCTGATTTGAAAATTTGAATTTCTCAGTCCTCACAGAGGATTGGCTGCCTGGGGACCTGGCAGAAATATATAGAAATACTATGATTAAGCATAAATACTACATTTAGTAGAAATACTATGTTTTAGCACAAATACTATAAAAAGCAGAAATACTATAATTTAGCAGAAATACTATATTAAGCACAAATCCTATAAAAAGCAGAAATAGGATGATTAAGCATAAACACTACATTTAGTAGAAATACTATGTTTGAGCAAAAATCCTATAAAAAGCAGAAATACTATATTAGGCACAAATCCCATAAAAAGCAGAAATAGTATGATTAAGCATAAATACTACATTTAGTAGAAATACTATGTTTTAGCACAAATAGTATAAAAAGCAGAAATATTGTAATTTAGCAGAAATACTATATTAGGCACAAATCTTATAAAATAGCAGAAATAGTATTATTTAGCACAATAGTAATAAGTTAAACAGAAAAATTGGAAAAGCAAAATGGACAGCTGAAAAAATGCTGAACATGCTGAGGGTCCCTCAAATATACTTGTTAAATGAAAAAATCAGCAAAAAAATGCACAGGGAGAGAGAAGTAAGTTTCTAGGTCAGCCTGGGAGCTGCTGAATTTGAATCCACCAATCAGAGAGCCTGTGTACTTTTTCCCGCCAAAACATGTGCCTCTTTTTACACACGCAGCACAGAGAGGCACAGGATTATTGCAGCCTATTTCTCATAGTGAGGACTCCCCTCAAACAAATGACCATAATTTCCAAACCGTAGGGGCTAGAGCGGTCATTCTTACACCGTTTTGTTCAGAAGAGATGGGGGAATCTTCCAGTGTTTACAATTTATCATTAAAATATGAATTATTAAAGATATTTGACTTGTAATGCACCATAACTGAGTAGAGCGAAGCAAAAACTGCCTTGACTTGCCCTCAAACAACGCTTTGTGACTTGAAATCTATTTGGAGTATCGATATCATTCTTTCACCGTAAGAGACAGCAGGCTTTGGTGAATAATCATGGAAATTTTCAGGTCTCTGTGGAAATCCAACAAAAAGTTATGACGAGAGAAAAAAGTGGTTCATTTCCACAGTTTGAAATCTGAAGAAATCTGAGCGAAGGACGAATTTCCTACCCTCAAACAAGTCCAACTCATTTCAGAACGGTAATAGGTGAGAAAGAAATTCTTGAATTGTGAGCGTCAGGGGTGTCTGAAGATATTCGGGGACAAGCCTCATGTCTTAACTTTGCTTCGTTAAGGAGATATGACGATTCGAATATGCCTCTCATTACAGAAATCCAGCGGTGATTTTGAACAAGCTCTCCATTCACTTTATATGGAGAGTTTTCTGACCTTGTGTTAGTCTGAGGAGATTTGCAAAAATTCTATAAATCCCACAACAATGATGGTGACATTTTCTGAAAGCCAGCAAAAATACCTACGTTTTGATGTATAATTTGTGGAAGTTGAGTGAAAATTGAGCAAGTAGCAGGAAGTTGTTCGGACATGAAGTGAAAATTGCAAAACCTTCAGTGGCACACTGGAAGCCAAGAGCATAGCAACCATAACAACACATGTATTTTGTGAAAAATCAAAAAAATGAAACTCAAAACTTTAAGAGGCATAAAAGTAAAACGGTATAAGATTTGAAAAAGCTGAATCATACCTGAATAGCCCAATAATTTGTGAACATTTTAAAGTTTGAATGGTTGTTCTAGGTGAAAGTATGAGGAAGTAGTTAAGTTTCAAAAACAAGCAAATTTTAGCAGAATTGCTGAAGTTTCCCATTCATTTCAATGGGACAAATTAAAGGAAAAAAGTGGAATATTTTAAAAAGTATAATAGTTAAAAATAGCAAAAGTCATAGCCGGAAAGAGCAAAAATAGCTGAATAGTTTAAAATTTGAACGGTGAAAATCGGCTGAAAATTGTGGAAGTAGTTCTACGGCGAAAAGTGTACGGAAGTCCTAAGAATAATAATAATAATAAAGAATAAAGAGAAACAGGAACTCAATAGTGTGGATGCTTAAAGCATCCACACAATAAAGAATAAAGAGAAACAGGAACTCAATAGTGTGGATGCTTAAAGCATCCACACAATAAAGAGAAACAGGAACTCAATAGTGTGGATGCTTAAGCATCCACACAATTACCTGCTTGGCACTATGTATACCACCCACAGCTTGACAAGCCAGATACTTGAGGTGCGTTAACCAACCAAACAGCAGTGAGGGCTCGTGTTAGGCTGGTGAGTTAGGTGCTCAGAGGAGTTGATTAGCACGATAAACGATACAGCCCAGGTTTTCCAGAGTCAAATTAAAAATAGTGCTCAAGGGCTAAATGGTACGTTAAATACTTTACAGTGAAAATAAAACAAAACCAAATAAACAAACATACAGAGAGCAGCGGCAGAAAGACACAGCAGCATACGCTCACTGCACCACTCACTACGCCTACCTCCAGCTAGTATTTTGGCCTTAACAAGGGCAAGTGGGGGAGTTTTTTCAACAAAGCAAAGGATTTACAACATAGCATTTGTAAACTAGTTTTCTTTAAGAAGAATAAATGATCTCTATTTGTAACAGAATGATTTTAGGAAGAATTAACAGGGTAAATATAATTGTGTCATGGTCCTGGGTCGGTGACCCAGCGCTTTTAGTTTGTTATCATTTTCTAGATGATGATTGTTTAAGTTCTGTGTTATTTTCAATCTGCCTCTGAGTCTGCGTCTGTATCTGTCTGTCTATGGTGTCTCCCCATCTGTTTGTGAATCTGTCTGTTTAGTTCAATGTCTTGTCTGGTTCCATGTATCTGAGTTTCCTGTTTTATTGTGAAGGTCCGTGTCATATGTGAGTGTGATCAATTTACGTTTCCCCTGTCCCGTCAGCCCAGATTCCTCCCAGCTGTGTTGCCCTCCTGTCTCTCATCCCGTGATTACTGGTGTGTGTATTTAAGCCCTGTGTGTTCTCCTGCCTGTTGCCGGTTCGTCTGTGTTCCTCCGTGTCAGTCTGTGTAACTCTGTGTCAGTCTGTTACCCTGTGTTCCACGGTGTCCTGTTCCTAGTCTGCGTCTCTCTGCTATTCATCATCCGTTGTCATATGCTCCCAGGTCTGTTATTTTAGTTCTCCCAGTTTAGGTGTCTTTAGTTGTTTGTTATGCCCCACTGTTTGTTTGCCACTACACCTCTGTAAATAAAACCACCGGTATCTCATCCACTGCCTGCATCTTGGGTCCTCCTTCTATATCCACACGGCTCGCCTCGGCAGCCGTGACAAATTGGGCCTGTGAAAAACTGACCTTTGTATTGAGCTATAGCACAAATTAGTGCAGTACAATGCTTTAACTTTGTAATACTCAAAGCTTGTAAAACCAAGTTACATCTGAGCGTTATCTTCCAATTTGCATACAGTAAGTTTGAGCTGTCACATGAGAAAGCATCAAACTTCAAACAAAAGATATTCATTTAGACTTGATAAAAGAATTGTTGATGTTCACAGAGCAAGAAATGAATATACAAAGTTATCACAGTGTTTCCAAGTGCCAAGATTGGATCATCATCAAGAAATTCATAGAGAGCAACACAGCACAGAACAAGTCTGGCAGAGATAGGAAGTGAGAGAGTTCAAAGACACCGGAAAAGAAAACTAGTGAGAGATGTGTCTGAAGACATCTGCCGAGACACGAGTGAATGACTTTGCCTAGAAGACAGTCACTATAACCTCACACAGAAATGGGCCGCAAAATTGCAGACCAAGAAAAACTCCACTTCTGCAGAAGAGACACCTTCAAACCAGACTGACGTATGCTAAGAACAACCTGGAGAAAGATCATGGGTACTGGAAGTGTGCCTGTTGGTCAGATGAGATTAAATTGAAGCTCTTTGGTGGTGGAGGTGCTGTTTATATTTGGAGAAAGAAAAAAAGAATACCATCCCCACAATGAGACATGGTGGTGGGATTATTATGCAGTGGGAATGCTTCAGCCCATCTGGAACCGAGAATCTCGTACAGGTGGAGGGAATCATGAAGAAAAAAAGACGTGCAAAGATTTTGAAAAAAACCCTCTAAGTTGCCACTTTGTCTTCCAATATGACCCAAAACTGTCACTTCAAGTAAATAACTACCTCCAGAAAACCAAGGTGAACGTTATGAACTGGGCTGCACAAATCCCACTGAAAACCTGTGATTGAAGTCCAAGTTCCATGATACAAGACCATCAACTCTGAAAGAACTTGAGAGTTTTGCCAAACAAGAATAGGTTGCAGTTTCTCAGGAGACACGTGTGAGACTTGTTGAAAAGTACAGCAAATGACTGCCGGCTGTTATCCAGCAAAAAGAATACACAACTGTTATTATGAAGCAAATAATTACTTTTACCCTCTAGTTTGTATTTTTTGTGAAATAACTTTCTTTCAGTGTATAAACTAAGCTTCCAAAATAAAGCTTGTTCTGTTACTTGTTCTGAAAAATACAAACACGGCTCAAAAGATAAATCTGCAGAAGATCAAAATTATTGGATAAAAAAAGATTGACATGTACAGTATGTATTTTTTCAGCCAGCATGTACACTTCAGTACTAGCTGATAGCAATTCATTTTTGCTAGCGCCCTAAATGGCAATTTAAGAGTAATTTTTTCTTAAGTCACCAATAAAACATACATCCAATTTTTGTGCTTTTTCATTTGGAAAGACAAACATAAAACAAAGACGCCAGGTGTCCCCGTAGTCTAATTTTCAAAGTAATTCCTACCATAAATGAGTCTGTGTAGTTTTAGTATGGTGACCACGGTGTATACAGACTCCTCTGTAAATAAAAACTCAAAGTTTAAAAAAAATTACTTGCGTAACATTTATCATGTTGAATATATTAGAAAACTTCATTTAAAAGAATCATTGAAAAACATGCGATGTGAAAACACTAAAATGTTCTCCCTTCATCAAAAGCTTTCCTGATGCCTGTTTTCCCGACACACCCACACACTCCAACCCACAAACACACAGCAGCTCAGCAGTGTCCGTGTCAGTTCATGTGCTGCCCTGGTGTCAACAGGCAAATGAACAATGGTGTTTACCAAATGGCTTTGTTGTTCAACACGCAGGCTTATTAAAATGGCATCCCATTACAGGCGCTGAGCAGCAGTTTTAAGAGATTATTTGCATTCTGTGAAACCACGTTCTCTTCATTATTATTCCGCATTGCATATGGATTTTCTGTGACCATAATAGCTGTTGATATTCATATTACAGGAAGCTTAGGAAATGGGTAGGGAATGAGGCAAAGGCGGAGCTGCGATTGTGTACACACAGATGCAAAATTTTAAGCTTTCTTGCTTTTGACATTTCTGCTGCTAAACTAATGAAATGTCCAAGAATTTATCTTCCACTGATCTTCTGTCAAGCAGAGGTTAACAAAAAGCACAAGATTCGTCTAGTAGCTGTTTTGTAGCTTTCAGTAAATTCCACTGATCTTCATAATTATCTTCAGTCAGCCATAAACGCTTGACGTTCAAACTTCAATGCTGATCCCAGAACACAATCACATCCTCTTATCTGCAATAGAGCATTTGATCGTATCTTACAAGCTCAGTCTTTTCTCTCAAGACAAATTACAGCATCAGTCAATTCAGAAAATGCACCCGCACATTTTTTTTGGGGGGGGGGGGGTTGTAGGAGTAATGTCTGACCGGATTGTTACATAGCAACAAATTCTGCACGGATAGTTGCTTGTGGTGGATGAATGAGAAGCTAATTATCATTTTACTGATTTTGCTTTAACCTCCTAGCACCTGGCGTCCACATATGTGGACATCACATTTTGGGAGGTCTAAACCAAAATACTTAATTTTTCTCTACAAGGGCCTGATATCCACTTACGAGGACATTATACTGCTACTGTTCTATCAAAATTTGAAACGAATGTCCTCATATGTGGATCTCATTTTTCTCAGAGGTAAAAATTAGGTAAAGAAAAAAAATTGGTAATTCTTTGCTTTTACATTCATCGGGTCTCAATCGACCCAAATAGCAAAGAAAAATTAAAAATGCATGCCATGAAAGAGTTCGGGTCTTAGGAGGTTAAAGTCAGACACAGTTCTCCGTGTTTTATTTCATACGAATTGTCAACCTGGTGTTATCATGATAATGATCATTGTATAACCCTGACAGTATGTCTTGCTGTGTTGTTTTTGTGGCTACATTTACATGTCGTGCCAAACAAAATCTTTGAAACAGCTGACTTGAATGAGATGCTGTCATCTTGTCTATAACATTGTCCAAATGTATGTGTGCATCAGTGCCTACATCCTATTAACTGTTAATTGGCTTGGTCTGTTTATGGAAAACAATCCTAACAAGGAATTTGGAGTGTGTTGACCTGAGCTCACTAATGACGTAGAAACCATTGTCTAATTAAATTCAGAAAATACGACCAAATGAGCTCTGATCTTTGGTGCTTAGCACTAATATGGTAACCTCTAACTTAAAACAAAACAAAAAACAGCAAAGACAAATATGACATAACTGAGTATTCAAAATCGCAATCAATAAAACAAAACAACACATTCAATTTATATAGCACCAAATCACAACAAAAGTCGCCTCAAGGCGCTTCATAGATACAAAGAAAAACCCAACAATCATATGACCCCCTATGAGCAAGCACTTTGGTGACAGTGGGAAGGAAAAACTCCCTTTTAACAGGAAGAAACCTCCGGCAGAACCAGGCTCAGGGAGGGGCGGAGCCATCTGCTGCGACCGGTTGGGGTGAGAGAAGGAAAACAGGATAAAAGACATGCTGTGGAAGAGAGACAGAGGTTAATAATAGATATGATTCAATGCAGAGAGGTCTATTGATCACATGGCATCACCGTGGCTACATCTGTCTTTTAAACTCAGTGGTTAGTATATTAGTACCTGCTTTGCAGGTAGAACAACCTTAATTCTTCATGGCAGAAATTCAACAAGGTGCTGGAAACATTCCTCGAAGATTTTGGTCAATATTCACATGATAGCGTCACACAGTTGTTGCAGATTTATTGGCTGGACATCCATGATGAAATCTCCTGTTTCACCACATTCCAAAGGTGCTATATTGGATTGAAACTGTAGGGGCTATTCGAGTACAGTGAACTCACTGTCACGTTCAAGAAACCAGTTTGAGATGATTTGAGCTTTGTGACCTGGCACATTATTCTGAATTATGTCGCAAACAAGATGGGTACACTGTGGTTATAAAAAAATAACATGGTCAGCATCAATAGTCAGGTAGGCTGTAGCATTTAAAAATATGTACCGAGGGGCCTAAAATATCTCTCGCACCATTGCAACAACACTCCCAACCTGAACCACTAATATAAGGATGTATTCTTATAAAGCCCAGCAGCGCCTCCATTTCTTGAGGGTTCTGAGATGGAACAGGCTGCAGACTGAACCGTGCCACTATCGAGAGTGTGCTGGTGCACGCCATCCCTGTGTGGTACGCTGGTTGCACAACAGCTGACAAGAAGAGACTACAGAGGGTCATCAGAACTGCAGAGAAGGTGATCGGCTGTCCACTCCCCTCCCTGGACTTAATTGCCAGCTCAAGATGTCTCTCCAGGGCCAGGGCAATTATAAAGGACCACCTCCATCCTAACCACCATCTCTTCAACATCCTGCCCTCTGGAAAAAGGTTCAGATCCATCAGGTGCAAAACCAACAGACTAAAGAACAGCTTCTTCCCGTGGGCTGTCAGAACTCTTAATGCAAACTAAGAGTGTGTAAAGACTTCCCCAACACATCCACTCTGACACTGCTGTTGATCATCTATGTGCAATATCTCAGTCTTTCCATGCTATGTGCAATATTTTGGTCCCAGTAGAACTACCATCTCCACCCTAAATGACCATGGCCCCTCCACCCTTATTTAATTATTATATTATATAACTGTCCTTGTTTCAATGTTTCTAACACATACACCATGTATATAGTTTCACTCACATATATGTATACATATACATTGCTTTTTATTTTATTTATTTTCCCCCTCATTGTATATTGGTTTCTCTTCTTCTTACTTTTGATACTAACTAATTTCATAACAATATTCTAATAAATATAATTATTAATAAGTGTTTTATGGTAATGCCCAGCTTTGCCTGAAGTTGATATCAAGTACAAAGGCAGTCTATTTTTAACTGGATTATTTCTTCTTCTGTTTTCTGACTGGCGATGATCACCTGTACATCACGTTTATCTGTTTACTGTGAGTTTATCTCAGCTTCACAGCACCAAAGAAAATAACAGTGTTATCATTATTTCAGTTTTTGCCTTTTGGTTTTTGTCAGTGGCCGTACATTGAAGTTGTACATTGAAGTTAGTCGAAATTTATTTTTTTTAAAAAGAGTAGATGCTGGTTGAAGAACAGAGATCATA
The DNA here is from genome assembly GCF_057382185.1 of Mchenga conophoros. Taxonomy (NCBI): domain Eukaryota; kingdom Metazoa; phylum Chordata; class Actinopteri; order Cichliformes; family Cichlidae; genus Mchenga; species Mchenga conophoros. The sequence goes on along the minus strand of NC_140532.1, from coordinate 23,262,724 downwards.
CTTTAAAAATATGTCATTCTTAAAAAGCCACAAACCATTGATGCTGCAAGGACGTTATCCTTTCAGTGGGTGTGTTTAAGACTTTTCTTTGATTGTTAAGTTTTTTAGTAGTTTTGAATCTAGGAAATCAAGTGTAAACAGTCTTTATAGTAGCACAACACCCAAACACAGAAGAAAGAAAAAGAAAGAAGAGCAATCAAAAATAGAATATACTCACAGTATGTTCATCAGGTACACCTGCTTAGCTTTTAATGCCCAAGAAAGTTACTCAAATACACAGTTGTTACAACCAACGTGTAGCAAACAGCATCTTTAAATAAACACAACATCCAGACTTGAAGCGATGGACTACAGCAGCAGCAGATCACACTGGGTGCCACTCCTGTCAGCTAAGAACAGGAAACTCGCCAAAATCGGACAGTAGAGGATTGGAAAACGTTGCATGTCCTGAGTCTCAGCTCTGCATCAACATTCAGAGTCAGAACATGCTGTAAACATCATGAAAGCACCATTCAGGCTGCTGGTGATGATGTAATGGTGTGGGGGATATTTTTCTTGGCACACTTTGAACCCCTTAGTACCAACTACGCACCGTTTAAATGCAACAGCCTACGTGAGTATTTTTGCTGACCACGTCCATCCGTTTATGGACACAGTGCCCTGATGGCTGCTTTGAGGAGGACAAGGCGCCATGAAGCTCAAATCATTTCAAACTTGTTTCTTGAACATAACAGAGAGTTCACTGTACTCAGTAACCAGATCTCAGACCAATATTACACCTTTGTGATGTGGAGGAACAGGAAGTTTCCATCTGACAAATCTACGAGTGTGATTTCATGTAAATATGGACCAAAGTCTCTCACCTTGATGACCCCCTGTCATGAAGAACTTGTGCAGTTCTAAAGGCAAAAGGGGGACAAACCCAATACTAGGCAGATGTGTGACCAGTGAGTATTGATAAAAAGTCTAAATGGACTACAAACAAAAGATTCAGCTTTTTACACCAAATTGTGCCTAATTATTTGATTATACTATCATGAGACTGTGACTGAATTGCATATCAGCATCACACAGAGACAACAAACAGTCCACAACCGAAATCAGAATCAGAGGAAAACCAAAAAAGCCTCCAGTACGTACTGATGGAAAACATTTAAACTGCAGCTTTTGGACTGTTGTTCTATGAACGGGTCTGTTGAGGTGTTTTCCCCCCATAGTTCTCTCCAGGTTCCCCTCAAAAAACAAAACATTTTTGATAATGATTCGTGTAATTGGAATATTAAAAAGGTGCAGCATGTAGCATTTATGCTGAGCAGCAGATCTTAGTTGTTCATTGCGGGGACGGAATTTACCTTAGAGGGTAACTGCACCGATTTTACACATCAAAGTCTGTTTGCAGTTCTCGCACAGGGGGGTGAAGAGCACACGTTTGAAAAATGAAAAAAACAAAACAAAAGATCTGTGGATGGGGAGCTGCATAGTTAGAAAGACGTGAGCTTATCAGACCTCTCTAGACTGGACCTAATCTGCGCTTCAGGGTAGCAGGAAGTAGAATGCATGGAATAGAAAAGATGATATCTCTGCTCCTGCTTCTGCAGATTTTTTTTTTCTTTGTTTCAAACAGTTGTGAGTTTAACTGGAGTGTTATGCGTAATCAAAGGGAAAAATTTTCCACAGCTCCAAAATATGTATACCTACTTAAAACTGTCTGAGTAAAATCAAGCAAGTATAGGATACTCGAGCTGTAGTAGTCCCAGTACTGGTCTCAGATTTTTGCCTAAAATAATCAGATCTCTGTGAGTTACTGCAAAGTGCAGATGCTCTGTATTAGTGATTAAAGTAGGCTTTTGCCCTAAGCACACATAATTCTCTACTTCTAAAGCATGATGTGTGCTGCAGGCCTGCAGTACATGTAAACTGCAGCTGGAGCGTATTTACCTTTCAGGTCATAGACGAACATAAAAGGCTTTTGCGGTCCCAGTGGTGGCAACTGTAATGAGGATGGGCTCTCCACAGCAGTCAGTGCTTTGACCCACATTAGCTCTCTGCCCAGGGCCCGCCGAGGCAGGATGGAGATGGAGAATAATAGCAGGATAGAGTGTGAGACGTACAATGTGTGTTAAATTATATTCACAAGAGTTCCACAAGACGGCATGAAGTTCATAAACTGGAGGGGATTTTAAAAAAGCCATTAAGAGCCCTTGGCACAGATTCCCAAGCACGTCTCAGCGCTATGATGATCTGTTCTAAATCACAAGTAAGGTTGTTTACCTTACTGCAAAAGCATTGTCATTACTATTGTTCAGACTGCAGTGACTTTGAATGCAATAAATTTGATGTAACATCACTCACTCAGGGCGCTTTTATTTTGTTCAAGGTGACACACAAGGAACTCCTTTTATTTTAGGCTTTTTAGTGGGATAAAAGACTGAAATGGAAAAATGTGAGACATGTGACTGGAGTGCTAGCATTTTGCATGCTGGAAGTCACAAAAGCAGCAAATTGAAGCTATATATGCTGTATCTAATCAGATTTTTAATCTATAATTATCAAACTAACCTAACAAGAAATCAGTGGGCACCGCTGTTAATGCCTATGCTAATGTGAAGCCAAAAACAGTCAGCAGCAAATCCACTATTTCCACATATTTGAACAAGTGTGAGGAAAAGACTGAGTTTGTTAAAAATAAATGAACTACACATTTATGAGATTTCTTTCTTTATGTTTTTTTTTTTTTTTTTTAAATCTTCAGCGGAAACAAATGGGCTGACTCCTTTATGCAGCAATATCAGACTGATCGCTTAAAAGATAAATGCTCTGTGTGATCATGAGCAAAAGGTTGTTCTTATATTTGTTTTTGAAAATAAAATTATAGTGATAAGGAGTGTGGGGATATACTTGATATCTAGTTAAATGCACCTAACATCAACATTTTCTTAATTTCAAAAACAGTTTTAAATGTATCATCCACAGTCTAGCAGATCAGCAGATGCAGACCTATTTCTTTTTCTGCAAAATTTGAGATTTTTTGAAGTCATGCTGTCTGTAAAAAACAAACAAAAAATTAATAAAAAGGCAAATCTCACTATAGAAAATCAGTTTACATATATATACGAGCTAATTTCAGCTGCAGATGACGATGGATGTGGTTTGGCATTGTCTTGCTGAAATATCCAATGCATTCCCTCAAAGACTTCATCAGACTGGAAGCATATGTTACTCCTGTATACTATAAACTTCTATATATAGTTTTCATATCATATAAAAACTGCTTGAGTGCGTTCAGAGGCAGTAATGCAGCCCCATACAGTCAGAGATGCAGAGACCACAACAGAGTTGTTCTACTTTGCCTCAATCTATTTTAAATGAGTTTTGGCCCAGAGAAGACAGAAGTGCTTCTGGATCATGCTCACACATGACTTCTTTACATGACAGAACTTTAAACTGCATTGGTAGACGCCACGGTGAAGCGTGTTCACGGACAATGATTTCTGGAAGCGTGGAAGAGTCCACACAATGATTTCCACGACAGTTTTTAATGTGCATCCAATATTGGTTTTCAGCCTTGTCCTTTACACACAGACATTTTTCCAGATGTTATGTACTGTAGACTGTAACAGCCACTGAATTTGATAATAAGAAGAAAGACGATGAAACAATTAAAATGCTCCACAGTTTGTAAATGCAGTTTTTTGCAGATTGTTGAATCTCTGCCCATCTTTACCTCTGAGGAACTCTGCCTCTCTAGGATCATCTTTTGATACCCAATCTAAAATTGTCTGGGGTTTTTTGTGGTACGGTACTATAATGCCGTTTTGTCAGAGCGCACATGTTTTAATGTTTCATACAAGATATCCTCCTGAGGGTGGTGTCTGGGCATACCAAGTTAATGCTCCCATTTTAGAATCAGAATCACCAGTGTGTGTTAGAAGGTTGGCGTGATGGTGGTGGAGGTGGGATGAGTTGGTTATTCAACCAGCAGACTGTGGTTTGCATTCGTTGAGGATCTTTGTTTGGTTTAGGCACTTAAACTGACTTATGTTATGTTTAGGAAAAGGTTGTTATGTGAGGGAAAATACACTGGGCTTGAAAAATGGCATCATTACCCAGTCGGCGGCTGTGACAAAACTAATTGATGTTCCAGGAATGAACAAGCTTGAATACAAGTATCGGGCAATATTTGCCTTGTTGACTGATATCCGCCTGTCGCTAAATGGCTTTTATCGGAGTCACGTGCTCATATTTATCTCTCGTGTCACATGAGTTTTGCACTGACTAAATGGTCGAATATAATGAAGACAGCGTGTAGAAAACAGTCTTAAAACAGTTATTAAATACATTTTTAAATGACAACACTTGAATTAAATAACAGGGGGGTAAAAAAATCTGCAAATAAATTATATCAATTCCAGCCATCATCCAAATTGATATAAACAATATGAACAATCGGTTTTGGAGTTTCACATCTAGAGAATCAGCAACGACTGAATCAGGAGGAAAAACGAGTATGTCTCGAGTCTGCTGACAGTAGCATGTTGCTGTTTTCTTTTCCCTGAGAGGTGTTTACAGCATTTGCCTCTAAGTGAAGCTCCTACTTTAAAACACACAATGAAAATAGAGAGCAGGAAAGAAAGAAAAAAAAGCTTGGCAATAAAACAGAGGACATGTGTTTTGACTTTAACTTTTGTTCTGAAACCTGTTAAAGATAATGGTGCCCCTTCACTGTGTTATACGGTACCTTTCTTTCATTTCTGCTTTTTCAGGCTGAAGTGTGCCGATCATCCAGGCGCTAGCTGTCTCTGCTCTGTTTTCGTTGTGCCTTGCTTTTGTGTGGCAGAAGCTAATTGATGGGTAATTAGCTTCATGAGCTACACCTGGGCACGGTTAGCTGTAAAAGCCACTTTCTTCCTCCAAACCGTCCCTCAGGCTCTTCCTGGCTTCCTGACTTTGCCCAGTGCGGTTCTTTTTCTTCCTGCGATTGTTTGTGCATGTAGTTCACTACTGACCTGCGGAAAAACACCCACTCTTAATTGAGTTATGTTTTAGTACATACATTTAAATTTTCTAACTTACCACCGTGTCTTGTTCCCCATTCCTTGTCGTCGTCCAAAAGCCCAGTTTGCATGGAGCTGTAGGGAGGGGTAATGTGGCTGAGAGCTATCTGTGATGAATGTCTTTACACAGCAGATGTGGTACAGTCTCTGCTAGTGTCATTAATTATTTTAAATCATCCGTGTTCATCGAGTCAATAATGAGCCAGCTGTCATGTATAAGAATACATCCCTGTGGAGTCTCTCAGCAATTTCTCTGCTGCAACAAGTATCTCATCCATCTTTTCCTGTCTAAATGTATACAGGCGAGAGTTTTGCTGAGCAAGCGGTTTCTGTTTCAGCATTTCACACAGTTACACGCGTTCCCACTTGGGAGCCTCCCAGTACAATCACAGTCTCCTAGTGCTGCTACTGACACTAATGGGGATTAAGTGCCTTGCTGAAGGGTACCTAGATGGGAGTTGTTGAATTCAAAGCATTTCTCATTTATTTTCTCTGATCACACTTTCACAGCACTTTTCACAACACACTCACTTATTAAAGCTTCACAAGCTTGGCTCCTATAACTTTCATACAGGCTTCAGGCCTTCAATTTTCCAAATTATTCCCCAAATCAGACTTTTTCTTTTTCTTTTTTTTTTTTTAAAGAAGCTCTAAATCTTCATTTTAGCTAGAGTTGGAATGAAGAACTAGGCACATTGGAGTTTGAAACAGAGAATACATTGAATAAAAAAGCTCTAATATGTATGTCAGATTCATATTTGCTCCATATTTTGGTCTGAAGCTAAAATACTGACAATGTTCCTTTGAAGCTGCGTGGGTGCGCAATTGCACACTGCTGGCACGGTCTCTGCACACAGAAAATCTGCGTTGCGCACACACAAAAAAAAGGGATTAGAACGATGCCACCTTATCCCATAGTCCAGCCAATGATGCGATTTACATTCGAATATACGCAGCTAATCAACGTCGTTGACAGGCTATGACAGCGTCTTTATGTGCCGACACCGGTGTTTTAGCTAGCAAAGCAGCGTGGCTGATGTGGAGTGAAGCCACGGTAATGACAACGTGGACAACCATTGGAGATATGAGCACGACAGACGGAACAATTGTGTGAACTTTATACCAGTTTTTAAATTGTGTTGACAGGCCACGTAAAACCAGAGTTATGATAAAAAAAATGCAATGTTTGTTTTCTTCCTGAATACTATCGTTGTTTATATTTACTGCAGGAAGAAACAGTAAAAACGGCGTTTTATAAGGAAAACGCTCGAATGCATTCTCCGCCTGTGAGCAAAAACAAAACCTCCACTCTTTCCTATTGGTTGAGAAATGTACCATGTCGACCAATCAAAAAGTGATATGGCAACATGGCATTTAGCTGTTTAGGAAAGGGGGAAGTTTTAGGAGTGATGGCGGTGTTTTGAGATGTGAGAGATTTGCGACGTTTAGCGTGTTTGGAGTCTAAAGTTAGTGTGTTGTCTTGTGTAGTTGGGTCATTCTTACTATTCGGTGCCATTTGAGTCCTAATGACATAATATGGTATATTTAGTGTAAAACTTGTCTAATGCTTATTTCTAAACCATTTTCTTGTATGTTTAACCCCCCTCTACCATAGAACACATTGATATATACACAGGATAAATACATTAAAAGTAAATTACTTTTATTTTAGCACAAGTCACTAAAGTACTATGTCCCCAGTCATGCTTGCTCGACTTCAGTTACAAATATAACTTAAAAAAAAAAAATCTAGATTTTTCATCATTTCTGGATTGGCTTATTTCTAATGTTCCTCATCAAATGTTCTTTTTTATTATTAATGCATGTTTAATACTTAAAATCTTTAAAAAATGTTGTGTCCCTGAATCAACTGTCACCCCTGTTACTCTGATAAGAATTCCATAGAACACATCACCTGATTATTCTTTTAGTCACATGACACTCCCGGATGTAACATATTTTGGAGGGAAAACTTTCAAGAAGAAGACGAGTAAGTACCACTCTTTAATCAACCCTTTTTTCAATGTTTTAGCAAGATTTTGTAATGTGGCAAAGCATAACACGTCCAACCTGTTACGCTTATTAATAGTGGAAACAATTTTTTTTTTGTAATTTTTATAATATGGCTAATAAACATGTTAAAAATGGTTCTTAGTGGTCACCATGTACTAGCTTGTTGTTCATCATACTAGTAGTAATGGCTAAGTTTAGCATAAAATCTCCCCCCTGTTACCGTCACCCCTGTTATTGCTATGCACTGTAACATGAAATTTCCTTGCAGATTTTAAAAAGGGACATTGTAGCTTTTAGAAAATGTAAATATTACTATAACTGTGTATTCAAAACAGTTATTAATAGAAAATTGAATGTCCTGTAACAGGGTGGACATTTGGCACGTCATGGGTAAAGACTTTGATTTTAAAAAATATTATAATATAATATCCTTAGCTGGACCAATACATTTTTCTTATAGGTTGAAAATCCCTCTTTTAGATGAAATGTTAAAATAATTCAAAATTTTGTATTTTTTGATGAAGAGTGATCACACTGAAATGGCACCGAATAGTAGGAATGACTCAGTTAGTGTGTAGTGTAGTCAATAGTTTCTTGCGTGCGTCAGAACAATGATGCGACTGCTGAATGTTACAGGTGTTACAGGAGTGATACATCTCCTGCTGTCAGGCTGTTGTTCTCCTTTATCTCATAGTGGGCATTAATTATTTTTTGGAGTGGCACAAATAATTTGTGTGGCATCAAATTTGATGCAGAACAGCTGATTGTTCTGTAAATAGTTTGAAATGTTTATTTTTTTTAAAAAACCCGCCTTGGTTGCATTTTTAGGTAAACAGCTGCAAAAAACTTTATTGTTTGCAAAACTCAGTTACTGTTTTTTTGAAGAAGTAACTATATAATTAATTACCCAACATTGGTAATTATTTACTGTATTTTGCAGACAGAGAGTTACAGGACTCTCTCCCAGACCACAGACTCATAATACAAGTCAGAGCCTTATAAAAAAAAAAAAGAAAGTTGTGTTTTCAAAATTGGAGTTCAAGTTATTTTTACTTCCAATAGTGTTAACGTACTGCACAGGTCATGAACAAGATTTTTTTTAATTTTCATTGTAAATGGGCTCAAGCAGTTAATTAAAAGTAGTCTAACATAAATGTAAATGCTGTAATTTGATTATTTTAATAAACCATGTAACTTGGATGGATTTGATGCTGGCGTGACCACAGTGCACACGTCTGCTGTTGCTCACAGTGGTCCAAGAGATCGCTCAGGGAGTTTGTGTGCTCGCTCAGACACATGAAAAATTAGAGGGAACATTGCTGCCAAAAGGTTTCATATGTTTGGAAACTACAGAGCTGTTGTTGCAGAAGCTCAAAGAGGGCCCACCGACTGTACATACTTTCCATATTTAAATAATGTGTTGTGATAACTTGTGCATCTGCCAAGAGGATCAATATGGAAAAGAAATAGAAGCTATTGAGCTAGCAGGCTACACCACACAGCGACATTACCGAACAGTGGACAGTAAGCACAAAGGAGGGGGGCTCTGTATGTATGTGAACAACAGCTGGTGTACCAGACCGATAACAGAACGTCACTGTTCACCGGACATTGAATATCTGACTGTCAAATGCAGGCCCATCTACCTACCTAGGGAGTTCACATACCACCAGATGCTAATGCTAACTCGGCAATCACACTCCTGCACACAAACATCAATAGTAAACAGAGCATTTACCTGACGCTGTACATATCGTAGCAGGGGACTTCAATCACGCAGACTTAAAAACAGCAATCCCCAAATTCCACCAGCATGTCAAGTGTGCCACTAGGGGTGACAAGATTCTGGACAAAGTTTATTCCAACATCAAAATGGGCTACAGGGCCAGACCTTTGCCACATCTGGGTCAGTCTGACCACTTGTCACTGTTTCTAATCCCTGTATATGCCCCCCTCAAGAAAACTGCTCCTACCATCACAAAGAATATTACCATATGGCCAGAGGGTGCCTCTCAGCGGCTGCAGGACTGTTTTGACAGGACTAACTGGGATATCTTTGAACATCAGGACTTGGAATTGTTCACAGACAGTGTTCTCTGCTATATAAAACACTGCATAGACACTGTTACAGCAGTCAAATGTATCCGGGCTTATCCCAACCAAAAGCCCCAGATGACCCGGGAGGTCAAGCAGCTGCTAAAGGAGAGGAACATCGTGTTCAGGTCTGGCAACAGGGACCACTACACTAGCTTGGTACTGTAATAGGATGCCACTGCTGGAACAAGACAGTTTGTGAAATTCCTTCTCTTCTAAATATTCCACGATCGACTGTAAGTGATATTATGCGGTGGAAGCACTGTGGAACCACAGCCACTTCAGCTATAAAGTGGAAGACCATATAAAGTTACAGTGGTGCACAGTGTGTAAAGTCACCAACAATCTGCTGACTCAGTAGCTGCATAGTTCCAGATCTTCTCCTGGCATAAACATCAGCTCAAAAACTCTCCACCAGAGCTCAGTGGCATGAATTTATAGGGCTGAGCAACTCCTGTAGATGGCCCAGTACTTTTGTCCATATAGTGTAGCTCATTAACATTGTCTCACAGAACCCTCACTATCAGAGGAACCTACCTAATCAAACTAGTGTATCCTGCCGTGTCTTGACATATCTGCAGTATCCATTATGGGGTGTAAAAGGTGGCATATGCTGACCTAAACTGCCTCAGTGTTTGACCTTGTTTTCCTGAAACTCTATCCCTTTAAATATTAACGGAAACTGAGATACCAGTAGTGTAAAGAAACTACTTCTTGAAGCTCCCTGAAGAAGATCAAGCAAGCTTGAAATTGCAACACTTAGGAGCTGCAAAGGCAAGCTGTGTTCTTTTTCACTTTTCCATATCAATTTAAATAAATCTTGCCCTGCTTTTTCTAATGACTGGGGTTAAAAAGAAAGCGACAATATAGACAGTATAGACAATATATACATAGACAGATACATACATCCCATTTGGAAAGGAGATACAAAAGGAGGAAAAACTGAAACCCTGTCAGCTGGGCTATAAAAATGGCTTTGATTTCTGGCAGCTTGAATATGCAGTTCAAGAACAGTCACTCTAATTTAATAAAGTTTGCTGCAATTCTCTGACTTCTCAGAACGATTCAGGACTACGTAAAATGCATTTATTTACTTTTCTCAAAAAATTTATTTTTCCTCCAAAAACCTAATACCTTTACGCATTGCAGCAATTTCCCTTTCTTTCCGTCGGTTTAAGAAAACACGTCGGGAAAAAGGAAATTACCGCTGTTCTTGCTCCTTTTTTTCCCCTGTTTTGTTTGTAAAACAAAAATATTACTGAGCGGACAAATCTCCCCCTCATTTCCGTTTTTGGAGAGACTGTTGTTAATGCGCAGCACTTAAGATAAACCCTCCTAGGACGCATAACAATTTTTAACATTGGAACTCATTGGTATTCCCCTCTACCTGTTATTATTTCGCCGGCTCTAATCTAAAATGACTTCAGTCCTAGAAATGAGCTTACAGGGCAGACGCACTGATAATTTGCTGAGGGGGAGAAAAAAATAACAACTTGGCAGAGAAACATTTTAAACTAAAGCAAACACACTAACAAATGGTGCTTATTTATTCACAGACGCACCTTCATTTCCATATAAATGTACGTGACCTATAAGGGGTCTGTTTGTTGTTTAGACTCACTGAGAGAAAGCAAACAAAAATCGAATTTCTTAGTATTTTCTCTTGCAGCGCAGGCATGTGGCTCTTATTTGGCCTTGTTGGACATTCTTTCATTGTCTCAATATCTGATGTTCGCAGGCTTCTATCTAAAACGACGGTTCATGTGTGAGTTGGTGTGTAGGTGGTTTAGGGAAGACGTTCATAATATTGACTTACAGCCGTCGTTGTCTTTCCACTTATTTTCATCGCTGCATCTCTCAGGTGCCGCCGTTTGGAGCTTTTTCATGACAGAAACATAAAATGGCTTATTTCTCTTGCAGATGGCAGATCTTTTGTTTTTTTTCTCCCCCACCTCTAAAATGGAACTCAAGCAATGAATAACACAATGAATAATAAGTTGTTTATTCAGTTATTGGGCCCAGCAGCAGGCCTTTGCCAAAATTGTCCCTGTAACTGGGGAGCTTGTGGTTTCTCACACTGAATGCTGCATTTTCACGTTACGAAACATCAAAATTAGAGAACGTGTCCTGGGATGCTTAGTTTTTGTTTTTTTAGATGAGGTTCCAAATAGGACATGCTGTGTAGTCGGGGTGATTCTTTTTCATTAGAAGACACTGAGCATATATCACCCCAAACAGGCCTGGGAGCGTTTGTTTTCTTTCGAGAGATGTCACTGATGTTTAATGACTTCTGAAACATCACCGGGCATGTGTTCCTTCTGCACGCAAGCTAAACAGATGACTGACAGACCCCTGCGCAAGCAGGTAGATTAATGACAGAAATTATCCATTAATAGCAGCCGTTTTGCATAATCCAATGATAAACCTTCAAAATCAGCCTTCTATAGCCTATTTGTGCCGTTGCCATTGGCCACATCTGTCATGTTGAGCAGCTCATCAGAATCTAATTAAAGATGGATATCCTTCCAGCTTTGTGATTGATACTCCAGGGCTGCAAAAACCAGCAATTATTATTTTTTGATTAAGCCCTTAAGGCCTAGTTTGATGTAAAAACGGCTCAAAAACTGTGTGGCCAAAATGAGCATTGAACCCTGTTTGTTGGAGAAACTATTGGAACACAAAAAGTCTCTGAGCTAGCCTGAACCACGGAGTCAGATGATGATGAATCTAAACCAGAGCGCGCAGCAGCCTTGTAACAGGGAATTAGTGTAGTACTGATGCTACTCAACCAGCTTTAAAAATTCTCAGTTCCAGCTCTCATGAAGTCATAGTGGTAGTGTTTTTATTAAATAACCTCGTCCTGATACAGGGACCACTTTGAAACAATTGGAAATAAATGTTTTTGGTCTGGCCTTTAGTGCTATTTATGCATCTATATTGTTTCGTGGAAGTTATCCAGTTTTGGTGATGTCGGCTGTAGAGATGTCTCCTTTTTCTGTGGAACAATAGGAGCAGCTGGCTCTCTGTGTGGATGAAAGTGTCATGGGATGGTAGCAGTGAACTGGTTCTAGTTAGAAATGGCTCCTATGCACTCAGTTGCAGACATGCACATAGACACTGTCATTCCTATTAGACTTTTTTCCTACACAGAGCCTTCCATTCCAGTCTGTGGGTGTTAAAAGACAGCCCAGGTCACAGACAATAACATAGGATCAAATGCTGCTAGAGCCTCGCATTCCAATCCGGTAATGCCATTTACATCACTCTGACCCAAGTCGACCCTTAACACTGGTTTAACCTCCTAAGACCCGAACTCTTCCATGGCATGCATTTTTAATTTCTCTTTGATATTTGGGCTGATTAGGACCTGATGAACGTAAAAACAAAGAATTGCCAGATTTTTTTTTTTTGCCTAATTTTTGTTTCTAAGAAAAGTGAGAGCGACATATGAGGATATTAATATAAAATTTTGATAGAACAGTGGCAGTATAATGTCCTCGTAAGTGGATGTCAGGCCCTTGTAGAGCAAAATTCAGTATTTTGGTCTAAATAACCCAAAATGTGATGTCCACATATGTGGACGCCAGGTCCTAGGAGGTTAAATCTGTTCACTGAGTTTCTGGATTTTTCCAAGTAACTGGGTCAGGATATCTGGGAGTGATACATGGCTGTAGAGTTTTTCAACAAAACAATGAAGCTGGATCAAAAGTAACATGGGCCACAGGAAAAACATGTATTTTTGAATTCGGAGTGAAACGCCCCTTTAAAGCTGCACTAATTCAATTTTTTAAAAATTCAGTTTCTTGTATAGCAACTGTAGAACTATATAACTATAGAACAGGTGTTTCATATTATAAAGTAAAGATCCCACAATATTATAGAAAGGACCGCAGTGATCAGCTTTCCTATGAGCAAACTCTCTGTGACAGTGCAAAGGAAAAAACAAACTCCCTTTTAACAGGAAGAAACCGACGGCAGAACCCGGCTCAAGGACGGGCATCCTTCTGCCATGACAGTTTGGGTGTGATGGGAATGAGAACAGTAGGGAGAGCACAGAGAAACCACAAATGAGGAGAAAAAGGACAAAACGCAGGCTACAGGAGACTAGACAGAACTTAGTGAAAAGGAGTGAGTGGAGGATGAGCCCACAGTGTATCATAGCGTGGTGGCTCAAACATCCTATGGACATACACAGCCTGAGGACAGCTTTGCAGATCACTGCTGTTGTAGATGTTAATGATAGTGTCACTATCTGGCTCTGGCATACTGTACTTGTGGTGTTGATGGTCCTGCAGAAGATGTTTGATGCTTTGTATCTTTGTGATTTGTAGTAACAAAGTTCTAAAGACACAATCTATAAATTGGTCCTTTGCTGGGCTGTCTTTCACGTGTAGACACAACATTAGTTCATCCCTTGAATTGGTTTATTTTTTTATGACTGAATAATTCATAGGTCAGTGTTAAATGGCTTAACAAGCAAAAAACAGTCCTCTGAAAATTAGCAGGTGCAAGGACTGGACTGAAAATGAAAAAGCAGTCAAGAAAAACTTTGAAATCCTGGAGAGCTATTGCTCAAGACCACAAATAACAAGATACTCTAAACCAAGGCACAATGTACATTCCAAATTCCTTTAATTTTAAATATGTTTATATTGTCTATTCTGTAAAATAGTCAGATGCAGAATTCACCTGCTTGCTGCTACTACTGCACATTCACCCAATGCATATACTATATATATATATACAATGTTCTTCCTCTACCCCCCCCCCCATTTTTGCACATGTCGAGAAGCGTGTCAGGCTACATTTCACTGTGTGTTTTACCTTGAACCTTGAGCAAGGCAAGTTTATTTATATAGCACAATTCAACAACAAGGTGATTCAAAGTGCTTTACAGAGACATTAAAAAACAAAAACAATAAAAAGCATGATTTGAAATTGATTTAAAAAAACAGTAGATAAAATCAGTAGTTAAAATATAAGTTTTGAAATTTAAGCTTAAAAGTGTGGATTTGGTGCTTTATTCAAATGCAGCTGAGAACAGGTGAGTCTTCAACCTGGATTTAAATAAACTGAGTGTTTCAGCTGATCTGAGGCTTTCTGGGAGTTTGTTCCAGATATATGGAGCATAAAAGCTGAATGCAGCTCCTCCGTGTCTGGTTCTTACGGAAGCGTAGAGCTGCCACCAGGAAAAAGAAAAATACAAGTGTATCACGTTATAACGTAAAAGGTTTATTGTTCTAACAAGATACTTTTCCTGTTTGTACAATATACTTTTCACGTTTGAACAACATAATATCACGTTATTACAATATACATAATTATCACGTTCATACAATATAATATTTATATTGTACGAACGTGATCCTATATTGTACGAACGTGATAATTATGTATATTGTAATAACGTGATATTATGTTGTTCAAACGTGAAAAGTATATGGTACAAACATGATAGTATATTGTACAAACAGGAAAAGTATCTTGTTAGAACAATAAACCTTCCACATTATAACGTGATACACTTGTATTTTTCTTTTGCCTGGGTGGCAGCTCTACGCTTCCGTAGGTTCTGACTCTGGGAACTGATAAAAAATAGGATCCAGATGACCTGAGGGATCTGGAAGGTTCATACTGGGTCAGGAGGTCACTGATGTATTTTGGTCCTAAACCATTCACAGCTTTATAGACCAGCATCAACTTTAAAGTCTATCCTCTGACGGACAGGCAGCCAGTGTATAGACCTCAGAGCTGGACTAATGTGGTCCACTTTTTTGGTCTTAGCGAGGACTCGAGCAGCAGAGTTCTGAATGAGCTGTAGTTGTCTGACTGATTTTTTTAAGTAGACCTGTAAAGATGCTGTTACAGTAATCAAGCCTACTAAAGATGAATGCATGGACTAGTTTTTCCAGGTCCTGTTGAGCAATCAGATCTTTTATGTGTATAGATTGAAGTTCTCTGGTGACCTGTAATCGTTTTTCTTTGGCGCCAAAGACTATTACTTCAGTTTTGTTTTTGTTTAGCTGGAGAAAATTGTGGCACAACCAGTCATTAATTTCCTCAATGCATTTACCAAGAGCCTGTACAGGGCCTTGGTCTCCTGGTGACATTGTGATATATATTTGTGTGTCATCTGCATAGCTGTGATAGTTTATTTCGTTGTTCTTTATAATCTGTGCCAGTGGGAGCCAGTGGCGTGTCTAGAAAATTTTTGTTGGGGGGGCCAGGTAGGGGCACAGATTTGGAGAAGGGTGGCAGATGTAATTGGCAGATAATGTTTAAAACAAATTCTACCAACCATTAACCATAATTCAATAACCCTATAAACCTAATAACCGAATGCGCTTTTAACTCTTATTAGAATGAGATTTTAACCACTACGGTGCAAAGTTTTTAGATAATAATAATGGATACTTTATTGATCCCCATGGGGAAATTACTTGTTTTTCTCTGCATTTGACCCATTCACTCAGTGAAGCAGTGGGCAGCCCACTAAGCAGGCGCCCGGGGAGCAGTGTGTAGGGACGGTACCTTGCTCAGGGGTACCTCAGGGTAGCCGTTAAGTGGATTCGAACCGCTAACCTTCCGATCATGGGGCGACCACTTTACCTACTGAGCTATCCCTGCCCCAAAACATATATATACTGCGTTGATAAAGTACAAGAGATACAATCAGTGCTTTGTCAGTGTTTACTCAGCATTCAAGGACAGCAATATTTGCATAGTATTTTTACTGCCATGTAGTGCACATATGTTTTGGGCAAAAACAGTTTTTAATATTAAAATACAAACATTTGTAACAAACAATTGACAAATTAGCCAATGCCAATGCAAAACTTTATCTGCCTGTTAAAAAAAGAAGATAATCTTCTCACAAACTGGTGATTTTGAAACAGGAAAAAAGTGGAGAAACAACTGAAAAGACTAACATTTGAATAAAACCTGAAAGCAAGTAAATACTTTCTATGCTGCCTTATGGTAAACTTCTATACATTTTACGTCAGATAAAAACTTTGGTTGTAAGATTCAGATAATTATTTAATAAAAGCTAGATATTTTAAATGAGGATAAGAAAGAAAAGTATTTCTTTGTGCCCCACCTTTCCCTGTTAATGCCCTACATGGACCCCTGGCAACACTTTGCTAGATCCACCCCTGCACAGTTACCAGCTGTCAGCTACCTAAAAAAGGATCCTGGTGTTATTTGTCTCTCAGAAACAGTTCATAACTTCCCTTCAACTCATTCATGTTAACTAAAAGGTAAACCTGTTTCTCCATCACCTGTTCAGCTCTGATGGTTCAGTAAGGACATCTCCTGGTTTCATCTTCATGTTTCCCTCTCACCACATATCCAAACCGACACCATGACCAGCAGCTTTACAGCTGTGGCTCCAGCAAACATCAGCTGATACTAGAAATTAATATTAAATAAATTCTGACAACAGCTGATCAAGCTTAAACGTGCTGCTGTTGTTTAGCGCGACATCCGCTGGTTTCCTCTTTCTGGCGCAAAGTGGGCAATAAACAAACAAGAGAGACGATCAGCTGATCATTGATCAGTTTCATGATTGAAGTAGCAACAGGAGAGGGAGGGGGGAGAATGAAAGAAGAAGAGGCAGCTGTGCAGCGTAACGACAGAATAACTCCAGCTTTGTGTCTTTTTCCATCCTAGCTAAAGTTCGGGACAAACTGCGTCTCTTCTCAGCTCAATACGAAACGTGTAATATTTTCTCTGAATGAGGGACCATTCCATTTTTTTAAGGAGCCGTTGGCAACTCTACTAACTAACCTTATGAATAAAATAAAGTTCACTATCAGTAACATCATAGCACCCACCCAGCTGTATAAAAACTCCGTCAAGCTGGCTAGAACGCAGTACGAGTTATTGCAACTGAGGGTAAAAAGTCAGCACAACGAAAATAAACTCCACCTAAACTTGGTTTATATCTGACCCAGATAGACTGCAGGTCATAACTTCTTACCTGAAGCTCAGTTCACCTGACACTCGGACTGGCGGCTGCCTCGGGGCTCTCCTCCTGCCTCCCCTTCCCTCATCCACCTGCTGGCCTCTGTGGAAGCTCCGCCACAGCCACCACCAAACAACTGAGTTATTTTTACACATCGACCTGCATCTGGCCAATCCACCACCTCTCATTGTTCATGCCATTACAAAAAAAAATAAAAAATAAGTCACCGGGCATATGCCCGGTATGCCCGATGGCCAGTCCAGCTATGTTAACCTGCAACCAAATCTGCAGCTCCATACAGCAATGTTACGACTTGGATTATATCTTATAACTCATAACTCTTATGTTAGCTCCCCTCAGCAGCAAACTGTCTGAAATATTCCACGGCTGCGATAATTCTTTAAGTGTTATTTTTTCCTTGGTATTCTAATTTCACCGAAGTTTACTAAACTCAACAAACTTAATATTACTTACCGGGACATTTATTCTGTCCTCATTTTCTTTCACCGAAAAATTGTTTCCTGCAGTGCCGTCTTTCATGCTTGGCTCTCCTACCTTTGCTAACGTGATGCACATAGCGCAGAAGCGATGCTGCATTCACTTACACTCGGATATCTGAGCTTCACCGTGAAAACATAATCGTACATTTGATATCTGATTTAATTTTATTGTTTTGCCTTTGGGGTGGCACCTGGGGTGGCCAGTCTGGTTGGGGGGGTTGGCCTGTGCCCCCCCAGGCCACCCCGCTGGACACGCCATTGGTGGGAGCATGTAAATGTTAAACAGAAGGTGTCCCAAGATGGAACCTTGGGGAACTCCACATGTGATACTTGTCTGCTCAAAAGGGTAAGTTACCTATTGATACAAAGTATTTCCTGTTTTCTAAGTATGTTTTGAACCAGTTTAGTACAGTTCCTGAAAGACATGCCCAGTTCTCCAGTCGTTTGAGTAATATGTTGTGGTCAACTGTATCAAATGCTGCACTGAGATCCAGCAAAACTAAGACTGACATTTTTCCACTGTCTGTATTCAGACATATGTCATTAAACACTTTGGCCAGAGCGGTTTCAGTGCTGTGGTTCTGTCTAAAACCTGACTGGAAGGCATCATAGAAGTTATTCTGTTTTAAGAAGTAATTGAGCTGTTGAGAAACTGCTTTTTCAATGATCTTACTTAAAAACGGGAGATTTGAGATCGGCCTGTAGTTGTTCATTTGTGTCTTGTCAAGATTGTCCTTTTTCAGTATAGGTTTAATTACAGCAGTTTTTAGTGGTTCTGGAAACACACCTGACATTAAAGAACAGTTGACGATCTGTAACAGGTCTGACTCCAAAGTCTTTGAGACCTTTTTGAAAAAACTTGTTGGCAGGACATCTAAACAGCAAGAGGAGGAGTTCAGTTGACCTCAGATGTCCTCCAGGTCTTTGCTGTTAATAGGGTGAAACTGTTTCATGGTGTTTAAACAGTTTTTCAGTGGACACAGTACATATCCTGGATCTGCTGTTGATGTACCAATTGCTTGTCTAATCTTTTGAAATTTGTCTGTGAAGAATTTGGTGAAGTCATTGCAGGCCATGGTCGAATGAAGTTCAGCTGCCACTGGCACAGGAGGGTTTGTTAGCCTGTCAACTGTAGCAAATAAGACCCGAGCATTATGACTGTTTTTAGTGATGATGTCAGAGAAGTAGGACCTCCTTGCATTCCTCAGTTGCAAATTATAATTGTGAAGTTTCTCTTTATAGATGTCATAATGAACCTGGAGGTTTGTTTTTCTCCATCTGCGCTCAGCTTTCCTACACTCTCTTTTTTCATTTTTCACTAGTGTGGAGTTTCTCCAGGGAGACTTTTTCCTTCCAGAGATAACCTTCACCTTAATGGGAGCAATAGTGTCCATTACATGTAACATTTTAGCATTGATGCTATTGACGAGCTCATTGACTGACCCTCTGGACAGGCCAGGTGTTAAGGGGAAGACCTGGTTAAATATCTCACTACTGTCTTCAGTTATACACCGTTTTGTGATCACTGAAGTTGATATATTTGTGTGGGCTGAAATTTTACTTTCAAAGAAAACACAGTGATGATCAGACAGGCCCACATCAGACACAGTAACCTTCGAAATGCTCAGGCCCTTGGAGATCAGTAGGTCAAGAGTGTGTCCTCTATTATGTGTGGCCTCTGTTACATGCTGAGTCAGCCCAAAGTTGCCCAGAGTGTTACTCAGGTCTTTAGTCCCTTTGTCCTGAGGGTTGTCCACATGGATGTTAAAATCCCCAACAATAATTACACAGTCGAAATCAACACAGATCACAGACAGCAGTTCACTGAGGTCATTAAAAAAAGTCTGTGCAGTATTTGGGAGGCCTGTAAACATTAAGAAACACAACTTTGGATGGGGCCTTCAGCTGTAAAGCCACATATTCAAAAGACTGAAAATTTCCAGGAGATAGCTGCTTACATTGAAATAATTCATTAAATAAGACAGCAACCTCTCCTGCTCACCCTGGCCTCACTGATAAAACTGTAGTTAGGAGGGGTCGTCTCAATGAGAACAGCTCCACTGTTACTTTGGTCCAACCAAGTTTCAGTTAAAAACATAAAATCAAGGCTGTGCTCAGTGATTAAATCATTAATTAAAAATGTTTTCCCAGCTAAAGATCTAACGTTTAATAAAGTCAACTTAAGTGTTTTAGAGGTATTATTTGCCCCGTGTTTGGGAGCAGTCTGTGGCACACAAGGTATATTTACTATATTTAAAGATCTTTTAGAGTGCAGCTCTCTGTGTTTTGACCAGGCCACATGTCTCCTTCTGTCACCTAAAAGTACAGAACTTTTAAAACCCTGTCTACCCTAGTAGACAGGGTCCCAGCTTCTCCTGGGAAAAGTCACCACTGCCATAATCCTCATAGCCCGGACCCTCCACACATCACACATCAGACTGTGGAGACAGAGCATGAAGGTGGTAAGGAGGAACTAAGGGGGGCGAGGCTGGGCAATGTAACTTCGATTGCTCTGTTGAGGGCGGGGCTCAATGGCGAACCTTTGGCTGCTCTGGTGGGGGGTTTATGGGGGACAAAAAGGGATTGGGCCGGGGGTAGATCTGAGCCCAGCATTGACCCGCTCCATCATCTCCTCAGTGAATTTCAGGTGTGGCGAGGAGGGAGAAAGGGAGGGGGGGGGGTGATGGCCTGTCAGGGGTTTGGGGGACTGGCGAAGGTCGTGGTCCCTGGTCCTGGTCGTTGGTGTTGTTGAGAGAGTTGGAAGCAAATAAGGACCCCTCTTCTTGCCTCTGATGTCTCTCCTTTCTGAAGCTCATCCCAGGTGGGGGCAGATGAGGCTCCTCCTCAAGGTTTCTGGTGGGCTTTGTCTGTTCTTGGAGTACTGTTTGTTCCTCCGTCTGTTGTTTGGACGCATCGTTTGACCCTGTATGCAGAGCAATGTTTGTCACAGTTGGATATTCATCTGCAATTTGAAGAATTCCCTCCTTCAGGTTGTTGACCATATTCTTAGGAAAGCAGAGGACTTTAGTGTTCTTACCGCACATGCTTTGTACATCCTTTACGGCAGAGTCAGCCTCAATCAGAGTTTCAGGCCAAGCCTTTAGCTTTCCCTGTGGCTTTTTACTTTTCAACAGATTTTCAGACCTTACTTCACATTCAGTTGTTTTGGAGGTTTCTTGTTAACCTTCCTATTCACGGTTGTCCAGTCCTGTTTCCTCCCGTATACAGGGGTAGAAGAGCTTCTCTGTCTCGTAGGAAGTGAAGGCCAGTCGGTTTCAGAGATTTCTGCTCGCTGTGCCCTGCCTGTGATACGTCCTCCCCCTTCCAGGAGACATGATTTATGTCTTGGTTTTTCACCAAGACAGTCCAAGGAGAGATTATCGCTTGACGATTTATTATAATGCACAGTCTACTTTCTTGGTCATGTTATCTGTGCTCCTAGCTGTGTACTAGCTTGCTCATCGCCATTGTTTTGAATCAAAGGCAAGGTTGTTTCATTTCCACACAGTCCATTTACCTCCACGTTTACTTCTAAGCGATGAATTTTTGTCTCCAGTACTGCAATCTTCTGCAGGAGGCTGTGGTAGTCATCTGTGGAGAGGGAACGCATCTTGTTGCTAGTTAGCCTAGCGGTTAGCACCTTTCCAGGCTATTGAGGCTGTTCGGTGCCCAGACGCTGTAATCAGGCTTCAGCTGTGTCTAGGCCACAGACACACAGAGCGCTGAAGATACGGTAACTATAAAAATGTTGCTGTTTCTGTTAAGAACACTTTAGTCCTAATGATTTATAAGCTATCGCAGGTAAGCTCGTATGGAACAAAGGGGAAAAAATCAGCATAAAAATCAATAAAATCAATAAAAGAAGCAAAGCATTTAAAGAGCAAAGAGAGGAAGCGTCCACACTCACAAAAAGGGGGAGGAGCAAGCCTGTGTGGAGGCACAATCCGATTGTTCAGTGATGACGCGACAAATCCTACTTCCGGGCCTAAAGTAGTCTGCGTTTAATATGGCTTTTGTGTTGTTAACATGTTTAATGTTTTGTATTTTCTTCTATTTAATCTCAAAAAGCTCCTAAAACAGTCAGTGATCACTGTTGACCTCCCTCGGCTTTTATTACCGCTAATCATTTATTTAAGCTCAGTTTTTAAAACCTTAGGATGTAACTACAGCCCAGCCCATGCAGCAGTATATGAATGACTAACCTCGTATTATGGATGTATTATCTCAGTTGTTCTCCTGCCTGAAGTTTGGTCCTTTTACAGCATCCTGCCGTGCGATTACATTTGTTCCTGACCACCGAGAACACTCACGTTAACTTTTATTGAGTGGAAAAAAAGTTAGCTTGTTTATATTATGCTAACATAGCTGTGTCGCTAGCGGTCACGTAGCACATCATTATATACCAGCTAGCCCAACTTCAGTAACCCTACAAACGTCACTGCTGTTTAGTTTTCTGTCTTCATTTATGTTGGAAGTGATAACAGAGCTGTACGTTTTAATTTGTTTCCAAAACCCCGCAGTCAGGACATGCTATATTGTATTTAGATAGAAGCTAGCGAGCTAACTCCCTGCTAACTTCTAACTCCGTTAAATGTCATAAATTCCGTTTTCATGGATGCCTGGATGTTAAACTCAATTGTTACACCTGGTAGAGCAGAACGCTGATCATTTTATTAAAGATGAAAGACTTTAGATAGTTTTTCAACTCTCAGTAATGCCATAGTGATCGTTTGATATATGGACCTGCAGCGGAGTTTAGGTCCAGACACGGCTAGTGACGTCAGACTGAACAATCGGATAGGAAGAAATCTGGGGCGGGTCAAGAAATTGCACAGTACTATATGGAATTACTGCAGTCCAGTCTAATAGAAAAGAAGGCATTTACTGTTCAGTGTCACTCTGACACAGACTGTCTGCAGTGTTGACAATGTGACGCGGATAAAAATAGGCAGAGATTTGCTTAATGTGGGAGTTAAAGGACATCCCCAGGTCACAGACAGTACGAATGGATCAAATGTTACTAGCTTGACAACAGAGAGGGTTACCATCTGACTTCACAGTTCCCTCTGCTCCACAAAGCTTTTTAGTGTCTTTATTTCTATGGCTTACACCTTTTAATGCAAAAAAGAAGCAAAAGCACACAGAGACTTACCTTGGTTAGGTTTTTCTCTGGAATTAGTGGCGTTGGCAACAAGAGTGTAAATATTGGCTATAAACATGTCAAGTGCCAGGCAACAATATCTCAAATGAATACTAATGTTACTGGTAGATGCATGAAAAGGTGATAACACATCAGCCATAACAGCCAGAGAAGGTGATAACATCTTACTGTTATATTTATAGTTTGCACGCCAACCACCAGAAGCCATAAAGACATTTTTCCTTATTTAATACAACAGATGTCATTTGTGAATGATTTAATCAATTGTAAATCCTTTAAAATGTTACAAGTTTCTGAAAAGCTCTTTGAAGTTTATTCAGTGCAAACACAGAGTTTAGTGTGAACTGAAAAATTTTCCTATTATTTTTTTTTCTTTCCAGCAAATTGAGCAACCTCACTCACTACAAGCAGTCACGATAACCTCTCTTTTGTTTTCTTTAACAACTCTGCCCTGCCTATGATTTTCTTCCTTTATGTGTTTTCCTTCTTTATATGTCATGTTTTATTCTTTTAATTAAATAATTTTTAAAAAGAGAATCTCTGAGGTGGAAAAATTGTCACATAAGAATCTGAAGCCTGTGAGTATTGGGCTTTTTTGGAAAGATAAATTACATAAAGCAACTCTGTTAACAAAATAAATAGAAATGTTGTAAATTTACAAAATGGTTTATTGGCAACTCCCATCAGCACTTTCAGGACTTCTTTTCCAGTTAAACATGAGGTCAGCATACCTTGCTCTGTAGTCTTCACAATGCACAAATTAAATTACAGCTCCTGATTAAAACAGATTATGAGTCCTTGTTATTCTATTACCGTAAGTCTTCCACTAATCCTTCATAACGATGTTGTAATCCCAGTGTTCACAGGGATTGAAATAAAACCGAAATTACTTTGCCAAGCTCTCATAAAGTTTTATTTGCTTTTTGATGTCTACATTTCTGTTTTATCTGTGATGTTCAGCAGTGAGAGACTTGATCATGAGGGTAATGTGGAAGTCCATGGACAAGATGAGGTGCTTCAGGAAACGATCCATCTTCCCTTTCCTCGGCTTTCTCATCGCCTTTCTGCTCTTTTTCAACCATTATATGGATGATGGATATGTGCTGGTAACTTTAATCATGTTGTTGTTTGTTTTGTTTTTTGAAATTTTGACTCTTATGCCTGAAGTGTTCCTACAGGTGTTACTCTTTGTGTTTGCATGTTTGTGTGTGATTTAGGAGGCTGAAAAAAGACAGCTAGGAGAGACGCTGATCCATCCTCCGAACTCTGAAAGATACGTGCACACGTTCAGAGACTTGTCCAATTTCTCTGGGACCATTAACGTGACGTACCGCTACCTTGCGGGGCTTCCTTTACCACGTAAAAGTAGGCATTTCTACCAGATACCAGTTTGAATTCATTTTTACTTCGAACAGGAAAATATTTACTGACTGAACTAACTGTTTTTCACTGTTGGAACAGAGTACCTCACCATTGGCTTGTCGTCGGTCAAGAGGAAAAAGGGAAACTACCTCCTGGAAACGATCAAATCCATATTTGATCAGTCCAGTTACGAGGAACTGAAAGAGATTGTGGTTGTCGTCCATCTGGCGGACTTTGACCTGGTCTGGTGTGAGAACCTGGTGCAGGAAATCACCAGGAAGTTTGCACACCACATCATAGCTGGACGTCTCTTAGTAATCCAAGCTCCAGAGGAGTACTATCCGTCTCTGGACGGATTGAAAAGGAACTACAACGACCCAGAGGACAGGGTCCGTTTCCGCTCCAAGCAGAACGTGGACTACGCTTTCCTGCTCAACTTCTGCACAAACCTCTCCGACTTCTACATGATGTTAGAGGACGATGTGCGCTGCTCCAGGAACTTCCTGACAGCACTGAAGAAGGTGATCACCTCCAGAGAAGGTTCCTACTGGGTGATGTTGGAATTCTCCAAGCTGGGCTACATCGGGAAGCTGTATCACTCCAGAGACCTGCCGCGCTTGGCTCATTTCCTGCTCATGTTCTACCAGGAAATGCCCTGCGACTGGCTCCTCATCCACTTCAGAGGCCTGCTTGCACAGAAGGACGTGATCCGCTTCAAGCCTTCACTGTTCCAGCACATGGGCTACTACTCCTCTTATAAAGGTGCCGAGAACAAGCTGAAGGACGATGACTTTGAGGAAGACTCCATAGACATTCCCGACAACCCCCCCGCCAGCCTTTACACAAACATCAATGTCTTTGAAAACTATGATGCCACCAAGGCTTACAGCAGTATTGTTGATGAGTATTTTTGGGGGAAACCTCCGTGCACTGGAGACTTCTTCATAATAATCTTTAACAAACCAACAAAAATCACCAGAATTAAAATCCTGACCGGCACAGAGGACAGACAAAATGATATTCTTCACCACGGAGCTCTGGAAGTGGGCCAGAAGTCTGTGGACACCAAACAGGGCAGGCAGTGCACATCCTACATCACACTGGGGGAGTTTAAAGTTGGAAACATTGAGGTTAACAATGTGGACCACAAGATAGGCTTTGATATTGAGTGCGTACGAATTGTCATCACTGCCAGCCAGAAAGAATGGCTCATCATAAGAAGTGTCAGTTTATGGACCGCGCAGCCTGTCGCTCAAATATAGAAATAAAGCTTTTTAAATGATTCTCTGCTCGTGGTGATTTTGGATGCAGATGCTGTGACTTCATTTGGGACTTCTACTGTTTGCTGAATTCAAATCAATCCACATTTTTCTTGGGTTGGCCAGAGATCTGCTGTATGTTTTCATTGTGATGTATTAAATTGACTGATGTGTACAGTATGGAGCTTTTATACTTCTGTTCATTTTCAGAAAATCTGTATATAAAAATATTCAAACTTGGCTGGTATTATATCTCTTTTTTTTTTTCAATTAGTGAACTCCAAGGGTTTTTCCACAGAGTCTGTGGTTCAAAAGATAAATTTGCTGCTTACTTTTTAAATCCACAGTGGGGGGCAAAATACACAAGTGTAAAATAAACAAAAACATTTTTATGGCACAAAGACTCATCAGCTACCTTTTTGTTAGTATTGTCTAACAGAAGTGAGCAAGAGCATAGAATAGCTGTTACCTACATCTAATATTAAACAGTTTTCAAAAACTATAGGGAAGTGTTTTCAAAGCTCATTAAACTATGCGTGATGTGTCGAGTGAGGACTTCTAAGTTCCTGAGATAGAGCTGTCTGACAATCTGTTAATGATTTACAAAAAATAAGGTTCCACCTGCTGTTCAGTGTAAGTACATGCCTAAAAAAGAGAAGTCAAGCTGTGTAATACTGTTAAAAAAATTTCAGACGATCATCATCCCTGAATTGAGTAAAAAGAATCTACCACCTGTGTGAGGTTACTCTAACAAATGCAAAATGAACTGGCAAAAAAATTAGATGGACAAGAAATTTAATTAAATACTATAATATTAACTACAAGCTCTCGTTTTTGTCATTAAGTCATTTTTGGTGAGTTTTAAACGAATCTGTGAGAGTTGACAAATATGCTCTTTGGAGTACCTTGCTGCCACCTTGTGGTAAATTATAAAAATAACAACGGAAAATATACAGATTACCTATTGACCTAAGAGGTACATATATCATAAAATATGACCAAAATTGTGCATTAAAGGTGTATAGACTGTTATATATATATAATAATAGTCTATACACTATAGTGTAATTACAAGTAAAATAAAGAGTAACTTTTAAAAATCTTATAACTCTAACAGGCAGCGCAGAAAGTGAAGCACCTAAATTATAATGTCATAATTTACACCCTCTGTTTCATGCAGCGATATGTCAAAATCTACAAAGCAAGAGTAAACCACAGTTTTGTCCTGAAGAGTTATATCAGAATTATACATAAAGTGTGAAATGTGCCATAGTATGTTTTTTGTATGCGGTACCACGGGCCACACTTTGAGAAACCTGGCTCTAGAGCTTAAATGATTAAATATTTATATTTTAACATAATACCATTTTGGAACTTTTTATAGTAAATCTGTGTGTGTGTGTGTGTGTGTGTGTGTGTGTGTGTGTGTGTGTGTGTGTGTGTGTGTGTGTGTGTGTCCCAGAAAGATTCACAATTTTGCCTGAAGATGCTTCACCATCTGGGAAACTTATGGGACATAATTCTTCTTTCAGGATGAACAGATATGCAAATAAATATTATGCATAGTAAACAGAAGGAATATCATTATGCTGCAGAGGCGCGGGGCTGACTGTAAATAAACAAAGTGCAACCATGTATGAAGCACAGTAATCCATGAAGAATGTCCCTGCTCTGGTCGGAGAGTGTTACAGGTGTCGTCTGCACTGCAGCTTCTTCTCTGCGTGAGTCCCCTTCAGGTGTTGAGGTTGCCAGAAATAAACAGATGGCATGATTACTGATGGAGCCAAACACCAAATGAGTTTTCAGCTTACAAGAACTAAGTTCAATGCTTTTCCTTCATTTTTATTCATCCTGTGCACATCCTAAACCTCATTTTCAGCAGCAATCTTCTGGGACATTTCTCCTCATGCTTCGGTTCAGGTGTAAGTGTTTTTTCACCTTTTACTTTGTGATGTCTTCCTCTTGAGGCTTACATTATATTCACTTATATCTGTCTCCAGGTAGCTTCCAGTCTAATGTATTGTCCCTTTCATCCTTTTCTCATCACATTCACTACCTCCTCTTGCTTTTTTTAAAAAAAAAATCACCTTCTGCCGCCCTGACCTCCTACCATCATGTGCAATCCAAATCACTCTCACATCAGCGTCCCCCTGCACTTTTAGAAGAGAAAGATTACAGAACCACTATTTTTCAACCTTATAGCAGACATCTGTTTATTAATATTCCTATTTCTTCAATTACTTGGAAATATTAGGACCTGATAAGTTAAAAAATTGTAAGCATGAATTTATTTGACTGTGCCTGACAATAAAACTTAATTAAGCAAACTCATGCCAAGATCAGACTGTGCAATGTTCAGAAAAACTGCAAAAAACCCAAGAACTACATCTCACTCTATAGGTCTCAGTTAGCATGTAAAATGTTAAAGTTCGTGAGAGCAAAATTGGAAAAAGACTGAACAAGTATGGCTTGTTTGGAATCCTTCCCAGAAAGCCTCTTCTCTCTGAAAAGAACATGGCAACATGGCATAGATCTGCAAAGTTACTAATGTAAACAAACAGATGAGACCAACATTTGGCCATAATGCACAGAACCAAACACAGCCTATCAGCACAAACAGCTCACACTGACTGTCAAGCACAGTGTTGTCGGAGTGATTGTTTTGCAGCCACAGAGTCTGGGCACCATGCAGTCAACCATGAATGCCTCTGCATGCCAAAGTATTCTAAAATCACATGTGAGGCTGTTTGTTTTGCCCAGACTGGGTCATGCAGGACGAGGATGCAGCTCAGGAGAGCAGATCGTCTACTTGTTGGAAGGTTGGTGCTTCAAACTCTGGTTGCTCCAGTCTGCATGCCAAAGTATTCTTGGGCAAAACACTGAACCCTAAATTCCTCTGATGCATTTACTGAATTCAATTCCATTCAATTTTATTTATATAGCACCAAATTACAGCAACAGTCACCTCAAGGCGCTTTATATTGTAAGGTAGACCCTACAATTATACATATAGAGAAAAAAAACCAACAATCAAATGAAATGATTGATTGAGTACAAATGTGCATGAATGTTAGATAGAAAGCACTTACATGTAGAAAAAAGTGCTAGTTTGAATGGGTGACATGTTGTATAAAGCGCCTTCAGGGCTAAAGTCGAACAGAAAAGTGCCATATAGTAACCAGTCTGTTTAACAATGGCTGAAAAAGAAAAGTCACAGTCCAGACTTAAACCTGATGAAATGTGACATTGAAAGCTTAAGAGAGCTGTGTATATCCAAATACCTGCAAACCTCAATGAACTAAAGCAGTGCGATTGATAAAAGATGTTTTGTATGTCATTCAGTGAAAATTACAGGGAGTGCAGAATTATTAGGCAAGTTGTATTTTTGAGGAATAATTTTATTATTGAACAACAACCATGTTCTCAATGAACCCAAAAAAGTCATTAATATCAAAGCTGAATGTTTTTGGAAGTAGTTTTTAGTTTGTTTTTAGTTTTAGCTATTTTAGGGGGATATCTGTGTGTGCAGGTGACTATTACTGTGCATAATTATTAGGCAACTTAACAAAAAACAAATATATACCCATTTCAATTATTTATTTTTACCAGTGACACCAATATAACATCTCCACATTCACAAATATACATTTCTGACATTCAAAAACAAAACAAAAACAAATCAGCGACCAATATAGCCACCTTTCTTTGCAAGGACACTCAAAAGCCTGCCATCCATGGATTCTGTCAGTGTTTTGATCTGTTCACCATCAACATTGCGTGCAGCAGCAACCACAGCCTCCCAGACACTGTTCAGAGAGGTGTACTGTTTTCCCTCCTTGTAAATCTCACATTTGATGATGGACCACAGGTTCTCAATGGGGTTCAGATCAGGTGAACAAGGTGGCCATGTCATTAGTTTTTCTTCTTTTATACCCTTTCTTGCCAGCCACGCTGTGGAGTACTTGGACGCGTGTGATGGAGCATTGTCCTGCATGAAAATCATGTTTTTCTTGAAGGATGCAGACTTCTTCCTGTACCACTGCTTGAAGAAGGTGTCTTCCAGAAACTGGCAGTAGGACTGGGAGTTGAGCTTGACTCCATCCTCAACCCGAAAAGGCCCCACAAGCTCATCTTTGATGATACCAGCCCAAACCAGTACTCCACCTCCACCTTGCTGGCGTCTGAGTCGGACTGGAGCTCTCTGCCCTTTACCAATCCAGCCACGGGCCCATCCATCTGGCCCATCAAGACTCACTCTCATTTCATCAGTCCATAAAACCTTAGAAAAACCAGTCTTGAGATTTTTCTTGGCCCAGTCTTGACGTTTCAGCTTGTGTGTCTTGTTCAGTGGTGGTCGTCTTTCAGCCTTTCTTACCTTGGCCATGTCTCTGAGTATTGCACACCTTGTGCTTTTGGGCACTCCAGTGATGTTGCAGCTCTGAAATATGGCCAAACTGGTGGCAAGTGGCATCTTGGCAGCTGCACGCTTGACTTTTCTCAGTTCATGGGCAGTTATTTTGCGCCTTGGTTTTTCCACACGCTTCTTGCGACCCTGTTGACTATTTTGAATGAAACGCTTGATTGTTCGATGATCACGCTTCAGAAGCTTTGCAATTTTGAGACTGCTGCATCCCTCTGCAAGATATCTCACTATTTTTGACTTTTCTGAGCCTGTCAAGTCCTTGTTTTGACCCATTTTGCCAAAGGAAAGGAAGTTGCCTAATAATTATGCACACCTGATATAGGGTGTTGATGTCATTAGACCACACCCCTTCTCATTACAGAGATGCACATCACCTAATATGCTTAATTGGTAGTAGGCTTTCGAGCCTATACAGCTTAGAGTAAGACAACATGCATGAAGAGGATGATGTGGACAAAATACTCATTTGCCTAATAATTCTGCACTCCCTGTATTAGTGGTAATGAGGCCCTCTAGATAAGAGCCAGTAGAGGGCTTATACACCTGCTAGTCAGTCAGAAGGTTTTTATCATCCATTCACATGGAGGACCACTAACAGCAGCACGGGCAGACTCCAGTCCTGCTAAACATTCTCCCGAGACTGTTAATGTGAAAGAGCAACTTGATAAAGCAGATAACTGTTTTGTTTTGAGCATTTCCTTCTCCACCTTTTTACACCTTTTTCGCTAAAAGGATGAGCACACTTTGCCATCATCGCTGACCAAAGTACAATTAATGAGTACAGTGCAGTTTTATTTATATAGCAGTAATTCACCATAACAATCCTCTCAAAGTGTGTTCTATGTTACAGTAAAGATCCTACAGAGAGAACCACAGTGCTCAAGAATCACTACAGTTATTCACAGACTGTATATAGCATGCAGTCTGGGCTCTAGATAAAGAAATATATTCCAGAAAGGATTCACATTATTAGTGCTAAAAGTCATGTGCTACATATGTGTTATTAAACACAAATATACATGTTTCAATGAATAAACTAAACTATTTTCTTACCTTTATCTCATTGATGAGGACAACATTCACTGTATCTGACTGGCCATATCTGACTCTGTTTTATCTCTGGATAAAAGCACTAAACAGTCAGATTTATAGTGTTTGAAACAATACTACAGTGGGGCAAAAAAGTATTTAGTCAGCCACCGATTGTGCAAGTTCCCCCACTTAAAATGATGACAGAGGTCAGTAATTTGCACCAGAGGTACACTTCAACTGTGAGAGACAGAATGTGAAAAAAAAATCCATGAATCCACATGGTAGGATTTGTAAAGAATTTATTCGTAAATCAGGGTGGAAAATAAGTATTTGGTCACCTCAAACAAGGAAAATCTCTGGCTCTCACAGACCTGTAACGTCTTCTGTAAGAAGCTTTTCTGTCCCCCACTCGTTACCTGTATGAATGGCACCTGTTTGAACTCATCATCTGTATAAAAGACACCTGTCCACAGCCTCAAACAGTCAGACTCCAAACTCCGCCATGGCCAAGACCAAAGAGCTTTCGAAGGACACCAGGAAAAGTATTGTAGACCTGCACCAGACTGGGAAGAGTGAATCTACAATAGGCAAGCAGCTTGGTGTGAAAAAATCAACTGTGGGAGCAATCATCAGAAAATGGAAGACATACAAGACCACTGATAATCTCCCTCGATCTGGGGCTCCACGCAAGATCTCATCCCGTGGGGTCAAAATGATCATGAGAACGGTGAGCAAAGATCCCAGAACCACACGGGGGGACCTGGTGAATGACCTGCAGAGAGCTGGGACCAAAGTAACAAAGGTCACCATCAGTAACACACTACAACGGCAGGGAATCAAATCCCGCAGTGCCAGACGTGTTCCGCTGCTGAAGCCAGTGCATGTCCAGGCCCGTCTGAAGTTTGCCAGAGAGCACATGGATGATACAGCAGAGGATTGGGAGAATGTCATGTGGTCAGATGAAACCAAAGTAGAACTTTTTGGTATAAACTCAACTCGTCGTGTTTGGAGGAAGAAGAATACTGAGTTGCATCCCAAGAACACCATACCTACTGTGAAGCATGGGGGTGGAAACATCATGCTATGGGGCTGTTTTTCTGCCAAGGGGACAGGACGACTGATCCGTGTTAAGGACAGAATGAATGGGGCCATGTATCGTGAGATTTTGAGCCAAAACCTCCTTCCAGCAGTGAGAACTTTGAAGATGAAACGAGGCTGGGTCTTCCAACATGACAATGATCCAAAACACACCGCCCGGGCAACAAAGGAGTGGCTCCGTAAGAAGCATTTGAAAGTCCTGGAGTGGCCTAGCCAGTCTCCAGACCTCAACCCCATAGAAAATCTGTGGCGGGAGTTGAAAGTCCGTGTTGCTCGGCGACAGCCCCAAAACATCACTGCTCTCGAGAAGATCTGCATGGAGGAATGGGCCAAAATACCAGCTACTGTGTGTGCAAACCTGGTAAAGACCTATAGTAAACGTTTGACCTCTGTTATTGCCAACAAAGGTTATGTTACAAAGTATTGAGTTGTATTTTTGTTATTGACCAAATACTTATTTTCCACCCTGATTTACGAATAAATTCTTTACAAATCCTACCATGTGGATTCATGGATTTTTTTTCACATTCTGTCTCTCACAGTTGAAGTGTACCTCTGGTGCAAATTACTGACCTCTGTCATCATTTTAAGTGGGGGAACTTGCACAATCGGTGGCTGACTAAATACTTTTTTGCCCCACTGTATATAATCCAAACAACTTGAAGAACTTTTAGATTTAATTTTGGTGAGCTGGCTGCTATTTTGACACCTTTTGTCCAAGACAATACTGATGAAGCACAAGAAGAAAAATGTGATGCCCTCATGTGCTGGTCTCAGGAGATTAAGAGCATTGATATCTGGCTTGTGTTATTTGTATGTATGAATCTATGCAATATATTTAAAATGACACTGCAGAAATAACAGTAACATTAAAAATATATTTGGTGCAACCAAAGTCATCTAATCTAACTGTTAAAACCTTTGTATCAGAAATAACAGACTAGGAAATAAAAAGCACAAGTTTTTTTTTCATGAATGCTGGATGAAGTTCACTGAAGATGCATAAAGATAAACAAAATCAGTGGGTGATTCTGGTGGCAGCATTCTTATTTTAATGTGTTTTATAAAACACAACTACACAACTTTCTTGGATCTGTATTTTTTCAGCATAATAAACTGAGGTGGGGAAAAGAAAAACTGTACACCAACAATAAAAAAACAAAGACAAAAACAAAGAAACACCCCAAAACAAAACAGATATTAACTAAGAGCAATCAGTTACTTTTCCGTTTCATAATGTCAGAATTTCTGGTACGTATAGCATTCATTCACACAAAGATCTTAATGGATTTTTTTGGGGGGGTGGGGGGGACGGTTTACTTCACGATAAGATGGTCCTATATTGTTTAATCTGTAAGGAAATGTAGGAAAGTTGGCTTGGTTCCTGTTTTTGTTTAGTTTTTTTTTAAAATTATTTTATTATTAGTTATATTTATTACTTTATTTATTTATTTATTTATTTATTTATTGTTATTTTGACTTATAAATACTACAGCAGACACATTTTCTACAGTTTTTTTAAAAATCCAGATCATTCTTGAATGTATACAAAAAATGATAAGGAAAAAAATGAATGGAAAAATGATAGGGAACGAATTAATTTATAGACCAAACATTATTTATTTTGAATCTTTTCAAAACAAGTTTCAGAAGCGGGCAAATGTTGTGCCTAATATTTATTTAATTAATTAATTGTTTGTTTGTTTGTTTATCAATAATCTTATTATTATTACTAACGCAAACGACTGACGTAAGGTCGTCACACTCCAACGTCATGAAGCCGCGCCAGTGTTGTTGTACCAAGACAAACAGAAGCTAAAAGCGAGGCTAGTGGTGAAATTTGGATGGTGCCTCCTACGTGGACTCTGCACTGTTTGGTAAGAAGCACCTACGTGTCACAGTTGCAGCAGAGGATCATATTTATCCCATTTTTATTTATTTATTTTCTACGTTTCGCTTCTTCTGGTATTGGTTAAGTTTCAAGCAAAGTAATGCAGCTAGTTGTTAGCAGAGTGCTCCTCAGTAATATTACGCTGTTATTACAGTTGTGAAGTTTAAACTGAGGTTTACTGTCTGGAGAGGTCTAAAACTCTGCAGCTATAAGTACTTTCGAAGAAGGAGCGCTGCTGCTATGCGGTTCTTACGTTGAAGTCTAAAATAAACGCCGACGTTGTTAGCGTCGCTGGATGTTGATGCTAATTTAGCTAATACAGCAGAGCTGCTGCCCTTGCGAGCATTTGGCTGTTTATTTTTTTTTATGACTTATAGATTATTGTCAGGTCTACGTGAGGTTTGACACATCGATATGTTCTATGTATGCATGCAGCCACAGGAAGTCTCGAGGTAGCTGGTGGGAGAGGATGAGTTTGTTATTACCTGATAGTCATCTAAGTGTTTTTAATTATCTAGTCGTGTTTCATTAATATTCTGTCCCTTTCCAACTAAGTTTTAAAGGGATTACTAGTGTAATAGTAACTTTTTAGACGAGCAATTACAAAAATAAAAAAAATCAAAGGCCGGGGCGAACAACTATAACAGTAAAGTACACAAGAAAATTCAGCTAAAAGCAATACACAAACCATTATGAAACCATAAGTGATGATTAAAGGAAAAACGCAAAAAACAAACAATATCATGTGAAAGCAATTTGATAAACGTGTTTGTTAGAACTAGGGCTGCTCGATTATGGCAAAAATGATAATCACGATTATTTTCACTGAAATTGAGATCTTGATTATTTGACGATATTTATTTAACAATAACAATGTATTGAATAATGACTTTAAAGATTGTCAAAAATTAATATAAAATAGTGTGCAAATACTGATAACAGTGCAAATGTTTGCAATATAAAAAATAAATGAAAAATGTAAACATCTATGTTTAAGATAAGATAAGATAAGATAACCTTTATTATTAGTCCCACACGTGGGAACACGTGAACTTTGCAGTGCTGCTCTGTGGTGCAGCTACGACACCGTAGCAAAGTTTACACACTATGTCTACTTGATCCACGTCTGACTCCGCGAACCCATAATGTTTCCACACCACTGAAGTTTTTTTTACCTCTCTTTTCAACCAACGGCAGTCACTCTCCTCTCCAAATAACTTCTGCTTAGCTTTCCGAGCTTCCCTCGGGTCCTCTTAATTGTTGTGTGCGCTCGATTTGCCACAGGGAGCAGCGCGAGAGTAAAGCACGAGGGAGGGTCTAATAATCGCTCAGTCATTTTTAATGATCGTTGAAAGCCCAGATCGTAATCGTGATTAAAATTCGATTAATTGAGCAGCCCTAGTTAGAACGACTAGATGCGTAGATTTAAGCCAAAAATGTGGGATGGCCAAGAAAGCCCAGCTGTGAAGCTAAGGCTGCAAACCGGCTCATTTGGGGCCAATATCTCCGTTAGGAAGCAAGGACCCAAACATGCTTTAAAAGTCAGCTCTAAAATGTACAGAGAGCCAGTAGAGAAAAGCAAAGACTTTGGTGATGTGACACTGTCCACTAAGAAGCTGAGCTGTTGCATTCTCAACCAGCTGAATGTGAGAGGACCTTTAACTAATCCCAGAAAGAAAGGTACACTTCTTTATCTTGGTCCTATGCCTTTTGCTCCTTTTTGAAATTTTGGTTGGTTAAATTCTGGGTCTTGGTATGCTTCATGTACTTGCCATATTCTCTAAGGCCTACGATCATCTGTGCCACAGCATATTTTAATACAGATGAATGCACACTTCATTTTTGTGTGTTTTCACTATATTTTGTATGTCTTTCTTTAACTAAAATATTAATCTAAGGCACTAATAATTTAAGGCAATCATTTCCCACCAGGTTTGGAAGAACTGAATGAGGTGCTGCCTTTTGCCTCTTCTCTTGTGTGAGTTCTACTGCTGCCGGGATGGGTCAGCAGATCTCAGGTCAGGCGGTGATGAACCATCTGCCTGAGAAGCTGGTGAAACATGCCGGATTGGTTCGTGACAGCGGCTACCTAAACTACGAGGAGTTTCTAGCAAGAGTGGCTGAACTTAATGACGTGTAAGTCTGTTAAAGATGATTAGCTTTCCCGTACAACAAATAGCTTTTCTTTAAGACAAACAGTTTTTGTGCAGAATGGATAGGTGGAGAAACTTGACCTATTTCACAAAGTGTACCTTTGGGACTCTTCAAATTGAGTGCTGGCATCAGTACTTTTATGACATATGGGATTTGGCCTTTCTTATTCCCCCAGCATTAGACACAGTTCTGCCAGTTTACCTTTAGCTTACAAACTCCTAGAGGTAATAGCTGCAAGGCATGATAATGCAGCAGAAGGTGGAGTAGAGAAAGGCTTTGTTACAGCAATTCTGAAAAAAAGATTAATGTGACAACAAAATAAACAGCACAGTGCAGTGTTATTGATGAAAATAATCATTGAAAACACCTGAAAAAGAAGGCGCAATGAAAATGTTTTTTTTTTTTAACATTCATCATGATGAGAAATAAATCAAAAATCTGCGTGCTTTATGGAGGATGGTTGGAATGGTTTATGGAGATAAACATAACCTTTTCCCCTCTCTCCTGCGTCTCTCTCAGTACGGCCAAGCTAGCTGCTGGACAGCAGAAGCACCTGCTGTTTGAGGTGCAGCCAGGATCTGATGCTACAGCCTTGTGGAAAGTGGCTGTCAGGGTTGTGTGTACCAAGGTGAGACCAAAGAGCCTTCCCCACATGCCAACAGAGGCATCTGCACACACATTTATGACAGAGAGGGACAGATGTGAGTGAAACCATACTCCTGTAAATTGTGTTTATATGAGGAAACCATGCTCTGAGGGATCTCCTGGGATGTCTGCAAGTGTTAAAACCAATTTATTGTTTGGAAATGGACTCTTATCAGAATGATGTTTACTATTTCACAAAAATCAAGCCCTTTCTGGGGATCATAATAATATTACAGGGTAGGTGAGGGTAATAGATCTCTGACAGTTTAACTCATTGTTCCACATCGGTTTTTAACTTTAAACGTAATGTAACACTGCCACTGACCAGGCAAAAAAAAATAGAAAGTTTTTGTTTCTTCATAATTAATATGAAGAAACAAAAAGTTGTGTATGTAGTTGGTTGCATTTGTTTGTGTCTGTCTGTTAGATGTCAACTGTCTGCAGTTTCCAAGATATCATTTTCAAATTTTGTGTGATGGTAGATACTAATAACAGCTTGAGTCATAACATGACACCATAAAGTTCCACAAAATCACATACTGCATGAATAGATGTTAAAGTCTCATGTTTTTACAGGTTATAGAAGCTAAAAAATGTCAGCCAATTCTGCTCCAATCATATGGTTAAAATAATAAAATGCACAGTTATAGTATGTAATGCTTCAAGGTCAAAGTTTAGAATCACATGAATTAGGAAAAACTTTCCATCGGATCATTTCCAGATTCTAAAGCAGTATAATAGTCATTGAGTAGCATAAGCACTTCCTTTCTTTGAACTCTTTAAAACATTATTTTTTAATACATTATAATCACAATGACCAACAAGATTAATATGCTACACTAGATTTCCATATTAACAATGCTCACATCAGCACAAATGATCTATGAGAACTACTTACATCAGCACGTTGTCATGAAAACATCACAGTTTTAGTATAACCTTTGCCCTTTGGTGGGAGTTGCTCTGTGAGTGCTCTTGTGATTGCCTTTGCTTCCCTCCAGATCAATAAGGAGAATGGCATGGTTGAAGCATCGCGGATCATGAACCTGTATCAGTTCATCCAACTCTATCGTGACATCACCAGCCAGGCAGCTGAAGTGTTGTCTGTAGAGGGTGCCACTAAGGGCCCCTCAACCGAGCTTCCCTCCACTGACTCCTGCCAGGCCAGCATGTGGATGGGCAGGTCAGTTACCAGGAAATGGACAGCTATGATATAAAGTGCACACACAACAATTAGATTTTCATGACGTTTTTTAATAGTGAAGATGGACAGGGATTATGGGAAAAGAGAGCAGTGGTACAACATGCAGCAGAGGTCTTTGTTCAGCGAATGCACTCACTTGTAATCATTGCCAGATTTTGAAGGAGAGTTTTCCTACAACAGACCTGAAAAAATATAGAATATTGGACTTTTGTTTGTCAGCTGAGCAGTAATGATGTTTGTGAACATATGCGCTATTAAAAATGTTACACTTGTGCAAATATCAATGCTGTTTCCAGCTTTAGCCTCCAAGTGCCCAAAATGCAGTCTCCCTGCTCAGCACATGTGTTACTGATGCAAGACTACAGAAAATGTTTTTTAATGCCCCACCATCTGCATGAATTATATATTTTTAAGGTTGTTTTTTTTTTGTTTTGTTTTTGTTTTTGTTTTTTTACAGCTGAGCGATTCCTTATTCTGTAAAGTTGAGGGGGGCAGTGACTGATGGGTCATTTTAAGGCTTTTACACATTTTTATAACCCCGAGAAATATTTATCCTCAGGCGAATCCTGAGCATAAAAAAGTGTTTCTAAAACACTTCTTATGCTTTTTGTTTTCATTTCTAAAAAATGAAGATAAAGTGTGCCTAGCGTTAAAGAAAATAATGAAATTGTTTTCCCCTCTTCTGTATACATTTCCATGCAGAGTGAAGCAGCTGACCGATGAAGAGGAGTGTTGCATCTGCATGGATGGAAAATCTGACCTCATTCTGCCCTGTGCACATAGCTTCTGTCAGAAATGCATTGATAAATGGTGAGATAATCAAATAAGCTTGAATTATTCAAATTCATCTATAGCGTTGTAAAACATTAAATTACACACCCTCTTCTGTTTCTGTAGGAGTGGCCAGAGCCGAAATTGCCCAATCTGCCGTCTGCAAGTGACTGCTGCCAACGAATCGTGGGTAATGTCTGATATCCCCACAGAGGATGACATAGCCGGCTACATCCTCAACCTGGCTGATGAGGCGGGCCACCCACACAGGCCTTAACATGCAGAATACTGAGCCAAGTAGATAGCAAAGGGAAATATACCCACTTCAGTAGACTTTACATACTGAAACACAAAACACCACTTTCACTGAGAGGTTTCTTTCCCCCCCCTAAAGAGTAAAACAGAAAAGAATCCAGCAGGTGTCTTCTCTTTATATTCTTTGTGATAGCTTCTGAAAATCTCCTCTTATAAGTCCTAAAAATCCCAGGATGCTTTTTGAAACCAGAGTATTGTTGATGATGTACTTTATGGAGTTTTGTGATATGTTGTTTGAAGTGAAACAATTGTATTTGTATATTACAATAAATTGTAACATTTTAATGGAACCCAGAATAACCAAATGTTGCTTAAAGTACTACTAAGAGGTGGTTGGGGTTAACTAGGCACTTTATAAAACAAATGCTTATAAAACAAATAAAACAAACATGTTGACATTGCCTTCCTTCGATATGAATGAGAGAGACACAGTTGCACTTCCTTGTAAAGTTTGATAAGTATGACTCTCATTCATATAATTTAAATCATCACTTTGATATTTTGGGAAAGTGTCTTGTTTGCTGTCCAGGGAAAGTCAGATATCTGTAGGACAGCAGTTAGATTATCCTCATACAAAGACTGGAAACAAGGAGAAAGGGCTGGCTGTAGTCAGTTTTATCAAATCATCTTTGAATTTGTTATATTTAACTATATCTAAATGTGAAAAATAGAGAGGTTTAAAGGTGTTTTTTTTTTTGCTGTAGACTGATTCATGGCTAAGTTGCTTCATGAAGTCATTACAGGACTGTTTTCAACTTTGGGACAGCATCAGGCTCTTTTCATTCTGTTTGTAGTCTCTGTGCTAAATTTGGGAACTGACTCTGTCCTTGCAGTGAACATACAGACAGTAAATTGGTATTGATCAAATCTTAAACCTCTGAGCAAATAAGCATCATTTCCCAAAATGTCCTATTCTTCCTTCATGTGCAAATCCAAGACACCAAACATACTTGTCGTATTTGCCAGGGCTTCTGGACAAGCAGTAAAGTGAAAATTTATGTTCCATCTATAAAGCTGTTTGGATGTCTGTGCAATGTATCCCTGCATGTTTGTACCCCACATGACATGGACCATGAGCTGTGTTATGTGAATCTGTACTAAAATCCTGTTCTGGTGCAGTTCAGGACACAGGACTGAATAGGCTCATGTGATTTTAAGGACTTGGCTCGTTGTGGTGTCTTAACTGTTGTAAATCACCTTGCCTGTCACATAAGTTGTTCTCCTCTTTTTACTTTTATGAATTTTTTTCTAATTATTTTTCTCTCATCTTTATTTACACTATTTTAATATGAATTCTGTAGAAATCTTTTAGTTTGCACTCCCAAAACTGCACTCTGTGCTTCGACGTGACTGTAATTAAAAGCAACTTAATGACTGAGAGAGAGGCAGCTTGTAGGGGAACAGTTAAGTAAAATCACTGAAATTGTGTTTTGTTTTCGTTTCACCCTGGGTCTAACCGATCCCTAGTGGCACTTTCAGTTTAAGTTGACATAGCTGTGACACTCGAAGTTGATTCTTCCGGAAATATTTTATTAAATGTGAATATGTATGAACCTTATAGATTTCATTTCTGTTTTACTCAAATCCAATTCTTCATTTAAAGTTGTATTAAAGAAATGACTTATTTAGATCTTTGTTGTGTGAAGTTCAGTGAATTCTTCAGTTTAGCATTTTTCACATTTATTTTAGCAATTTATTCCTATAGTTTTGAAATATCAGTAATATTTCAGTTCTGTTCATTTTGTTCGACCTCACTTCTCTGGGTGCTTGTGCGTAGTTGATGGAGATGATTATATTTGCCTTCATAAATGTTATTTTGGCGCTTTAATCCTTTCATTCAAGCTGAAATAAACACACCCCAGAGATGTTCAGCAGTAAGAGAAGTCTTTTACAAGCTCTTTAGCAAACTGTGTCTGATCT
This sequence comes from Mchenga conophoros, assembly GCF_057382185.1. Classification (NCBI taxonomy): domain Eukaryota; kingdom Metazoa; phylum Chordata; class Actinopteri; order Cichliformes; family Cichlidae; genus Mchenga; species Mchenga conophoros. Next base: position 23,221,862 of record NC_140532.1, on the reverse strand, counting down.
TGTTGCATGACTGCATGGTCCATTCAGAAAAATGTCAAAGAAAGTTTTTAATATTTACATTATAAAGTTTATGAACATATCTATGTTTTTAGGGCATATTTTTAAACATGCCCTAAAAACATAAACTGCTGTGTAATGTGATGTTGCAACCATAAGATGGTAGCATTATCCTGTATTCCTTCTGGGGTCCTGGCATAGTACAGACATTGTATTTGTTATAGTGAATGAAGGGAAGTGTAATAACAGAACCATTCTTACTGTATTATCCTTAATAAATAGACACTCAATTTTTGGCACTTTATGACTGTTGAATTGAAAGTTTTTGCAACTTTTGTTAATAAGTTGTTTCATATGCAATAAACTGTATAAGCTACATTTTTATACAGCTTATTCTGTTTGGAAACAAGATTTTCTTTGGCAATAAAAGCCTAAGTGATGTAGCCTACTGTATCAGACTGGTGTTAAGATGTATAGGAAAAAATCATAAATGCTTAATCTTATGAGTTTTACATGGCTAACATTGGCATTGTTTTACAGGTTTGAACATGTAAACTCAATGGTGGTGGGACATTTCATTTTAAAATAAAAAAGAGTGAAACCTAGTTGTTCATGTGGTTTACACGTTAACCATACCCCTCCGTGAATTGCTACCTTATCGTGGTGTAGTGGTTTGTGTGTCCCAGGGATCCCAGGAGATATGTTGTCCGGGCCCTTGTCCCCCTGGTCAGGCCTCTCACTTGAGGCAGTTAAATAATTCCAGACCCAGAGCCTGGCAGAGCACCTCGGGTGGATGAGGTCCGCCCTGAGTTCCTGAAGACTCTGGATGTCGTAGGACTGTCTTGGTTGACATGCCTCTGCAATGTTGCATGGAGATCAGGGGTGATACCTCTGGATTGGAAGACCAGGATGGTTGGTTCTCATGTTTACCGGACCACAGGGTGTGTTCCAACTATAGGGGGATCACACTCCTCAGGCTCCCTGGGAAAGTCTATGCCAGGGTGCTGGAAAGGAGAGTTAGTCCGTAAGTCATATACAGGAGGAATAATGCTGTTTTCGTCCTGGTCGTGGAACACTGGACCAGCTCTTTATCCTTTCAAGGATACTTGAGGGTGCATGCGAGTTTGCCCAACCAGTCTACATGTGTTTTGTGGACTTGGAGAAGACATTCGACCGTGTCCCTCGGAGTGTCCTGTGGGAGGTGCTTTGGGAGTATGCGGTGTCTGGCCCATTGTTACGGGCCATTTGATCCTTATATAACCGTTACAAGAGCTTGGTCTGCATAGCCGGCAATAAGTCGAACTTGTTCCCGGTGGGTGAAGCACTCTACCAGAGCTGCCCTTTGTGACCGATTCTGTTCATAATTTTTATATACAGAATTTCTAGGCGTAGCCAAGTGATGGAAGGCTGTGGTGATGTGGTTCTGTTGGCTTCATCAGGTGATGGCTTCCAGCTTGCACCGGAACGGTTTGCAGCCGAGTGTGAAGCAGTGGGAATGAGGATCGGCACCTTCAAATCTGAAAAGGGTGGAGTAGATTAAGTCTGGTACGTCCTGCACGAGTGACAGGAGAAGGGAACGGGAGATTGACAGACGGATTGGTGCTGCACCTGCAGTGATGTAGACATTGTACTGGTCCACTGTGGTGAAGAGAGAGGTGAATGTAAAAGCGAAGCTCTCAATTTACCGGTCGATCTACGTTCCTACCCTCACCTGTGGTCATGAGGTGTGGATAGTGATCGAATGAACAAGATTGCGGATACAAGCGGTGGCAATGGGGTTCCTACGAAGGGGGGCTGGCCTCTCCCTTAAAGATGGGGTGAGAAGTTCAGCCATCCGGGAGGGGCTCAGAGTAGAGCCGCTGTTCCTTCACATCGAAAGGAGGTGGTTTGGGCATCTGATAAGTATGCCTTCTGGACGGTTTCCAGGCATGTCCCACCAGGAGGAGGCCCCGGGGCACACCCAGGACATGCTGGAGAGATCATATCTTTCAGCTGGCCTGGGAATACCTTGGTGTCCCTCCTGATAAGCTGGAGGTGGCTGGGGAGAGGGAGGTCTGGCCTTCTCTGCTTAGGCTGCTGCCCCCGCGAGCTGGCCCTGGATAAGCCAAAGAAAATGGATGGGGACAAAAAATGGTAAAAAAAAAAATCTGGCAACTGCCAGTGCTACCCCTCAGCCTCCTACTAGACTACTTTGCCTTGTTCTCAAGTTACTGCATTCACAAGATTCTCTGACTTTGAGGTCGAGGTCACTGAGGTTCAAATGCATAGAATATTTTTATTTGTTGCACCCGTGGTATCAATTTGAAGCTCCTACATCACTTTATTCTTAGGTTATCATATTCATAAGATTTTTATAAAACTTGACCTTTGACCTTGACCTTGAGGTCGAAGTCACTGAGATTCTAACTTATCTGATTTTTTTGTAGTTACACCTGTGGTGTCAATTTGAAGCTCCTACACTGCCTCGTTCTTGAATTATTGAGAACACCTAACTCACAAACTAAGGTGTCCAAGCTGCCCCATCATTGCTTTTACGGAGGTAAAGACACAGTGAAGCCAAGGATTATTGAGAATTCACATTGCAATACCTTTAATACCTACAGCATGTTCCAATTGCTGTAATAAACTATTGCTAACAGTACCGAATGCTCTACTGACGTCTAGCAGGACAAGCACAGAAACGGGTCCACTGTCAGAGGCCATAAGAAGATCATTTGTAACCTCCACTAACATTGTTTCTGTAAATAATCAGCTGTTTTACAACCCATCTTTCAAGAATTTTGCATTTTTCACGAGTCAGTTGTGACAGCTAGGATTTGCACCAGGAACTTTATTGCTCTGAGACAACAGTGCTAATCACTTCACCACCACAGTGTAATGATTCAGATATTCCTGTTTCAAGGCACTCTCTGACATCTGTATAACCTTTGTTCCTTATGTGTGCCATGTGTGATCACTCCTATGCTGTTTTACTATGGCTATTCAAAGACCAGCATGAATCTGTTTTTGCAGTAAGTCACTGCAAGTCACAAATCTTTGGCTTTTTATAAGATTTTACTAGTTACAAATATAGCTATTATTAACCTGTGGCCATTAAAGTGCTCCAAATAATTGGCTTACCAAATGGCTCGGGTAAATACGTTAGTGGGTTACCTAGGCAACCGGAAACTGCTAGACCAACCGCCAGCTTCATCCTCCACTTAGAAAAATATTTTTCCTCTGTTGGTTTGCGAGTGTTACTGGTGCTTTTAACACAACACCGGGATGGGTCAGCAGATCTCAGGTCAGGGAGTTATGAACCAGCTCCGTCAGAAGCTGGAGAAATGTTTAGAATTGCTTCGTGACAGTCGCTACTTAACTTACGAGGAGTTCCTGGGAAGACTGGCTGAACTTAATGACATGTAAGTGACAGGTCGTTAAAGACAGCTTTAGAGAACAGCAAGCGGCTTTTCTTTAACATAAAACAGTTTTGTGCAGAATGAACAGGCCGACAAACTTAACCTAGTTCAAAAGTGTACCTTTGGGCTGATTTTACGTAGACTTTTCAATTTGAGAGCTAGCGTCAGTGCTTTTATGATATCTGGGATTTAACCTTCCTTATTTTCTAGCATTACATACATTTCTGCTAGTTTACTAGCTAGGTTTTTTTTTTTTTAGCTCACAAGCTCCTGGAGCTTGAAAGCTGCAAGGCATGATAGTGCAGCTGAAGGTCAAATAAACACGAAGTGAATAGCACCGAGCAGTGTTGTTAAGTATTAGTAATGAAAATACATTTTTGAAATTCAGCATGATGAAAAATAAATGTAAAAATTCTGTTATGAATATTGTGGCACTGCTTTGTCATTTGGCTGAATGGTTTATGGAGAAAAACATAACTTCTCCCCTCTCTCATTCTTCTCTGTCAGTACTGCTGAACAGCAGAATGACCTGCTGTTTGAAGTGCAGCCAGGATCTGATGCTACAGCCTTGTGGAAGGTGGCTGTCAGGGTTGTGTGTACCAAGGTGAGACCAAAGAGCCTTCCCCACATGCCAACAGAGGCATCTGCCCACACATTTATGACAGAGAGGGACAGATGTGAGTGAAACCATACTCCTGTAAAAGGGGAAAGGTAATTCTGCCCCTAGAGAAATAGAGAAATACATCCTGTAATAGATTGCTGATAGCAGCTATCAACTGGTAGCTTGGATTAAAAAACCGTGCTGGGCTTGAGAAGCCTGTCATCGGTGGGTTATAGCCAACTATTTTGGCACAGTGTAAGATTGAAACTGCATGCACTACCAGTCATTAAGTCACATGATTGCCTTTTCTTCCTCACAGATCAGTAAGGAGAATGGCATGGTGGAAGCATCGCAGATCATGAACCTGTATCAGTTCATCAAGCTGTATCATGACATCGCCAGCCAGAGTCTTCAGGTGCCGTCTGCAAAGAGCCCCTCTACTGAGCTCCTGGCTGACTCCTGCCAGGCCAGCAGGTCAGGCAGTCATGACATAAAGCATACATTTTATAGCACATTCAGCAATTATAAGTACTTTTATAACTTTATTTAATAGTGACAATGAACAGGAAATAGGGGGAAAGAGAGCATGGGAACAACATACACCAAAGGTCATTGCAGCCAAATCAAAGTGGGACCTCACTACTTGGGCATGTTGGTGGTCTAAAAACTCAGCTGTAGGGTTACCATTTTAAAAAGCTATTTAAAAGGTTTCAGCTAAAGCTTTTCTGGACAATTTAACCACAGGTTGGTCGTTGTTTTGTTTGGAACAAAAAAGGACTCCTTTAAAGACTAAAGGTTTTGGTGCCTCAGGAAGAGCATGTGTGATCCCCAGCTCCCACAGATTCTTATGCAAATGCATTCAGTCCCTTTGAATACACCCACTTGATCTTATATTTGCCAGCTGAGCAGTAATGATAATGTTGGAACGTACATGCCATTAAAACCATTACACTTGTGCTTATATCAAATGTTGTGTTTCCGGCCCGAATCTCCAAGCAGCCTAACAATGCAGTTAATGCAGTTTTTCCTGCTCACCACAGGTGTCAGTGCTGTAAGACTACAGAAATATTTATTTTAATGCTCCACAATCTGCATGAATTATATAATTTCTTTGCAGCAGAGTGATTTCTCATCCAGAGGCAAGGCTAGGGGGCTGATTGATGGGTCGTGTTAAAACTTTTGGACATTTTTAGAACACAGAGGGATATTATTTTCTCAATTCCTTGATTGCAAACCTTCAGGATTTATCAGACATATTTCTACTAAAAAAGGTAGAAAAGCTAATTTAAGTTGCCTTCCTCTGTAGATAAATAATAAAACAGTTTATGTTTTCTCTGTATACAAGCAGCAATTGATGAAAATTTGTTACTGAAAAATCTAAACTTCCTGTTATTCACACACACCGTAATTATTCCACATCCTCTTCTGTTTCTGTAGGAGTGGTCAGAGCCTAAGCGACCTAGCATGTCATCTGCATGTGACTGCTGACAGCGAATCGTGGGTAATATCTGATCTTCAGAGACTACTTCCCTAATGTGACTAATGAGGGAAGCCACCCATACATGCTTTAAAATGTCGAATACTTAGCTAAGTACATAGGAAATGGAGATACACCCACATAAGAAGACTTTTTCCTCCTAAAGAGCAAGATAGAAAAGAATCCAGCAGGTTTCTTCTCTTTATATTCTTTGTGACTGCCTCTGAAAATGAAAATCTCCTCTTTTAAGTCCTAAAAATCCCAGGATGCTTTTTGAAACCAGTTTTGTGATATGTTGTTTGAAGTGAAAAATAAATCTGTATTTGTATATTATAATAAATTGTAACATTCACGGATCCAAGGAGCTTTATTTGTCATTCGCATCACATGTTAACATGAGGTGGAACGAAATTATGTACACACGGTCCGGAGTGAAAAGAAACAAAAATAATGAAGAAACAGAAATTTTTTCTTAAAGTTAGAATAAATAGTTGGGGTTTTTTTGTTTTGTTTTTTTAACAAAAGAAATGACAAGTAATAAGACAATACAATAAATAATACTATAACTAGAGTGCAACAACCTGAGTACCAGTATGGAGTATGGGTAAGGAGTGTAGGTATAAATATAGGTGTAAATAAATATTTTAGCAGCAAAGGGCATAATGACCAGCATTGATAAAGTGACATAAAACATTAGAATCGACCCGTTCTCCGGGAGCGTGAGTAGCCGCTGCTCTACTGTGCGCTGCCATGTTGACATCAACATTTTAATGGAACCCAGAATAACCAAATGTTGCTTAAAGTACTACTAAGAGGTGGTTGGGATTAACTAGGCACTTTATAAAACAACATTGACATTGCCTTCCTTCGATATGAATGAGAGAGACACAGTTGCACTTTCTTGTAAAGTTTGATAAGTATGACTCTCATTCATATAATTTAAATCATCACTTTGATATTTTGGGAAAGTGTCTTGTTTGCTGTCCAGGGAAAGTCAGATATCTGTAGGACAGCAGTTAGATTATCCTCATACAAAGACTGGAAACAAGGAGAAAAGGCCAGCTATAGCCAGTGTTATTGAATCTTCTTTGAATATGTTATATTTAATTATATCTAATTTGTTTAATATGACTGATTCATGGCTAAGTTGCTTCATGAAGTCATTACAGGACTGTTTTCAACTTTTGGACAGTATCAGGCTCTTTTCATTCTGTTTGTAGTCTCTGTGCTAAATTTGGGAACTGACTCTGGCCTTGCAGTGAACATACAGACAGTAAATTGGTACTGATCAAATCTTAAACCTCTGAGCAAATAAGCATCATTTCCCAAAATGTCCTATTCTTCCTTGATGTGGAAATCCAAGACACCAAACATACTTGTCGTATTTGCCAGGGCTTCTGGACAAGCAGTAAAGTGAAAATTTATGTTCCATCTATAAAGCTGTTTGGATGTCTGTGCAATGTATCCCTGCATGTTTGTACCCCACATGACATGGACCATGAGCTGTGTTATGTGAATCTGTGCTAAAATCCTGTTCTGGTGCAGTTCAGGACACAGGACTGAATAGGCTCATGTGATTTTAAGGACTTGGCTCGTTGTGGTGTCCTAACTGTTGTAAATCACCTTGCCTGTCAGCTGTGCTGATTTCTCTAAAAGTATTTACATTTATTTGTTAAGATGATTTTAATCTGACTGTTGTAGAAATCTTTTCCATCCATCCAAGTTGATATCATATATAATTTACAGTTAAGTTATGAGTTAAAATTGTTTTGTTTAAGTGGATTTAAAGTGTTGATTTTATTAAATGTAAATATGCAGTAGCCTTAATCTTTATTATTTATTAAATCCTTAATTAAAGTTGTATTTAAAGAAATTGGTTATCTAGGTCTTTGTTGTGTGAATTTCAGCTTTTGCATTTGATCACATATACAGGGTGGGCCATTTATATGGATACACCATAATAACATGGGAATGGTTGATGATATTAAAGTCCTGTTTGTGGCACATTAGTATATGTGAGGGGGCAAACTCCTCAAGATGGGTGGTGACCATGGTGGCCATTTAGAAGTCGGCCATCTTGGATACAACTTTTGTTTTTTCAATAGATTTTGTTCAATGATGAGGCAAACTTTTATGTGAATGGTGAAGTTAACAAACAAAACCACCGCTATTGGTCTAACACTAACCCACATTGGATGGATTCCTCCAAGACTGTTGGAACAACAAAAGTGATGGTTTGGTGTGGTATATGGGGTACAACGATAGTGGGTCCATTCTTCATCAATGGAAACCTCAAGGCCACTGGATATTTGAAATTGCTACATGATGATGTGTTTCCCTCTTTATGCACTGAAGCTGGCACGTTCCCTGAGTTTTTCCAGCAAGATGGTGCACCACCACATTATGGGTGCCAGGTCCAAGCATTCCTAGATGAACAGTTTTCTGGAAAGTGGATTGGTCGTCGTGGGCCAGTTGAATGGCCCCCAAGGTCTCCCGGTCTGACCCCCTTAGACTTTTATCTTTGGGGTCATCTGAAGGCAATTGTCTATGGTGTGAAGAGACGAGATGTGCAGCACCTGAAACTACGGATACTGGATGCCTGTGCTGGCATTTCTCCTGCGGTGTTGCTATCAGTGTGTGAAGAGTGGGAGAAGAGGGTTGCATTGACAATTCAACACAATGGGCAGCACATTGAACACATTTTATAAGTGGTCAGAAACTTGCAAATAACTCATGACAGAATAAAGTTACGTTGAAACCAAGCACCCCATTGTTTTTCCTGTTACATTACCAATAAGTTTGATGTGTCACATGGCCTTCTTCCTATTGAAAAAACAAAAGTTGTATCCAAGATGGCCGACTTCTAAATGGCCACCATGGTCACCACCCATCTTGAGGAGTTTGCCCCCTCACATATACTAATGTCCCACACACAGGACTTCAATATCACCAACCATTCCCATGTTATTACGGTGTATCCATATAAATGGCCCACCCTGTATTTTAACTTATTATAAGTATTTTTTATGTAGGAGACAACAGTTTTGGAATTTTCTTTAATATTATTTCAGTTCAACTATACTAAAGTTAGAATTTTATGTGACCGAAGGTAAAACTTTTGGGTAGTTGTTTTTTCTTTTTTTCCACTGCTGTCACGTTTTGACACCTCAGTTCTCTGGGTTTTCCTGCAAAGTAACAAAGAGATTCATAAAATGTTATCTGGCAATTTAATCCATTCATTCAACTTGAGATTTTACAGGCTCAAAAGATGTGCCGCTCTTTCAACAAGTTCTTCAGAAAATGGCATCTGATCTTGTGGTTACATGACTGTGTGGTCAGGTCAGCAAGTGTTCCAAAAAACTTTACATTTTAAAACTTAAAGAGCATACCTGCATCTGAATCTACATACACCAGTTTCATATTTTTAAACATGCCCTAAAACATAAACTGCTGTGTGGGATGTATATGATGTTGCAACCATGAGGTGGCAGCATTATCCTGCATCGCTTCTGAAAGGAGTCCAAGCATCAGTAAAGGATACTTTTTAACCTGAAAGTGAGTGAAAAGAAGTGTAATAAAACAGATGCGTTCTTATAGCATTATCATTAATAAAAAGATGCTCGCTATTTTGTACTTCATGGGTTTGTGTTCCGGTGGACTGGATGCCTGTTTTCATTTTTTTATATATATTTATATATTTTTTGTTGTGTTAAAAAGTAAAATTTCTGTACAGTCTCCCTTTAATCAAGCCAAGTAATTAGATGTTCAAAACAAAAAAACGACCCCCGTTTAACTGTTTCAAATCAACTCACTACAGTCTGTTTCACAAGTGTGAATAGTTGATGTCATAGCCACTGTCAGTGTGGGGCCTCTGATGAATGTAAAGGCAAAATTCAGAGTCTTCAGTTATTGAGTTTTAAATGGCTCACATTAGCATTGTTCTACAGGTCTGAACAATGGCTGTGTGGGAGGTTCATTTAGAAATAAGAGTAAAAACTACTTTTTCGTGTAGTTTAATGACTGTGCATTAAAAAAGAAAAAGGTTATTGAGAATTTAAAGTGATAACATTTGCAAATGGGCATATGGGGATCATTTTGACCTGTTATTTATTTTGCGTCTGACCTTCAGAGGCCAGAGCTGCTCTGACAGAAGCAATGTCTGCTATGTTGTAGTTAAGATACAAAACTTAAAAAGCTTGTCTTAGTGTCTTTGTATGAACTTTGCAAATGATTATTATCTAACATGTTGTCTTCAGGCTTGGGCACTGTTTCATGACTGAAAGTTATTGATTGACTTATCCTAATGACTAGTCCTTCCACTTGGTTTAGGCTCCAAATTAAAAAAAAAATTTTTAAAGTGAAAAATAAGATATATTGTTTTTGTTTTTTAACTTAACTTTGTGATAAGGTATTTTAACCTTTCAAGATTTAACGCCCTCAAAAGCCTTCAAAAGTTAAGCTGCTGAGAGACTGTCAGTTTTTTTAAAATGATTTATTTATTTTTTAAACATCAGCTAGCATTCTTATCAAATTAGTGTCAGATGTTTGGCTTCAAAAGAGATACAGAAATATTTGCTGACATCATGAGCCTTCTTTTGCAATTAGAAATTTGTATTCCTGATCACAACTTCCGCTATCATGATGATAAAACACTCACATGTGTGGAAGGTTTTGAAACCTCTCCCCTTGCATGTCGTGTGCAGACAGCAGACGATTGCTCAGTTTAAACAGCATCTGTTTCCTCTGTAACTTATTGGCAGGTTGGTTCAAAGAAAGTTCATGACAAACATCTCTGACATTTCTGTAGCCTTTATTTTAGGAATGGAAAACTATTTAAAAATGACATCACATATATAAAAAGAAAATTCTAAACAGTCACATGTTTGCGAGTGTAACGCAGGTCTTAAATACAGATTTCACTGTAACGGTTTACCTGGCCTTTCATTAACGTCTGTCAAAATTATGCTTGTGCCTGAAATCCATGCACACGGCATAGTCTGACCCCAAACGTATATTATCTTCAAGCAGAGAACATGCAGAACAAAAATCAATTGTTGCTTTCTAACTTTTAAACCATTTCCCCCTTCTTAATGTGTCAATCCAATAGCCACATCCACAGTAAACAACTTGCAAAATGAAAATAGACTGTTATTCTAATGAAACGATATACATGCTGACTGGAAGGTGTTACAATCACATTTTCATTTTGTGACACGAGGTCAAAACACCGCCACCTTTACCAACAAGCACCAAATATGTAGAAAACACTGCATTTTTTCCTAATAAGCATCAGGAACCTTTAGAGGGTGTTTAAAAGATTGTGCTGTCTAGCCTGTGCCCCTTTATCCCTGTGTGACATATCCAAGCACAGTTTGTGTTGGTGTGTTCGGTCACTGAGCTGAACTGTGGCCGAACTCGGTTTTCACTGCATCCACTAGAAAACTGAGCTCATTGCACAGAGTCTCGTAGCGATAGGCCATGCGGATTTGTGCTACATTTGTCCGCCTGATGTCATTGCCCTTCGGTCCATCCTGTAGGTAGTTGGGCCCAATGAAGTGTTTCTTCTCCTATAGGGAGCACGGTTAAAAAGATGTAGGTTGGAAAGTTGCAAATAGATATAATATTTCCAGAATTAACTCATTGTGGAGTTTGAATTTCATTAAAAAACAAAGAGATTGCACAGAATAAATATGCACTCAATGAAGTCAGGACTATTGGACTGTCAGACATTCTCTTATCTAGCTTTTCAGTGGTAATAGGATCGGTACTAATCTGAAGGACATATTTTAGGGTTCTTCTTGGATGTGCCGATTGACATTTTTGTGAGCAATAAAGTTTTCGAAAGAAATTACTGGAATATTGTAGAATTTTGGGAAATTAGTTAGCTTTCAGTAAGTCTGCACTGCTATTTAGTGCCTCAAAAAAGTATTTGACCCCTCATTTGGGTTACACAAAGAGAACCCAAATACAGCAAAAAAGCAGTTTTTAAATGATGATTCCATTTATTAACACAAAAACAAACCTATCTGACCCTATGTGAAAAAAGTAATTACCCCTAAACCTAATAACTGGTTGTTAACTACAGTCAGTCATTAGCAATAACTGGCAATGAGTCTTTCAAATCGCTGTGGGGAAATTTTTGTTCACTCTTCGTTGCTGATTTGCTTTAATTGAACATGAACAGCGTGTTTGAGGTCATGCCAAAGCAACTCAATTGGATTTAAGTGCAGACTTTGATTGAACCGCATTAAAACCTTTGTCTTAGTATTTTTGAGCAGTGCAGCTGATGGTGTGTTTGAGATCATCATCCTGCTGTTTAAACCCAAGTCAGTTTGAACTTCAGGGCATGAACTGATCTTTTATTAATAATGAAAAGTCATCCAGCTCCTGAAGAAGCAAAGCAGCACCAGACCACCACCTTTATATGTGACTGTTTGTATAAAGCATTTTTTTAATGAAATGCTGTTTGTTTTACACCAGAAGTAACAGGATTTCAAACTTCCAAAAAGTACTGCTTTTGTCTTTTTAAACAACCCTGGCAGCAGATCAACTTGAGTTCATGTTTAATACAAAAGTTTGGGACAAAAAAATAAAGAAGTTTTTAGTTTATCTATTATTTTATCCATTGTATCTGTTTCCAAACGCATCATTTTACAATAAGGACTTTTAAAGAGAGCATCCCCCAAGCACAAAAGGTCTGACCTTACCTCATGTGAGAGGCCGCTCTGCAGGACACTGTTCCTGGCAATCTCACACAAATCACAAGTGCTCAGCTTCCACAGCTGAGCTGCAATGGCATACTCCTCCATCAAGGCCTCCTGAAACGTTTCAAAAAAACTGATATTAACAAATGAAATGTTATGATTGGGCTGGCAGGTCTATTTGTACAGCACCCTTCAAGAAGAGAGAAATTTCTTGTATTTCTCTGTGCACCACATACTGACAGTGATTATTCAATTAGTCTCACAGATGTCACCAGACTGGAGCAAATTACTGTGATCAAAGTGACTGTGAAACGGTAAATAAAAAATTCTCCTGTGTTTCTGACCTTGGTGTAGTGGAACTGCATGGGGTCGTCGGTGGACAGGGACACACACAGGCCCTTGTGCAGAAACTCTCTCAGGGGGTTCTTGGAGTACTCCAGGAACAGGCTGTTGTTGCTCAGTGGAGACATGGCAATTGGGACCTGGGCCAGGTAGTATAGATACTGCAACACTGGGCTCTGGGGAGGAGACACAACATAGTAATGCGAATAGAACGATTTTGTTTTGTTATTTTCATTTTATTTGTGGGAAAACTAAATGAAATTACAAGCAGAACAAGTAGAAGTTCAAGGGAAACGTTTTGTAGATGGTGCAGACACGCAAGTCTTCCTAATTATAAGAAGTTATTCAAAACTAAGCGTTAAATCAATATTGACTTTTAGAAACCATATCTTATGTTATGGCACAACAAACCTTGGGCTATGGAGCCCAGAAGATGGCAGCACTCCCCTCTCTCTCTGTGACAGAGAAAAAGCTTTAAACATGCACTCTGGAAAGTGCTTGTATGGAGGATGTGTCCATGTAAACTGACATAACTGACTGGAGCAACATGTAGCCACATTCTTCGCACAGGCATTTGGAAGTTAAGGGCCGCAGCGCTAATCTTAGCAACATTTGTCATACTAATCTAATGTCGTCTGTGTGCAATAATGCAACGTGTTCCAAATTTGAGCAGTATTGAAAACATGATGCAATTATTAGAGAATGTGATTAACTGTTTTAAATCCTCCCTACATATTTATACATGCAGTGTTTAACCTCATCTGTTGGCTGTTTATTTTTCTCTTCACATTTAGTTGGATATTATATTACCGTACACAGCAGGAACTTCTCTGGTGTTTAGATATCAACTGGATGGTAAATGGTATTCTACCCAACACATCTTACTCAAACAAGCTGTTTTTGTTCTCCTATGAGCACATCGGAGAGGGACTAAAATGTGACAGCTAAAAACAAGCACTCGTGTGGATTAGCGTGTCACTGCTCGTTACTGATGGACCTGTTTGCAGAAAATATCATCTGCCAGCATCTTGTGCAATCAGCAAACACAAGATGCTGAGTATCAAACCTCAATATGATTTTAAGGTTTTAACCTTCTTAAGGTTGAGTCCATGGGAGATGTTGTCAGCTGTCAGGAAGGCGGAGACAAGATGAGTGATGGAACCCGCCTCTCCACAGTGGGGACGGAACAGGAAGGTGTTCAGTCCTCTTTGCCTGTAGAACGATCCATAGTTACTTTGTGCACTACTACATGGAAGCCATGTAGCATTAAATGAGACTAATGGGCAGGGCTTACTTGCGGAGGTTGTTGAGAACCATTATGTTGGCATACATGTAGAACAGATAATAGGTGTAGGGAGGATTGTCATCTGTGGTCCATGCCTCAGGCTTCGGGCTCTTGTAAGAGAACATGTGGTCGCTGTGTTTAGATTCGTCATCCACGCTGTCAAATCCCGTCACCTACAGGAAAACAGATTCATATCAGCACATTTGCAAACATAAAGTATATATTACACAACACTGAAATGAACGGACAGACGTGGATACATTTGTTTGTTTCCTTGCAGTTTATTGAAACAATGAATCATTTCATTCACCAAAACGAGCTCCAAAGTTTCTAAGAAAATGTCCTTTGGACTGAGGAGAAAGAACTGGAGCTTTTTGGCCACCCACATCAGCTCTTTGTTTAAAGGAAAAATGAACCCTTATAAGAGAAGAACACCAAGCCTACTGTGAAACATGTAAGGGGATACTTTTGTTTTGGGGCAGCTTTGTTTCATCTGACACAGGAAACATATAATCTGGGCAGAGCACAATGAAGTCTAGAGAGTACCAAGGCATGCTGGTGTGAAAAATACTGCCCAGTGTCAGAAAGCTCAGCCTCAGTCGCAGGTCATGTATAGCTGGGAATAAAACTTTGGACTATTCTTAAATGGCACTCCATGAGACAGGATCTTAATCCTATTAAGCATCTATGGAAACATCTGAAAGTGCAGTGTGGAGTCAGGATCCTTCAAACATGAGAGAGTGGGCTAAACTACCTGTTGTTTGGAAATGCAAACGGTGTTGCCACAAAGTATTATATTAAGGCCACCACCTTGTTTTTTGTCCTGTCATTTACATTTTGTTAAGTAGCATAAAATAATCATCTGATTCTTATGTAAGCTGATATAAGAATCAGATGATTATGTTTTTTTGTTTATTTAATTGTGGAAAGGTACCATAAAATTTTTCATGTCTGTATATGGTTGCTGTTGCACATTAGAACTTCTCCCTTTTGACACTTACATATTTTAAGAACACGTGGACTGCTTTGTGCTTTTGAGGGTTGATTGTAGCCTCAAAGAGGGGGCGGAACACATTCTCCAGTATCTTGGCAAAGCTTGGGATTAATTTCTTTGACTTGAAAATATCACTGCAAGACAAGATAAGCAAATTTAACCCATCTTCCTGCATGTGACACAAACATTTTACAGTTTGTTTGCTTATTGAAAACAGCTGACTGAGAAGTGTAATTATTCAGAACCCAATTATGCTGGATTTAGCCTTCAGTTGATGCTTACTAAATCCTGGGCACTTGGATCATCCATCTCATGTTGGGCGAGTGGACCTTATGCTGGATGAACCACGTCGCTAGGCTCTCCCACTCGCTTGCAGAGCGGCCGTAAATTGACAGACGGGGCTCAGCATGTTGGTATTTGCTCTCCTCCAGCTCCCCGGCCACTTCCTGAAACGGATAACAAACCACAGGAAGAAACAGGATGTTTCTTGATAAAGCAGAAGTGACTAGTTGTAACTGCCCAGTGGACGGATATGGCAACACTGTTTCCAAGTTTCAGCAAAGTGCTTTTTACTGCATATTCCAAAGCATCGCTTAGATGAGCAGCACTACCAGTGCGTGTGAGGCATATATATATATCTTATTCTAATTCATAATGAATATGACTCAAATCTTTGTACGTGTAGCAACATTTGATTGTATCAAAATGTCACAGTGACTCAGCATGCACAATACCAGGGCCTTAAAAAGTAAAAGCAGCTTTGTGGAATTTAGCCATTGTTCATTTGATTATTTATGTTTGGGCTTTTTCCACAGTGATGTCATAATGTCTAGAAAAAAATATGGGAACAAAACTGGGAACATCCTGAATGAAAAAATGATCCTCTATGAGTTAGCATCTTATAATTGAATCTCTGGGGATGGTGGCCCGTACTTCATTGCTTTAACTGTAGCCAGATTATATCCAGGTCAGTTTCCTCCTTTTCTGTGGGATCAGTTCAAGTTGCACTGATAAAAATGTCAAATGTAGTCAAACAACAGGCTACAGTTTCAAGTTTAAACATCAGTAAATGCACTGTTTCCCACACATAGGCTTTATTAGGTCACGCCTCATATTTGTTGGCTTGCTTTAGCATTTTGTATTTTTGTATATCTTTTGTCTGAATGGGGAAAAAAGGCCTTCATGCTTTCCATGGCCGCTGGCTCTACTAACTAGTTGTCCTCATTATTATTCAGTTGCTAACAGGATCTTGTAAAGCTCAATATGAGGCTGTAGCTCTCATTGGTAGTGCTTGTTCTGCACTGTAGATCAACTGGCACACTGAGACTGCAAACCAGGACTGTACATCTGTAGCGCTAAATGAATTTATACTTAATAGAGATTCACTTGAGAAGCAGCTGATAATGTCCTTCAGCTATCTGTCTCAAAGAGACTGACAGAAGAAAAGTATAAATGTCATTATTTAATTGTTGAATTGCATCTGTGCCTCCTATTTTGTCACCATCTGGATCTGTTTCAACATGAATAATGTAAAGTTGTTCCTTTTTTTGTTCTCCACCTTGGCTATTTACGCGTGTCAAACATGACAGGCCAAAACAAGAGCAAATAAATTCTGCATGTAGTTTGGTGCCTTTACATAATTTCAGTTTAACTACAGCTAAGCAGGCCTTCAAGTGGTGTTAGTGCTTTAACTCATACTATACCTTAATGAGACGTGCAAAGTATTCTCCTTTGATGTAGTTGTCCGCTTTCAGGTAAATCTCCCGCAGTTCGCTGGCCCCCACAGGGTTGTATTTTGAGTTGAACTTATCAAACCGATGAAAGGTTTGCCTTCCCTAGAAGGATAATCGATCGGTCAGACAGTGAGGCTCATGCAGCACAGTGGCGATCACAACATTTTCATTTCATTAAAGGGACTGCAGTAGAAATTAACAGGAACTGTTAAGCTGTTTGTAAAGATAAACAACCAAACGGTCATTTATAGTCACTGAGTTATTGCCTCAACTGTTTGCATCAAGGACAATTTCTATTTATACAAGGTAATGCTGACATAGGAACAAGTAGAAAGCTTTGAGTTCTCTTACAGCGTGCACGTCCAGAGAGTCTACAGTGAGGTCGTACGGGTCCATGTGGAGGCTGTCAAAGACCTCCTTGAGTGTGAGCTTCTTACTGCCTTTTTCCAAGACCACTCGATCTGCTTCAGTCTGGTATGTGGTCTGTATGAATCTCAGCAGATGCTTCTGGTTCATGCAAGCGGCCGCATGTATATGTGTGTCCACCTGTGTTTGACACAAGTCAGACAGTGGCACGGGGCTTACTGGACAACTCACAGCATCCCTATAAAGTGATATTTATTTATACTGAGAGCACTAAAGTTATGAATAGCTTCTGCTCTAAGTGCGTCAGCCCCTCTCCTCTGTCTGGGGCATCGCAGACTGAGCAGAAAGATTTCAGCCAACCTTTCTAACGTTGTAGAAGTCTCTGTGTGGGACTCTTTTCAGCTCTTTTAGCTCCGCCATTTCATTCAGCATTTCATGCAGGTAGAATTTGGAGCCCAGGAAGTTCAGCCGTCTGTGGCAGTAGGATTTTCTGCGAAGCAAAATAACGAAACAGTTACGAGTAAAATGTAATAAATGTCATTCGGTATCAGTCAAAAGGTTCGTAATGTCAATCTGTTAGAAATATTGACTAAGCTTTTGCACTCACGTTGGGCCGTCAGCTATCATTGCAAGTACATGGCTCAGGTCTATAGCAAAGGTCTCGAGGTCGGGGTAAGGAAGGCTGTAAGCTTGCTCTTGTTTCAGGGCCTCAGCACTCTCATAAACATGAATTATACCATCCTTTAGCTGCAGCTCATAGTTTAGGTCTTCAGGAATACCCTCCATGGAGTATGGGTCCTCCCCTTCACGAGGGTAAGGCCAGATGTCTGCAGATGATGACAGCAGCTCAATCAGAAGTTATTTCACATTTGCAAAAACAGTCACTCTCTGAAGTGTTGGTTGTAGAATAAAGATTCTTAGAGTGTATTTTTCCTTATTTTCTACCAAATACAAATATACTGTTAAATTAATAATTGCTCCTATTGAATACTGGCAATTTTAAATAAGGATGTCAGCCTCATCAAAGAGAGCAAATATCCTTAATGCCTTCATTTCAGGCTCAAAGCCCTGGCCACACACCTGTTATTTAGACCTTCTGTTTATGAGGGAGATCCGATCAGAAGAAAGACTGTGTGAGGGCAGGTAAAGGAGCTAAGATGGCTTGTTTCACACATTGAGATGTACCCAGGGGCTGAGATAAAGAAGTATTGTTTTGAAGTGTGCAAAATCATGCAAAGCTTCTCTGGTGAAGTGTAAGAATACAAAAACAGGAACTGGAAATGAGTCGAATAGACCTCTGACATTTGAATGAAATGATGGCTAGTAGATAATTCCAACAAGTCTTTCTCTTGACTCATTTGAGGTCAGTTTTTTCAGGCTCTGTGTCAGGCATCGCCCAATCAGGTTTGAGCTCTGATATTTCCATGCCTGTATAACCTTCCCAGTGTATTCAGGAAGGGTGAAATTATACAGTATCTTTTATTTATTTTTCACTTAAACCTAAACTTTGGCTTTTAATTATGACTGAGTTTTGTTTTGTTCTCTTTGTGTGTTTGTTTTACTTTTTATTTTGTACAGCAAGTAACAGCAAGTGATTGAACTTAACCTTAAATGTATCAAAATGAGCAAAAATTATAACAAATAGTAAGATAATTTAAGGCCGGTAAACTTTATTACACTGGAGTTATATTTAAGATTGTACATTTTCTTTATCTGTTGTCTGGATTATTCTCAGGTTCTGTTTCTGACGACATTATCTGTTGTCAGAAACAGGCTGACTGACCTTGGCTCACAGACACTTCACACCATCTCTGGCACACATACAGAGAGGTCTTAAATTAGATCTGCATAGAATAGGTGGCACACAGTAAGTTTTATCTTTATCTCCAATACACAACTAAACATCAAATCATTAGTGAGTTGTTTAAACTGGTCTGAGCACTTTTATTGAATATTGGAGTTGGCATCCTTCGTAAGTTTAATATTGTTTCTGCTCTCTGTGTGAATTGTTTGAGGTTAACGGTGAACTGAAACCTGAACCTTTAATATTAATGGCCTTGCTCCTTTTCCTCTCCATGTCGGAGTATTTCATTGGTTAAACAGCTGAGCTGGTTAAACATCTGCACTTGCGCATGTTGTACATAGCCTCTTGCTGTGTGTGAGCGAGTAGATGGAAAATTACAAAACGTGCACTTTTGCAGGAAGATTAAATTGGACATTTTTGACACCAAAAAGGAAAAGTTTAGTAAACCTGGCAGGACTTCATCCTCTTCTAGCCACCTCTCATTTTCAGCATTTCGCAGGAACAGGGCTGTGGTCCTTGGAAATCGGTGGTAGGCCAGCCTGGAGTACTTCTCTCGGATGAACAGGGCTTTGAGGAGACCCTTGGTTGCTTGCTCATAGTCCTCAACTGTGATCTGGAAACATCGTGAGGTTGTTAATTTTTGACTTTTGTTTGTGTTTAACGACGGTGTCTTAAAGGTTCAAGATGGCCTTTAAAGAATAATCTATTTAAACTATGGCACCGAGCTAAATGAAGGATCTCTCCTGTTGCCCTGTCAGCTTACAGCCATCAATGAAGTTTTAACAAGAAAAGAACAACTGTCATGTTTTTCTTTTTCTTGTGTGAAAATGTCATTTTATAAGTACAGAGTGGATCGACTTTTTAATTCTGGGTAAAAACATGTCTCTCATAGGCCAAACATGCATTTTACCACATCATTGGTCTGAATTTAAAAATCAGTTGTTTTTTATCGTATATTTCCTCACTAGGCTGTGGTCCATCTTTTATATTTCAACATATGGACTAGTCTCGTTGATTACCCCTGCACAGTAATCTCCACTGATGGTAACTCTCTGGAAGTCTGGGAAGGAGTCTGAAAGCAAAGATTCAGCAGTGGCGGGTGTTTGCGCTGGGGTAGGTGTCCAATCAGGAGGCATCTGCAAAGATACCGACTGTGACCGCTTCAACTTGAAACTCTTCTTCCTAGTTACACAGAGGGAAAAGAAGCAAGCACTATTTATGCTGAGTATTTTTTGATGGTTTTATTTGTTCTTTTTTGTCTATCCAGAAAGAGAGATATGTTCAGTTAAGCATGTTTCTAATCCATACCTCTTAACTGACTCCTGAGACTGCTGTTCAGCCATCTCCTTTTGCAGCTCCTTCTCTCTAGTCTCTTTCAGACCAATGGGACAGTCTTCTGGGACAGTGAACAGAGCCAGAGTATCCTTGCTGTCTTCCTCCTTCAGAGCAGAGGCGTACACCTTCTCTGCCATCAGACGAACCCTCTCATCCACCTCGTGTATTGACACTTTTGGGAAAAGGCGTGGTAAATCTGAAAAGTATTGAGAACATTTTTTTAGCAACTACCTGTATTTTTCTTACCGGTAAAAGTAGTGTTTAAAAATGTAATCTAATCATATTTCAGAATGCTTCTGTCATTCCAATACTGGTCATTATTAGTCGGAGTTATGTCATAATTATGTTTGAAATCTAAAATGGAACAAAATACTGACATGTTATAACTCGTCTCATAAACGGGTTTAAATATGGGAGTGCTTAAAGAAGAAATAACATTATCTTAGTAATGACAGTAAACATAAATACCAGAAACATAACCCGGAGTGAGGACGGTTGGTTGTGGGGCTGTTTTCCAGCTTCTCATTTCAACACACAGACCAGAGAACGTGTCTTGAGTGGTGTTGGAATTAAATAATTTGCAGTGCCTCAATAATGCTATGCTTTTTTATTAATAAGAGTTATAAAGTCATATAGTGTAGTATTGAGTGGACACAGTCCTGAAAAATAAAGGCATTAGATCATGTGTCCTTGGGGAGTAGAAAGCTGTAGACGCTCGCTCACACTTGCCTTGGAAAAAGTAGATAAGAGGTGACCATCTCTAGTGGAAAGTTATTGAGACACTGTTGTTTAGACTAGAATAAGAGAGCTTCTGTAATAAAACTGTTGTGTTATGCAGGACGCATCTCCCTTCTAGAAGTATTGTGAAAGAGAAATAAAGTGTTAAATGGTCTACTGAGCAGTGTTTTGTCTTCCATCGGATGCCTCCGAGGAATCAAAAGAACTCAGTGAAGTGTTGATCGTTGACAGTGGCTAACTCGTGTTTCAGTGCTTGCTGCCAGTGCAACAGGTAAGTTACAGTAAACAAACTTGTGTGTCCAAGTCTGGCCGCGTGTTCTGAGAGCACACCGCACTGAGGACGGTATGTGACAGCAGGAAAAGCAACAACACTGAAAGCTCCTGCTTACACAGTGCACCTCTGTCGGTGCATCGCCGCGTGTTAATTAGATGTGACTGAAGGGCTGTGATGATAAGCAAGATATTTTTCTGTAGGAAATATCATGTTGATGGAACTTGTGAAACCAGAGCTGCGTAAACGTTTGCAAAACAAAAATTACATAATGATTCGTGAGGTTGTGTTTATTTATTTTTATTATTTATGGTTGTCATCATCCTTACTGGTATATTGTGACACCATTAGTTTCGTGTTTATTTTGTAATAAGTAATATACAGTCAGCGGGCACTTCATTGGGTTGCACCTCGTTCCAGGTTGGAACAACTTTAACTCTTTGTGACACGCATTCAACAAACTGCTGGAAACATTCCTCAGAGATTCTGGTCCATATTGGCTTCATAGCATCGCACAGCTGCTGTAAATATGGAGGCTACCAATCTGTTCCACCACATCCCAAAGGTTCCCTGTCGGATTAAGGTCCGGGGACTGTGGAGGCCGTTTGAGTGCAATGTGGTCAAGAAATGAGTTTGAGATGATCTGAACTCATGCTGCACTATCCTGCTGCAAGCCACCATCAGAAGATGGTACATTGTAAACTTTACACTGTAATACAGGCATTTAAATGGTCAGCATTTAAACGCATTACTGTTTAAAATGTAGTGTTTCAGTAATGATAAGTTGTGCTACATCATTACTCCACCACCACTACTTTGACCCACTGATCCAAGGCAGGATAAATCGGTGCTTTGATGGTGTTTATGCTAAAAAACCGAGACAGACCAGGCAACATTTTTCCAGTCTTCTGTTGTCCACTTTTGATGACCATGTGTGAACTGTAGCCTCAGTTTCCTGTGGCACCTGGTGTGGTCTTATTTGCTGTTGGCTTCCTATCAGCCTGTAGCAGCCTGGCCATTCCCCTCTGATTTTGCCCAGAGAACTGCCGTTCAAACCATCCTCTGTAAACTCCACAGATATATGTGTGGGAAAATCCCAGAAGAAAAGCGGCTTCAAAAATACTCGCCTGTCTGGCACCAACAAACGTGCCACATTCAAACATGTGGAAAAGCACAGCTGTTGAAGTTTATATTATCATTGCCGCTGCAGTTTGCCCTGGGAAGTCAGTCTTTCCTTATTTTGACATTTACCATGTAATATTATCAGAAGGTTAGTTCAGGCTCATGCAAATATTGATTGGCTTATGTTACATTGTAACAGGTTTGCAAGGGTGTCAGACTTGATACAGGTCTGCTATTGAATGGTAGGCATCAGTAAAGTACATTCAAGAATCTTCAGACAGATATCCTGTATGTAGTTCACAGGATTTTTCCAGGCTTGTAAATGGAAAGGAAATATTTGACCCCGTTGTTAGAGCAGCAGTTATGAACATGCCATCATTTTGGTTCTCAAGGCTTTTTGGTGGGAAACAGTCAAGTTTATTTGTATTAATCTCATTCTTTCATACATGCATGGCATGCTATTTCTGAACTCAGGACCCCCTGATCTTGTATTTTCAGCAGATGAATGACAGAAGATTGGTTTTATATTTTTAATAGCTTCTCCCCCTTGTTTAATTCCCACAGTGTGACAGCTACTGTTGCTACCCAACATCCCATCATCAGTCGAGATGTTTGGATATTCTGATCACCGTGTCATCACTGTGGATATTAACGTTGCAGTCCATGGGGGTCACTGGGACACATCCAGAATATATCCGTGTGAGGATACTGGAATCAACAAGCACACGATAGCACATGCAGCTCCAGTGTATCAGATGCCAAACTTTTCAGCTGCACACTGCATCCCTACTGGTTTACACAACACTCTGTCTGAAACCTGTGAGTGATCTGGAATTCTTCACAGATGATACCGTTAACATTTGCCCTCACACTGACACGCTTGCTGCCTGTTCCTTGGCTAGCACATTTTGGGAGCTGCTGTTTCTGATGAGCCTTTCAGCACGTGTACTCTCTCCCTGCTGGAACAGCTCAACAGTCTCTTGGATGACCTTGATGTATTACACACCCCAGTTATAAAAACCTAACATTCACAAAGCCTCTGACTATGTTGGAAACGTCAATTAAACTGAAATTCTGAAATATTATGATAAAATTTCAATTTTGGAATGATTTTTAAGTTTTCAGTGTGTAACACAAAAATAAAATAAAATCAATAAAATGTGCCAGTATTTCATAATACTCACTTATAGTATATATAAATATCCACCTGTTTCCTCGGCTAAAGACTGCTGCACTTATAGCATCGCTCAGAAAGTCAAATCTAGCTGCTTCTGTGCCTCAGGCAGTAGCCACTGAATAAACATCTTTGAAACTCTTCTTTGAAATTACTCTTTGAATAGTTGTCATCACATTTCATAGTTTTTTTTAATAGAAACATAAAATCAGTAGGGGTAGCACTATCTGTCTCTTACCTTCTGTCGTGATTTGGGCCATGTTTGGCTCTTTCAGTCTCTGCCTGTTGAGTCAGGTATTTCAGCTTTCACGTATCTGGTTCTGTCTCTTGTGGACCCCTTACCTCTTAGCTTTGGCACTGCCACTTCTACAGGTATGGCACTCAGTGGCAGGACTTACAAAACATCTGAGTGCTGCTGACACAACACCTATGTAAACTGTCCTGAGTTCTGGTGACTGTATATTGCTCGTGTCTGTGATGCTTCTCTTCAGGGTTTTCTCTCTGACTGACTCTGTCGGGCTTTGCTCTGCTGTTTATTTGGTCCACTGCCTGTATGTATGATGCAGCTGCTAGTTGTTGTTGTTGTATTGAGTGTCCTTCTATCTCTATTTTAGGGTATTGAGTAACATGGGGTGCTAATCCAAGCTGGTATGTCACAACTGGCTGCTAACATGTGAGCTCTGATCTGTGATATGGGGCAGTAGGGCAAAAAGTAAGTACTGGCAGCTACAGTCACTGTGTTTACCATGTAAACACTAAAGTAAGGGGGAAAAGCCATCAAACCTAGCTGGCCCTGTAGGAAAAAGTAAAGGTCTCCTCTTGCTAAATTATTAATTAACTGTGAGTAACAGACTTCTTGGAAAACTGAGTTCATTTTCACGAGCCACACCCAGGCGTGACAACAGCCAGACCTGCTGAACCAATAAATCAATTATAGAGGTATGTTAGCAGGCTAGAGACCTCAAATTTAAAGAAAATGGCACCGCCGACCACGCCTCACCAGAGTTATGCAGCCAGACAATGATCCAAAACACACCAAGTAGTCCCTTTTACATACTATTAGAGATCATTCATAAAAGCATTTGTGTAGCAAAGAATCTGAAGAACACGAGTATGAACTTTACTGCAGTAAAAGGAAGCACATTGCTGGTGACAGTCCATCTTTGTATGCAAATTATTTAGTGGTTTGGTTAGTTGGAATCATCTGTTCACTGCCCTCACTTTTATCACACCTATAAGGAGCGCGCACTGTTCAAAAAAGCCACTCAAGGTTGCAGACAGCAGACAGTTTAACTTTAAGTGGTGTGTGAACAGATGCGTGATAAACCGTGTAATAGCTGCATTTGAATACGTGGGAGTGAGACGAATGCCTGTGTTTAGTGAGATCGCTGTTTGTTGTGCTTTTGTATATTATGTTTGTCCTGCATGGTTTTATTTACTCACCCTTTCCCATGCATGGTGTCGACTGTTGCTTCAAAAGGGCCATGTTGATTTTCTTACTCATTTTGAGTTGATCTAGAAGAAACAAAGCTTTAATAAATAACACTGCACACATATGTTGTTCAGTAAGGCAGCATTTACTCAAACTTGACATTGGTTAAAGGTGTCATTTAATGGCTCCTAGCAAAGCAGTACAGCCTTATCTCGCATCACAATCTCTTCTTCCTTACCTTTGTTTGCTTGAGTGACGGTCACACCCAAAGTCACACCCCGAGGACCATGATTTTACACAACTTTGACTTGACTGTTTGAGTTATCGTAGTTTTTGAAATGCTCGTGTATTGTGCTCAGATTTAACTTGGAATTTGTTGAAAGGAAGTCAGTGAACTGGAAAGTGGGGAGGTTTGCGTCAGGAAGGACAAAAAGTCTGTGACAAGTCAAACATGGAGATCATCAAGAATGAGATTTCCATACCGGAGCGTCTCTGGTACTGTTAGCGGACAGGGTGACGGTGCAGACTGTGCTGCTGTTGGCCAATGTGGCAACCCATAAAGGGAGGAGCCAAAAGAAGAAGTTGAAATGCATTACTTGTATTTGGAGTGTTCCCATTATGTTAAAAAGAGGAAAGTTTTAGGGATCATCAGACAATATTTAATCTCCCATTTTTGTTTAGCTTTGGTTTGGTTTTATATGAACAGTTAGTTTTGTTTATTACTTTGTTATTTTATGTTGCCATCATAAATTGAATGTAGCTGTTTACTTGACATATTTTAAGGGACTGGAACTCTAATTTGACTTTTGTAAAATGAAGTATTTTGTGTTTTGGGCAAAACGTTAGTTAAAAAAATAACAACAACAAAACGTCCCACTTAATTTGTTTTGCTTGCATTGAACAACTGTCATTTCAGTAAATTGCTGACAAAAACTGCTCTAACCAGTATGGCCATTGTTGGGACACCTTTGGGAGTGTCTTGTGCTGTGTGGAACCAAAATGAAGGAGGTGGATCCTTAATGCCTTTAGATTTGACTTGATAGAGTTCGTGGTTGCTTGATCAGATTGGAATCTGGGAAGTTTGGAGGCCAAATTAATGTCTTTGGCTGTTGTGTTTCACAAGCTTTGTTTTTTTATGTTTTCTTAGTTTAGGGTTTATAATCCTATGTATACATTACACAACATTACATTACACACAGCTTTGCGTGTCTCAAAGTTCTATACCAGCATGCAGTGTCAGTGTTGTCACAACATCCATGTGAAAAGTACTGTAGTCATTTTTTAGTATAGAATGCCATTTACATTCATTTTAAACATGAACAATAGAATTAAAAAATATCCACATAATGCATTAGCAGTTAAAGACTGAAAAGAGCTCATTTCAGAAACATTTCTTTCCTGGTATGTGCAGACAGTTGCTGAGCATCAGATGCGAGTGCTGATTCTATAACACATTTTAACTACTTAACTATGTGTTGAAGTGTAACTTTAAAAAAAAAATTTAATTTCTCTATCACCAGTTCACACTCGTTATGAGAACTCCTTTTATAATTTCAGATTAAAGGCTACAACATCGTAAACTCAACTATCTAGCAGTTTTCTATGAAGAAGTATTTGGTGCCAGAAGGTAAAAAAAAGAAGTCATTTGTAACAGGAAGTGACATCTTTTTTTTTTTTTTTTTTTTTCTTCTTTCTTCTTTTATTCTTCTTCTTTTTTTTCTTTTTTCTTTCTTTCTCCTTTAACCGCGCGTCCTTAGAGGAGTAATTTGCTTGCATAATGTTGCTCGGCTTTCTCTCTTACTTTCCTCTATCGCTGCCTGTCCCTTCGATTTCTACTTCTCATGAAGTGCCTGCATATTAACAATTAACAGTTACCTAGCAACAGGATATACTGTATTATGTCAAAAAGTGAGTGCAGGAGGCTATTCACAGCCAATAATGACATGCCAATAATGCATTTTTGGCCTCACTGGGCAGTAAATGTAAGACAGACAGCTGAATTGTTTAACTCAACCTAATTCCTGCTTTTGATCTAATGGAAGGCAGATGCATTGTGTTTGACACGTGCCTGTTACACAGACACACACACTGCACACTGTGAACCGCTGCGATCGCCTGTGTTACCGTGCATCGAGATCCTTTTGGAAGAACATCAGGTGCTAATTTCACGCCGCAGGTGGACAGCGCACACACCAGCATTCACGGTGCGGGCAGCGGAGCAAGACGATGTGGCAAAGACTGTGGCTTAATGAATGACGGCATATTTCATGATCCTGTGATTTGCAGACCTGAATAATAAATACTCCAAGTCAGCAGCAGTCAGTGTGGTCGCTGGCATGGTGTTTTTATGACTTCTAAATGTCCAGCTTTCCATTTGGCAGACGTTCATCACAGCAAATAGAGGAGCGAGTTTTTATTTTACTTGCAAATGTCAGTTTGATTTGATTTGGCCTGAAGTTCTTGCAATTCAAAATTAGATCAAAATACAGTCAAGATAAAGGAATGATAGAAAATTTTAAAAACAGAAGAAGGAAATCTAGCTAGGCTCAGATTATTTAACATGTTCAAAAAGTTTGAACATGTCAGATCTGTAGATCAGGTCTGTTCACTGGCTTGGATTGGTTGGCAGATAACTAAAAGGTCCTAAAGGTGGAAAATGGTACGATCCTAGCCAGTGTGATGTTGCCCATTGGTTTGAAGGGACTCATTCTGAAACCTTGAGATCAGAAATTTAGCGATCGTCTTATTTTTTTTAATTGTTTTTTCGTTTCGCCATTTAAATTAATGAAGACGAAAAAGGGAAGATCCAATTGTGACATATTTGTGACATTGTGACATGTCAGTCCAGATAGCAGAGGCCTTAAGCCTGCAGTGCTTTAGCCTCCCTTTTGACTTTGATAGAGTCTTAAATTGATTACATATACAAAGTGTTAAAGAAGACCTTAACACAAGTGTTTACTGAGGACATAAATGAGGCAAAAAGAAGGGTCAAATAAATGTAATCCCAAACCATTCCTGTCATAACATATTTGAATGTCGGGTGTTTTCTTAGTAGTCCCTTCACTGTAAGACTTACATGTAATATCACAGTCTAAGTAACGTGGTACTCACAACAAGGTGGCACACTTCTAATATTTTGCCATATCACTGACATTTAATGTGTACACTAATTCACATACTTCAAGATCTGCACTTTTTACTGTTTCAGGCTAGACAGTCACCTTCTCACGTGCCAGCAGTGGCTTTCTTGCACTGCGTGTTGAAGTTTTCAAGTGATCACTGAAACCTGACTTGAAATATTTAGTTCCTTTTTTTTTTTTTTTTTTTTTTTTATTGTCTATTAGATGTCACAGGAAGTGACATCTAATAGACCAGGCTCAGATATTCACAATGCCAACATGACTGAATCCTGTCAGCTGCCATCAGGTGTTATCTCAGTGTTGTAGCGGATTATACTTAAGGAGGTAGTCGTTTTTAGCTGTCTAGAAGAATTTGTCTAAAAAAATACAAAAATAATTGAATCATTAACAAATTACCTGATTGAAAGAACATGAATGAATAAAATCTGTCTGATATTCCAGATCTCACATAAAAGCTCAAGTTGTCACAAGCTAAAAGTAGCAATCATGTGGCTTCACAGTGGCTGCTCTCTGCCCAGCCTGGAGGTCATTGCAAACTCTCAGTACCTCAGCAGAGCTGGCAATATCATCAAGGACCACTCTCACCCCAGCAATCAACTGTTTGAACTATTACCGTCAGGCCGACGGTACAGGTCACATAAAACCAGGACAAACAGATTCAGGGATAGCTTCTTTCCCAGAGCTATCACCGTAGTAAATAAGCACAAAAACAATTGAACCTATTCCATACTGTCACTGTCATTATATTATGCTGCTATCCTGTATATATTGTACATACTATTGTTTGAGTACTTACGATTGTTTTTTTGTTCTTTTTATATTTTACATTATATTTATTATTGAAACTTACACCAAGGGAGTGGCACTCCAATTTCGTTGTACTCTGTACAATGACAATAAAGGCTATTCTATTCTATTCTATTCTATTCTATTCTATTCTATTCTATTCTATTCTATTCTATTATGTTGCTTTGTTGGTGTAAATAGCCCAGAGAAAACAACAGCAAACCAGTGCAAAAACTCCAAAGGCATGTGCAAACTAAGCATTTCAAAGGAGATTCTGACAACTTGGTACTTGTGGGAAACTTGTCGTTGCCACAGTGTCTTCTTTGATGTGCATGAACTGTTCAAGCACGCACCATGTGCCATGCATAAACTCATCAGTGTCATTTGACTAGATCTGTATCACGGGTTCGTGTCTTTCTAGGGTGTAACGCAGTCTTGTATTTATTCCTCTACAACAGAGGAAACAGAATGAATACCACCCAGTCCTATTTTTAAGGCAATTAGTCGGCATCTAGTTTTGTTTGGGATTTTTCCTTTTTTTTTTTTTTTTGTATTAGTTAACTAAGACACATGTTGGTACCTGTTGGGAAATGTGCGGCTGCCGTACTTGATCAGGTTTGTTTTGGACTGTGTTGTAAAGAGAGCAAGAATACATCCACAGACATGCTGTGAATTCAACATTAGGAGCAAAGTTTCAGAATAAAAGGAAAAAGAAACATTTTGATGTCAGGCAGCAGTGTTAACCACAGCTAACTGTTGCCTTAAAAAAGTTTGACTGTGCCTTAAGATTGCAGTTTAAGATATATCATTTATTTTGTTTTAATACCTACAGATGCTCACTCCTTTGGAAGCCAAAAAAGCAAAAAGAAAAAGAAATAGAAATATGCACCTTCATATTAAGATCTTTAATCTATATGCAAACTATATCTAGGTATGTCTGCCAGAGCTCACCATGCAAAGGAGGTAAGTGCTAAAAGCAATGCTGGTGTGTTGATAATGACATAAAGTTAATATAAACAATGGAAACACAAAGAATCATTATGACTGCCGTGTACTTACTGTTGGCAGGGCTTTGCACAAAGCTAAAACGTCCTGGGACTGTAGAGAGCGTTGTCAGGTGTCAGCAGACTGAAGCCTTGTCAGTGCAGGTTCCAGCAGACACCGGGCTGGTTTGGGCTGTCACTGCCGGGTTGAAGTATGAAGGAGGTACAAAGTTGGTGTAGCAAACAAGGAAGTAATCTGCATCAGTGTTGTTTGGCAGTAGAGGAAGTGCAGGAGGAAGCGTTTGTATGAACAAGCAGTTCTGTGTCACTTTTTTTAAAAGCCTTGAGACTTCATAAGCCCCACCCCTCTTTGTCAACTTAAGTTGTATGTGTAATTCACTGGGCTGGCGACAAGTCACCGTCTCCTTTTAGGGTATTTGATTAGAGAAAGTGTGTGTGTGTGTGTGTGTGTGTGTGTGTGTGTGTGTGTGTGTGTGTGTGTGTGTGTGCAAATATAAACAAACATGGGGAAGTGACTTTTTTCTATAAAAGGATTGCTTTCTCCACCACTTTGAAAAGAGAAGTAAATTTTGACAACGTTTTTTTTTATTTTTTTTTATTTCAGGTTCCTGTGACCAAGGTCAAGATGTTTGATCCTGACCTGGTCAACAGAGCACTGATATAGAAATGGTGGTCGTGGTGGTGGTGGTGTGTGTGTGTGTGTGTGTAGCATACCACTGCTACACACGTCTGAAATACTAGTAAACTGGTCCTGAGTATGCTCAGCATAAGGTAATGCTACTGTAATGCTTGCAACACCACCATCTGGACAGCGACGGAAAGTTCATTCTCCTCGGTTGGCTAGATACTTTTTTTTAAAGCCCTATACTCCTTTGTGTATTCATGATACTTCTTCTTTATGGTCCAATGCTGCTGTAGCATACAGTGCCACAGCAGCTGCGCATTCAGCAGGTGGACAGGTCAAACTGGTCAAACTTCAAATTTAGGGTGACTCTAAATTTATAAAATGTTGATATTACTTTAACATTGGTGCACTGCAGTTTGTTATTTTTTATTAGCAGTGTTGAGCAACTTACTTTGCTAAAGTAATTAGCCCTTTCACGCATAGTGGTCACTACAGTGGACAGCTGTGCTGTTTTCTTGTATTGGTGTCAGTGCTGATGGTATACTTGCACATAAACAACTACAATGGACACCGATGTGTCACTCCATACCCTGCCGCCCACTGGTGGTTTAATGTGCCTATAGATGTATGACGTGTTCCATTGCAATTATTGTTATTTAACCCTGTCATGAATAAATTATGACAACCTCAATCAGGATTTTTTTCTTAAGTATTTTTATTCATCTTTTCATGCCTAAAGATGAATAAAAATACTTAAGAAAAAAATCCTGATTGAGGTTGTCATAATTTATTCATGACAACCTCAATCAGGATTGAGGATTTTGCCACTTCAAACAATAATTTCTGTCCACTATAAGATAAATGAAACATTATAAGCCTGATACCTGCAGACCTGAAAGCAGGAGGTGTATCACTTTCGAGCGCTCTCTTTAGAAAACGCTGTTTTTACAGTTTCTTCCTGCAGTAAACATAAAGATAGTATTCAGGAAAAACATTATGTACATTTTTAGCATAACTGGTTTTACGTAGCTTATCAACACAATTTAAAAACTGGTATAAAGTTTGAAGTCCGAACTTTTAACACAAAAGTGGAGACTCGGGGTTGTCTTGTGTTGACATAGCATCATGTTGCCCATCTGTTAATAGCTTGTAGACCCACCTTTAGCACAAATAAGCTGAAGTAATCATTTTCTGTATGACATATCAGTCTCTCAGATTGTTGTGGAGAAAACTTGGCTCACTCATCTTTTCAGCGTTGCTTCACTTCATTCACATTTGCAGACATGCGTTCATGCACTTAAGGTCCCAGTCCAGTTTATTATCTATGTGTTCTCCAAGGTATTTATGATCAATTTTTCGGTCTTTGTCACGTTGAGCTGCAGATGATTCTGCTCACACCATGTGACAAATGGGTCAACCACAGCCCGGTACTCTGACTCATCACCCTCACTGATGCATCCAACCACTGCAGAGTAATAAGAAAACTTCTGAAGATGGCAGGTCTCTGTGTAGTGGCTGCAGTCTGTGGTGTAGAGCAGCAGTCCCCAACCCCCGGGCCTCGGACCGGTACCGGTCCGTGAGTCGTTTGGTACCGGGCCGCGAGAGTTGAGGCTCAGGTGTGAAATGTATGGTTTTCAGGGGTTTTATCGGTTTTCAGTGTTATTTTGTTATCGTTTTTATCGTTTACTCGGTTTTCCTGGGTCTTTTCACGTGTGTTATGAATAAATCATCTTTTTTTTCGGTACCGGTACTAGTTTTATTTTGTTGTATTTATCCGCGACACCTTAAAGGCCGGTCCGTGAAAATACTGTCGGGCATAAACCGGTCCGTGGCGCAAAAAAGGTTGGGGACCGCTGGTGTAGAGGCTGAAGAGGAAAGGAGAGGACGGTACCTTGTGGTGGCCTCGTGTTGCTGATCATCTTGTCAGACACACACAGTGTTGAAGACACATATTGTGGTCTTCGTGTCAGGTAATCAATAATCCAGGTCACAAGAGAGGTATCCACTTGCATTCCTGTCAGCTTATGACCCAGGAGGGTTCGCCTGATGGTATTGTATGCACTAGAAAAGTCGAGTGTCCTGATGCATGCTCTATCTTCCAGATAAGGAAATCCCCCAAAATGTATTCTGTTCATCTGGATGTAGCATTTTCAGTGGGAAAAACAGTACATGTGCATAATGACTCAAACTAGCATAAATGCAGAGTCCTGGCCTGACGAGATGTCATAACACAGAAGAGCTAACTCATCAGGCCAGGACTCCGCAGTCTGTCTACACCTACAGGCCAGGGCCACTCATTCAGTGATGAGGATGTATATACCCTGGACAGGGAGGAATGCTGGTTTGAGCAGAGAGTCAAGGAGGCCATTTATGTGAAAAGGGAAAGACATCTTTCACCATCTTACAATGCTCTGACTGCAGCCATTCCCCAACTCTGTAAGTAGTACTCGTGAAAATGTGCATATCAATGATCAAAGAACTGACCTCACAGCCCAATGTTCCTTCAGTGGGCTGGTTTCAGTCATCGTGCAAAGGTAGTGTTTATAAGATTGGGCAAAACCTGCAGTCAGCTGAGACTGAGGAAGTCACTTGGATGAGTAACGTTTTAACGTATTAACATGTACCTCAATGCTCCACAGCAAACTGACGGCATGTCTGTGTTTTTATTGAGGCACTCAAACTTGCTGTTGATCAGTTAATTTGGTGCACTTGATTAACAGCACCTGGTTGTTACCTAAGCTTTGAATTCCTATGGCAGCAGCTTAGTTTTGCATACACAGCTTCTGCAATTTGGCTTTTACTGTATGTCCTGATATGTAAATCCTTAGAAATGAAAGGGTGTACTTTGACCATTTTCAAGATACTGCACATGCAATATGTTGATGAACCACTCCAACATCTTTATTTTGTGGACTGATAGTTCTTTACTGGACTTGACAAGAGGAAGAAAACTTCACATGTCTGTGTGCCATTTGTTCATTACTTGCACATTAAATAACACAGGCAACAGCAATGGGTGAAATATGAGCTTTTTATAATTGAATATTTCAAATGTTTGTAGGATTCTTTGCAAACAAACCCATAGCAAAGCCAGAGACCATCGTAGCATTTAATCCTCCTAGAGGGGAAGTTGATGTTTTTATGTCAAATTTATGTCATTTATGTCAAATCTGTTTATCATTTTAGGGCACTGTGACCACTCAGCATACAGGGAGGTGCGTGTGTGTGTGTGTGTGTGTGTGTGTGTGTGGGTTGGGGGTCACATTCCACAGTGATTATATCTTTCTAGCCCTCATGTAAGTGTTTCTAATATATAAAAGAGCACACCACTCTCCTCTCCATTAAGCAGAACTTGGACTGTCACATTTGTGCCAAAACGTAATTTATTGTCCCGAGAGGTCGAACTTACTCAATCCGAGCAACATGTTTACCCAATACAAATGTAATTTTAGTACATGTGTTTCTTGAGACAGTGCAGGTGATGAGTAGTGCTATTTTTAGAATGGAATGTAAACCACTGGGTCACATATTTTGCTCTCAATATGACTCAGAGTTTAATTTTATTAAACAGCACACGCAATCCTTAAATGACAAGGGACACGCCATGTGTTTCCCCCTAACACGAACGCACACACACGCACACACAGACACACACAAGGTAAATAATTGATGTGGATCACAGAAGAAAGGTTTCTTCAAGTTTATTTTATTGTTTTATTTGTTCATTTATTACTGAAAATTATTACAGTTCCTGGTATTCGAAGCAAGACATTAATCTGGTTCAGTAATACCTTTTCAAGTAATTTCAGCTGAATTGTGAGCAAATGATTATGATTTATAACATTCAAATATAGGAGGCGATAAACCTAACATTTAACACACCAAAGTAGATGCTTTGAAATGGCTTGGCCTGCATTTGTTACACATAAGCCTGCTGCAAAGCTAGATGGCAGCACAGCACTTTCATCAGCTCATCAATCCTTCTCCTTCCCTTTAAGTGAAAGCTCAGCCCCAAACTAAAAGGCCTGCTTTGCTTCAGGTGCAGATAAATATGCATAACACATGTTAAATATGAGTAAGTTCCAAAAAGGTGTAATCAAGTGAAGGCAAATGGTACAACTCATTGTTTAGATACATACATAGAAATAAAAAAGCAAAACAAAAAAATTGACACATTTCAGATACATCAGATACTTCACTGAAGTTAAACTAAAGATGTTTAATATGTAGTTTTGTTGTTGGAAATTATAGTTGCATACATTATAAGGTAGTCTTTCATATTTTAACATATAAGGTACATATTTTATATGTTTATCTATATATAAAAATTGTAGCTAACAAGCAATTCGATACATTCAGTTCAGTTTTGTGAGGATTCTGCATTTGATAGTTTGGGGCCCAGTAATGCTGATTCCTTGAAGAAAAAGTAAAATAAAAAGGCTCCCTTGTTGCAGAATGTGTTCCTCCAAGCTTTGTGTTTCGGAGAAGATCCACATGAATTGTCTTCTGTCTCAGCTGCCAAGCTCGCTTTGGATGCTGAAGAAGAGACAGACATTCTTGTCAAGTCCCATAGGTCTGGCTTGAATTCATCAATAAATCAAACACTTGTTCAGAGACACTGAAACCTGAACCTAAGCATGTGCACACAAACGTCTCAGTTTGATTTATTTCAATCTTCCTTTCATCCAGAGTGGTTTGAGCTTCCTCCGATGGGCTGTGCAGATGTAGCAGCCAGTCTTTCGCTATATCTAGCGCCGAATCTGTGGAATAAAAGTTCTGCGTGGACTAATCTTCATCTGCAGTGCTCACATAACCCCAACAGGGACTCTCCTTTGCTTTCTCATGCCTGCCCTAGGCCACCATGTGGGTGCTTTTGGGGTTGCTGACTCGCTGACCAGTTTCCGTGCTCCATCTATGCGTTCCTGTCTCGAGGATGAGCTGAGTGGCATCCAGAAGTGAGCGGCGGCGACGTCCAAAGCCACCCGGTCCCATCTTTGATTTAGGAGCAGTGGTGTCTGTTTGAGCGTTCTTCTTTGTCAGGCTCAATCGGTAGAACAAGTCGTGGTATATACATGTGATTAGGAGGCAACCAGACTGACTTGACGTTGACCTCCTGGACCTTATATTTGGGCCAAAGCTGGAAAAAAGGGGAAGATTTACTGCTTTAGAGGTGCTGTTAAGTCTAGCTTGGCAACACATAATATGTTCACAGTGTGTAAAATCCAAAATGTTTCATATCTAGATTTTTGCATGTTTTATCCAGTAGAGAATGGATCATTTTCAGACTTCATTTGTAGCGTCTTGAACAAAAATAGATGCTTCAAAATTCTGAATTTTAACACTTTTAAAATTTGAACACCTCTCACAAATGACAGCCATGGGGGTATTCTAAGTAGGAAAATAACTAGGAGCACACTGAATGACTATGTGACTCTAGGTCACCAATCCAATGTTTCTTGTTACCTTGATGGGGTTGGGAGAGTTTTGGCAAGCCTGTCCTGCTGCGGTCCACCAAAATGTTGGTCATCGCCTGTCACTAAGCGACTGCGCAAGTCTCTCTTCATATGGCTCTGCAGCCATACTCTAGACCTGCCACAAAGATCAAACAGGTAGTTAACCACAAAACTTCAACTCTGTCACATTATCACTGATGTTAAGTGATATATATATAGCACTTTTCTACTCTACTCAACCACTCAAAGCACTTTATACAATCTAAATATGTTCATACACACGTACATGTAGTGAGTAAAAGGAAATTGCAATGAATAAATGTCAAAGACATTCAGAGACAGTGTCCACTGAAGACACTACAACTTTGCCCATTATGAAATGTAGTGCTGATGTAGCTATACTATATTCAAGTAAAAAAAAAACATATATCTATCATTATTGGCTTAATGATCCCTTATGTCAAGAAAAAACTAAAATTCAGAATCTACTTGGCATAAAAGTTCCTTGTGTTACCAACAGTGGGCATCTTATTCTACTAGATGAATGTAGAATGAACACAATGTTCTGAGAGCTTACCTTTTTCTCAGGCTGGCGTTGGTCTCTCCTGTGGCCCCTTTTACCAATGGCAGGACTGTGGTGAAAACACAGCAGCAGATGATGGTGTGCAGAGATAATCTCATGTTGGCTGGGAGCTGCCAATGGTAAACAGACAGAAATGGCACTGAAGCGGTCATGCCTTATCTATTACCACAACATCTGAACGATGAAGCTCTTTTAGACACATTATTGCAGTAACATGTGGAGTTTTCTGCACAGAACAGCATAAATAAATAAAATATTTTCTTCCAGTGATTCAGAATTTTTTCACCAATTTTGCAGAATTTAAATTCTTTACAAAACTTACTCAAATAGAAATCAGCGACAAATTCACTTACCTCTGGCTCTAGTTTGTGTTGTGATGTACAAAATTAATGGTGCACATCCAAGTTTGTTCTTTACTACTTTAGCTGTGTGGGTTTTTTTGTTGTTGTTGTTTTTGGTGAAAGCTGTAAAGACTTTACCATGAGTTGAAGTCTGAAGTTTATGCTGCTAACATGAGAGGCTTTATAGTAGAAGGGAGGGAGTTGCACCTGAATGCCATACCCAGTGGGAGGGACTGTGGGACAGTTCATGTCAACCCCATCCACCCCACATGTACAGTCAGTCAGACCAAAAACACGTAGATAGAGACTATAATCGACACAGCAGTCCGCAAATAGCGTGACTAATAGATACTTACATAATTCTGATTTATTACTCCACCCCCCACCTCTCTCTTTGAGAAAGTGTTGAAAGAATTTTTTGCATTTCAGGGGTTTTGCAAATTGACCTAACTACATTGCTTCTCTCTGTCAAAGGTTTGTATTTGATTGTGTAAATGGAAGACTTGTTTGCAAGTCCATTTACATATTTTTGGTCTTTTCTTTCAGCAACTGTGAAGGAATCGGTTGTTTAGAGGGGTTAACAGAGGACACTCTGTGGTCTTGCATGCTTTAAGGCAGTTATTTTGGGTTTAAATGTGTTAATAACTGAAATAAATTGAAATGTGTGTGTTGGATGACTCCGTTTGAGTGTTAGCGAGCCATCTGTTAGTTTTAAATAGCTGAAAAAAGCTAACCATGTGTAAATTAGCGCTGTGCTGTTATGGCAACCGCATGCAGTGTGGCAATTTAGGAAAGAAGAGTGTGCTTTTGTGCACTTCCAAGTGATCTCTTAAATCGTTCAAAGTGCTGCTCTCAATCACTGGTAGCTGCTTGCAGGCATCCTAATTAACGAAGTGTATAAAGGTTAAACATGTTTTTTGATCTCTGTCCGCTACAGCTAACGTTTTCAGATATTTAAGAGGCCGATCTTTGCATCAAAACTGCAAATTACCAAAATAAAGAAAAAAAAAACTTGGTTAGGCCTCCAGATTGGGGATGTAGCTGCCAGGCATGTACTCTATGTTGAATGATCAGAAACCATAAAATGCTTCATTAATTAGCGGTGCAATGTGAAAAAATGATACGAGCTAACGGCTAAGGTTAGCTATTAAATTTATTATTTAATTTACTACAATATTAAACTTAAAATCAGCTCGACTTGACTCGATGTTACATATCACAACCCACACCATGCTTCTATGGATTTGATCTATTTCTGATTGCAGTGCATTTCTACAACACGCACTATTTTTAACACAAGCCAAAGTCCAGGAAAAGGAAGTTCACTCCCTTCCACAGAAAATACTGCCCGTAAACTGCCTTAGACGTCTTTTTGGCAGCCTGTCCTTTTCTTCCATGTAAAACATTTGAGTAATGATCTCTTTAGTGGCTAGTTTGGAGCATCCTTAAAAAAAAAGAATGAGTAACTGCCTCACAGTGCGCCAATTTTACATCCTTGAAAGAACCGATTCTGTTAACTCAACTATAAATGCCTTCGCCACAAGCAAAGTAGGCCAGATGTTCAGTTGTTTGATGGGCCTTTATGTCCCCACAGTAATTTTTTTTTAAAAAGTACAGTGCGTGGCTAATGGCACTGTAGGTTTTGGTGGTGTGCTCCCAGGCTGGAGAAACGCGATGTTAAAAACTGTGGAAATGTCAAGATTTGAAGCCAATAAACACGGACTGTGTGTAGATTACTGTTTATTTTCTCTCTAAGCTGAGCTGCCTTTTTGTTGGCACACCCTGATGGTGCAAATACTTAAATAAATGATCACAATACAAGTAGTATTGAAAATTGTAAAGCCAATGCATGAACGCATGCATCTGTCTTTCTTCTGGGTCCAATTGTGGTTCCGACTATGTGTTGTATGTACACAGGCTTATTACCCGCAGAAACTGAAACTGCACCTCCTGTGGTCGTGGCAACAACAGGCTTAAAAAGAAGGTGTGGTAAAATGAATCATCTGTGCTGTGTTCTAGAGGCCTTGTTCCTGTATCCCCCATAGAAGTTTATCGTCTTTGCTGTTGCTTGTGTTTCAACAGCTGCATATATTGTGCTAACCTGAAACTTGCTGTGGCGGGTTAAGAGCAATGGGTGTAGAAGTTTTCTTGTTTCTAAATACAACATGTAAAGATCAAGCCTAAGATTATTATATCTAGGGTAGGCGTACAGTATCTTATTTTTCTTTTCTACTTATTTTTAAAACCCATATACAGTATGTGAGGATTTTACAAATAAACTGACATTAGTGTGGAAGGACAGATGTTCTAATAAATGGGACAGCAAATAATGGTAAGAGAATGTTATTCCAACTCCAGCTCTTACACTAACTCCTGTGGGGCCAAAGTTGATTTTGTTCTTCTGGATGTAACGTTTTCAGTGGGAGAAACGTTTCGTCGCTCATCCAAGTGACTTAGTGGAGACTGAAGAAGTCAGTTGGATGAGTGACAAAACATTTCTTCCACTGAAAATGCCTCGTCCAGAATCAACTTTTGGGGATTTACAAAAAAAAAAGGTACAATTCTAAAAATGAAAGTGTCAGGGGAGCTTTCCACTGGAGTAGACAGTTTGTGCTTCATAGCTATCTACCAAACAGTTTGCACCGGATCTCAAAATAAATGCTGCGTTTAAATTTTTCCCACAGCAGTTTATAATATATGTTTTTGGTGAAACGCTGCCCTTTAGTGGTGAATTTTATTTAGTTGAAATTTGCATTGGGTAATTGCAAAAAGTACCTTTTTATAGAGAAAGTTAGGAGATATAATTTCTAAATTCCCTAGTATAATATAATACTGCAATACTACCCTACTAAAAGCTATAGCACAGTACTAAACAAATATTCAACAGTGACTCTGTTTAATAAACTATGACAAACAAGCTTCTTTTAAAAGCAGTGAAGACATTTTCTATTTTCTCTGCGTCTTTTGATGAACTGTATTAGTAGTAGTAGATTAAAAGTTCTTCCCAGTTTGTTCATAATATCTTGCCTTCAACATGTATTGACCTGCAAGCAGCTGATGTAACTTTTTAGAAGCTTAGTACCGCTGTCAGGTGTCAGCTTTGTGGTCTATCGGAGTTTAGATGCCAAGAATACATGTACACTGTGGTGTCATGGCAACGCCACTGCAGCTTTCATGGGCCAAAAGATGAGTCAGTGATCTGTTTCAACGTGATCCCTTCCCGTTCTTAAATTAGTTGTACTTTATTTGCTTTGCAAGCTGTTGGCGCATTTCCTGCTGCAGAATTTCCAAAACAAAGTGTACTAATCCAAATCAGTTTGTTGTTGTTGTTGTTGTTCATTAATACATTTTGACAAGTTCAAAGACAGTGTAGTGTTTGGTTTGGAGACGGGTGAATCTGATATACTTCCACAGCCAAGGGTCAGTAGAACACAGTGTGAGCTCACTTTTGGCAGACATCCATTATGTGATATTCATGGTCTATTCATAGTTACTTATTTCACTCTTTTTTTATTACTACTGAGATAAAAGGGCAGGCACTGTAGGAATTTTATTAACTCTTTGCTCTGGTATGCAATAGCCTTCTTCTTGGAATTGTGCTTTCCTAAATGTGGGGCCCTTACATTCCTTCTTGTTCCTTTCCAACAAACAGAAAGTTATTATATGAGGGTTTTTTCTGTTTGGAAAACAGACACACAGATTACACAGATTACAATCAATCAATCAGTTATAGATACTTTCAACTTGTTATGTGTCTAAAACACACCTGTCCACAAATCCATATCTTCCATTTCATTTTTTGTTTTGTTTTTTCAGTAGCATTTAATGACTTATTTTTCCAGTTTTTTGTCTGCCTAGCCAATAAAGCAAGAAAAAAAAACCAAGCTACATTAATGGATAATGTAGCTTGGTTCATTTCAAATCACCTCACCTGGCACTTTGTTATGTATCCCTGTTCAACTTTTAGTTAACATGAGTATTGATTTAGGTCGCTCCTAAAGTGACGGGTTGGTCTGAGT
Source organism: Mchenga conophoros (assembly GCF_057382185.1). Classification (NCBI taxonomy): domain Eukaryota; kingdom Metazoa; phylum Chordata; class Actinopteri; order Cichliformes; family Cichlidae; genus Mchenga; species Mchenga conophoros. Next base: position 23,181,138 of record NC_140532.1, on the reverse strand, counting down.
GTTACTGAATCTACTGGGATTTTCCCCACATAAGCATCTATAAGGTTTATAGAAAACGGCCTGGAAGAAGAGAAAATATGATGCCAGAGATGAGATGAGAGTGTTCAGAGGGCCACGACCGGGTGAAATTAACCCAAACAATCAATCATTACAAACAAAATATGCAGAAGAGCACCTCTTCTCTTAAATTAGACGATGGGCTACAGCAGCAGAAGACCAACCCTTTCAGCTAAGAACAGGAAACTGAGGCCATCTTTCACACAAACACAATGAAATTGGACAACAAATATTTGGAACAACAATGGCTGGTTGGATATGTTTCAGTTTCTGCTGCAACATTGAGATGGCAGAGTCATGCTATGACATAAACAACTTGAATGCATGAATCCATCCTGCCTGGTGGTGTGGGATATATTGTATTGACACACTTTGGGCACCAACTGAGCACCATTTAAATACCACAGCTTATTGAGTATTTGTACTGACTGTGTTCATCTTTATGACAGCGTGCTTCCAGCAGGATAATGGACCATGTCACAAAGATCAAATCATCACAAACTGGTTTCTTAAACATGACAATGAGTTCACTGCACTCAAATGGCCTCCACAGTTACCAGATCTCAATCCAACAGAGCACCTTTTACAGGAAATTCATGTATTTATCTATCTGCTTAGCACTTATTTTTATGTTTATTTAAGTGTTGTCTTACAGTATGTTTTGCACTAAGTACTGCAGCAATTTCCTAATGTTGTAAACCTGCTCAACATTTGGCAAAAAAAACAAAAAAACCCTGTCTGATTCTGATTCTGATTCTGAATGTGGAGCAAAATCTGTTAGGATGGTTAAAAAATGAAGTCAGGTTCTGAAGGCCAAAGAACTCATTCCCAGTATGACGTACCAAATAAAACAGCTGGTCATTTAAATGTTACATAATATTCATTCCAGATTGGGAACTTTTGTTCAGCATGTTGCTTGATGTCAAACTCAGTTACACCAAAAGGAAACAGGGATCACATTAAACTCACAATCTAGACTTTTTGCTTTAATTCAGAAAAATAAAAGAAAATTCTGGTTTATATTCCTTTTTCCCCGACACAGCCTTCTTGCATACAGATTGGTCCATTTGATGGAGTCACCAGTTTAATCCATTTTCATCATGTTAGATTTCATTTCCTAAATGTTGCAAATAAAAACAAAAGCAGAAAAGCAGCAAAATGTAAGCATACTTTTACAGATAAAACACATTTTAAAAGTTGAAGGTTTTACCTTGAAGAAGAGGTCAGCAGTCCAACATGACATGATGTTTAGGATCCCCAAATATTATTTCCCATATGCCTACACACTCTCAATACAAACAATGACAGGAAGAAACATCATTTTAAATAGTTCTGTGTAGCATTATTATCCCCGATCAATCTACTGACAGTAAAGGAGAGGTCAGAGGTCACGTGTGACATTTTAAACCTTTAAATGGGACTTTCTGTTGATAATGCACACCGCATGTAAGAAGTAAGAATCGTAGTTTCTAAGTTATAAGGTTTTGTGTCTTGAAGACCTTGGTGGATCTAAGCTAAATTTTATTCCAATGTTAACACGAATCAACATACACCGCTACAAAATTTAAAGCTTGAGCGATCGTGTTTACGGGTCGCTCATTTTACCTCCTGCATCAGTGGTCATTTAGTTGTATTTAGATGTATCCCACAACACCCTACACCTAAATTAGCTTTTTTCCCTCGTCAGGGATCCATTTGGAGACTCCTAAAATTCCAATGGGTGGGATGTAGGATGGAAAGTGGGCTTTGAGAGCCAGAAACTTCAGCAGCTGGCAGAGTCTTGACTGATATTTATTAACAACGCTGTCAACCGCGCAGATAAATTTTACATTTGCACCATTGGCCAATAAATATCTTACTTCTTAGTCTTGTAAACATTTATAGAAATCTCACACAACATTGTGTTGTCAGCGCGGGCGTCGTGCTTCTGCTTGATTTCAAAACAGCTGTTGCTCGTGCTAACAACCTCTGACATGCATGCTTTTGTAACAAGCTGGCATTAACGAACCAAATTATGATCAAATATTCAGATAAAATATTTCACAGATTCACACCTGTTAGTTGCCTGACACACGCGGTATCAAAACAACCACCACCGAGCAACATTTGAGCGTTTTAATATCGTCTCTGACTCTGCAGGTGCTGTTTTCTTGTGAAGATTTGAAGACTGAACCTTTCCAACTCTCAGCTGCTTTTCTTCCCTCCTTGAATAATGTTGTGAAATTTGCAGCTTTTTTTTAACATAGCTATATTTCTAGGACAGAGTATTAAGGCCATTCTTGGTAAAAGAAAAGAAAAAAACATTTCTGGCAATATTTAAAGGGGGTGGGTGGGGGTTGTTGTTTATTTACCAGCTTTGCTAACATGTGCACTGGTGGAGTCTATTGTGGAGCCATATTGTTATTGTTTCTTTTTCTTTCTTTCTTTTGCTACTGCTACTTTCAGCTTTATGAACTCAAACAATATTCATGAACTTGTCCTGTTTTTCTGTAAACGTCTCAGTTTAATGCCAGAGACGCTTGTTTTGTTCAACAATAGGCGTCCCCTCATCCCTGCTAGGTTAAAAAAAAAAAAGAGAAAAGTTCTTTTACCTTGAACATTTCTTGTCTGTTGTTATTAAACTCAGATATATTTTCACTCAGACACAGTTTAACTCTGAGTAGACACAGCAGAGTTGAAGGTGTCACCGCAGCATAAGCTGTGCCTTTAAAGGTACAGTCAGTCATTTTGGGGCTTATTGAACAGAAAAAAACGAATTTTGTAATTGTGTTTTCCAACAAATTGATGGACATCCCAGTTCCATCTAACTGAATTTTTTTGTCTGTGGCTCACCTCAGTCTAACATCATCAGTCATCATGACTCATACACTTAATCCGAATTCTTTCACAAAGTTTTATAGAGTTGTTAGTCCTGCAGCGTCCACCGTAGCTATGTACTTGACATGGGAGGGTTAAGAAAACAAAATTCAGTTGACTGCATCTGCAACTTACTGACATCTAGTGGTGAGATTTTAGCAACTGTAATTTTAAGTTGTGTCAGTCTTGAGTTAGAATTCCTTGAACATGTTTCAACTCCTTAACCAACTTTTCCTTAGAGTGTGTGTGTGTGTGTGTGTGTGTGTGTGTGTGTGTGTGTGTGTGTGTGTGTGTGTGTGTGTGTGTGTGTGTGTGTCCCATCCACTGTTAAGTACTGCTGGTCAAAACCAGGACTACCTCACAAGCTTTACCATTTCAGAAATACTCAAACTAACACTGAGTATACCACATGTACCAGTGTGCTGGTTATTATTTCATAAATGAAATCAGTGTTTCACATATCTTAACAACAGAATAGAAATGAAGAAAAGAGACCACAGATTTATCTAAAGAGTCATGTCTGCTGTTTGCAATTTCACTTATAAAAATTTATTGGACTTGTTTTGCTTCATTTCCGCAAACAGTGACAGGAAAACAGGTGAGGCAAACCTAATCACAGCTGTTTCTCCTGAGGACAAATGAATTTGTGCCTTCAGTTTGTGAAAGGGTATGTCCACACTTTTAAAGCTTCAGATCTCTGCTCTAACTGGTAGCACCAAAAAAAAAAACCCAGTAACCAACCATAACCAAACACTATATCACACATCCTGTATTTAACCTTTGTGAACAAGCTTAAGAGGATGATATTTATTGGTTTGGTTTATGTTTAATTTCTTTTTTTTTTATTATGATACAACATGTTTTATTTTCCACATTGGCCTGACAGAAGAATGACCTATTCTTCCGTACAGGGCCACTTATACCAAAATAATAGTAATATAAATAACACAGGGGTATCCTGCCAGAATCTTAAAATATTCTGTGATACTGATTTATGGTCTTGCTTCCCTGCACTGGCTCAAACCCAGTCACCTGGCCTTAACAGCTTGACTCTCAGGCGAGCCCATTCCTCTCATATCCAACACACTAAATATTGGGTCCAGATTAACTTCACATGTTCTGTCATCATAAGATCATCAGTTACTCAGAACATCCGTGCATCTGTGAGTGGTCATGCTGCTGTGGTTCACTGGTGTGTACTCCTTGCTGCCTTGTTTATCCTGTTTATTTTTGCACTAAGGCAACAAGTGGAGAAAATGTAGATCGCATTTCCAAGATGTTTCGGGGCTTTATTCCACGTTGTCTTCTCCAATTCTGAGAGATCCCACAAGTGGCCCAAAAATGTGTTCTGAAAATAGCATGTTTACTATAGTAATTCTTCCGAAGCTAATCGTGTAATTGGAAATGATCTTTCCTGCTTCATCGCATTCTGCCATCGTGAGTCATCGCTGTCACGCCAGCGTTGCATGCAGGAAGCGAGCATCACCCGACGCTGAATCCATAAGGGATCAAAACAGCAAATCTTGCCAGCATCGCTGACCATCACTCACGCTGGGTGATGCAGCCTATTTGAAATGTGAACCTGGCACTCCAGCGAGCTAAGCGATTGTATAACACCTCATTAGAACTGGGGAGTTAATCTGTAGTTTTGGAACCAAAGGATTACTGTCATATTGTCCTCATTACAACTTTATAGTTTAAGACATGTTTCATGACTTTCAAATGAAGTGGAGAGAAGGATTGTGTAACGTGTGGATTTCATTTGGACTTTTATTTTTTCTAGACGTGTTCTTTCGAGCACTACCTCACCTCTGTTGTTTCATTGCCTGTGACGGTTGTTACACGCATGGAATACATAACATTTATGGCTTCATTTCTCTTTTTGTCATTCAGGCTTTATTATCAGTTACATAAATGTTCCTAATGGGTTCATTCAGGCATGGCCAGATCATTCTTATGTTCATTAAATGCCAGGCGCACAACCAGGAAGTTCTGTCCATAATTTATAACGTTATGATGTGAAATTCATGAGTTTGTGGAATGTTTGTGCTTTTCACTGTAAAAACTATAAAATATTTTGGCATCTGGGCAAGAAACTGAACCCCTTAAACACCCCCAGTGTATCATCAGCGTGAGTGTGTGTGAGGTGAAGAAAGGCTGTGACTAGATGAAAAGTGTAAGTGGCTGAAAGTGGCTTGCAGTGGTAAGCACTTTGGAAGGATGAGAAAATGCTGTTCATTTACCTTTTATTTGAATTATTCCTAATTATAATAATGTGATTGTATTTTTGCACAGAATCACATAAAACTGTCTTTTGATTGCTAATTTCTCACAGGTTACAACATAAATAGGATATTTATATAACATAGGATATTTAGTGGAGGAACGATTGTGAGTAGGTGTTTTTTTAACGCATAGTTTCTGATAATTAATAATAATATGACACATTTTTATTTTCTTCCCAAAAAAGAACTTATTCGGGAACATAGTGCATGTACTGAAAATCTTAGAAGGTTATAACCTGTTATTGCAATGTGCATAACAAAGCTATAATCAAATTCATCAACTATACTCAAAAAGTACCTTAAAAAAAGACTTTGAAGGAGAGGTCAGAGGTCAAATGTGAAATTTGATATTTTATACCCATATTTGATGTTTTAAATCTTTATGCAGTACTTTATATATGTCGACTATACAAACCACAGTTGTAAGAATCATAGTTAAAAGGCTGTTTGTCATTTTTCAGCCAATAAATGATTCGGTTGACTTTAAAGACCTTGGTGGATGTAAAGCAAATTATAATGGACTGTTAACATGACCCCACTCTACACCCCTACAACGTTTTTTTAAAATTCATTCAAAACCTTTTGAGCTATGGTGTTTACAGATTGACAAAGTGACACACATTCATGCAAATACTACAAAAAACACAACCTCCTCGGTGGAGGTAATAATATTCATACATTTTGCTTACATAAGTTTAATCCTTTTCTATGTAGTTAACTATCTGCACACTAAATTAAATTATTTTTGGATTATACCTGAACCCAAAAAGTACCCTTCTCCTTCTAAGCTGAACCCTTCTTCTCTTTATTCTTTCATCCTGGTGGCTGTGAACGACTGGGCAAAGCACTCATCAGGCCAGCACAAGCAACACACTGGACCCTTGTGTAGTGCAGGGTGGTGCTCAATCAGCAGCATTGTCATCGTGGATGAGCATCGCCACAGCCTTATGCAAATACACAACACTGACTTGTTCTGCATGACTCGAGCTTTTACCTGTGAGCTATGCAAGCTGAAACTGGTGGCCATTATATTCAGTAGCTGAGCTGACTTTTCTACATTTTATCCAGAACAAAGTAGTTCATTATATTTTTCTGGATGACCTCTGAATAAATGAGCCATCGTTGAAATAAACACAAACGTTTGTATGTTAAGATTTTGTACCTTCACATCACCGTACACTGTCAATTTCAAAAATGTAAAACCTACTTTTTCCTCAACTAGCTTCAATGTAGTTGAACAGCATTCAATGTCAAGTAACTGTTACACATTCAAAGCAGCTTCCTCATCATTGCTCATTAAAAATGTACACAAACATGGCATCTTTTTTGAGAGGAGGTCACATTTACTCAAACGTTTGTTCAACATAAACTGCCAGTGAGGATGCTGGAGGCAGAGCTCCACATTCAAAGCCTGAGAAGTTAAGATTAAGTGCCATGCTCTCCTGTTGTGGTTTCTTTTTTTCTTTTTGGGTGTGAGGACAAAGCAGCTTCTGTTCCTCTCCAGTCTGAAATAGCAGCCCTATGTTTACCTTCATGACCCTGGAGGAAGGGTGTGTCATCAATAAAGAAATGCTGACAGTACTGTGCAGGTAACCCCACCCCCGACGCGCACACATGCACGACTTTCACCTGGTAAAGGAGAGCTCTGCTGACTCGTTGACTTCTTTTCTTCGAGCCTGCTGCTCTTGGATATTTTTAGCACGATTTCATAAAGCTGTAATTAAGTCGGATGCTGGTAAACAATGCTTTGGTTGGAGGCCAACTCCAAACTTGGCTTAGTCATAAAAAGTCAGACGGTTTCAACGGAAAAAAGAAATAACTTCATGTGCTGGAACGAGTGCAGTGCAGTCCATGGGGGGTTGTAGGTTTTTTCTTAACAGGAACACTTGTGTTTTATATTTGCGCCTTGCCACACATTCTTTTGTGTTCATGCTGACTTTTGAAGTCTTGCGGTCTTGTCACGTAAAGCATTCCTCATCGATGGAGTTGGACCACTCAGCCGAGCAGTCACTTCTCACTGCTTCCCTGTTATAGTTTTCCTCTGACTGAGTTGAATTAAAACTTTGCCTGTGCGTGCGTGCATTGGTGTTTTTTCTTCTTCTTATCTGTAGCACATTTAGGTACAATTGCATGCTTGCTGCATTTGTGTCCTCCGTGTTTCCAGGCAGGAAGTACATGCATTTGAGTGCTGGTATTCGTGTCAGGTGTGCAGCTTAAACACCTGTATTCATCTGTATGTCCATTTGCATAATATTTACAGGAGGCAAGATGACTGGTTCATGAACTCTTGCATGTATTACGAGTAACTTTTGACCTATGTTGGTAAAAACACAAATTTAAGGTCAGAGTGGCACAAGGCTCACCTTTAGCTTGGCTCTTTGCATTGCCAGGAGATATTTTTATCTAGTATGAACAATTGAGAAAGATGGGTTTGAGTTGTCCTCTGCGGCCTCGGGTTTGGCCTTCCTGTGGGTGCAGAGTCAACCTCAGTCTGATGCTCTGATTGGAGCCAGATCCTTTGTCCCAGATTCCGAATCCTCGCATCCTTGAACCTCACGAAACCTAAAAGTCCCACATTACACAAATCCAACTGAAATCTATTGTGAAATATCAGGAGGGCGATGCGGCGGGATAAAAAACACGCTGTTGGAAAAGAAAGTTGACATGCAGGTGAAATGAGGTCGAAGGTGAAGTCTCAAAGGGAGGCAAAGACAGCCTTTTAATAGTAATAGTTATTGTAGTTGTTGTGAAGTGGAATGCTGCTGTTAATTCCTCACTCTTCTGGACCCACTTTTGGTGTTTTTCATTTTTATGAGGCAGGGGAAGACATCTGCTTGCATAGTCAACCCTTACAGGAATTCTCTGGGGACCTTTTAATCATCCGTTCGAGATCTACAATGTGAAGATGCTGCGATATGCTATTTTTGTCTACTCTCTCACCAGATGCTTATCTGAACTCTTAATACTCTCACATCACACCCCTGGGGTCCATGAAAAGTCACATGCGATACTGTGATAGAAAGTGAATGTTCTGCAGACATTTTATTTTACAGTCCCAACAGCACGCTTCTGCTCCGCAAACCTCCGCAGGCTCCAGGGGGTTTGCGAGAGCCCCATTTGCTGTAAATGCCCAGAATTCCTAAAACCTTCAAATGCTGTATATTTTGAATTCCTCAGACATTTCAGACACTCGGATGTTCTCATACTCAAGAGGGCAATGAGACCTGTTAACCACTTTACCCTACACCCCTTCATACACAGACATATTTACACACACACACACGCTCATGTACACCCCCTGCGATGGATTCCAGATCTGGAATTTAATGCATTTCTGTTTCGCATCACCTCCCAGGAATGCGGCACACGTGCCACAAGCCTCATAACCCCAAGCTGATGAATGTGAGGATGTTTAAAAGGAAAGGATGATGATGGGATACAGACGTTTCTGGGGGTGGGGGTGCATCCGGTGCAGTATTTGACGTTATTGACAGGCCATGTTGTTGCAGAAAAGCAATGTTAGTGCAGCTGTGGTACGTGCCGAGCACATCTGGACCACAGATTTGGGAACGCATTTTGTGTGTGTTTGTTTGGTCTGCCCCGTCTCACTCAAATTAACGACTATTGCACGATACGGAGAGAGGATGGAGCGAATTAACTTAGCAGGGGATCATACGGGGAGAAGCTGGGGGAGTGTGTGGGGGCGGGGGTGATCTAAAAGTGGAGACTTTACAATCTAGTCTGTTTTGAACAGTCACATTCCTCTGAATCATATTAGACACTCTAGGTTGATTGCAACAGAGGAAAAAATTAGTGAGCTGCAGACTAACTACAGATCAAGGTTGCGGTCAAGTAGAAAATTTTGCTTATTATTGCCGGCAAGCAGACATTTCCAGGTCACGTCACTCAGTTAGTAACCTAGAAAGCACAGTAATACTAAGGAAAGATACTTCAGAGTGTCCTCCAACACTTCCTTTAAAACAGGATACGCTGGACCATCCTTTAATAAAGGAAAGGTTGAAAATGGTGCTGCAAAGTGATGCAGATCATCATGAAAAATATTCTATTTTTTGGAAATAATGAAAATTATGTTAAGGTAGCAAAAAGTTTCCCATTATAAAGCTGCCACCCTGACTAAAACACTTTGTAATGTAAGCTTATAAAAACACTGTACAGAAAGATGGCTGTTTATATATTAAACTGATCAAAATAAAGGGAAGATTACAGTTTAAAGTCGTAGTTTCCATTGGTTATGTCCTCATTTGAGACGTTTTAGGATTAATTAAATATTGTGACAGACAGAAGTGAATTCTTTTCCCTTCACCCCCCAACCAGTAATGGCAGCTGCTCCTCCCTGAGCCTGGTTTCTCCTTTTAAAAGGGAGTTTTTCCTCCCCACTGTCGCCAAGTCCTTGCACACAGTGGGTCCGGTGACTCCTGGGGTCTTCTTTGTATTATTGTAGGGTCTTTACCTCACAATATAAAGCGCCTTGATGCAACCACTGTGGTAATTTGGCTCTATATAAATACAATTTAACTGAATTAAACAAATACGAGTTGGACATTAAGGTGAGGAGAGCTTCAGTCTTGATAATGAAGTCATTGCTTTCATCGGGATTTCCATATTTTATGCTACGTCCTGATGAACAGAGTTAACTTTTTGGGATTTCCTTACCTGGATGGTTGAGCATGCACCAATGTTGCTTGGGTAAAGTTTATCATTAGTTTTACTAACCATTCATTTTTTAATTAGCCATTATGTCAATACTGTGTCATCAAAAAAATACAATGTCATACTTTTAATTGGCCAACAGTCATTATGCATTCATGTCTACCTTATTTATATGATACAATTACCATGTCGGTCTAATCTGTTCTGTCATGTTTGGTTTAAATAAATCTGTAATTTCAAGATATTCAAAATTTAACTTCAGCACAGCATAATACAGCATACATGGAATTATGTGTAATTCTGACTGAGGATGTTTGTAGTGCAGCTTTAAAGATTTAAAGTAAGCTTTTAAATATAGGCTGCGTGTATTCTTAACAGACCATAATTCATGGTGGTTTAACTTTGCTGCTTTAAAATTTCAGCGATCTAGAAGAAAACGTTTAAATAGGGCAGACGGCCGAAATTTGAACTCAGCTTTACCTGTGCCGCTGTGAATGAGTGAACTGCCGCATAAACACTGTGCGATGCTTGTTTATTGACTCTTTCCCGTGCTCCATTTCAAGCCATTCATTGCTCCCGTTGCTGCGTGAGATGAAGATAAATGTGCACGGTCACATTCTGCTTCCGCTGGAATAAGATGTTCTTTATTTACCCACTGCTATGTTGAATCGTTGTGTCAGAGTCTTAAATAATGATGCCTTATTTTCCATTCACAAAGCATTCGTTTAACTCTGAACAAATCTGGGATTAAATAAACTCTAATCAGTTGTTTTGGAACTGGAACATTTGAAAGTTTTGCTTTTTGTTTGGTTTTTTTAAACTTCCTGGAACAAACCCAGAGAAACTCAAAGAATGTCAGATGTACTTTCAGATTCCTTTCTGGTACACTGAAACGATTAATCCGAAAAGATACATTTAAAATAATACAAATAAATTTCCATAATTCTTGCTGTTCTTGTCTTGCATCTGGTTTTTCCAAATATTATCATCGTCTTTATATTTGGCTCATATTTGACTAATGTTATCTCCCTGTATGTGCTGGACCTCATATTAAGTAAGTTGCTCATTACTCAATAATACAATGCGAGGATGGCAATTTAATTAATGTCATTTCTGTTACATAACTGTAGAAAAATGCAGTATCTCTGATCTTGTCTGTATTATAACAACCAGACAGGAGACATGAGACAGTGATGAGCTTTATTTTTTTATAAAACTAAAGGTTTAGACAGTGAAGTCACAGAAATGAAGTCAACATTTGTCACTATCCTGTCCCCAGATGAGCTCCAGTTAACATTTTACCGTTTTGCTGCTTTATAAACTCACAGCACACATTTTATGGCACTGTAGCGCCCTCTAGTGATCACTCAAGGTTAAAACAGTTATTACTTTATAAACTGGCTAATAGGGTAGAATAGAATAGAATTCAACTTTATTGTCATTGCACATGCACAGGTACAGGGCAACGAAATGCAGTTTGCATCCATCCAGAAGTGCTTTAGTGATATAGATATATTACAATATATATTAGCAACAATATAGATATGCAAGTATGTTACAGAAATGGGTCTATTATGGTATGTTATAATGTACACGGTATGAAGTATGTTATGAATATTCTATACGTATGTACAGGCTGAGGAAATATGTGCAAATATAACCTGAATTTGGATATTTCATATTTGAATTTGTTTTAATATTTAATTTGAACCGCTCAAATGTCTTTTTTCCCACAACATTTCTTAATGCACAAACAAACTGGAAGTCAGCTGACCTCTTTCATACACAGATTCCTTTCTGACTGGCCAGAGAGAGATGTGTCAAAGTAAACCAAAGTTTCATGGAAAAAATGTGAATCTGGAGTTTGAGAGATAAAAGTAAGAGTAGGAGGATTGAGACTTTTTTTTTTTTTTTTTTTTTAAATTGAGCTATATATTTATTTATTTTACCTGTTTAAGTCATTTTGTTATAGTCTTTCATGTTTAGATGCTCCCACTTCTCACCTTAGGATAAATAGCACATTACCTTATTTAAATGCCTTTAGGTCAAATATCTGTCCGTCTAATGTTACCTGTAGATTAGCAGATACACCTCGTCTGCCTTGCTGAGAGCAAGAGCCCCATCCCCGAATTCGATAAGTGGAAGAAGCTTGTTAAATGGATCGTTGTAACTCTTCTACGGTGTTAGAAAAAAAAAGTCAGTTATTCAAGATGTGATTTATTATATGGTTCAGTTTCGAGCTTTTTACATATATATATTAAAAAAAAAAAAAAATCACAATTTTGAATTTTTACAGTATCAAAGTCACTGGTTGTTCTAAAGTAACAAACTTTCTGCCGTTAGCATCTGTGCTGGGAGTTAGACTTCAGTAAAATAATCCTGCTAACAATATTCAGGACAAGACAGAACAAGAAATGTTCCAGAGTCACTTAGAAATCTTGATGAAACAAAGTATTGAAAACAGCTCTTTGACAATAAAACATTTAGTGAATTGTACATGATAGTTTACATTCTTTTGAAGGTAACATTGTTAAAACATAAAGTCGACTAAATATGTACAAACACTTACATTTCAATGTAAAAATGATCTTAAGGAGGCTAGTTTGTAGAGTAGTTTTTAGCAGTTTTAGTAGTTTCTGCTTCTTTAAAAGGATTAAAACAAAGAACCTAAAATACACTTTGGCTAATTCTTGTTAGACGGGTCAGACTCTGATCAAAAGTAGTGCATATCATGGACACAGTCGAGACAAACTGGAAGAAGAAAAACAGTGCAAAGCACTGGTGTGCACATTGTTTATACTCGTGGCTTAAAGGCTAGTTTCATTGTGTTTCATCCTTGTGTATTTCCTGTCACTGAGGTTATTGTGTTTTTGTGGGTCATGCTAAATTTATACTCTCCACCTCCATTGCAGAGATTCAGGAAAGAAAAAAAAAAAAAAATTATACCGGGGGACCATATTTGACCAAAAACAAGTTTTACATGAATAGTTTGTTCTTCCTAGAGTCAAACCAAAAACACAGATTAGCTGCCTGAAATGGCCATATTACTTTACAGTTCTCCATCCATGAAACCTGTTAAAACAGAACAGTTTTCTTTTTTGTGTTTTTAATAAAGCTGAATGTCTTAAAACCAATTTCAAATCATGTATATTGTTGGCTCAGGTCTATTTTGACTATGGCCTGCCTTTACAGACAGCAGGCACTGACCACTGTTAACTTCCAAGTACTCCACTCTTTATTAACTTTGTATAAAGGTAACTAGTAAGGTTCCCATTGGTCCTACAGCTCAAAGTCACCTTCCACAATCATCGTACAGATGCCGGATGTGTTACACATGAACACAAAATGGAAAACTAAGTTATGGTTATGGTCAGTTCGAGAAACAATAATGTAGATATTGATAAAAAATGAAATCACAAGGATCCTGCCGATTCTTACAGTTTTAAATGGTTTGCAAATAACTGCAAGAAAGATTTATAGGCAAAAACCCAACAAACATTCTGTATACAGCAGGTAAAGTATTGAACACATCACCAATTATCTCTAAAGGTCCCATTGACATGAAATCTCCAGATGCCTGTAACAACCCATCCAAGCCAAATGACACAGTGGAAAAGTATTGAACAATTTTTTTTTTAATTAATTTATATAATTAATAATTAATTTATATAATTTAATAATTTATACATTTGATATTGAGTCGTTTAATACTTGGTACAAAAGCCTGTGTTGGTGACAACAGCTTCAAAATTGCTCATGTGTGATTTTGGCCCAGTCTTCCACACAAACATCAAATCCTGATTCCACACCTCTCTTCTATAAACTCTGAAATTTGGTTCTTTCCATACATTTCCAGTTGGATTCAGGTCAGATGATTGGCTGAGCCATTCTTACAGCTGTATTTTCTTTCGCTGAAACCAATCGAGAGTTTCCTTGGCTGCGTGTTTGGGAACATCATCTTGCTGAAGCGTTTCATCGTCATCATCCTGGTAGATGGCAGCTAATTTATATCAGGAATGTCTCAGTACATTTTTCAATTCATCCTTCTTTCAATAATATGAAGTGTGCCGGTGTTGTATGCTGAAAAACAGCCCCACACATGATGATCCCACCTCCAACCTTCACTGTTGGTATGGTGTTTTGGGGGTGATGTGCAGTGCCTTCTGCTGATTCCAGGTCTTTCTGTAGCTCTCCACAAGTGCTCCTTGGCTCTGGGACAACTCTGACAATTCTTTCCACTCCTCTGTCTGAAATCTTGCGGGGAGGACCTGGTTGTGGTCGGCTTATGGTGAAAAATGTTCTTTTCACCTCTGGATTATGGCCCCAACAGTGCTCAATGGAATCTTCAGTATTTTAGAAATTCTGTAACTGGTGCCATCAGCATGCTTTCCAACAATAAGGTTGTGAAGGTCTTGAGAGAGCTCATTAGTCTTACCCATCATGAGAAGTCTCTTCTGTGACACATTGGTAATGAGTCACCTTTTTATAAGCTGCTGGTTTGGACTGAACCAGCTGACATTAATTTGCACTAAGCGCCAGGATTATTTTCTAATTACTGATAGATTTCAGCTGGTGTCATGACTTTCCATTCCTTTTTGCGCCTCGCTTTCTTCATGTGTTCAATACTTTTTCCCTGTGACATTTCTCACCATTACACATAATCTGTGGATGTCTGTGGTTTGATGTGGGTTTTGCTGACATTTTGGTAAAACTGCACTCGTGTGGATCGCATGTCCGACACGTGCCTGCACTTATCTGAGAGAAACGCTTCCGGCGAGGGAGTTGCTAAGGAGGGTCAGTTACTTTAATCAGCCACTGTCCTTACTGCCATCATTTCTTTTACAATAAAATGTACACTGTAAAATCTTGCAGAGAAACTGTCAGTTTTGCACTTTGCAAGGACGGCAAAAACAATTTTGTGGTGTTACGTGGCTTTGTTGAAACATGCTTTCACATAAAGGCACGTATGTGCAGTGTATGATATTCCACTCCTATGTTGGACAGCTACAAATCTCCACAATACCGAATTCTTTGGATCCCTCTGTTCAACAACGTCTTCGTCTTTTGAGCCGTGGTCCGCGTTTGTTGTCATAGTCACTGGTTCGGTTTGGCACTACTCCCATTGTCACTGTCACGCTGTGTGTAAAAATATAAACCGAATGCCTTCTATTGATTTTGTGCTGATTATCTCTCATATTTCTACTGAGGAAAAGTTATTTTGCAATAATTATCATTTTAAATCCCGTTCCCTAAATTATGAGGTGACTTTTTCTTGTTGGTGGTTTTAGAGATAATCAATGGTGGCCAACACTAACATAGAGCCAAGTTTATCAGTTCTAACTGTGCTTGCTACAGGGTAACGTGAGATTTATTGATTAGTTAATGCCACCTTATTATAAAATGCCTTTTCATCCCGGCAAAGATACGCTTCATCAGAGACGTTCCAGTACATCCCAGCAGGCCTGTCTCATCTTTCCCTTGTTAGTTAAACATGTTTAAGGTTATGATAATGGTTTACAACAGCTTTACTGAGCTTAAGTTGCCTGGTTCTTCGTCTCCTGCCATTGTTTCTCCCTCAGACTGAGCTCTGCTTCAGAAAAGGCTGCAGGGCCCCAGTTTGTGATATTCTGCTGCCCCTTGGCACCTGAGCAAGAAACAGAAACAGAAAAAACATTGTTGCATGGCAAATACACACACACACACAGCAAAACTGTTTATAGCGTAAACCACACAGCATATCATCACAAATTCGCCAACAGTAAAGCGCAGCAATGGAGCAGTGATGATTTGAGCTTAATTTGCACCCACAGGACCCAGGCTCCATGCAGTCACTGAGTCTCCTCTGTGCACCAAAGTATTCTGGAGTAAATTTTTGAGGCCATCTAATAAACATCTTAGGTTTGACCCCCCCCCAAAAAAAAGTCTTAAAAAAAAGAGACCACAACAGCTGATCCTCAGCTAAAAATCTGAGGATTTATTGTATGTGTAACTGCCATTTTTCTTCAAATTAAGCTAGCATTGCAAAAAAGTTGCAGGACTCTAGATGATAGCCTCTGTCTGATTAGCAGCTACAGAGTAGACCACAGAGGAAATGTTTACCAAACCCACAGAGTTCTCCCTTTCTCTCTTATCTACACTCTGTCCCTGCAGAGTGTAGCCTTCTACTTTCATGCCTTCCTCTACTGGCATGTGATTTAATGCCCTTCGAGGAGGTGGCGCTGTACAACATCACGCTCACTGGAGTCATTGCTGTAAATCAGCGAGCAAAACCATTACTCGACACACACAACTACGACCAGCTGTGCTGCCAACTATTGCAACAACCAAACCACATGCATGGTTCCAGGTAAAGTTTATCTCAGTCTTGACTAATGACAGGACTGCTGTGCGTCCCGTTGTCTCAGCGTCTGCAATGGTGCAGACACGGAGAGAGACACCGAGAGTGTACTGACAACTTCTATGATTATAACCAGGGGTGCACATAAATGGTCCGCAGGTGCGCATTCGCTGTCAAATTAAAAGACGCGCACCAGATAAGAAGTTGCGACGCGCGTTTGCGTCCATATAAAAAGCACTGTTTTTGTCCGCTAGAGTGGGATTTTCACAGCACATTCCGCACCACATCTCTGTGCGTTCATCATTTGTTTGAAGCCAGCTCGCCTCCTGCAACCACTTTCCGAGAATACGTGCTTCTTTTGCGGTTCGGACTCCTTCTGATCTTTCTTTGGAGGTGGAGGAACATCACAGTAATTGCTTAAAGGAGCTTCTTCGACATCTTTAAGAGTTCTAAACAAATGTCTGTCCTCCTCCAGAAAATCTTATGTACGCAAACGCGCGTTGCAACTTCTTATCTGGTGCACGTCTTTTATTTTGACAGCGAATGCGCACCTGCGGACCACTTATGTGCACCCCTGATTATAACCAGCTGCAATTGACTGCACAGTTTATAACATATCATAGGTCAGTTTTTACATGAAATAGAATGGCATTTTTTATAATACAACATTTTTAAAAATCCTAACTATCATTGTGATTAGGTTTTTAACGTGTTTTTACTTTTTTTTTTTTTTAAATCTGAATTTATGTTATAGTGAAAAAAAACAACTCATTTTATATTTTCTATATGAATAAACAGATGTATGATATTCTGAATATATCACTATCACCTAAAAATAATCCCAACCCTAACCTTAAACTTGAATTTTAACTGTCAAACAGCTCTTAAGAAAAGCACCACATGGTGCAGGCGGATGCTCATTGGGTTTCTGTTTACCTGGTTGAATGAGCCGTAACAAGCCCTCATGTTCAGCCACTTTGTGCTTCCAGGTCTTGGTGTTGTTGGTCGCAGTTTCCAGCTTCTTCTTTACCGTCTGGCTCACACATGGAGAAACAGAAAACGCAACACATGTGTGAGGTTTAATAGATGTAAACATGGCACCTATCAGCATACTGATTCACAAGTGGTTAGTATTAAATCTCTTGTCTAAAGAAATCTTGTCTAAATGGCTAAGCCTGAACAGGTGTCCCTGAGGCTTCCACAAAGTATTTGATTAAAAGTGAATTCTTTTGGGAATGACAGACTAATCACATGATGAGTCTGCATATTTGCATGGAAAGCTGCTGTGCAAATAGTCCAGTCACTGCTAGCAAGGTGGATGCTGCATGTTCTGCCTCCTGCATGCAGGTGGCCCCCACCTCTAAACCACATGTAGCAGCTTCTGTAGTTTGAGTGGAGCAGACCGTCTCCTGCTGTGTGCTACATATGAGGAAGGACAACTGAAAGCAGCTTTGAGGACATATGTTAGGTGCAAACCTCAAAGACTGCTCAGTAACTGCTTTGAACTACAGCAAGAGGCACAATTTAGTCATAAAATGTCAACATTCATAGAAATGATGATAAGTTGAGTTTTTCCCTTTTTATTGTTTTAATGATATATTTGTGGGTAACGGCTCCATTCCACAGAGGAGTTTTCACACTACTCCTATTGCATCCATATTTATACCCCCCATCACTGACCTCATACTGCTCCAGCGCCCCCTGCCTCTCCAGCTCCAGCTGCTCCAGCTGCTTCATTGCAGCTTGCAGGGCGCTCTCCTTGGCCAGACGCTCCTTCTCCAGTTCCTCTTTCTCAGCCACCGTGACAGAGATGGCCTGCTTCTGCTGCAAATGGATCTGCTCCAACTCTGCTCTCTTCTTGGCCTCCTCCTCCAGTAATCTGGTCCACAGTACATATATCATTTACTACAGGCAGGCTTCAGCATGGGCCCTACCCCCAGGAGGGTCAGATCACTGCATAAACAAAGCATGTGGACCGTACATGCGTTTTCCACAGATTTGACACTTCTTGAGAAAAATATTAGACCCTGTGTAGTTACTATTATCAACAGTGTGTGCACTGTACACACACACACACACACACACACACACACACACACACAAAAAGTGTTTGCCCCCTTCCTAAGTTTCTAGTTTTTGTATGTTTGTCACACATTAATGTTTCAGATCATCAAAAAAATGTAAATATATGTCAAAGAATAACACAAGTAAACACAAAAGGCAGTTTCTAAATGAAGGTGCTTACTCTTAAGAGGAAAAAGAATCCAAACCTACATGGCCCTGTGTGGAAAAAGTGATTCCATTATCCACAAATGGTGAAAACATGGAACAGTGGTGAACCTTCCCAGGAGTGCCCAACTGACCAAAATTACCTCAAGAGCACAGCGACGACTCATCCAAGAGGTCACAAACAACCCCAAAACAACATCCAAAGAACTGCAGGCCTCACTTGCCTCAGTTAAGGTCAGTGTTCATGACTCCACCTTAAAAGACTGGGCAAAAGTGGCCTGCATGGGAGTTTCAAGACAAAAAACCACTGCTGAGCAAAACGAACATAAAGGCTCGTCTTGTTTTGCCCGAAAACATCTTAATCATCCCCAAGACTTTTGGGAAAATACTCTGTGGACTGACGAGACAAAAAGGTGTGTGTCATTTCAGAAAAGGATCATCATGCCAACAGTAGAACACTGTAGTGTGATGGTCTGGGTCTGTTTGCTGCCTTAGGACCTGGAAGACTTGCTGTGGTAAATGAACCATGAATCCTGCTGTCTACCAAAACGCCCTGAAGGAGAACGTCCGGCCGTCTGTTTGGGACCTCAAGCTGAAGCAAACTTAGATTTGGCAGCAGGACAATGATCCAAAACACATTAGCAAGTCCACCTCTGAATGTCTTAAGAAAAACAAAATGCAGACATTTGAGTTGCCTTGTCCTGACTTAAATCCGATTGAGATGCTATGGCATGACCTTAAAAAGGCAGTTCATGCTCGAAAACCCTCCAGTGTGACCGAATTACAACAATTCTGCAAAGATGAGTGGACCAAAATTCTCCACAGTGCTGTAAAAGACTCATTACCACTTATAGCTTGGTTGCAGTTTTAAGGGTGCTCCAACCAGTTATTCGGTTTAGGGGGCAATCAGCTCACCTTCATTTAGAAACTTAATTTTGTATTTACTTGCATTATGTTTGTCTAACATTTAAATTTGTTTGGATTATCTGAAATATTTAAGTGTGACAAAAACACACAAAAAAGAGAAAATCAGGCAGGAGGCAAACACCTTTTCACAAATAAAAGAGAAATATATTTCCAGGCTGTAAAAGTAGAATTGTTTTAAAAAGAAAAAAAAGAATAATAAAGAAGCTAATGTATAAATCAGCTGTAAACGGATGTGTCAGCAGGTGGTGCAATAGTGTAGTTAGACAAGTAAATATAATAAACATAAATATATACAAACATAATTTAGTTCAAACTTTTTTATGAAATATATTTTCCATAAAGGTGATCTGAGTTTGTGATGTCATGATTTGTATAGTTGATATTTTTTGACACTGAGACTGTTCATATGTATATAGTGCTGCACAACTGTGCCCCTGGCAAATCTCCTCTCTCAAAATTTCAGTGGCAAGTCTTTAATATTTCTTGTATCTCATTAAGCACCTATACGTTTCATTATAAAACACTGCCATTTAGGTCTCAGGCATGTTTTACTCATTTAACTGTGGTTGTAGAGAAAAAACAGCCACTGAAAATTGTCCTCTTCTAAAGAACTGATTGAC
Source organism: Mchenga conophoros (assembly GCF_057382185.1). Lineage (NCBI taxonomy): Eukaryota > Metazoa > Chordata > Actinopteri > Cichliformes > Cichlidae > Mchenga > Mchenga conophoros. The sequence goes on along the minus strand of NC_140532.1, from coordinate 23,161,156 downwards.
ATTTTTAACACAACGACTACATTTAAAGGAAATACTCGCTGGTGACTTCTCAAGCGTGACCTGGAATGTATTCATCAGCAGATAGGAAGGAAAGATGAGGGAGGAAATGTCGAGTGTATGAAGGAGAAGTTGAAAGTCTGGCTGTGTATAGCCTCCTATATTAGGAAAACAAAGACTTAGACTCAGCTCTTTGGACAGAGGTTCATGTGATGCACTTCATTAGGAATAATAAGTTTCATGCTTCACTGAAATTTGGTAGCACACGTGCTGGATTGTTAAGGTAACAAAAAGAATTTCTATGAATATATTTATCCCAGTGTTATGCTTTCCAGATAGGAGACGTATGCAAAGATCCGAGTGACCCAAGTTTCCTCATCAGAGGATCTGAGTGAGGCTCTGTGGGGAATATTCTTTATACAAACCCAAACATTTCTCCCTCCGCACACCCTTTGACTCACCGTGTCTGCAGCTTACGGATGATTTCCTCATCCTGTCTGGCACGTCTCTCGTCTTCCAAAGCGTGCTCCAGTTGGCGATACATGTCTTCCAGCTCATGGACCCTCTGCAGGTACTGCTCCAGCTCAGTGGACTTCTCAGCCAGGTTTTTCTCAATCTGCTGCCGCACCTTTAAAACCAGGAAACACAGAAGTATACTTAACCTGGAATTCAAAATTAATACTCATAAGATCCATTCGTGTGTGTTTATACACCACTCTGAAATCATTAGATTTTTTTTTTTTGTCCCATCTCTTGCTGGATGTTATTTCCTGTTGAAAGCAAGGTTTTCCTTCCCACTGTTGCCAAACTGCTTGCTCATAGGGGATCATCTAATTTTCAGGGTGTTCTTTCTCATACATACTTTATTTTATTTTTATTTTTTTTTAAAACTGACTTGACTTGTATTAAGCGTTGGAGTTTGCATATTGGTGCCAACTCTAAAGTGCCACAGCAGGTGCGCATATCTAAAGTACTCTTGTCATGATTAATCGACATCTCACAGGAAACCAGAGTTTGATATTAGATGTGTAAAATAAACAGACAGACAGGTGCAACCTAAAACCTCAGAGATAACTGCTATCACAACTGCTATCAGCTCTCTGTAAACTCAGGCTTTCTGCTCCAAGTGCGTTCACATAAAAGAGGGCTGATGACTCCCATCAGACACATTATCAGAGGAAATATATATATATATATATATATAACAGAAAGCTGATAGTTATCAGTTATTTCAGGCTCTCACTGCTTTCACATAAAAAAGGGCCGCCTACATCCAGAGACAGAGGAACAGGTGACAGCAAAGAAATATAACAGCAAAATATGACCAAAAAAAAAAAAAAAAAAAAAAATCAGCCTTGTGAGTTCATAAGTTAATATTTATTCTAGCAGTCTTTACATCCATGAGTGCTGCTGTTTATATCTGATATTGTGGGTGCATTTAAAGTGCATTGTGACACTGTCCCAAAGCCTTCTGATGGAGGGCTGTAAATCACTTTAGTTTATGCTCAGATCAAATTTAAATATTTTCTGTTGACTGAATATTATTGCTGTTCAATAGCCTTCAAAAGGCTGCTGTATTATCCAAATCCCACTTGGAGCTTATTGACGGGAAAAGCCTCAATGAAAGCATTTGAGAGTCACCTTAGAGCTCAGCGTACCTCACTAACTCATTGTTATTGTATCTTTATTTCAGACATATACAGAAAAAATGATATATACAAGTACACATACTTGCATTTACATGTACAAATATGAATATATATGTAAATACACACATGCATGTGCGCAGACAAAACAAAAAAGTAAAATAAATAAAATAGAGTCTAAATGACATGAAATTACAATTATTAAGTCTGAAATGGAGTAGGAAGAAGTATAACATACTTATTAGCATTAACACTGCTTCATATAACACCTCTGGGATCAGAAGTTTATGAATCAGCAGTTTTTATAATCAACTGATCAATGGGCCATCAGGATTGATCAGCAGAATGAGTTTTAACTCATTAGTGGAGATGATCTTGAGCAAACACTAAAAACCTCATGCTATTCTCAGTGGGTAGCTCAGCTGGTGTGGACGAGTGTAAGAGAAAGTGGAGTTAAGCGAAGTGCTGTTACAACCAACTTAAACCGAGTAACATATTAATGATGTATAAGATTAAGTAAGAAATACAAATCAAAATTACGCCGTCTCTTAGGATCAACTAAGTGGGACATCTGAGAGCAGAACTGTGACTAAAGAACCACAGTTAAACATCTCTCTGCCATTTCACCACATCCATGCTGTGTAGCAAGCATGTCAAGATGTTATCAGTGGCATTCGAGCACAGTGAAACGGGGCTCTTTTACAAACAAGTGTTTGTGAGTAAGAAAGAAAACGCCATCAGTGTTAGCTGAGCCTCATAGACACTTCTTAACCACACACTATGTTCTTAAATGTGAGGCAACAAACAACATCCATTCAAGTCTCTCCAAATTGCTGCTCAAGACTCTGCAGTACTTTTCTGTTTTGTGTTTATTTTAGTAGCTCTTCTCAGTTTATGTATTTAACAAGTTTATGAAAATTGTTCCGACTTACCCATTATTGCATGCTCTCAATAATACAGTGATATATTGTTCCTTTTATTAATTTTGTTCCTTGTAAGGTGACCTTGGGTTTCTGAAAGGTGCCCTCAAATAAAATGCATTATTATGAATATATTTGCAGCCTGATAATTGAGGATTAATGTCCCTGAATATAAAGCAAGTGCAGTAATTGACCAGTCTGTTGCCCCCCACACCCACCCATCCATCCATCCATGTCACGAGTAGAGTCTAGAGGCTAGAGTCTATTCCAGCTACTATGGGGTGAGAGTTGAGGTACACCCTGGACAGGTCTAGTCACAGTCTGTCTCACGGCTAACACAGAGAGACAGACAACCATTCGCACTCACATTCACATTTAGAATCATCAGTTAACCGAACCTTGCTATCTGCATGTCTTTGGACTGTGGGAGGAAGCCAGAGCACCCGGAGAGAACCCGCACAAGCACAGGGGGAACATGCAAACTCCACCCAGAAAGGCCCCGGCCAGATGGTGGGGTCTAACTCAGGACCTGGTAGTGTTTGACTTCGCTTATTTTTTGTTTTATCTGTAATAGTACTTAAGACTACACAAGGAGTGTGCAGTGCTAATATTGCTGTCATTTTAATGTGGCACTTCATCTATGGAGGCCCCCCCATTGATGACATTTGCACATATCTACTACTGATGTTTCAATACATATCTCAGATAACTGACCAAAGACTGAGTGGAATTGCACTGATGAACAGCCATCACGGAAATTATGCAGAGATACAACGAGGAGATGCAGAATTAACTTAAACAGTAGGAAGTAGGAACCACTAAACCACTAAAATTGTTTTTCTGTTCAGGAATTAAAGTAAATAACTCTAAATTGGCATTTTAATCAGAAGATCCAGTACTAGAGTGTACTTAATGAAGTGTAGCGCAACAATATTAAGATGTTGTCAGGCAGAGTAATCAGAAGTTTGTGGTAATGGTGCAGAGGAAACATCCATGTATGATATTAAGTCCAACTGGCACCACTATGCTCGACTGTACGTTATAGACATTACATGCAGATGAAAAGGATTGACAGACCAGTTTCTCTCTCTCCAGGTCCCTCCTGTAACGGTCCTGGAGCTCAGTTTGGGTCTGAAGGCGTCTTTTTTCTTCTTCTGCTGCGTCAGCTGCTGCCTCCTCCAGAGCCTGCCAAAAGAGCAACAGACAAGCCAAAAATGAAATTTTTTAATTTTCCTTTTTTTGCAGAGTGGACTAAAGCAGTATGTGAAATCACACATTTCACACCCTTGTAGTGTCAGGTTAAAGAGACTGTTTGGTGGTGTTACTTTTACATACACTAAAATATCACACTCTAGTCAGGGATATAACCAGGGCTTAGAAAAGCTACACTTCTCAATAAATTAAAGTCCTAGAGTCGTAAAACAGCCAAAAAAACAAAATAAAAACAAAACAACAAACAACAAACAAAGCCTGGAATTTTGAAAACTGTAAAGGGCTTCACTCTTCCTGCTTTTGCAGAAGCAACTACATATATGAAAATTTGAAATATGTGCTGTGGGTATATAATAAAGACATAAAACAAGATAAAGCGTGGACTTAATCCTTTATTGGAATTAAAATAACACAAGGCAAAAGTTACCTACGATTAACTGGCTTTACCTTCGATTCGCTCCTCGTACCTTAACCAATCATCAGTCATCATTCTTAAGGAGTCATGCTACAGTCCAACTCGACACACTGGGGGGAATGATACCAATCTGGCAACATGTCCAGTGTTTTCAAAGAAAAAGCCATCAAAAGCACGTGTTGTTTGTGTTTTGGCGTCCTCATAGCAATGGCCGTAATTGTAATACTTAATTTATACAGTTTCATCATCAAGTGCCATCATTTTGAGACATATTGCCAAGTGAAGTCTAGTTGAGGAGATAAATGATTTTGCAGTAAAGGTTAGGGATTGGCTAAAAACCAACCAGAACTGTAGCTCTTCTAATTTAATTTTCCCTTCTAAAGCCTGGTAATTATATCTATTATGTTTTATTTTGTTTTAAGCATCTAGTAGTTTTATGAAACTGCTGTGCAGACAAAAGGTTAGCCAAGGATGAGAACTGAAAAGTAGTAACACATATATAGTATGCAGCACATCAGTTTCATGCTCCATTTTGAAACTGGCGAACTACATCATAACTTTTAAATAAACTTGAAATTAAAAAGCAGTTTCTCCATTTTAAAAACCACAGAATGAAAAAAGGAAAACAAACAACGAAACTGGTGTGAGGGGGAAGTTTCAGCAAAGACCTGTCAGGGGGGGATTGCTGCATGTTTAATTTTATTTGTGTGGTTTCTAACAGACTAACAGAAATGAATGCGCTGCCTCTGAATAGGTATGCAAATGTAACACCAGCAGCGCTCTATGAAGGCAAATTGAGCATGAAGTAATACACACTGAAATCATTTGTCCTGCAGAGTTCAGACTTCTTGGAATAACAAATGTTTTACCATTGCGGTTGCATTTTATTTTTGGGTTGTTTTTTTTTGTTTTTATTAAAAAAAAAAAAAAAAAGTAAAAGAAGAAGAAGACTACTAGTCATTCTCTCATGACCTTCCACGTTTATTTGGGTCGATGTAACCATTACAGTTACAGCAACTGTATTGTTTTTGTCACACACACACACACACACACACACACACACACACACACACACACTCTCTCTCTCTTAGCCTAGTCATTGCACACTCTACATGGTTAATCAATGCACCCCGACTCTGCTATGGATCCATGTTATTGCTGATTGTTATTAAATTGAGATTTTAGCAAAGAAACAAAAACCAATTGAAATAGACCAACAAAATGGAGATGGCACTGTGCTACAGTGCTAATTTAAAACACAAGTAATATAAACACAAAATGTGAAAACTGTTGCCTGCCAGTGCTGCCGCTCAGCATCCTATTAGATTCAAACATGGTATCAACATGAAAATCTTACACTGCTCGATCGTTATCGCGTTCACAGAGATGGGGGTCCACACTACCTGCGAGGCCAGTTAATGACAATACCCATCAGGATTTTATGGCTGATAAATAATCAGGATTTCAGACAGTGGTAAGCATGCTAGCCAGTTACTTCACATACTGGTATCATATTTGACCATTTTTAAACTATGGTAAATGGCCTGTATTTGTATAGCGCTTTTACTAGTCCCTAAGGACCCCAAAGTGCTTTACGCATCCAGTCATCCACCCATTCATGCACACATTCACACACTGGTGATGGCAGGCTACATTGTAGTCACAGCCACCCTGGGGCGCACTGACAGAGGCGAGGCTGCCGGACACTGGCGCCACCGGGCCCTCTGACCACCACCAGTAGGCAACGGGTGAAGTGTCTTGAAAAATTACATCAAAATTGAAACTGTCCAAGCTGGGGCTCAAACCGGCAACCTTCCGATTACAAGGCGAACTCCCAACTCTTGAGCCACAATCGCCCGCTATGATAACATGAAGATCAAAAAATTTTTATATAGCACCAATTTAAAAAAAGCTGCCTCATGGCACTTTCTAGGATACAATACCAACAATATTAGAAAGAACCATCACCAGGCCCCCTATCAGCAAGTAATGGGCAACAGTGGGAAGGAAAAACTCCCTTTAAAAATAGGAGGAAACCTTTCAGCACCACCAACCTTGGGGAGGGGCAGCTATCTGCCACAGCCGGTTGTGAATGAAGGGAAATTCAGTTTAGCCATTTGTGAAACACACCCAGCAAACAAGTGTGACGAGGCTTGATTTGCACTTTCTCACCATGAGTCTCCTTTTAGATTTAGAAGAGAGAATGTTGAGTGCACGCTACAGGTTTTGTTGCTTGTTTCAAGACTTTTCCCTCATTTAACTTTCTGAATGACAAAGTTATAAAATACAACACAAGTTGCTGTCAATGTGGAATTGCAGGCGACTGTTGAAACAGGACATTTGATAAAATGTTATCAGGAGCATAAGTAGGTTTGGTGCTTCTAGATGTTTCTAGAGGTCCCTGAATTTATTACAAAATGTAGCAGCAGCAGTTTCATTAACTCCATTTTCATTTCCATCCATTTAATTAAATTGCCTAATTTCATTATCTTGCCAGGATGTAACAACACTTGATATTTCTGGGGGGGGATTTTTGTTTTTGTTTTTTTAAATAAAGACAAATCTTCCTCGTTTGCTGTAATCGAAACGCAATCAAAATTTAGTTCCAAGAAGAAATTGACCATAATTGCAATTGACCTGATATATAAAGACAACATCCCAAAAAGTTGATTCTGTTCATCTGGACGTAGCATTTTCAGTGGGAGAAATGTTTCATCACTCATCCAAGTGACTTCTTCAGTCTCAGCTGACTGCAGGTTTCCCCAAACTTATAAAAAGTACCTTTGCACAATGACTGAAACTAGCACCACTGAAGGAACAATGGCCTGGGAGGTTGGTTTCTTGATCATTAATATGCAAATTGTCATGACCACTGATCAAAGACCACTGATCAGTGCGAATGGTACCATGAGTACCATTCACAGAGAGTTGGGGAATGTCTGCAATCACAGCATTGTAAGTTAAGATAAGATAAGATAACCTTTATTAGTCCCACACGTGGGAAATTTGTTAAGTTGGTGAAAGATGTACCCTTAGGCCCCCCCTCCTCGATTCAGAGATGGTCTTTCCCTTTTCACGTAAATGGCCTCCTTGACTCAAACCAGCGTTCCTCCCTGTTCAGGATGTGTACATCCTCATCACTGTCCACTGGCCTGTAGGTGTAAATAGACTGCAGAGTCCTGGCCTGACGAGTTAGCTCTTCTGTGCTGTGCCATCCGCTTAGCCAGAGGTTGTTTGGTTTCCCTGATGTTTAATCCTGGCAATCCTCCTGGCACTTTACAGCGTACACTATGTCAGTCTGTTTGTGTCGCAGGACCCAATCCTTGGAGTGGACCAATTTTTGGTGCAGTGTGTTTTGGGGTTTAAAAACCACAGAGATGTGGGAGTTTTCACTTAGGCAGCGGTTGTCCTTCTCTCCTGGAGCGTTCTTTTGGCGCCTTCTCAGCTTTGACAAATGTCCAGCTGGGATAACCACATTTACTCAGGACCTTCTTGATATGATGTTCTTCTGCTTCCCTGGCCTCTGTATGTCATCAGGATGCTACAGTCACAGTTTGTGCTCCAGTGGATGATGAGAGTCAAACCTGTTTATAAGGTTGGGGAAACCTGCAGTCAGCTGAGAGTGAAGAAGTCACTTGGATGAGTAACGAAACTCTTTCTTCAAGTCAAGTCAGCTCTAAAAACTTTATATGGTCAGCTTTTGTATTTATAAAAGAAGCAAAGGTTCAAAAATACTAGAATAATACTAACTAAAATAAAATACATTTAAAGGTCCAACATAGCCTATATACTCCAAGGTTAAACTTTTATAATTGCTGCCATTGTTTTTGTTCTACAATCATTTAAATACATTGTGAAGCGTATAAATGGCAACACAGTCTTGTGCGAACTGTGTGTAGCTGTTTTTGGCCTCTTGGCATCTCACTGACCTATGAGGAATGTGACACCAACAATACTAGAATATACAAACAATTTATGAAAACGCATTTTTAAGTTTGCCAGCTGTTGGTGTAGAGCGTGGGTTTGTTTCGAAACAAAACCGAACGTAACAGGGAAAAACATTTGGGTAAATTAAACTGTGCTGGTGGTTGATCAATAACCTCTTTTTGCTTCACCCCTGATGTGAACTGTCTGCAGACTGTCACAATGCTCCTCTTATAGCAGCAGTGTGTGAGAATGTCTACTGTATGCCTGTGTGTTGCTACACATGTTTGTGTTCATTGTTAATTCATGAAGCTAACTATGCGAGTTGTACACTTACACCTCAATGGTAGATTGTTGTGAGTTTAGAGGTCGCCGTTCCAGACAAAGAACTCTTGTCCTGTTCTTCAGTCTGTTAGACGAGCGCAGCGTGAACCAGGCTGACTGCAACTTAGCTTTACTCACAATGCTGGCTGCAACCCCCCCGGTCCTACACTGAACTGAAAACCTAACCACTGATACGTGGTCAATGCGGTGATTTAAGTTTAACTAAACAATACCATTCTCAGAAGATTTATCTGACCCCTTGAGTCAGATAAGAGGCCTTTTTTAATTATTTGTAGCCCATCTGCTCTGCAATGATGTTTTTTTCCTATAACAAAAATCACAAAATCAAACAGTTGAGAGACTATTTCATAACATTTGCCCACATTGCAGAAGGACAGTACAAACAAACAGATTTCTCACGGATGACTAACAGCAATGAGAAAAATACTTAACCACGACAATATTGAAGATGGCACTTCCTGTTATTTCTCAGAATTAGCTGAGAGCAGCCACTAATTATCAGCATTTGAAAAAGACAAATGAAATTGCAGAAATCAGCAGTGTTGGTAGCAGCAGAGAGAGTGAGGTTTAGCAGGAGGATTTTCTGGAGCAACATGTTTAATGGCTGCTGCACCCCCTGCCCCCACATTGCTCTTTCAATCCACATTCCTTCATTTGCAGGAAGTGATGGACTATTTATTAGTCAGAGACTGCAGGGTGGAGCTGATCTATTGTTGGCATTCATGAGCTGGCAGCAAGTTTCAGTGGTAACGAGGGTTTTTAGTTGACCTACTTCAAATAGTTGCATGAGACGCGTGTGTAACCCTGCAGTGTGCGACACAAAAATACACTGTCACTTCTAAAAGTGCGCAAGATAATGATTATTGAATGATTATTTTAAGTTGTGATGCAATCTTAGAGGAATGTTGCTGGATTGGTTTTGACACTTAATTTAGACAATGACAGCCGTGATGACATACCTGACTGAAAACAGTGGTTCCTTCTCGGCCACAAACCGCCTTCGCAACACTGGTTAAGCAAGATGCAATCCCAACATTATACCATAATAGTTAGAGACATCTTGGTACTTCTAAGTTGCTGTATCTGTGCCAGTCGGCTCTATCAGTTTAGTTTTATCACTTCACAGTGCAGTGGGTGGCCACAGAGAGAGGTGGCAGGCTGCTGACCATAGCCAGTATATGTCCATTACCATCCATCCAGTTTTTGCTAGTATCTAAGGCCAGGTCACACAGAAGCAGCAGTCTAAGAAGAGAAGCCCAAACCCCCTTCTCCCCAGCCACCTCCAACGCATCTGTGGGAAAACTCAGGCAATCCCAGGTCAGCTGAGAAATAATCTCCCCAGCGTGTCCTTGGTCTACACCAGGGCTTCCTCTTGACAGGACATGCCTGGAACACCTCATCAAGGAAACATCCTACACTTACACCTGAACCACTTCAACTGACTTTTTTCAGTGTGCAAAAGTGGCGGCTGTTTGAGTCCGTCTCGAATGACTTAACTCCTCACCTCAGCTCTGAGCAAGAAGCCAGCCTCTGCAGGAAGCTCGTTTTCACAGCTAGTATCCACAAGCTTGTTCTTTTGATCACTACCCCACAGTTTGTAACCACAGATGAAGCTAGGAGTATATCAACACTTGGCTATGCCTGTTCATAAAAAATGATGACTGTAATCAATTACAGAGGGCAGCCCTGGCAGAGTTCAACACCCACTAGGGCTCACATCCTGCAACGCAGACCAACTTCTCACTGTGGTCGTACAGGGACCGAATCGCTCATAAAAACAAAACAAATAAACCATACATCCAAAGAACCTCAAAAAAACCATCCACTGAGGCTTAAAGGTGTGATTGCTTTGAAAGTAGCTAGGCCCATCAGAGGCCTTCTTTCTTTGGGCTTCCCCCCTCCACAAGCTCTCAAAAGTCAGTTTGACGCAAGCAAGCAGAAGTCAGCTCCGACAGCAGAGCTGTCTGCAAGAGCATAAATTAGCTACAGCTAAGCAGAGACGCGCTCGCCTGGATGATGGCTCCTTTGTGCACTTGGCTGTCGAGTTCTATTTGCATAAATGGCAACAAATTATTTGCTGTTTTTTGACAGAAATATAATTCCATAAAAGGCAAGGCAGGCAGAACATTGTTTTCAGATACTTTAGGCACTTTCCCAAAATTAGTGCCACATAGTTTGCACCTTCCTGTGGAGACCGTCTGAAAAATGGAGGACAGGCTTGCAGCTTTAACACTGCAAATTCTTCACACATACAGTTGAGCCCTGAACATTTCTAAGACTTCTCTGACATGAATGTGAGAACACAAATTAGCTGGTCTTTAACCACCAGTGTGCTGTAACATTGTGTGAATAGTTCGACAGTGAGGTGCAGTTGCTCCAGTGCACTTTATGCTGGAAGAGGAATGCCTCCCATCCTTCCTCATTCTTTAATCTGAGACTGAGTACTGAGCTGTGCTTTGAGGAGTGCCGTTTTCAAACATACAAGTTCAGAACTTCAGTGAGGGAAATCCCTCAGGTTTGTCTCGCTCACTAAAGAATGCACAGACGTTTTTTCTGCTCCATTCATAATCTTATTTAAACATCCTGGTGTTCGTCTGTGATCCAACAGATGCACCTCCAGCCTTATATGCAGACGTTTCTCTCGTTATAACCTCAGTAACCACATCTCCCTTACGTGCACTTCCTATTTTCAAGAAGTTCTCAAGAGAAAGGCTGTTTTAATTACTGTTATTACTGCCCGCCCAACCGTCAGGCTGTTATCTGATAAGCTCTCTCTTCTTTTTTTCCATTTTAACAAAGGAAAATAAACTTTTATTTTTAGCTCAGAGGATGAAAGTCGGTGGCTTCACTTTACATGGTGTTTCTAATGTCTGAGGATCACATGTTGATCTTGTACTATATGTACAGTTTGCACTTATTATAGCTTTTTGTCTCTAAATGATGCTCACTCACTCAGTTTTTCCCATGAAGATATGCACCTCTGTCTCACATGACCACAAAGATCGACTTCCCTGTTTCAATACAAACAGCATAGTGAAGATGGCCAAGAGCTGCTTTAAGTCTCTCGTTTTTTCCTCCCCCGCTTTGCTTTTGTGATTTTATCTGTTATATTTTTGACAATCTCTGCATCTGTCACTTCTGTTCATTTTCATCTTTGAGATGCTACGAAACAGAAGTGATAGTGAGGCAGACTTTTTCTGACCAGACTGGATCCACGGGGGACTATTGACTGTGTGAGTTCCATCTCCTACCTTCCTCATATTTTCCAGTTCATGCTGCTTGGCCTCATTGGCTGTCTGTAGCTCCCTCATCCTCAGCTCCAGTTCTTCCTGTTCAGCCTGCTGTTTCAGCCGCAGCTCTCTGCGCTTCTGTCGAGCCTCGCGGTGCGGCGCTGGTCTGCCCTGACGCAGCAGAGTCACGCAGTTCTGAACAGCTGAGACATGGATATCACACAAAAAAAATCTTTAGTTTTAGAGCTTCCTGTTTCAGGTTTTGGTTTTTCCAAGCCCCTTTATGAATTGCCACTTTCTTCCTGGAGGACAGTTTTGCATGCCAGCGTGATCCCAGCAGCTATGTTGTCAGGGGCAATTCAACCCTGGAAGGATCACTCAAGGCAAACTGGTCCTGGGAGAAATGTCACAGTAAGGAGGCCGAGCTTTAACCTATGGGGTCTGGCTGGGCACAGTCTAAAAGCACTACATGGGCTTGCTCTCTTGTGGGACCACCACTAACAGTAGGGGATATGAGAGTTTGGTGTTTTGTGGATCAGGCCGCAGTCATGGTTGGATGCCCTCTCTGTCCAAACCACAGATGACAAATCTAGCTTTAGGAACATGGAATATCACCTCTTTGGGCAGGAAGGCACCTGAGCCAGTGTGAGGGGTTGGGAAGTACTGCTAGAGATAGTTGGGCTTGTCTCAATACACAGCCTGGGCTATATACTACTCTGGAGTTGCCATTGCTCAAAGGCAATCGTCAGGCAGTCAGGTTTAGGTATATGCATGGGATAACTGAAGGTGCCCTTTCCGGGGACTCCATTGTCTCCTTCAGGCAACTTGAATTGTCAAGAAGATTAGTGACGACACAATCTGGGGATATGCGAATGGGAGGGACCGCCTGAGCCATGGTTTGCTTGTCCATAACGACCATCATGTTTGAACATACAATTCACGATGTTCATATGTGCACTTGGCCCCAGGACACCCTAAGTCACAGGTCGATGATTGATTCTGTAATCATTTCAGACCTGCAGCTACAGTGGGGCAAAAAAGTATTTTAAGTATTTTAAAAAAGTAAATTAGGGTGGAAAATAAGTATTTGGTCACCTCAAACAAGGAAAATCTCTGGCTCTCACAGACCTGTAACGTCTTCTGTAAGAAGAACTCAATACTTTGTAACATAACCTTTGTTGGCAATAACAGAGGTCAAACGTTTACTATAGGTCTTTACCAGGTTTGCACACACAGTAGCTGGTATTTTGGCCCATTCCTCCATGCAGATCTTCTCGAGAGCAGTGATGTTTTGGGGCTGTCGCCGAGCAACACGGACTTTCAACTCCCGCCACAGATTTTCTATGGGGTTGAGGTCTGGAGACTGGCTAGGCCACTCCAGGACTTTCAAATGCTTCTTACGGAGCCACTCCTTTGTTGCCCGGGCGGTGTGTTTTGGATCATTGTCATGTTGGAAGACCCAGCCTCATTTCATCTTCAAAGTTCTCACTGATGGAAGGAGGTTTTGGCTCAAAATCTCACGATACATGGCCCCATTCATTCTGTCCTTAACACGGATCAGTCGTCCTGTCCCCTTGGCAGAAAAACAGCCCCATAGCATGATGTTTCCACCCCCATGCTTCACAGTAGGTATGGTGTTCTTGGGATGCAACTCAGTATTCTTCGTCCTCCAAACACGACGAGTTGAGTTTATACCAAAAAGTTCTACTTTGGTTTCATCTGACCACATGACATTCTCCCAATCCTCTGCTGTATCATCCATGTGCTCTCTGGCAAACTTCAGACGGGCCTGGACATGCACTGGCTTCAGCAGCGGAACACGTCTGGCACTGCGGGATTTGATTCCCTGCCGTTGTAGTGTGTTACTGATGGTGACCTTTGTTACTTTGGTCCCAGCTCTCTGCAGGTCATTCACCAGGTCCCCCCGTGTGGTTCTGGGATCTTTGCTCACCGTTCTCATGATCATTTTGACCCCACGGGATGAGATCTTGCGTGGAGCCCCAGATCGAGGGAGATTATCAGTGGTCTTGTATGTCTTCCATTTTCTGATGATTGCTCCCACAGTTGATTTTTTCACACCAAGCTGCTTGCCTATTGTAGATTCACTCTTCCCAGTCTGGTGCAGGTCTACAATACTTTTCCTGGTGTCCTTCGAAAGCTCTTTGGTCTTGGCCATGGCGGAGTTTGGAGTCTGACTGTTTGAGGCTGTGGACAGGTGTCTTTTAAACAGATGATGAGTTCAAACAGGTGCCATTCATACAGGTAACGAGTGGGGGACAGAAAAGCTTCTTACAGAAGACGTTACAGGTCTGTGAGAGCCAGAGATTTTCCTTGTTTGAGGTGACCAAATACTTATTTTCCACCCTGATTTACGAATAAATTCTTTACAAATCCTACCATGTGGATTCATGGATTTTTTTTTCACATTCTGTCTCTCACAGTTGAAGTGTACCTCTGGTGCAAATTACTGACCTCTGTCATCATTTTAAGTGGGGGAACTTGCACAATCAGTGGCTGACTAAATACTTTTTTGCCCCACTGTACATGTCCTGGGTATTCTCATAAAGAGAGAAATTCAGCTGTTACTGAGGTTACACTGAATAGTGAGAGAGAAAAAAAGAGATAGCTGAAACAAGCAGTGGACATGAGCTTCCTCCAAAGGGTGGCTGGAGACTCCCTTAGGGACTGTAGTTGTTCAGTCATCCGAACAACTACAGCAGGCTCCTGGATACCTTGTAGGTCAGGTGTTTTGAGCAGAACAAAGTTTTTCTTTAACTGTGTCGAACTAACAGGTTTATTTGCAGTAGAAGTAGTGAACAACTAATTTACTGTTTATTAACAATGAGGCAGACAGCAGAAAACTATTATCGAACTACTATCGAGCAGCTTCGATAGAACTCACCTTGGATCCACTCCTGCTTCTTCTTCTTGTCTGATGCACTGATTTCAAAGCTTTTTTGTGATGACTTGATGAGAAAGAGGCACTTCTTTCCCTCTTTATCTTGTAAATGCTGCAAAGAAAAACAGAATTTACAAGCTGACAATACACAGACAAAAAACAATAACATACTTCTTTTTTTCTAAACAGTTCTCTGGTCTTTTATTTCTTATGTGCATAGGGAATTAATCTCTGTGTTTCACATGTTTAGATTCTCTTCCGCTGCTGTTCTCATAGAAATCAAGGCCGGGAAGCTGAAACAGAGTTTTACTACAGACAGCAGGCTCTTGCCTCCACACTGCAGTTTCCATCCAACAGGACGTCTCCTTTCTTTTCAGCCAAGTCTTCACCAACATAGTATGAGATTGTGTTTGGCTTCAGCACAAACCAGCGCTCCGTCCAGTTCTTTCTCTTGTGCCCTTTCTTCATCATATAGCCCTGCAGTAAGACAGAATACTTAGCAGCTTAAATAACATTCACATCCTCCTAACAGCAAGCTTCATTATAAATCAATAATTAACACTTTATGAACTGAAATTTCATTATTTGACACCATTTTTAATCAATGATTTGCATTTGTGGTTAGAATTTAATCTGTAATTGTTTTCAAAATGCTTGGTCCCAAACAGCGTTTTTCTTTTTTTTCTTTTTTAAAAAAAAAAAAAAACAGTTTTAGTTTTTAGCAGAATTAATCGAAATATCGAAAAACTTCCGCATTTTTGGGGCCTTTTTTCTACTGTGAACTAAGACATTTAGAGGGATTTTGACATTTTCATTGCCAGGTGCTAAATGTGCTGTTTAATTTAGTGTGAAATCTATGACTCCTATCATTTAAAGTGGTATATGCTTCACAGTTATTACAGTAGGCTGCATCGGCACTCTTTGAAATCAGAGTAAGATGACAGAGCTTTGCGATGAAGACTGTACCATCAGTCTGTGCTGATGTGCTGCCCACCTGTTTGAGCACGTTGAGAATGAGTTCCTGGTAGACTTCACCGATTCCCATTGAGAGCGTCTGATGGTCCATGCCCTTACTGAAGTGACCCGACCCAACTAGGCTGATGAGCTCCCATGCATTCAGACACTGCTGCTTCGAGTTCAGCTGCAGCTTATAGTCCTCGAAGCGCTCCTCCACCCAGCTTCCCCCCATCGCCTCTGTCAACTTACGCAAGAAGTACTCAATCTGTACATGCAGACATGCACACAGACACACAAAGACACACACACACACACCACATGCACAGAGTCATTTTTCATCAAAAGCACAGCTGTTCATTTACAATAAAAGATAACTTTCACCATTTCTGCATTTTTCCCACAATTCATCCTTACATGACTGCAGCAGCAAAATGTGCATTTCTTTTGCAAACAATCTTCCTGTGTTTGAGTTCTGATGTTTTTCCTACACAACAATAAATCTTCCAGCATTTGTAAAAGAACAGGAAGCTCGAAACTTCCTTTTCTGCTCTTGAGCAACGGACTTTTTCCACTGGCTACTAAGTGACACAGTGAAGGGACACGTACAATATCATATGCTGCAAATAAAACAGACTACAGATGAATAAAAGGCTGTTCACGCCAGTGCTTCCCCTTTTAGTAAGCACTTTGAAAAGAAATGCTCCAGTCTAAAATGTAAGATGTTTACTGTCTCTCTTGAAAAAACAACAACAAACAAAACCTTAATGTGATTCCTGAACTAGTCAATGGCATCCTTACAGGTTAGCGTCTTACTGTGTAGCTTCTGAAGCACTTTTGATGCAAAGACAGCTCACACAGACGTTTGTGGTCAGTGCTGTGGTTTTATGACTGCAGGGTCCAAGGCAGGGCTTTTGCCAGAAAAGGGGTTAAGCTAATTATGTGGCATAGATGGCATCCCAAAGCTGCGTCTTTACACACAATTGGTGTGGTCTCAATTTTTTCAAAACCTAATTTAGCTTCTTCAGTTTCTTTCGATGTTGCTTTACTCCATGTTAAGTTGGAGATGTGAACAAAAAAACGACACCTAGAACTCACCCAGAATTTGTCTGTTCCTTTCTAGAGCCATCTGGTGTTTACATGAATTGTTTTCTTTTAATGTCACTTTTCTTACATCCAGACCAAAGTCATTTTACTTCATGAGCCACATACCAGTGAATGAGATCTCAAGTAGGACGGAGCGGTAAAACAACTGCAAAGTGCTTTTGTTTTAATGTACACAAGGCTTTCTAAAAGTATTCACATTTAATTTAACATCTATTTACGCAACACATCAACAGCCTTGGGCACTTATATGTGCACTAAAGAGCACTTCAAAGTGGATCTGCAAAAGTACAAAACCCAGTAATGTCACGTTTTTCAATTTAATGATTTAATCAGTAAATCTAAGACTAACCAACCCTCTATGACACCAACTGAGGGAAGAGCCACAAAAAAAAGAAAGGAAAAAAAACAGGGCGTACAACAACGCAACAGCATCCCATGTTTTCTGACCTCCTCAGTGACGATGATCAGGGGGTATCTGTCTTCAGACAGGAAGTTGAAGATGCACCAGATCTTGAAGGCGTCATCGTTACAGATCTTCAGCTCATTCTGCTCCATGTTCTTCCTATACGACAACGTCCAGCACATTTTGTTGAAGTCCTGACGGTTAAAGTTATCCTTCACCTGTGGCACAACAGAAACATCATCAGGTTATGTTCCACACCAAAGGAGAACAGTCTGCTTTTCCAGACGCTCACATTTTTTAAAGCTGACGTTTCAAACCACAGAGCATAGATATTATACATATGGAATATATCCATTTATCAAATCCATAATACACAACTTTAATAACGTACAACATGCGTTTCATCTACTAGCACATGCCCATGCTAGTTAGTCCAGGGTGGCTAGGCAAAATGATGTCATTAGGGTATCTAAGATGTACATGTGTGCAGGAGTGTTCGGAAAGACAGATTGTGTATTACAGTACGATGCACACAGAAACTGAGAAGGGACAAAAAGAAAAAGTGCCTCTAGGCTTTAAATTCCAGAGCCAAATGGGAGGAAAGTTCTTAAAAAGGTCTAGTCAGTGGTGTGGAGGGGATGTTTTCTTTGAGCCAGTGAACAGTAGCATCTCCATGGAGACTACCGGCTGGCTGAGTGCGCGGTCATTTGGATGAGAAGCACATCTTGTCCTGCTGGCAGTCGCCCCACAAATCCAACCACCAGCAAATGATCCCAAAACATCTTCCAACGTTTGCCGTAATTAGAAACCAGTCAACCCTGTAACTGGATTCATCAACTATTATATCTACAGTCCATGAATCCTGCTCAAAACCATGGTTACGGCACCTGCAGTGGCCATCACACAGTTTTTAGAAACACTGGTCTAAGGTGGCAGTCAGGACATTCGGTAGCACTTCATATTGCTGTTGAACACTCAGCCTTTAACACAGTACAAACTTTAGTGGAACTACCACCCATTTTCATCTCCAGATTTTTTTTTAAATTCTGAGTAGCTTTGCATTATTCTCCATTTAAAATAATCCTCGATTTTCTTACACTAAGCCTTAGTGGAGACCCCCAGTTAACTGGCTAACAAATCATTTAGCTCCTTCCCCTATAAGTCGTCTTTATTTTAAAGACGACTGTTCAAATAGGTTTGTAGCTTCTGTGGGCACAACTTAGCTGACCATAGTAAGGATATCCTCTATGACATCATACAGAGGCAAGAGTGTCGGGGGGAGGGATGTGTGAAACCAAGTGTGTACAAATCTGGAGACTGAGCTTACAAAGGCATTATTTGTCATTTGCTGACCTCATTACTTGAAAAATTTTCCCCCCTCAGCTTATCATCTCAGAGAGGCGGCCTGGTGTTTACTCATAGCCTGTGTTTGTTAGGGTTAGGAGAACTGAGCTCTTCAGGGAAGGAACACCTAAAAGTATCACCTCCAGCTGAACTCTCCAGAATGTGCTTTGCAGTCCCCTTTACAGAGCTGCGTGGGAAGTCACTCCTTTTTCCTCTGTGTAAATGTGGGCAAGACTAACGCTTTCAGAGGGAGGGGCTCAGCCACACTAACATGCACAACGCTAAAATAAGCAAGTAGTTACTTACAAAGCAAATAGCTTCTGAGCTTGTGCGTTTTATCAAATGCTTCATTAAAATGTCCTTTTTTCACAGGCAACATACAGAACAGTGAGTTTGTGAAGTATGTTCACATGATAATAAACCTTTGACTTGTGTGCTGCTTCAGCTAGTCCCGAACCTGAATCCAGTTTCCATGCTGTGACAGAGAGAGACAAACATCCAGCTTGAAAGCCTGAACGGTTTCAAGATCTGATGTAACCTGCTATTGTGCTCATTTAGGTTGAGTGCCTGTGTAGAAACCTGTCTTAGATGTTAAAGCGATAGTACTTCCTCAACTTTTGAGAGTCACCCTGAAGCACTGCTTTACTCAACACTGCAAACTAGGACTAAACGTCAATTAATTTTGACGTCTAAATGAAGTAAAACACTTTTTTTTTAATTCACAAAAAACAAAAACAAACATTCCTGTAGTGTATTACTCTTTTCTCTGTGCGTCTTTGTTCTAAATCAGCGGTCCCCAACCCCCGGGCCTCGGACTGGTACCGGTCCGTGAGTCGTTTGGTACCGGGCCGCGAGAGTTGAGGCTCGGGTGTGAAATGTATGGTTTTCAGGGTTTTTAAATCGGTTTTCAGCGTTATTTTGTTATAGTTTTTATCGTTAACTCGGTTTTCCTGGGTCTTTTCACGTGTGTTATGAATAAATCTTCTTTTTTCAGTACCGGTACTAGTTTTATTTTGTTGTATTTATCCACGACACCTTAAAGGCCGGTCCGTGAAAATATTGTCGGGCATAAACCGGTCCGTGGCACAAAAAAGGTTGGGGACCGCTGTACTAAATTATTATTTTAAAACAAGAAGCACTCAGACAGCACAAACTTCAGCAAATTCAACTCACCCCCTAGTCTCTGTATTTATCACTTTGGCCTTCAGCTCAATCTATTGACCTTGATGGAAAGATCAGAGGTCAAATGTGACATATTTTAAATCTTTATAAAGTCATCGCAAACATGACTCCACACACCTACAAAGATTTATCAGAATTTGTTCAAACTTCTCCAGCTACTGTGTTTACAGAAACACGACAGCCAAACTTCTCTTTAATTGGCCTCGGCATCGTCACCTCTCCCATCAGAGATAGTCAATCTCTATGACATCATTCAGAGCCTTTTCAAGCCAAGACAGAAGAAAATGCAAAAATAAAAAAAAATGAGAGATAATAAAAATGTATTTCATGTACCTTAGCAGCGATAAATTAAGTGTGTATTCAATAATAAATAAGCAAAATAGATATCCTCATTTACTTTAGCTATGCAGATTAAATGTGGGTTTGCCTACCAGTAACTTATCAGTCATGCTGATTCTCAGATGGTACAAATGTGTATTGAATATTTGTTGCTGTTGGGAGCTTTCTGGAGATTACTGAAGCTGAAAACAGCTGCAAGTCTTTTGTGAAGGTGAAATTACTGGCAACTATTAAAGACTGTAACAGGTAAAGATTGTTTGTAAGGCTAAAAATAGATTTTGGGTGGAGTAAAATTAAAAAAAAAAAAAAGTTACATGCCGGTGTAAAGAGGCTCCTCCCATCATGAATATTTTGCCATTCGTCACTGGTTCTGGCAGTAAGTCTGACTCAAAAACAACATATTCTGCTGTTGTTATAAATAAGGACGTGTCTCTCATGATGATGTGTTCAGGTAGCTGAATGTGTTCGCATCATGTTTGTGGTTCTGAATGCTTAATCACTCTGCAGCAACACAACATGCGAGGATAGGGTAAAGGGGAAGTCGTGAAAGCAGGATTTGTTACGAAAGAGCTTCTCTTTGCGTCACGCTCGTCTTGTTTTCGTTTTGTTCTTAGCTCGCTGGTTCTCGCTGTCTTTTCTCCTCCTCCCCTTCAAGATCCCTCTCGGTCTTTTCCCTTCAACAGTGAGATCCTTGTCAGCAAATCGCCCCCTCCTCTCCACTGCCACATGTTCATTAGGATTCAGGATCTAAACTTCAACCTTATCTCACACCGAAACAACACAACACAGAAATGTAACAAGTGGAGTCAGACTAGAATAAACTGGAAGACAAAAAGAAAATCTTGTTACCAGTTAAACCAGACTGTCTGCTTTTTAAAAATCACAGACTTCAGTGGAATGAGAATCACACCAGTGACAGGAGCAGCTGAATGTTCAACACGGTATGATGTGATATGAAAGCATTTGAAAAGGGGGAAGTAGTAACAAAGTGCTTTTTTAATGGTCCACAGCACAAAACAGGTGCTGTTAGGATGGTTCATCACCAACATCTGGCATCAACATCCTCATTTCTTTAAAAAAAGCGTAATAAATATACATAAATCTAAACACAGACTGCTGAGGCTCTCATTAGCAGATAACTAAAGGTGAATATTGCGATACAACTATGAAAGCATCCTCCAGTTACTGTAGCCAAATCTTCCTCTCCATGTCTTTTGTGGTTAGTGTGAATTCGAATGACAAAGTTCACCAAAACTGAACTATAAGACACGCTCTGCAGCAAGAACACAGATTACTCCAGATCTGACATTATTTACATACACAACTCTGTTAAATAAATAAACATTTGAGCATTTCTGATGAAAAGAAAAAAAAATAGATATAGGCCCCTCAACTTGGGCAAAATTCAAGGAATTCTTATTTTATTTGTAAAGTTCCTAAACAGAAAAACCAGCCCATTAAGCTCAATTAGCTTCAACACATTTTAACATGAAGTGAGGACTCAGGATTTTGTCCTCCATCTTTCCTAACAGCAGAGAACTATTGCAACAAGAGGAGTCACCACAGCGGTCAACACTTTCAGTGACTGTGTGTGTCAAAATTCTTGACTTGGAACAATGAACTTAAATAATCTCTGTTTGTAACACAAGCACACACACACACACGTTTCTATGTAGTGCAACATGCTATCACACAACAAAGTGTGCGGCCCTGAGCTTCAACATCATCATCACTTTTCTGCTACATCAGCAGTGGTAAGTGTTTCAGGGTCATGGTACAGAGTTCAACAATCTCATCACACCAACACACGTCTCTGTGCTCTTATAAAAGAAAATGTTAGAGGTCTGCCTTTTATTTTCTGCTGCACTATACGGGTGAGTTGGTGAGGATAATGTACAGACTGCCTCCATCTGCACTTCCTGTCTGCTGTACAAAGGCACAAACACACACGCAGTTTAAAGTTTTTCCTGACTAGCAACTGTGTTCACTTGTAAAATAAGATACTTGCTCTCCTGGGTTTCGGGTTTCTGATACACACACACACACACACACACACACACTTTCCTTGTGTGACAGGGTGGAGTTTCCTCAGGAGTGAGTGAAGTTGAATGCTTTGAACACCACCCCAAGCCAATGCATGGGTGGGATGGTTGTGTGTGAAAAATACAAGTGTGTGTGTGTGTGTGTGTGTGTGTGTGTGTGTGTGTGTCTGTGTGTGTGTGTGTGTGTGTCTTCCTCAAACTAAATCCAGCATTTAGTTTCTTTAAAGAAAATGTGGTTAGAAATTTTCAGCACCAATCACGAGCACGTCTTAACTACACAACACGTATGTCAAGTATGTCTGCTTGTCCAGAAAGAAATTATTTAAGCAGCTTTATCACAAATCACTTCAGACATAAAACAGTCAGAAATGTGCACTGCCACAGAGACAACGAAGAGGATAAACAAATACAAACAGCCTCTCTAAACTAGTGTTAATCCAAGCTTTCTATATATTGAAGCTCCAGCTGAACCAACTGGTCTGCTGGAAATAGTCAAGTCATTTTAAGGGCAAAACAAAAGATTTTTCTATACGCCAGTGGAGAAATGTATACGGGTAGAAAAAGTATTTTATATTCATTGATCAGTTAATTAACAGATCAATTTAATAAAGTGTCACAGATTATTGAGACATGAAGTTAGCAGTGAGCACAGTCTATCAGGTAGCCAATCAGAACTCATATTTTTACAAGTATCTATTTTTTTCTTACATCTTTAAAATGACTGAAATGGAAGTTGTAAAACAAACAAGCAAACAAACCAACAATAATCAAATGCCATACTAAACTACTGGAAAATATAAAAAAATAAAATAAAATCAGCAAAATTCAAGAATAAGAAGTCTTAAACCCTTCATTAAGACAGAGTTTAAGAACCTTTTTAAATCATGGCAATAGCCACTTAGCACGGATGTTATACAAGAATTCCAAACATTCAGAAGGAATTCCACTAGAGCTCACTGCTGCTCATGACATGACTAAATAAGCATTTTCTCTTGTCATGATGTCCAGCTGTGCAATCACAAACGCTCCATTCATCCCGTGACCCCGTTATTACATCATCACAAAGGTCTGATGTTCAATAAATGGTTTTGTGCCGCCGTCTCGGAGCAATACAATGATGGATGGACACAGAGGGTGACACCAGCACAAGGTAGCTACTAATACACTGTGTCCATCAATGGACCTTTGTAGTGCACGATTAAATATGACTAATAAATAACCTTTAAACATGATCAAAAAAACAAAAACAAAAAAACCAAGGGTTCTGCAAGAGAAAGTTTGTGAACCCTTTGGTCACAGTGGGTTCCAATCTTAGATCAAGTGACAGATAAATAGCTTTAAGTCTTTATCTAACACAGTGTAATCAGTCACAATGTAGGCTGGGAAAAGTATGCCAGCTCTTGGTTTAGTAACTAAAAAAACCACATTTAGCTTCAACACCCTCTATAAGATAAGTAGCTGCTTATGACACATACACCACAATGATGAGAATTTGGGAACATTACTCCCAAAATGTGGTTTTTAATGCAATTATATTGGCATGTTTGTACAAAATGTCAGCCCATGCCACAGCACCTCAGTAGCATTAAGATCAAGACTCCAAAAGCTACCTGTGATCAGGTTTTAAAAGTATTCAGAGATGCACAAAGTCTACTTAATGAAAAAGTCTCCTCATATCAAGAAAGACCAGTCGGTATGAATCATATCTTGATCACAACTTTCTCAGTTTCATGTCTAAATGCCCCATGTTCAAACATCTACCGTAAGACAAAATGTCTACGAAATCAAAAGCTGCTACATCCCATAGCAGAGGATATCTTATAAAGATTACACAAAGACGTTAAACTACAGCAAAGACTTGCAGAAATCTGAATCTGTGCCCATTCTGTTGAGTACGAGGCAAATACTGATTGAGAATGGTTCTGCAAACACTGCACATGTCAACTGTTAAGCATGAAGGAAGAAGCACTGAGGTTTGACACTAGTTTGCTATGTGAAGGCCCGGATGCTAAAAATGGACCCGATTTATATAGTTTTTCTGGTCTTCTCAACCAGTCATTCAGTGCTTTAACTCTACACATACAGCACTCTCTCAGACACCCGATGATGTTTCACAGTTGGTGGCGTTTAATATTTTACCCAAGAAATTATGGATTGGAGAAAATTTACAGAACAATATCAGGTCAGCTGTTAAAATAAGTTAGGATGATGCAAGAAAACAAGAAATTGAAATAACTGCTTGAGAGAAAAGAACATGCATTTCAAAAAGAATTGGCTACTTTGAAGATAATTCTGATTTTATTTGTCTAGAATTGTGATTGAGAGGAGCATCACACCACTATTTATGAGTGGCCCATACAGGCAGCTTTTGCAGCCCTGACGAAGACTCGGGACTGTTGCTCTCAGGGACAAACAATCAGCAACTATAACATGACTCCAATCTCCTGCCTTAGTAGAAAATAGATAAAACGCCCACAAAGTACTTGTTATGGCTGGTCAAGCCTCTGAACAGCCTTCAGCTAATGTATCATTTTCAAAGCAAAGTCATGAAGAGTTGTAGCGCAGACTGATAATTTGCCATTATTATTTCCTCTATAACAATGGCACTTATTGTTTGTCAGTGTGTTGACACTGAAAAAGACAGCGCCCTAGATATAATAAACACCACTTTACTATCCTAGGCTGACAAAGTGTGACTGAATGTGCTTACACAGCTGACTGACCTTATCCAGAATGAACTTGTTCAGGTAAGGCATGTATCCCTGGTTGGAGACAGGACCCTCGTCATCATCTTTGAAGTGCTCCTCCAGAGCCACCGGGTCATGGGGAATGTTCATGACTGTACATAAGTTGTGGGACAGCACCTGAAATCAGAGGTGAAAACAATACTTACTAGTTATTATAACGATCGATTGATATGTTTAAGTCAATTTCAGCTAATAGTTATGAGTTACATTCCATTTAAGCCAGGTCTTGGCCGTTTCTACCTTTGCTCCCTGCAGTTACATTTCTTGAGAAATGCACTTGAGGTTACATGAAAGGTCACAGCGTAGGGTTAAAGTCGTAGGTTACAGTCGACATTTACAAAATAAAACAAAATGTAAATACTGTTCCCTGTCATACAAAGGCCCCTGCCCAGAATTCCTTTTGACGACTCGCAGCCGTGTGGGGTTGCACATGTGGACATGACAGCAGTAATTGGAGAACAAGTGTGGCACAACCAAGAGAACCACAAAGGAAGCGGTTTCACCATTTTCAACAGACGTGGAGCGTCTTAAAGCTGCATTGCATTTTTTTTCTCCTTTTTTAGGCCACAGTTGTGTAGAAACTAGTCTAACTATTGTGCAAGTAGCAACAGGGACATTCCCAGGATAATAATAAAAAAGAGGGGGACCAGATCAGAATATTTAAAGTAAGTATACTATAGACAACTAATGTTGAAGACACGGTGTGCACGTATGCAGCCCTGTGCCCTGGTACCAATGACAATGCAGTTATTATGCATTATCATCGATGCAATAGCTGTACAAGAATTTAAAGACGGTTTTGTTTTGAGTAACTATTTCAGACAGTCGCCAAGCATATGTAGGTAGTTCTGATGTGCGTTTGGGATCACTGTCCTGTTGGAACATCCAACTGTCTCCAAGTTTCAACCATCTACTGTTGATTTGAGGTGAAGTTGAAGAATATGAAGGTAGCCCTCCGTCATCATTTCATCCACTTTGTGCAATGTACCAGTATCACTGGCAGCACAACAGCCCTTGCTTGACATTCATGTCCGTGTTCTTAGTTTTGACAGAGTCACCTTTACTCCTCCAAACATACTTCTCGTGATTGTGACCAGACACCTCAGTATTCGTCATGTCTCATATAAAACCTTTCTCCAGGAGGCATTTGGCTTGTCCGTGTGGACAGCTGCAAATTTCAGTGGCACTTGAATGTGTCAAATTTGAAGTAGTCTTGGTCAGCACCCTCTTAGTCAATGAAGATGTAAAAGTCACTTCACTGTAGGCAGAATAACTTGTACTTGCGTGGAGTTGTTTGAAGGGATGATCTTGGAATCTGCAGTTGTTTAGAAATGGCTCCAAAAAGATCTTCCCAGCTTGTGTAAATCTACTGTTCTCCTTCTTAGATCTTCACTGCGCAATTTTATTGTTCGGAGTATTAGTCAGTCAACTGAGCTCTGTCAAACAATATTTTCTATTCCAGCAAAGATAAACTACCAGTTGTAGTGAATGGTGATGACTAATGAAAAGTTTACCCCCTTGGTTTTGCCATGTTAAAACCCACTGTATAACCTTCAGCTCCACTTATTAAATAGAAATACTTAAACGACAACAAGTACTTGAGCTACATTCAGCCATTGTTCCTATTCATGCTCTCATCCAATGGTGTTTGGCATTGTTAGATAACCAAAGACTATAATCTCTGAATCACTGAATCAAATTTTTGCACATGTCGAGGAGCGTGTCAGGCTACATTTCACTGTGTGTTATACTTGTATAACTATGCATGTGACAAATAAAGAACCTTGAACCTTGAACCTAAAGTAGTGTAGTGGTTGGCACCTCACAGCAAGATGATTCTGGGTTTGAATCCACCGGCTGGAGGCTTTCTGTGTGGAGTCTGCATGTTCTCCCTGCGTTTGCCTGGGTTCTCTCCATGTACCCCGGGTTCCTCACCCTTCCACAGTCCAAAGACATGCATGTTGGGTTCACTGGCGATTCCACATTGACTGCAGGATTGAATAGGTGTCTGTCTGTGTCAGCCCTGTGACAGACTGGCACTGTCCAGGGTGTACCCTGCCCCTCACCCTATGAGAACTGTGTTAGAACCCGACCCTGATAAGGAGAACAAGATGGATGGCCGGTACATTGGCAATAGAGGGTGGGAACCCAGGAGGGGCCTATGCCGTCCCATGCCCTTTCTCTTTGCACTTACCCCAGAGTAGCAGCGACCATTTTCACTTTGGTTTGATGCTCCTGAAGTGAAAAGTGTTTTTGTTTTTTCCATCCGTTCCTGAACAATGTTTGGCTGGCACAGGAGTGTGAGTGCGTGTTGTTTACATACATGGAGGTATCTCCAGGAAATTTGTACTCATATAAAAATATCTTCTACTTGGCTGTGTTTTCAAGTGGATTCTTCCAGTGATGAGAGGTGTATGCAGATCTTTTGAATAACTTTACTTTCATCTGCGTTAAAGCCTCCTTTTCAAACATCTGTTGGCTCTACTTGTTCTGTGGTGGTTTTTAGTGTGGGATTCTCCTTTAATCGATGTGCAAACTGTCAACAGGTGCGTCTCAGCTGATGGTGCCTAACAGAAGTGTGTGCGTTTGTTTTTTTTCCACGCAAATCAGAATAGGAAGGAACGGGTTCACTATTTTGAAAAAAGCCAAAGATCCTAAAGGTTAAAACCTCCAGCGGCCAAACGAAACTCAAAACCATCAAGGAAAGCAGCTTACCTTCAGCTGAGATTTAGAGACTTTCCCGCTTTTGTCCACATCCAGAGCTGTGAAGGCATGCCAAATGGACTTTAAAAGTTCATCCCGCAAGGCCATATCGGTGGAATATACCTCGTCTTCTTCTCCTGTACTTTTCCCCTCTTACTTCTCTCCTCTCCGGCTGCGTGTGTGTCACTCTTACTCTCTTGCTGTGTGAACTGTCTCTCTTCTGCTGTTGGACACGACGGGGAAAGGTCACGTGACCCGCCGTCAACTGCTGCGTGCTTGGCATCGTGATGAAGAACTGCAGCACCGCTCAGCGAGAGGAGCGCACACACATCAGGCACGAGTGTGTGTCACTGACGCTCTGTGCGGAGGGTATGTGAGGACTTTGTGGGTAAAAAAAACATTATTTATTTTTTACGTAAAAAATGACACATAATAGGTGTTTGAAACTACCTATGTTTCTGTTCTGTGTCCTGTGTACTGTTTGTTTGTATACGTGTCTTTTTGGCTGCTGTTACAACCAAATTTCCCCTTGTGGGACAATTAAAGGATTATTCTATTCTATTCTACCTTGCTAAAAAAACAGAGAAAGTCGTTAACATATAAATATATGGAAAACCTAAACTGCCAGCTCAAAATTACTAAACTTTTAAAAATCACAAAATATTATTATTGTTACTAGTATGCCAATTATATGTAAATAAATAATAAATAATAATATTTTAGGCATTCATTTTGATAAAAACTTGCATGTTTTGTAGATGCATACAAAGGTGTGTTGTTAAGTTCACCTGTTGATTGATTGACATCAGTGCAGAGATCGTGTACACATGCCTTTCTCTAATATTTAATGACATTCATTTATCTGTGGTGTCATGTAAGCCTTTTATCTCTTTATTTTTCAGCGGTTTTCTGACAACTTAAAAGTGGGAAATTAAAGATTAAAATATAAAATTTCTGGATTTAAAAATGTTGCTTGATTAAGGCGCTAAAATGTAACTGAGAATATGTTTGTGTTAAAATCTAGATGGCTAAAAGTATTTGAATATTCTGAAAATATTTTACAAAGTGAAGTGACGGTCTCAATTTTTGGATTAAACTGTAGTGAAGTTTTCACTAAAGATTTAATATCCTCATCTGAACGTCTGTGGAAATCTCAGATAGAACCAAGTCAGTTTATGTTATTTTATGCAAAAAAAAATTTATATAATGAATTTTGTTTTTACACAGTGAATTTTTACTTGGGTTTAAAAATGAAGCAGTTATGATTCAAACTCCTGGAAAATAAATTAGTACCAAATTTGTGACTAATTCTAGATGGCCTGACCTGTAATACTTATCGTGTGATTTAGAAGTGCCACATTCTATTGCCCTAACATCTTTGAATTCAATTCAATTCAATTCAATTTTATTTATATAGCGCCAAATCACAACATAAGTCGCCTCAAGGCGCTTCATAGATACAGAGAAAAACCCAACAATCATATGACCCCCTATGAGCAAGCACTTTGGCAACAGTGGGAAGGAAAAACTCCCTTTTAACAGGAAGAAACCTCCGGCAGAACCAGGCTCAGGGAGGGGCGGGGCCATCTGCTGCGACCGGTTGGGGTGAGAGAAGGAAGACAGGATAAAAGACATGCTGTGGAAGAGAGACAGAGGTTAATAACAGATATGATTCAATGCAGAGAGGTCTGTTAATACATAGTGAGTGAGAAAGGTGACTGGAAAGGAAAAACTCAATGAATCATGGGAATCCCCCGGCAGCCTATGTCTATTGCAGCATAACTAAGGGAGGATTCAGGGTCACCTGGTCCAGCCCTAACTATATGCTTTAGCAAAAAGGAAAGTTTTAAGTCTAATCTTGAAAGTAGAGATAGTGTCTGTCTCCTGAATCCAAACTGGAAGCTGGTTCCACAGAAGAGGGGCCTGAAAACTGAAGGCTCTGCCTCCCATTCTACTTTTAAATACTCTAGGAACAACAAGTAGGCCTGCAGAGCGAGAGCGAAGTGCTCTAATAGGGTGATATGGTACTACAAGGTCATTAAGATAAGATGGGGCCTGATTATTTAAGACCTTGTATGTGAGGAGCAGGATTTTGAATTCAATTCTGGATTTAACAGGAAGCCAATGAAGGGAAGCCAAAACAGGAGAAATCTGCTCTCTCTTTCTAGTCCCTGTCAGCACTCTTGCTGCAGCATTTTGGATTAGCTGAAGGCTTTTCAGTGAGTATTTTGGACATCCTGATAATAATGAATTACAGTAGTCCAGCCTGGAAGTAATAAATGCATGAACTAGTTTTTCAACGTCACTCTGAGACAGGATATTTCTAATTTTAGAGATGTTGCGCAAATGGAAGAAAGCAGTCCCACATATGTGTTTAATATGTGCATTTAAGGACATGTCCTGGTCAAAAATGACTCCAAGGTTCCTCACAGCGTTACTGAAGGCCAAGGTAATGCCATCCAGAGTAAGAATCTGGTTAGATACCATATATCTAGGCTTTTCAGGGCCGAGTACAATAACCTCAGTTTTATCTGAATTAAGAAGCAGAAAGTTAGCGGCCATCCAGGTCTTTATGTCTTTAAGACATTCCTGCAGTTTAACTAATTGGTGTGTGTTATCTGGCTTCATGGACAGATAGAGCTGGGTGTCATCTGCATAGCAGTGAAAATGTATGCTATGTCTTCTAATGATGCTGCCTAAGGGAAGCATGTATAATGTAAACAGAATTGGTCCTAGCACTGAACCCTGTGGAACTCCATAATTAACCTCAGTGTGTGAAGAGGACTCCCCATTTACATGCACAAACTGGAGTCTATTAGATAGATATGATACAAACCACTGCAGTGCAGTATCTGTAATACCTACAGCATGTTCTAATCGCTCTAATAGGATATTATGGTCGACAGTATCGAATGCTGCACTGAGGTCTAGCAGGACAAGCACAGAGATGAGTCCACTGTCAGAGGCCATAAGAAGCCATTTGTAACCTTCACTAAAGCTGTTTCTGTGCTGTGATGAGCTCTGAAACCTGACTGAAACTCTTCAAATAAACCATTCCTCTGCAGATGATCTGTTAGCTGTTTGACAACTACTCTTTCAAGGATTTTTGATATGAAAGGAAGGTTGGAGATTGGCCTATAATTAGCTAAGACTGCTGGGTCTAGAGATGGCTTTTTGAGTAAAGGTTTAACTACAGCTAGCTTGAAGGCCTGTGGTACATAGCCGATTATTAGAGATAGGTTGATCATATTTAAGATCGAAGAATTAATTAATGGCAGGACTTCTTTGAGCAGTTTTGTAGGAATGGGGTCTAAAAGACACGTTGATGGTTTGGAGGAAGTAATTATTGAAGTTAACTCAGAAAGATCAATTAGAGAAAAAGAGTCTAACTTAACATCAATGGTACTAAGAGTAGCTGTAGATAATATTACATCTGTGGGATGATTATTGGTAATTTTTTCTCTAATGATAAAGATTTTATTTGTGAAGAAGTTCATGAAGTCATTACTAGTTAACGTTAAAGGGATTGTTGGCTCAAAAGAGCTCTGACTTTTTGTCAGCCTGGCTACAGTGCTGAAGAGAAACCTGGGGTTGTTCTTATTTTCTTCAATCAGTGATGAATAGTAAGATGTTCTGGCTTTGCGGAGGGCTTTCTTATAAAGCAGCAAACTATTTCTCCAGGCTAAATGATGATCCTCTAAGTTTGTGACACGCCATTTCCTCTCCAGATTACGAGTCATCTGCTTTAGGGTACGTGTTTCAGAATTATACCACGGAGTCAGGTACTTCTGATTAGAGACCTTAGTTTTCACAGGAGCTACAGTATCCAGAGTCGTATGTAGTGAGGAGGTGAAATTATTAACAAGATAATCGACCTCTGTTGGGGTAGCATTCAGATAGCTGCTCTGCTCTTTGTTGGTACAGGGCATTGAAGATGATAACAGTGGGTGGATTATATTCTTAAACTTAGTTACAGCGTTTTCAGAAAGACATCTACTTTGATAAAGTCTACTCTCCACCGCTGTGTAATCAATTATTGTAAATGTAAATGTTATCAGGAAATGATCAGACAGGAGAGGGTTTTCAGGAAACACTGTTAAATGTTCAGGTTCG
This sequence comes from Mchenga conophoros, assembly GCF_057382185.1. Lineage (NCBI taxonomy): Eukaryota > Metazoa > Chordata > Actinopteri > Cichliformes > Cichlidae > Mchenga > Mchenga conophoros. The sequence continues at coordinate 23,129,634 of NC_140532.1, read as the reverse complement.
ATGCCATATGTTAAAACAAGATCTAGAGTGTGATTAAAGTGGTGGGTGGGTTCTTTTATATTCTGAGAGAAACCAATTGAGTCTAATAACAGATTAAATGCCATGTTGAGGCTGTCATTTTTAGCATCTACATGGATGTTAAAATCACCCACAATAATTATTTTATCTGAGCTCAGAACTAAATTAGATATAAAGTCTGAGAAATCAGACAAGAAACTCTGTGTAAGGCCCAGGTGGACGATAGATGATAACAAGTAAGACTGGTTTCTGAGTTTCACAGCTGGGGTGGACGAGGCTAAGCATCAGGCTTTCAAATGAATTAAAAGTCTGTCTTGGTCTTTCGTTAATTAATAGGCTGGTGTGAAAAATTGCTGCCACACCGCCCCCTCGGCCTGTGCTTCGAGATTTCTGGTAGTTAGAATGACTCGGGGGTGTTGATTCATTTAAACTAACATAATCATCCTGCTGCAACCAGGTTTCTGTAAGGCAGAGTAAATCAATTTGTTGATCAATTATTAAGTCATGTACTAACAGAGACTTGGAGGAGAGAGACCTAATATTTAATAATCCACATTTCACTGTTTTACTCTTTGGTTCAGATGTGGATACTGTATTGTTCTTTCTTTGTGATTGTTTATGTTTAAGTTGTTTGTTGCTGGTTTTTAGTTTGTTTTTTGTCTTTTTGGAAGCTGACACAGTCTCTATGGAGATGGGTTTTTGGGGGGGTAGCAGAAGGAGAGAAGCTGCAGAGAGGCGTGTAAGACTGCAACTCTGCTTCCTGGTCCCAACTCTGGATAGTCATATTTTGGGGGGTTTAATAAGTTTGTCCATATTTCTAGAAATGAGAGCTGCTCCATCCAAAGTGGGATGGATGCCGTCTCTCCTAACAAGACCAGGTTTCCTCCAGAAGGTTTGCCAATTATCTATGAAGCCCACATCGTTTCTGGGACACCACTCAGACAGCCAGCAATTTAAGGAGAACATGTGGCTAAACATGTCACTCCTGGTCTGATTGGGGAGGGGACCAGAGAAAACTACAGAGTCTGACATTGTTTTGGCAAAGTTGCACACCGATTCAATATTGATTTTAGTGACCTCCGATTGGCGTAACCGGGTGTCATTACTGCCGACGTGAATTATGATCTTACTGAATTTACGTTTACCCTTAGCTAGCAGTTTTAAATTTCCTTCAATGTCGCCTGCTCTGGCCCCTGGAAGACAATTGACTATGGTTGCCGGTGTCTCTAGCTTCACATGTCTGAGAACAGAATCACCAATTACCAGAGTTTGACCCCCGGCGGGTGTGTCACTGAGTGGGGAAAAACGGTTAGACACATGAACGGGTTGGTGGTGTACCTGGGGCTTCTGTTTAGGACTATTCTTTGGTGTGAGAAATACTAATGCTGATATACTTTGTTGTATATCATTATGCTGGATGTTGTTTCTATTTTTTGTTAAACACAAATAATCATTTGTACTTAAAGATTCATTTTCAATCTTTCTGAGAGTTTTTCTCTCATAAAAATGCCACTGAACAGAAGGTGAAGTGTAGATGGTGAGATTTTATTAAAAAGAACATATGTACATGGTACAACAACAGAACAGACAACAGAAAAGATACTGTTATGGGGTTACAAGAACAAAAGGTTGAGGAATGCTCGCCTAAACAGTAATCGAAGACAAGCGTTATGAAAAACAGACAGAAGAAAGAACGAACCAACAGAACACATGAGAATCGTAAGAACGGGACGATGATTGTAGTAATGCTACAGGCAGGGTTGGCAGCACTGATCAATAGGCAAGATTAAAAGCATGGATCAATTCTAACCTCATAGATAACAAGTTGGTTCACTGGTTGCGGTACTTCACAGACATTGGATAATTTTTTTATTTATTTTTTTTTTAGCATGATCTATTTCCATCCGACCAGATACAAAACAGGATGGAAACAGGAGCTCCTGCTACTTGAAAATAAGAGCCAGTGACAGTTAACGATCCAACCTGAAACAGACCAAACCCTGACACACAAAAACATGGATAGCAGCAGGTTTTCATTTTCTTTTCTTTCTTTCTTTTTTTTTCCTCTTTTGAAACAATGTGGTAAGCGCCACATGTTACCTCCAAAGTGCTCCATTACAAACACAGAAACTGTAAGTTCTCAGATCCTCTAGTAGCCAGCATCAGGCATGCGACAGGCAGTAAGGTGCGCACGGCTACATTGAGTACATTCACACATGGGGGGGGGGGAAGCTTCACTGCAGTTTTGATCTGCTGAAATGCACTTCGACTTAGTCGAGAGAAGTGCAAGGACAGGAATGGAGAGAATTGTCTGACATCTATGCAAACCTAAAGAATGACAAAGTGTAAAAGGTAAAGCAGCTACCTTCCTTTCAAAAAGAAAAAAAGAAGTCCACTGGTGAAAGGACTGAACTATATTGGCAAAGAGTCTAGTGAGATGAGTTCAAGTCTGGTGCATCAACACTCTATAGCTTTGATTGGACAGAGGAGCCCAACTCCTCGACTGACAGGGTTGTCCTCCAAAACAAAAAGTTGTTTTTTTTTCTTTTTTAAGTGATCAGTTCTGGTTAAAAGGTCCATAAGCCTTCGTGTTTCACTTCTTATCGGGATGGAATAAAGTCTCAGTATATTGTGAGGCTGACCGATCGGCTCATTTTTTTCCCAATAAGCCTGGTGGTTCTGGAGTTCTGGACTGTGGAGCGGGTTAAGATCCTGTCCGTGGATAAAACTTTCTCCTCGGCTGCCGCTCTAGCCTGCTGGGCTTTCTTCAGCTCTCTGAAGAACATTAAAAGAAAAAGGGAATAAATGAGACACGTAGGAGATGGTAGACCACACTAAGAACAGTCCTAGACTTAGCTGAAAACTGTAACCAAATGAGCTAAGATAACTGAGCACAATCCTTGGGTTTCTCCCTCAAGCTCACTATGCTCACTGTTTATTATTTTAACTAAGGAATACAAACAAATTGCTGAATACATATTTCTTATAATGTGTTTGCTACTTTTATTTTTCAAAGTGACAGAGCAATGATTCCCAGCCCCCTCCTTTAACACTGGTGCAGGATAGGTACTCCATAACTGGCTTATTTGCTGCCATCACACAACTTGTCCAAACAAACTAGGAATTTTCAGACTGTCAAACCACTGATGAGTGAAGACAATAAACACTTGGTAAGCTTCTGTGCAGTACGTACTTTTGAAGCAGGGCGTTCTTAAACTTCTCTGCGTTGAGCTCTACTCGGAGCTGATCAGCACTCATTCTGGCAGTGGTAAGAAGTACCGGGTGTTTGATGAGGTCAGAGGTTGATGGGCGCCTTGTTGGATCAGGGTGGATCATAAGCTGGGGAAAAAACAAAACAAAACAAAAACCTATAAATAAATTCACCAGAAAACTAAGCTGAGGTTGACAGTGCTCAGATTTACAAAAAAAAGAAAAGAAAAGAAATACATTAACTACAATTCAATTATTAGATCAATTGTTTGGTTAATAAAATAAATAACAACATTCAAGACACTTTTCCACAGGAAGGCTAATATAGCTTATCTGGCATGACTCATGCCAGAGGCCAGGGTTTGAATCCACCTCGGCCCATCTCATGTGAAATTCCCTCTCACTCACTCCCTACTGACCTGTCTGCTCTCTCCTGTCCTATCAGAATGAAAGCTGAAATTTTAAACTTTTCAAGCACCCAATGAAAGTGCTTGAGAAGGGCCGCTTGAAAAACTTGAACTGGCCTGCACTGTCTCATAGAAAAATAAAAGTTTATCTTTATACATTAAAGTAATTGGGAACATGCAGCTTGGCTCAGATAAGCACAAAAGCTACGACATAATAACACCCATTCTTATAAACTCTAAAAGGATCTAAAAGGAAAGACAAGTGTTGTGCAGTTACCTTAAGAAGACTGAGAAACTCTGGAGAAAGCACTTGAGGAATGGCAGGGAGTTTTCCCCGTCTGATCTCGTGCCATTTCTCTCCATTGGTGGGTAGAGGTTCGGCCCCTGACGCGCTGACAACAGTCAGGGCCAAAGCAAAGATGTCTGCTTTTGTCAGGTTACTGTAATCCTAAAAAGAAAACAAAAATTATGTTGGACGTGCAGCAGAATAAGTACAAGCATTTTTTCTTTTTGGTTTGTTTTTTTAAGCAGGAAAACAAACCTCTTGTAAAACTTCATTAGCCAGGTATCTGCTGTCGCCCTCTTCAACCTGTGGATTGTTCACTCTTGTCACATGACCAAGATCACCTGGAGAGGGAACGCAGGTGAATGTGAGAATGAGCTATCTGACATTTAATAAAATGACAAACTAGATATTATAGAACTTTGGAGTGAGCGTACCGATTTTGTAGATGGCAGTAGGAGTCAGTCCTTCATCCTCGTCACATTCATCACAGCTCACTATGGATTTCCGTGAAATAAAGATGTTGCCTAAACAAAGAAAGCTTCCATTAGTTTCGGACTAGGAAACTTTAATGTTAAATGTCTCATCTCCTTTTCTATAAAATATAAGAATGAAGGCCAATCGCAACCTCAAACACCTTAGTGTGGATTTTTCCTGTTTTAAAATGGGCATATTGGGGGGCAGCTATGCAGATCAGCATGAATGGGCCACATAAAGCAGGGGTACACATTTCTTAAAAGGGGCAAACAGATTTAACGCTGTGGGCTACATACAACCCACTTTCACTTCAAGTGGGCTGGGCCACTTCAGTTCAATCCAATTTACATAGCGCTAAATCACAACAATGGTCGCCTCAAGGCGTGGCCTCTGAAACTCCCCTGCTGTCAGTGTAAACCTATGTGACATTGTAATATAAGAAAAGTAGTGCAATTTCAACTATACATCATAAAGGTTTTTCAACATGATAAAGAAAAGCTGCACTAGTCAATTAAATAGTAGCCATTACTATACAAATAGCTTAAATAGTAATAAATATTTGTGTAAAAACTGTAGAAAAGGTTTTGACATCTCATTGCTCAGACTGTTGTTGTGAGTTCCTTTAAAGAAAGAAAAAAAATCTAATTTCTAAGGTAGATTTCTAGTCCTAATTACTTAGATGTATCAAGAATATAGGAAAAGCTGTAAAACTTAAGAAAATACAGTTAAAAGTCTAAAAATTATGTCCTCCTTCACATTTTTCAAAGCCATGCAGTGAGCCAGATTGTTTTTCCTGGGCTGATTCTGGCCCCCAGGCCTCATGTTTGACACCCCTGGTCTAGGGTAAAGCTAAGGGACAGACTTTGAACAACTGAACTGAACCAGGAAACACAGCCCTGTCAGAAGAGAGCCTGTCTTAATTTTGCCCATTCATGGCATATAGCAAAGACAAAAAACCTAAAGAAAGTGACAGATAACAGTTATTTCCTGTTATTTAATAAGAACAAAATGTATATTACTTTTGAGTAACAAACAAGTCATCAAGTCTGTAATGACTGTTCGTTTTAACCAATGTGCATGATTTTTCTGGCTGTCTTGAACTTGCCGAGATCCCCGAAACATTTTTTCAAGCAGGAAAGCCCAATAATCCAACTTCTCAATAAGTTCGACGGCCATTCTTTTATGCTTTAAAAAAAAAATACATCAAATATTGCAACTCCCAATATTTTAACATCAAGATCAATTACTCACTTGGTTTGATATCCATGTGCACCAGAGAGGTTGAGTGGATGTACTTTAGTCCCTGTGTGACCTGCACAAGCAGATTTTTCAGCTCAAGCACCGACAGGTAGCAGAGCCGTCTGTAGTTCTCTGCGATGACGTCAGACAGCGTGCCGCCGTTGCAGTACTCATTCTGGATGAGCATGTGGTCATCTTCAGCCCAGGCTGAGTAGTAGCGTACCACATGGGGATGTTGGCCCAGCACGGCATGAGCATACACCTCCCGTAAGGCATTTTGCCTGTGAAGGAGAACAGACCGTTTTAATTAGGACGTGACTGGAGCTGCTTTTGTAGTTCACATGAGTGGAGGTCAAAACTTTCCAGTAAAAGAACTTTTAGTGAGCTCCTTTAAAAACATGAAAGAGGAAACATGGGTCTCTTTGGGTATATACACATGTGTCTTATTACAAACACAGTAGTACAGGTAAGTTTGAATAATCCAGCCATCTTTCCACTCATCCAATTTGTATCCAATATTCACCACAAATAAATATGATCTTCGTTTGCGTAGTTTAAACAAACCAATCTACTTACTCGTCTACTGATCCCGCCAGAGGTTTCTTTGACCTCTTGATGGCATACATGCAGCCGTCAAGCCTTTTCACGCACTTGAACACAGCACCGAACTCCCCGCAGCCGATTTTCTCCAACTCGAGGAACTCTGAAGCATACCGGGACGTCATGTTGCTTTCCATCATTGTGATCCTCTGAGGGCGGGAGAGGAGTTTTAACAAAAGAAAATCTGATACAATCACTGAAATCCAACCATCAACCAGCACGAAGCTCGCTTTTCCAGTCCAGTTACCACCGAAACCAACAGGTTTACCCAGCTAATAGTTTTGAGGCAATTTACATATGAAATACACATGTGAATGAGCCGTTTCTATGTTGTGTTTAGAATAACAACGAGCATTGTGCAACATACTCGTTTTGGAATTTCCATTTAAATCTCGTTCCACAACATTTATAACTTCAACAATTACCAAATTTTCCTTTGTTGTAGATTTGTTAATTTTAAAAAAAAGTTAACCTGTGTGGTTCGTGTTTTGTTTTTAACTTTCGTGGTATGTTTCACAAATTTTACATCTGTAGCTACAAATTTAAAAGGAACCAAATAAAATTTAAATAGCAGCAAACTTTTCTTCACATAATTTCCCCTATAAGAGAAATTCATTTTACTTATGTTTATATGTGGCTTCCATTAAAAAAAACAACATAACCAAAACAGAATTCTAGACCTTTACCTACAGATGGAAAACCATTTCTCGAAAAATATTCTCTCATTTGGTGCTCTTACTGATGGTGATGGAAAGATGTATTTAACAAGCCCAAAATACACCGCACATATTTATAGAGTTTGACATCTGGTGACTGAAGGCTTCAATATATGACAATTTAGTCATTTATAAAACCTCAAATCTCTCAGACTCCTAGAAAACACTATTCACACCCAGACAGAATAAAGAAAACTTTTCTGGTTTGCAGTGCCAGCAACACACCCCAACAATAAAATAGAGGCACTGAATCTGACTAGAAATGACAAGAACATCTAAATACCTTAGATGGTGGCACCACTTCCTCCTCTCCTTCACCGTCACTCGCCTCCATGTCTTCTCCACAGGAGCTACAAGTGTAAAGATAAAGAATAATGTGGGTTAGCATTCTGTACAGCAGGGGGCAGCACTGAGGACTTCAAGAGCACATGGCAGAGTTCAGTGAGGTCGTGGTAAACCTCGGGTCTTATACTGCCAAATGTTTAGATATTCTGAAAGTGCTGAAGGAAACAGGTAAAGTTTAATACAGGTCTACAAAATCGGCTACTACATTGTGTGTTTAACGATTGTTGCATAGCTGTATTAACATTAAGGTAATTAAAGACTAACTGTTATGGCTGGGAAATCTGGAACAAAATCATTGACAGCAGTTTATCGACTCCAACAGCCACATTTCAAGTACAATGACGTGTAACACGCGCTTTTTGAGGACTGATCTAAAGATGCAAAATATAAAGTTATGAGCTTACTCATTCCAGTGTGCTCGCTTTCTGTTGATTCTCTGCTGTGTGGCAGACTGAATGAGGAGGGAGTCAGGGGTGAAGGGGTTAAAGTTGACCAGGGGGGTCTGCTGTCTCTTGCCACTGTCAATAAGTGACTTTCCTGAAACGTCCACTTTCTTGAATAAGGAAACTCTCCTGCTGGAGGACCCCGGGCCTGAGCTTCTAGCTCTGGACAATAAACTCTGCAAAAGTCAGTATTAGAGATGAGAGAATAACAGAGCAGAAGGACTAAAAACACCAAAAAACCATCTGTTTCAACCAATATGCGCATAAAATAAGCTAAGAACAATAACTGGTATTTATAATGTAAAGGTACTTTAAATTAAATGCTCACTCGTTGATAGACATGCCCAGACATACAACTGTGTGGATGACTATAACGTTATGCAATAAGTACAGTTATACATTAAGTGGGTCAGTGGGTGATTAACGGACTCTCCAGAAGTTCAAAAATTTGAATCAGTGTGTTTGCTAAAAGGCCTGATCTCTTTCCACTTTTAGGCCCGAAAAGACAGAAACGATCGAAGCAGTAAGCTAAACTACAGAGACAAGACAAGAAAGTGCACTCAAATGTTCGGTTTTGCAAGAGTCTGATTATGAATAATGTCTCAAAAATTAAATTACATTTACCTTTGGTGTGTGCGGTGTGTCAAAAAGCCGCAGTTTCTTGAAGGTTTTGTGCGGGGGTGTGTCTGGACAGTCCGGGATCGGGGAGCTGGATCCCCCGTCGTCCGGAGATCCGGGACGACAGGGAGACCCTCTAAACAGCCGAGAGTTTTTCCGAGGGGATGGCGAACAGTTGGCAAATATAACACTGCTGGGTGACTGCAGGTGAGTTGGGGATCCAAAACTCTCCTCCTCGTCCCATAGCTCCACGTCTTCGTCCCCACCGGACTGATTCAGGGGGCTGCTGCTCCCGTCCAGGCATTTATCGGCGATGATCCGTCGCACTGGCATCGGGGAATCCATCTCCGTGAAGCCAGACTCTCCCCCTGTGCTGTTATTGATGTCCTCGATGATGTCGTCCTCTCCGTCGCTGCATGTGAACTGTAATTTCTGACGGATTGGCAGACTTTTGGGAGAAGGAGATCCGTGCCGATGGCGGCTGTAGCTCGACATTTTCAGGATTTAAAACCCGGCTTCGTTGACGCCGTAAAAAAAACAAAAAACCCAAAAACTGAAAAGCACGCGGCGGATCCACAGCACTGCTGAAATGACGTTTTTTTTTAATGAGATACAACACTTCTAGTTGCCTCAAATTAAAGGTACTGATCCAAAAGCCTGAAAAGAACGACTTTTACCTTCAGAAGCTTCGCCTACAAAGTTAATGTGTTTGCTGAATCTCACACGCCCATCCAACGCTAAAAATGGCCCCGAGAACAACGTCCGAAGTTGAGCTGATATTGAATTAATTCCGAAAAATAAAGCCCCCACCCGACGGGTGTGAGTGTCCGTCACTACCTTCTTGACGGCTGACTGACAGAGAAACACGTCTTTCCACAATTAAACCATTCCAATGTTTACAAAAAGTTTGAATGAGTCAACTACCAACTCCTTCCTATCACGCGCGTGGGAAAGGACTTCCCGCGACCGTTGGTCACATGCCATGCGCAGCCAATCACATCTCGTCCCTAAATTTTGAAAGATGGGCGTTCCAGTGCGGTTTCGGGAGACGTTACGTCATGAATAGCAAAGCAACAATCTGGCGCGAACGCGTTCCTTTACACGCTGACCGAGACGCGACCATTAAGGACGCCGCGATAGATAAAGATCAAGTAAACATTAACATAAACACCCACCCGTTATATACAAGTTATGCGAGTTAGTATGTTTATAGTAGTTAGTAAGTTTATTGACAAAGTTTTTTCAATAAATGCTTAATAATTCAAATATCTGAAACTGTCATTAAGTTTACATTTTTGAAAATAAATTAATGTTTAATCATTTTGAAAAGGGCTCAAGTTGATTAAGTGATTTATGAAAAAAAGCAGAAAAATATACTGCTGTATGAGGATTCTATGGCAGATTTTGTGCACGAAGGTGTTGAAATGGTGCAAAATGCATCAACGGAGTATGGGAGACGCCTAAAACACACTAGATTTAAAAAAATGTGGCTAAAAAGAAGATTTCGTGCAAAAATCTCATTCCCAACTTATTCATGCAGTACCAGTTTCTCTCTTGGCACCCTATTGTCTGCTTTATCTACATCCACAAAGACACAGTGAAACTCTTTCTGACCTAGGGTCCATCAACAGTCTGGAAGCAAACAACACATCTATATTGTGCTTTCTCAGAATGAAGCCTAACATTTTTTTCACACATCTTCATGGTATGGTTCAACTTTATTCCCGTGTAGTTACTACAGTTCTGCTCTTTGAAAATCAGTACCAGTACACTTCTTCTCCATTCCTCAGGGTAGTTGAAAAAGTTTTCCATGTACTGTAATGTGTTTGCACAATGCTCTTTTTAACTATTCTGGATCTTTTTTTATTGTGCTTGTCATTCATATCTTTCTGTAATCTTTTATAAAAATTTTGTGTTATACAGTTTCCCTTTGTCCTCTAGGTATTTTTACCTTCTAAATGGAGCAAGGTTGAAAGGAGACAAAGTTAATAAGCACGTGGGTGTTGAAAATCAACTGCAGTCACACAATCACACTTTTTTGTTTGTTTTTTTTATTAGAAATAGCATTAGCTGTACACTGCAGTACTGTGCACCATAAACATTAGAAAGCCCCCCTCCCCCCCCCCCCATCCTCTCACATTTTATGTAGAGGGACAAAATAGCACACCAGAACTCCAGTTATCAAAATTCTATGTACACATAAAAGCTAAATTCTTTTGTGGAAAAACATTGAGGAAGACTCATGATTTCTCCCACTGACATAGTCCATTTGAAATTAGTCTTAATTCATAATCACTGTCCTTATCGATCAATCATCCAGGCCTGGTGACTCTCCTTGCTGTATTCTTGATGCTATTCTGATGGCTTCCTCCAGCGAAGGCTGATCACTAAGCTATAAAAAAGAGAGAGGAAAACAATGCAAACAATATTGAAATTTTGACGACCACAGGTGAGCAGTACTAGAATTAGCACATACAACGGTTTTGGTCCCTTCAAAATAAAGGCGCACATATTAAAGTGCTGTAATCCCTTGAGCATGAATATCCTTCAAAGTACTTCAGAGAGATAGCACTTTAATTTCAACTTAAATAAAGGAGCTAAAATAAAAGTTGTGTCAATGTCTAAACACATATGGAAGTGAATGCATTCATACTCCCAACCCTCTCAAAAACAATACCACCACCATTGCCCAACAGGCTGCTGGAGGATGACTGTCACATGACGGAAAAGATGCAAAATAAGCCTTTGCTAAATCATTAACATAACAGAAACAGTGCAATTTGTTAAATAAAGACAGCGGAGGGAAATAAAAAGGTTGTTAGCCCTTTGATGTAATTATAATACCCTTAAGGGTTTGGCCTTGATAGTAAATTAAGCATGATACTCTAATACATAGCTAAAAAAAAAGGTATTTTAAGTGGATAAATGTTAGTGAATTTATTAGATAAACATAAAGATAACATCTGCACTTTAACAAATAAATCATTCTCCTATATGTAGAGGCATTTAGAGAAAAAAAAAAACCCCAAACCCTTTACTTTCCATAATAAGATTGTGTGTCAATGAAAAACAAACAATTATTTACAGCGCTGGTTTTCTTTTTTGCATAACAAGTTAGCAGTCACCATGAATTTGAATAACATCCATACTAAGGTTTGTTTTGATCCCGAATTGACTGAACCAGTAAGACATAGGTGTCAAACTCTGGCCCGCGGGCCAAATTTGGCCCGCAGCCTAATTACATTTGGCCCGCGAAGCCATACCAAATTACTATTAGAGCTGGCCTACTGGTATTATACAGCTAATATATATATTGTTTAGTATTAAGCTTTGCTTGTTCCATATTCAGTTTTCCAGCAAAACTTATTTGAGTCAATAAGAAAAGATTCATTCATATATATGGAGGAATTTTTTTTTTCAATAAATATTAATGTTAGCCCACGACTTTGTTCTAGTTTTGAATTTTGGCCCACTGTGTATTTGAATTTGACACCCCTGCAGTAAGAGGTCAACAGCACACCTACCACTCCTAAAGCCTACAAAAGCCTTTAGGCAAATATATTTTCAGGGTGGGGCCTCTGTACTGCAGAGTCTGTTCCAACCAGACTTAAAGATGTAACATTTTCCAAATTTTTCCTTTATCTTCTTCCTAAAGTGAACTAAATACATTTAATGACTGGAACTCGGTCCCTCTGATGATCTTTACCAACCTGTACAGCGATGTGTGTGCCGTTGGATGTGGCCAGTAATGTGACAGGATGAATATCATCTTGCTCTTGGCTGTAACCTGCCTCCTCCACAGTTTGGAATGAAGCCATGTCAGGTGTCATGATGGCCACCTGGGGGCGACAAAAACGCTGTACTTAAATTACAGCTTAATTTTTGAGCCACAAATATATTTTTAAAAACACATCTGATTCCATCATGGAAGTTTACCAGAAAACGGAATAAATAATAAATTAAAATTGAAAACCTGATTTTAAAAAATATAAAAATACTAAAAATAAAAGCAACTGATCTTTCTTAAGTTACTTTTATAATATATAGACTTGATTTTCAGCTCAGTTATTTAAGCTGAATACAATGCCACACTGAAGCCTTCTAAATAGAAAAAAAGCCCTTCACATTATTCTGAGTGCAGTCTACTGAGCTATGAGAGTTGTTTACCTGTTCATCTGAGCCATCTGTTGTTACCATGGTGACTGAGTGAGCACCCTGAGTTGCCAGCTCATGGGCTGGGATAGTTATGGTTGTGCCTTCTTGGGTTACCATGGTAATTGTGCCACCCATAGCTTGAAGGTCTGCCTCGGAGATACTGACCTGAAAGAGAAAAGAACATAGAGTCTGAACTACACTCTGACAACTTCAGATTGCATCCTTTAGCCAGGTCAAAGTCCCACTGAGATTAGAAATCGTCTTTTCAATAGTAGACAAACAGTCAGGAGACTTTGCAGCTGCCACTTGATACTTGATGTCACTTGAAAAAGCATATGCAAGAAAAGTACAAAGTTAAAACAGGAACAACCTGAAATGAATTTAAATGCTACTCTTACAGAAATCTCAGCTTCCTATATGTGCTATATGTTCATTTTAATATTCACAAAATCTCTGCTGCAGTTATCATCCAACCTTCGCACCATTAATATGTAAATTATATTTCTTCTACCATTTGAAATGCTATACATGTTTCTTTTGAACTGTTTTGAGCTGTTTTGGTCATTTGACACAGAATGTAAAGAGTGAGAGGTCAGTCTGCTCATCGTCTAACCATTTGTCAATTACTGGTTGTTAGCCAATTACCATCCTGGGCTTCCCTCCTTCCTGACTTGTAGAAAAAAAAAAATATATATGTATATTTTTTTAACATGACCTGACATTGGTGACTGATCCCACAAACTCATTAGGAAAATGTTTACAAAAGTCAGGGCAGAAGGTCGCTTTCCCTATATAGTTTTCAGGGATCAGATGTCATTTTGCAGTCACGGCTATTGCCACTGGTGACCATTATAATGAATGTAGTTTTAAGGGATTTCTGAGGCGTTTGCTTCACATATGGTATATGATGAGCATCCTCGCTTCTTAAAAAAAAAAAGTTATTTGCAATATGTTTATAGTCATGATGACGTTGTATTCTCTTACCTGTTGTTGTGTTCCATCTTCCTGTGTTACCAGGGCAACATGCTGCGGACCAACCATGTCGGAGCTTTCCACTGGAACCGGCTCTGATCCGGAGTCATCTGCCTCCACTACAGCTGTCGTGTAGCTCACATTGGGGTCATCGATGGCATCTGAATTGACATTAAGGATTCATTAGAATTTTGTAAGTTAATAAATAGACAGTTTTATCTGAACTATTGTTAACATCTGTTTCCATTCTAAAGTCCTACATCCCTCACAGACTTATCAAAAAAGAGAGGCCGTTAGAGAGGCCCCTTCACTGTCCACTTTTAAAACACACGTTAAAACCCATTTTTATTCTTTGGCTTTTGACCGTAGTGAGACTTCGTTTCTCTTTTAATTAAATAATTTATTAACTAACAAATTAATTATTATTATTGGGGGGTTTTTGGCTTTTATTTATATCTTATGTGATTGTATTATTTCGTTCTAATGTACAGCACTTTGTGTCAGCTGTAGTTGTTGTTAAAGTGCTTTAGAAATAAAGATGATGATGATGAAAAAACATTTAAAATATTCGTTCTGTTTCGTTACATTTTACTGACCTGTTGGGGGTTCAAAGTAGGCTTCCTGCTCCTCTTCGATGGGCTCGGTGTCGTTGTGCGCTGTTCTTTTGTGCATGGCAAGTGTGGAAATCTGCTTGTAGGTTTTCCCACAATGATTGCAGTTGTAAGGTTTACAGGGCGTATGAACAACATGGTGTTTGTAAAGGCTGGAGTATTCTGTGAAGCGTTTTTCACACCCAGGCACTGTGCACACATACGGCTTCTCACCTGGAGTGGAAAAAATAGTAAGACAATGAGCATTTGACTTCATTTATTAAACTGCAAGAGAAGTGAAGACCCCCATCTTTATTGGTGTGTTGTTTCAGCACTCAAGAATTAATATATGCTTTACTTTTACATCACGTTTTCTTTATATGTAAGATCACAATGTAGTGAAGAACAGTGAAATCCAAATACATATCCTATATAGAAGACCAGTAAAAGGATTAAATCTCCACAAAAAGACTAAAAAGCTAGATATTCTATAGATATTCTAGATAGTTTTAAAAATATATAGAAATAATGTTTGTTTGTTCTTCCTAGTAAAACAGAGTTTTTCAAACTTCAGTGTTAGACATGATGATTTAAGCTATCTTGAAACTTTATCAATTAACAGCTTAAAAGCTTTTTGCACAGCTTCTGTGGAAAAAAACAAAAAAACAAAACTGTGCTGAGATCCAGGGGTTCAACTGGAGAGCACTTAGTGACTCATAACGACTCAGCAAGCTGAGTCATTATAAAATACCAAAGACTCACCAGTGTGAATTCGCATATGATTCTTGTAGTTAGTGGCACTGGCAAATGACCGTCCACAGCTTGGTTCAGAGCAGTAGTATGGCCGTTCTCCGGTGTGTGTTCGGATGTGAACTTTACGGATATTGGAGGTGGTAAATGACCTGCCGCAGCCTTCAACTGGGCATTTAAAAGGCTTCTCTCCTGCAAAACATGAAGTATGTCAACGCTGCAGCTTGAAATCTATAGAATTGTAAACCTGACAGAAATAGGACACAACACTGTAAGCAGCTGTTTAACATGACTAATGCTGGTATGAAAGTAGCCTTCAGGCCTTTATAAATAACCAGTGTGATTCCAACTGCAAAATGTCTGCTGTGTTTTAAAAAACAAGCAGGAGGAACTTGGCGTCATGCTTCTCGTGATGACCATGTGCCTGTGCTCCTGAAGCACTATGGTGGCTTTGAAAAATTTCAGCTCCCCTCATCTGTTGTTCAGCATTGGCTGAACAACTTGACACAACCCCCTCAAGTTGTTCAGCCAATCCTAGCTCTTCACCACCATGTGTTGTTTGTTTAAAAAAAGACAGTGCTGTGTGGCTAGTTAGTTCAATCCATTTTGATTCCAAACACTCGTTAAACAGCCCCTTCTGTATTAACAGCCCTGAAGTAATATAGCTTTTACCAGCAGTAGCAAACAACAGTTAATCTCCTGGGTTTGTTTACAAACCTTATCAGGCTTATTGAGTGTTGCAACAACATTGTGACTTGTCAGTGAGTTTCTGGGTGTGGTTGTTTACCTGTATGTGTCCTTGTGTGCTTTTGAAGGTCTCCAGAAGTTTTGAAGGACTTGCAGCAGTTTAACTCCTGACATCTGTATGGCTTCTCCCCTGTGTGTGTGCGCGAGTGACTCTTCAGTCCATAGCCTTAAAGAATCACACAATTTGACATTCAGCTAAATTATTATTCCATAACTACAAGCAGCCTATTCCATATTTATACTGATCTCAGATATGGTCTTACATTTAACAGCAAGAGTTTTTTCCAGCTCAAAACAGACCTTTGGGGATCTCTTTCAATATACTGTTTTATATTACAATATAACATAACATAACAGGCAACTGTTGTTGTGATTTGGTGCTCTATAAAAATAATAGAATTTAATTGAATGGGGTTGACTAAACTTGTGTTTACAAGTGGTAATTAAGGCAGTTTGTCTGGGGTGCTTTACTGAAGAGTCTGCATTTTCCACACATTTCAAGTCATTTGATAAACAAAAAATTTATTTTTTGCAAATAAATTAAATCCCACTCAATTACAGCCTTCATTAAAAGGAAAAAAAAACTTACACAGTAATAACCTGACTAGTTCAATTGTCAACATCACTATGGTGATAATGAGATTTTAATCAAGGGTTTAAAAATGTTTTAATTTGGCAACAAAAATAAAAGAAATTAGCCATGAGTCAACTTGTAAAATTATATTATCTGTTGCTACCTGTTGCAAACTTCTTTCCACAGTTGGGATAGTCACAGATGTACGGTTTGTCTCCAGTGTGGGAACGCTCATGTACCTGCAGGACACAAACAAAACTGTAAAGCATTGCATTTCAGTAAATGGCAAAATCTTACAAAATGTTATCTTTAAATAATCTACACTTGAGGAGGCAAAAAAAAAAACTTTTTAGAAAAACAAAGCACCCACACTTACCTTAAGATGGTGGGCAGTGGTGTACAGCTTTCCACAGCCTTCATATTCACAGCGAAAGGACTTTTCCCCAACATTTGAGACCCTTCCTGGCCTGTTGTCTTGTCCCTGTAACACAATCTGAAAGACAAGGCACAATTATGTATCCAATGTTAGACTTAACGTAAAGAGAAAAAAAAAAGGAGAAATAAATAAAAAGAAACATTACCCGCATGTGGACACCATTGTCTGCTTCAACTCTGCCAAAGGTCCCCAGGGGGTTCTCTATATTCTCCACCTTTGAGGGAAAAGAAAGGGTATTTTAATATCTATTGGATGATCATAAATATATTAAACCAAGGGATATTAAATATGAAACTATAATATTTAAAATTGATAAACCATTATTACAGCAAAAATGGAACATTCAAAACAGGCAAATTTATAAAGCCTATGAATAAGATAATATTTAATCTCATATTCACAAGTGACCATCTTGCCAAGATAACAACATAATAACTTTTTACACAAGCCAATTACATGTGCGCAGAACACAATGGTGTTAGTGATTTTCTTTTACCTAAAAATTTTGTGTGACATGATAAAATGCCACTACGTTGCAAGCTCATATCAATATTCCTCTTTGCATCCTCACTGTTACACCTGTCTGCCTCTTACTCACACACGTGTTCTGTCTCGCTTCTACTGACATTCATTCCTCTTCTCTCCAGTGCACTCCACCTCTCTGAGCTCTTCCACCTGCTCCCTACTCTCATTACAGATCATAGTGTCATCTGTAAACATCACAGACCACAGAGCCTTCTGCGTGACCATCACCTTTCCAAACAGGAAGGGCCTCAGATGGTACCACCCCACCCCCATCCTTGAATCCACCTGTCACTTATACTGCATACCCCACCACTTTCTCGCTGTCATAATTCTGTGTCAACACACACACACACACACACACACACACACACACACACACACACACACACACACACACACACACACACAATGTAGAGTTGGTACCACACCAGTACAAAGACAAAGCACACGTACCTTAGTGGTATACTGTTCTAGCACGCTGATGGTCTCTGGGTCAATAGCTGCCGCCTCTGCCTGCAGGTCTGCGATGGTGCCATCAGCCTGGATTGCCAGGATGGTGTTGGACTGGGGCATGTGCACAGTGTGCTGAATGTAGGCGGTGCTCCCATCCTCCAGCTGTACCTCCTGCAGGCCACCCTGATCATATGTTTCTGCACAGAAATTAGGAGAAGGACGCAGAAACTGAAACTCACTGATGAAACTGAGCTTTGTTCCAGTAAAAATCAAAAAGTTTGGGGAGGGAAATAATAGTTTCCTGCATGTCTGGACCCAAACTTAATGCTTCTTTGTGGTGAAATCCTTCACCTTAAGAGTTTTTATTTATAAATGTTTTGTACATTTTCTAGTCCAACACCAACATTTATGTAACCATTTTTATGTAACCGTGTTGTCCCATGAATAGACTGGTTTTTAAAAAAGAAGATACACATGCACATGAACATTTTTAATGTCTGTGAACTTGCAGCTTAGCCAAACTCTGCAAATAAATTTATAAAAAAAGAGTTTATAGGAAGGGAATATAATAAAGGATAAGCAGATGTCTTTTGACTATTTTCTTTTACTGATGCAATGAAACATTAAAATAATCAACTAAATAGATGAAAGATGCTTAAAATTCAATTCAGTTTGATTAGGTGCTATTTACCTTTGGGTGTGTGAATATAGGCAGTGGTTCCGTCTTCTAACTGAACAGCCTGTCCATCTTCAAGCTGTAAACTGCCCCCCCCTAAAAGTGCATTAAAAATAAACATTACTCACATTCACTTCTTCATTAGTGTGTTCTTGGTTAGCTACTAGTGAGCTTTTGTTACATAGATGACATGCATTTAAATTACAGCCTTGCACTGTGCCACAAACACAGTACACAAAGAATAAGCTCTACTCTGCTATTGGTATTACAATATTTCCATTTTATTTACCCGCTTTAGGCATGGGCACATGCTGAACATAGGCAGCAGAGCCATCCTCCAGCTGGATAACTTGGCCGTCCATAATCTGTCCATCTGAAAAGGAACCTTTGGTGTCATGCTGGATATATGCAGTGGATCCATCCGCAAGTGTAACAGCCTGCAGACTCACTGTGTCCATACTCTCCATCTGATCTGCATCTGGGAAATAAGAGAGTAGTAAAACATAGACTTTTAGTTTAAGGAGTAATGGAGTAGATCGTCACAAAATGAAACAACAGGACTGCGATGTGATGCCCTTTGTCCCAGCTAATACCAGATTACTTCTGGACACAGTTTTGCCATCCTCAACCAAAACTGGGACTGAAATTCAAATGTGATTAGATGTACAGTTCTGCAGTGATGTCAGTAAATTTTTTGTAACAATAGAAAGTTTAAAGGCTCACCTCCCACTGTCACAGCCTCTGCTAGACAGAGTGTGACCGGCTGCCCATCTGCATCATGAAACTCTGCCATTCCCTGGGAGTCCCGGTTTATCTGGGCCAAGAGCATGCTTTAGCTGCTGCAGGGGAAACAGGCAAGACACTCAAATGAAATGCATACTGACACGGGCACTGGAAATGCAGATACTGTGCGGTTATTTGATAACTGGATGTAACCATTAAGAATCTTACTTAATGTTGTTGCTGTTGCAGTGCCCCTCAAATCATCGCTATTCCTCCAATATGTGCAATACATACATATATAAATGTTTTTTTCAGTGTCTAAACATACTCAGTAAATACAACCAACAAACTGGCAAACAACCATACAACTGCATAGAAATAATGTGTTATAACTTAGTTTTGATTTACTAGAATAACCTAACCTAAGTGTGGAACAAAATAAGTTAAGTGAAAGAGTAAAACAAAAATAGATTTTTTTATAAACAAAAATTAACTTGAGATTTTCTGCATTACATGAAATTTTTTGTTTTGCCAGTTTCAGCATGGTAACATGTGTGAACACAAACAACATTAGCACATATTTACCTGCAAAGTGAGTCAAGTTTGTTTATGAAATGTCTGCTACATATATTTCTTATTCTAAGCTCAGCCCCAGACAAATACCCCTCATTCAGACTAAAGATACAACACTTGTGAAATTGGAGCCAATGTAACAACCTGCTTCATATCAGGCTTCATAGTTAATCTATTTCTATTGACTCAATGGAATTGATACTAGTGTTAGGTGTTTGCATTGTTTTATTCATTTTCTTTTTTGTACCAAGGAAACAAAGTAATCTCATATATTTTGTTTCTTTTATCGTCATAAAAAATAAGCAAAATTTCAAATCTTCATCACACCTTTTAACATTTATTAAGTGGAAAATTTATGTTGCATAAAAGATAAACATCTGTAAATGTCATGTGTTTGCCAATAGGTGATATCAGTCAATAAGGCCGATACTGGTTGATAACATTGTTCAGCTGATATATTACAACATCTCTAACAAAAAGTGAACCGAAACGAACAAACTAACTCTGGAAGTTAAATGAACAGAAAATCTAACACAAATACAAAATAAAAATGTCAAGAAATCCCTACAACTCTGGTGACCTAATCAGACATATTGTGGATATTAAACGCAGAAAGAAGAAGCATATTAAGATTCGTTATAGCGTTCTTCTGACTTGCTCTGTTTTCAAGTTCAAGTCATAAACATAACATCACTTATTATAATAGTTTATTATTAAATTATAATAAACCAGTCTAACAGCTCTGCTCAGCTCACATTTGGTAATTCAATCTTTTACTAGTGTCTTATCAATAACTTAACGTCAACATTACTTGCTTTTGGTCCAAGTCAACGCGCTTGTTGATTTGGACTCAATACTTGGAGCTAGCTACTTACGATGTAGCACAACTATGACTTGCCACATTAGTCAAGTCTGTTGTATATCAAACAAGTGTATTTAACCGGCTTTGGTATCCCAGGATTCAGTTATCACACTGACAGCGTGTCTAAACGCTGAGTTGATGACTACAGCCACAGAAACATGCCGTAATGGAGTAAGCTTGATAGCCGCTTCGTAGGCTAACAACATTGCTAACTATGACAAGCAGCGCTGTCACGACTTTCACAGCGGTTGTTGGCGAACTGTTTCTCGATGACTGCGGTTATCGAGATCACAGAGACTTCTAAATGATTTTGTGAAGTCTAAAAGGGCTCTGGAATGACAAATGGAGGGCTAGCTATCTCACGCCACACAGCTTCCCGTTTGACTAACGAGCGACGCAGTTGGAAAACAAGAGCGAGGAATCCGCGAGCTAATTAATGATAACATAAGCATTTTGGCTCGGTGGGTGTCAATTTTATTTTATGATTAAACAGCCGTCTCCCATTCTTGGACTGAATCCCCACCGCAACCTGTCACTCCCTCTCACAGAGATGGCTGAGGGAATAATGCACACTGGGTAAAAACCAATTTATATACTAACCTCCGAAAAATTTCCAACAATTCCTCCTGTTCGACCACCATGCAACAGTGCAGGAAACGGTCGGCGATGTTCACAACCCGGGAACATGTATGACAGAACTATCCTTACCGTGTTGTCCCGCCCATTCTCTATTGAGGGATTGGTCACCGACTCGCAAAGCCCGCTCTTATTGGGTTAGGCGTGTGCCTGTTACGTTCATTCGAGTCTATACTGCTGGTATTCAGCCTCCCGGGCCCCTGGCAGACGCCATTCCGCGTCCTTTTTCGCATTGTCTCGGCAGTTTGACTGTAAATGCGCTGCTACGTCGTTACAAAATAATTATTTAAGCATGAAAGGTAGACGATAGTCAGCCGACATTGTAGATTCCGAGCCACCGTGCGACACAAAATGTGGTTAAATGGGTTCGCCAGCGACATAAACTGCGCTGTGGTGGAAGAATTTTCGGCATCCATGTTGAAAACAAGGTCGTGTGGGTAAAAAAAGGGGGAATGTGGGCAATGCAGTGAAAAGAGGCTCGCTGGGATAAAATGACACTACAAACTACACCCAGGACATCAGATAATCATCTTTTAAAAGTTGCAGATACAATTTCACCTCATGAACACCTACAAAAGAAGCTGAAAAGACGTAGAGATGTAGTCCTCAATGAGGCGAGAATGACTGTAGAAATGCAGGATTCACCTCAGGGTTGTCTATTTGTATTCCATGGATCAGATACTGCCCGATCAGATCTGAAGTTGAGCAGATTAATAACGTCATTGCATAAGAAAATCCCATCAAATGTTATCATTTCATTAAATGTAAAGAAGTACATCTGAATGAAAGTTCACCTGGTATAGGTAACTAAGATTTTAAAAATGTTTAACCATAAGCCACACTGACAGATATCCTTTGCCTTCCCAAGTCTTCTAGATGACAGGACTGTTTACCAAAATAGATAATTGGCATTGGATATCTAAAGAAAAATCAATTTTTAAAAATACATCTCAGTTCTTTGACATTCATTGAGTCTACTATCATTACATTTTCATTCGTTAAAAGAAGAAGACTTTCATTTCATTTAAAGATCACAGGAGGAAAGGCACCAAATGTTCACATGAATCATAACTTTGTAAAAATCTAGAAATACTTTTAAAGTGACTTGGCTACAGTTTTCACACTTTGCAAAGTCATACAGCGGGCCGCGTTGGACACTTTGGTGGGACAGGTTTGGGATGTTGGAATGTTTGACAACCTTGAGTTTGACCCTGACAAAGATGCAATTAAAGTTTTAAAAAAATCCAAATATGACAATGATAATACTGATCTACACTGTAAAAAAAATCCGTAAAAATACAGTACAATCTACTGTATAAACGTGAAGGAATTTTCCGTATTAGTCATTTACAGGTATTTTTCTGTATTTCTCAACTACTGCAATGCATTGTGGGAAAAAGAACCTGAAAAGGAGGGAAAAGTAAGCGCAAGAGCAGCCATTAGGCTTCTTTCAGGCTTCATCTGGATTTTGGATTCTGAAGTTGGAGAAACTGCCTTCAAATTTCTGTGGTAAGTATTAAAACTCATGTTTCGTTTTATTAAAATAATGTTTTTCAAAAGACTCCGTGTTTTTATTTAGAAAGAATTGTTAATTTATTTGTTAACTGGTTTCGGCTGTCTCCAGACAAGTCAGGAATATTTTGCTGACTCATTTTTTAAAAATAATTGTTATTTAGGTTTAACATGACTTAAGCTTTATTTTAATTAATGTTAAAATAATTTTTACTGTGATACCACCAGTTTTGCCCTTCAGTGGCTGAACCAGTTTTCATAAATATTATAGTTAGCTGTCTGTGTCTCTCAGGGTATTACACAGCTGTGACTGCTAACTAGCTAATTAGCGAAAGTCAGCGATGTGGCTAACTGGGAAAGTGAGAACTTCATGGTTCTAGAAATTATTCTAGGACTCTAATAAGTACTGTATCAATACCTGTGTTTTACAGTTGGCTCTACTGTACACTTTAAAGGGTTTCAGGCAAAGTTACACTAACCCTAGTTTAAGCCTCAGACCTTCCTGGCTGACGCTAGCAAATGCTAATGTTAGCCTCTGATTTGGGCTGCTAAAGTAAAGACTTTTAGCTAGCTGACCAGCATAGATTATTTCGGTGGTTAACAGACTGTAGTGGTAAAATTATTGAAAGTATAGTTTCACCTCAGCACATTTACAATTACAGTATGTCTACTTTGTAGCACATAGAAATGTTTAGTTAATATTTACAGACAGACACATTTTCCCTGTAACTGTGTTTTTACTCCAACATTTGTTGAAAATGTAATTTATGAAATGCTGAGCAGCATTTCTTGTATGTGGAATATTTTTGTCACCCCACTGTGCTAATGTGATTAAATACTAAAAATTATTACTAAAAAAATTCAATAATAAATCAATAATAACTATTTCTTGATTGAACTATAATGTAAGCGCAGTGCTGGTGTGCAGGGGCTCTATATGCCTTGTCTATATCAAGCTTTTAGCCAAATATAAGCAGAGATATTTGTATCTTTCTTAAAAATCCAGATCCTTACAGATTATTTGAGAAATGGATCAACAGCTATCACTACTTGAAGCACTTTTAAGTCCTGCAGTGGAAAAATATCCCTTATTTCACCTTTGATCACACACTTTGGTTTTCCAGTGCAGAGCAATGGCCAAGAAAAGGAAAGACTTCCCCGAGTGAAAAAAAAGATGAAGATACAAGCTGGTGATGATCCAGAGCAGCTGGTCTCAGGAAATGAAGAAAAACCCTGATCACCTTCTCTACAAACACAAGGTGAGTTTAATGTTGTGGTTGATTTAGTTTTTCAAGGTATGTATGTTACTTTAATTATAAACTGCTTTTGTTGCAACCGAATGGTGTTATGTGTATGCAACTCTACGTGAATTATAATCCTTTGTAGGGCTGCGTGATATGACCAAAGTCTCATATCCCAATATAAGACGTATCTCTCCTGATAACGATATATATCACAAAATAGTGCATTTTCTGTCAATTCTGTGATTCTCGGGCAACTCGACTTATGTGAAATGTTTTCAGTTGGGCGTCGTGTACCTGGAGTCGAGTGTTTTGACCGATGCATGAAACTATACATTTTTAGACATGAGTTTAAATGGCCGCCATTTTCTTTCTGAGTATTTATTAGACGGCGTGCTGCAAGGAAAAGCCTGTTCTAACGTTTGAGTCTAAGGATTATTTTGAGCACCTGACGACTCTTTTTTGCTTTTCATTCGTAAATTCTCTCGAAACTCTTTCATGTGATTCTTGTGTAGGTGGTTAAAGAGGTTTGTCGTGTTCGAGTGGTGGTGGGGACCAGTTTGTGGCATAATTTGCATAGTACAGTTTTCTGGGGCGTGTCAGACTTTTCATAACCAAACCATGTCCATGCTACAGAGGTAGCCCCTCATTTAACAATAAGGTCCTCGATTTCTTTTGACTGGTCCTTCTGGTTTTGCCTCATCCTTGCTGGCCATGCTGGTATTCTCTGTGCCTTCATCTGCGTGGTGACTGTAAGCGCCATTTATAGTTACTTGATGTTTTTATTTGAGGTCATTTGTTTGATGCATATTCTGAAATTTTATGTTTGAGAATAATGTATATCATTTCAGTTTAGTTTGAAAAGTCTCAACAGAAACTTGAGCTTTATTGTGAAAGGTTTATGTGGAAAATAAACAAGCGGACGGCGGAGCCACACGATGGTTTTATCCTCATTGTTGGTAACGAAAGTACGCGTAAAAACAGTCACTTGTCCGTCCATAGTGTGGTTATTTTAAGTATAAGAGAAGGAGAGAACTTTAAGAAATAATATAGCAGCTACAGTGACCATCAAAACCATGAAAAAAATATTGCCGTAAACAGTTTATTTTGCAACACCACAAAACAAAGAATAGTGTATAATATGAAACGATAGACATTTTTATATCGTAATCTGATATATATCGTCATATCGCACAGCCCTAATCCTTTTTTTGTTTATGTTGTTTATGCTCTAGGTAAAAAAAATTTATAAAAATACAAACTTTTTAAAAATGTCTTGTTGTTTCTCTTTTTTTCCTCAGAATAAATTGCGACTAGTCTCAATGGCTGACACGGAGGAGCAACACAGCGACACGTTAACTCCGACTGCTGCAGTTCCTGTATGAACTGAGCAACTCTTAAAATCCAAGGAAAAGCTGAGTGTATTTTACTTAAAGCTCAGAATGGACCTTGATGTACTAACATGCAGGCTGCATTCAGGACTTTGTCACACTGTTATATGAAGAGCGGTAACAAGACTTTGTAGTAATTTGTCTTACTATTGTCTTATTTGTTGTGATTTAGGGTCTGTGCGCACAAGCAGAGGTTTTTGTTTGTAACTGTAACCTCGTTTTCAGAGCCTTGTCTAACATTTAATGGTCATGAAATATGTCAGACTTTTTCCTCTACTTAACCAGTGTTACGTTTCGGTGTGTCAGTGTTTTGTTTTTGCATGACTTATGTATTTCCTGCTTTACTTTGAAAGTCTGTGTTATCTTAGTGTGTTCAGTTTACATTTTCCCTGTCTCGTCAGTTCTAATTTGCCCCAGCTGTGTTTCCCTCCTGTGGTCCATTTCCTGATTGCTCCCTCTATGTATTTAAACCCTGTGTTTCAGTGTGTCATGGTCGCGATCTCCCCCGTGTTGTAAATAGTTTGGTGTTTTGTTGTAAATAAATAGTCTGTTGTAAATAGTTGTGAATGGGTTTGTTAATATTTTCGTCATGGGATATTTTCGTTTTGGGATTTTGGTGGAGAGCCTTCGTGGTTTTATTTTCCTTATCTTTGTTTTTCTACGTTGCACCCCGGTTGCCTAGGCCGGGGTGTAACACCAGCTTAGAGAATTTGAACACCGTGGAGAAAAAGGTGTGCATTAAGGATTTTGAACTATGATGTTTAAGTGTTGTCACTGCTGAGGATTCGTGGACACAGATCCTTATTCACTATGCTGCTGTTTACAGTTTAACTTTTCATCAGAACAAGCACTTCTAATTATACTTTGCTCCTCACTGACAAAACAAGTCCCGTGAATACACTTTTATCTTTAAGTTTGGGACAGTAATCTGTCTTAATTTATTATGTGTTGTAGTTATCATATGGGGAAAAGTCCTGTGGTTATCCATCAGTCCTGTTCGAATAAACCCAAAGTTCAGGAACATCTTCTTTAGATCTGTTCAGTTGTATTCATGTGGCACCACTTAAACAGTCAACAAATTTTGACTCAAGTATGTTATATTGTAAGGTAAAGAGCCCAAAGAGTTAATCTCAGACAAATGTTCACACAAATGTGAATTACATTCACTTCATTAATGAAGTGAATGCAATTCAGTAATCAAAGGTGTTTGGCTATAACTGACTACATGTGTATACTGTATCATAAGTGGACAGAGATGGATGTAAACCACACCTTAACCATTTGGCTGAGGCAAAACTACCACAAGGCAGTGATTCTAACTAAAAGGTACTCTGGATATTATTAAATGTGAACATGTCGTTAAATATGACATTTTTTGTTTGTCAGGTGTCCTGTTTGAAGAAAACACTTGGTAGCCACTTGAATGAATGTAAATAAACACATTTACATGAGGGCAACCTGATTTCAAGGAAATAAAAATGCTCAAATTTGAAAGCTTGTGAGTTATTTTGTTCATGTATCAGCTGTTTAGTAGTTTTATGACAAGATGGATGCTGTCATTATATTTAAGTATAGTGTTTGAGTTAAGGAGAATAAAAGAATATTTAACATTAATTGTACCAATGTTGTTGTGTACGAAGCACAAATTAATTTAAGTTTTAATTTATGAATTTTTGAGTACATGGTGTACTAGGTTGTAATTGCATAGAAATGTACGTTTAAGGATATAAAGAACTATATTTAATGAGTTACAGTGAAAAGAAGTGCTTGGAAATAGTAATATAAACAGAAATTTCAATTTTTCTATTAACGGAAAATATCAGTTAATGATACAGAAAATATACTGTGAATAAACGGAATTTTCTGTTTTATAGCTGAAGGAAATGTCCGTAAATAGTACAGAGAGTATACTGTAAATCTACAGAATTTTCCATTTTATCATTTACAGAAAGGTCTGTCAAACCTCCGTAAAAAAACGGAAAATGTACTGGCAGAAAATTACCAGGACATTTTCTGTTTTTCTACGGAATATTTTTTTACAGTGTATATGTCATACTGAAAAAAGAAAATAAACTAGTAAAATTAATTAAAAAGATAAAATAATAAAGTAAACAAACTGTTTAAAGTGATTGCTATGGAATGGAGAAAAACTAAATGTTAATTACACACATGCACAGAAAATAATTATTTAATTATCTGTAAGACTTTTTTTTTACACTTTCAGTACATTTTTTCACATTATAAACTTTGACCTCAGAGCAAAAGTATGGATTTGTAATGAGAAATGATTTTGTTAGTCTTGTATTATTGCTTTTAATTAAGTAAACAACTACCTGCATGATGTAAATGTAGCAGCTCCAACTGATGTCAATATTTAGGTTTCAAACACAACCAGCTTGGGACAGTTTTGAGCCTTCTTATCTGAAACCAACACTTATAACCTCAGAGACACGAAACAGAACAAACACGAAGGGAACGCTTCATCGTCTATTGAATTGAAATGAATTAAATGTCAGGAATACCAGTCTGTCCTGTTAGGGAGCATAAACCACTGTCTCCTGCTCAGATGCAAATGACAGTGATGGCAAAATAAGAGAGGAGATGGCTTTGTGGATATCCCTCCTTTTTGGTGAAAGCAAGGGTGAGCTGCTCACTGAAAGAACATTTGGACAGCGCTGTCATATATATACATTTCCCCCCCATTTGAATAGAGAGAATATTTTTGAATTATTTGCTGTAGCCCAGTGCTCATGCTTTCTTTTTAGTGATTCATATTTTCTAACAAACAATAAAATGTTATTAAAAATAGAATTTAGAAAAAAAGGGATTTTATAAAAAGTTTTATTTCCTGTTACAACCCTCACCAAAAAGCCTTTGTTTTGCAAAACGTGAGTTAACTCTTACAGGCCTGCTGCTCATAGAGCTTCACATTTTGTGCAAGTGGTTTCTCCACGTGAGAGCGTGTTATTGGAGTCACGCTGCAGCAAAGTGACGTATGTTTCCCTGTTTTCGTTCTACCTGCCTCAAGTAAAAGCAAAGTCACGCAAACATACTGAATGAGACCGGAAGCTGCTGTCAAAATAAAACCGGTGAGAATTCAGAAAGTTCTAGAATTTGTCATCCCACTAAAGCGCTGGCAAACACCCAAGAAATGCATACATGAATATAACATATTGTGGATTATGTGCAAGCGTTATCAGTCATTATTAAACATTCAGTGCACCACAGTGTTTCTTTTACTTTTTGATGTTTGCATCTGTTTTGTTCCAGTGAATTATTGGCCCATCGTCTTTTCCGTTTTCTAATCATTTATGTTCCTTGAACATTTATATGAAACACAATAAATAAATAAATAAACTTGTGGCGCGGACATATGCAGTACAGCTGGTCTTTGTAAACAGTGAGCTGTAGGCACTTTAATAGACTGTAGTCTGAGTTATCTGAAGCAAATGAACATAGCTTACCAGATTCGCATTGTAGCAGTTCTCAATCTTTTTCTGACATGGCACACTTAAGCGGCCAAAGGAAAAGAAATCTTACTTTTAACTGAAATATTCTTAATTCAGCATTTTGTACACAGAAAGAAAAATATTTTGAGTGTTTTTAAAGGTTGTACAATAAAAATATAAATTCAGGGTTGTGTTAGTGGAAGAACGAAGTAAATCCACTTTTCAGGGGTCTCAGAGTTGAGCAGTTCATGAATCTGTAATGCAGCATTAAAACATCCATCCGTTCATTGCGCAATGGGCTATGCAGCGTTTGGAAAATGGGTTTTATTTTGAAAGTTCACAGCAGGATTCATTTTTACAACTTGGGCTGTCTTAACTACCTGTCATGTTACGGGGGAGTCTCCTCTTCTAATGTGGACTTGACGCATCGGGGATTCCTCATTAGGCTCGGTTGTATGCAGGCAGTCAGAGAGCCGGGGCAACACAAGCACACGCCCGCCATCATGTTTACAGGGATGCGGACAGAGAACCGCGGAGAAAAGGGGGTCCTGGATGCAGCGACTCTGAGGCAACAGAGGAGGCTGAAACAGGCGATCCAGTTCCTCCATAAGGACTCCGCTGATCTGCTTCCTTTGGATGGACTGAAGAAACTCGGGACTTCTAAGCAGGGGGTGAGCCTCATATCTAAGGCCATTATTATATAGACATTATATAGGTGATGGGGAGGAGGACCATTGCCTCTCTCTTTCTGTGTGTGTGTGTGTGTGTGTGTGTGTGTGTGTGTGTGTGTGAGAGAGAAATTTATCAATGATTTATACTCTAAAGTGAAAACCTGAATCTATATTGTTATCTTATCAGTCTATCCATTTTCCTAACCACTTCTAGCAGGGTGGCTGGAGCACATCTCAGCTGCCACCTGGTGAGAGGCAAGGTATACTCTGGAGAGACTGCCAGTCCATCACAGGGCTAAAGAGACAGACAGCTATTTAATTTGCTTCCACATTCACACCAAGGGCCAATTTAGAATCACCAATGAGCCAAACATGGATGACTCTGGATTCTGTGAAGAAACCATAACACAAAAATATGTCAAAGTTAGGCGACAGAATACTTTCTAAATTGTATACATGAGCTTAAAGATGGTCTTTATATTATAGCATTTTTAGCTCAGACTGTAGATCTGATTTTAGGCTTCGACAATACTGAGGATATATATTCAGTAGGCGTGTTTGTGTTGTTTGTAATCTCTGTTGTAGCAACCACACAATATTCTCCAGAAGCGCCTACTGGAGGCAAAGCTGTGCAGAGGCAGGATAAACATGTGTGGAGTAACACCAAGCAATGGAGAGGTTCGTCTGAGCCACAGCCATGTAAATTCACAGGAGGATGAGGAGGATGACTTCATCCTCGTGCCCTGCAAGGTGGGTGGAAGTTGGGCTACTTAAAAATTCTTTTCAAGCACAAAATATCCGTGACTTGTTTGTCAAAAGGATTTTTTTCTTTCTTATTTCTCCTATCTTACATGCACCTCCCCTGTGTATACAGTGTTTAGGACAGGAAGTGAATTTGCTGATTGATACAGGTTGCAAGTTGAATCTGATGTCTTCTGTGACTGCGGAGAGATTTGGGTGAGATGTCTTCACTAATTTTTCATTTTCCTGACACCAGTTCATTTTTCAGTGTCTCCTAAGTATGTACTGCAAACATCTGCAGCATGTGAGGTGAGAACTGTTGAATTATTTTGTTTCCCTTTCAGTTTAAAAGAACTGGTCGAAGAGATCAAAATGGAGACCGATGGCTTCCCATTTCAGCGCAGGCTCTGCATCGATGGTCACATCAAGGAGCTCGGCCTGACCGTCGGACAAATCAGGATAACTTGCTCATTTGCCATAGTGGGTAAGGAACACAACAATCGTTGCCTGAATGAAAATTATAAGAACACTTTTATATGAAGCGGTGTCATCATATTACTGTTCATCTATTACATCTATTTTCAGAAAGTAACAAGCATCTCATGTCCTTGGGCAGCAAGACTTTAAAGACACTCAAGGTAAATCTTCTGCTTTGCAACCACCATCCATCATCACCATCCATCACCACCATCCATCACCACCATCACCACCATCCATCATCACCATCCATCACCACCATACATCACCACCATCCATCCTGGAGGGGAAACAACACAGTGATGTAAACAGATACAAGATAAAAGCTAGATGATTAACTACACTAACTAAAATGGCTCTACTATAACCAACGCGGTTCTGTAATGTTTTGACATTTCTGTTTTTGCAGTGTGTAATCGATACAGAACAGCAGATCATGGTGATTGGGACAACTGTGAGGGAGCAGATTCATTTTGCCAAAAAGCAATTCAGTGAAGGGTAAGATGTTTTTCTCATCTTTTAGCTTTAAAAACATTTTTTTTCTTGTGCAAATTATATTTATACCTTTCAAAATAAGGTATCATGCAGTTTATCAAATTAATATCATGAGGTGCAATCAAACATTCAAAACCTTCACAAAACTCTCATTTTTAAATTAGGGTGTAATCCACTACTTATAGAAAGTTGTGCATTGCTGGGAGTTTTTCACGCATAAAGAACCAGTGCAAAAAAATATCCATACACTGCTTATTTCAAGCACCACATTTTGCTTTCTGGAGTAGTTTTGCATTTTCATTATTGTAGCAGTATATGGAAAACATAATAATGGTGACTTTCATTAATGTTAACCCTTGCTTACCTTTAATTATTAATTAAGTTGGCAAAGCCTAAGTCTAACCAAATCTGCCTCTTCTCCCCCCACTTTCGTCTCTGCAGCTCCACAGACTTCAGAGACCTGGGTTACTAATCTTCCTACCCACAAATAAACCCACACTGACCAAAAGCAATAGGAACATTTACTCCTACAACCAGATGCCTCATTGGAGAACTTCAGATTTCTACCTTCACACACTTTCAGTTTCTGTTTGCCGGTTTGCTTGCTGCGTTTAGAAGTCCTGATGCTCCACAATGACTTCACTGATCTTAACGTTGGCAGCCTTTAAGGCAGCCGTTCTCACTCTGCAGCTGCTCGCACCTGCAGGTTAACATGTAGCGTTCTTTTAGCCCAGAGTGTGTGAGTCTCGTATTAGCAGTCGCTACAGTAGTACGTGCTGTGCAGGTAGTTAACAGAAGCTGTAATCTCTAAGATTGTGATATAACTGTGATTTTTAGCTCTTTGTAATATCCAGCAAATTAGTATTATGCTGCCAGACATGGTATTCTGCAGCCGTGGAGAACAACTGTTAGTTTGTGTAGATTAGGAGCTCAGCACAATCTACTGAATACAGATTAGACGTTTCTCTACTATATTTGATAATGTTGTAAATGTATTTTCTAGTTGAATCATGTATTTGCATTGAGGTCACTGCCTTTTAATGTTTACAGGATTGTAGTGACACTTGTGATAGGTTTTATCACCCAACGGAGGCAAAAGTGTACCACTGAATAAACAAATGAACGGTGACATTTTAGTGCCTTTGCTCATTTTTTCACATGAGCTGTAGCACCATGAAAATCTTATCAGTGCCATTTTATCTGAGAGCCATTTATGAATGTGTGACCAGCTGAAGGTGACCTAATTCGAGTTGTTAATTAGAGGAAAAATCAAATAGAGTTAGGAGAAGAAAAGTCCTGACACATCTGCAGAGATTAGTGTCATTTTTCACAGCTGCTGTTTTTGTGTAGCTGTACCATAGCAACTGTAGCGTGACCCGGCCTGCCGACTGGCAGGTAAACAGGCCCTCCAGTGGTTATGAAGAGGGCCAGCTCAGGCTCGAACACCATGGAAACCGACATAAACAATGGGTTGAAGTTGTTGTCTGCAGCTGACTGTGATCGACACAAAAAATGTAGGTAATGTAATCTGTGTTTTAAATGTGTTATATTTCAATTGTAGTGACTCATGTTTGTAGCTGCTTTACTGAAAGAGGTTAATAACTGTGTTTGCTATTTTTGCGGACATAGAAAGAAATGTTTCAAGTTTCTCTCTGTATTTGAGTCAACTTGATGGAAGTAGATTTACTTAAGTCCTCTAACTTTACATTTGATTAGACTACATGCTTTTATTCCACTACATTTATCTGATAGTATGGTGAATTTGTAGATTTGGGGTGATATTACAAAGTACAATAAAATAAGAAACGATATATATAATATTAAAAATATATATATTAAAATGTGAAAAACTACTACCCAGCAAAATATAAAGTTAGTACATACAATATATACAATATATACAGTATATGTTCAGTATATATAGTCACACATGAAAGTAATTAAATGAGTCCCATCTTCACCTATTGCAACATTAAAGAGACGTACACATTAGTATATCAGTTATTCCAATATGATCCAGTAATATAGACAGTTCTAAAGTTGGCCTCTTTGCATTATGACTAATTGGAATAATTATTAAAAACATAACATTAAAAAAAACCTGTAATTTATCTATAAATCTGTCTAATTTATCTATACATTTAGAAAAGTGCTGATTATTTTTCATAAAAATTGATGCAGGTGCTCAGTTTAAAATTTGGTAAAGTGTGTTCTAAAACAAAAAAAAATCTAAATAAAGATTAAAAAATGTTCACAAGATATGTAGATATTTTCATTGTTATGTGTTTTGTGCTTTTTGATAATATGTTACATTTGGCCTAAATATAGTTCAAAGATTTTCAGGTGATTCCTCGCCCTTTCTCACTGTCTTTTCACTATTACAGTTTACAAAAAAGGCAAAAAATAAAAGAAAACTGTGTGATTCCTTCCCATTACCACAGTGTTACTATGACATCTGGACAGATGGTGACATGTGAGGCTGCACTGATACCACTGCTCCTGGGAAAGCAGGGATGCAACATCACGTTTGTCCTGGAAAGCTCTGAGAACATGAGAGCTGTTCTGGGGTCAGTGAAACACCTGCTGATCCAGACGTTGCTGAATAAAGCGTCTCACAGGGACTCTCTCTTTAACATCATGAGCTTTTCAAGCAAGGTGAGGGGGATCTGGTAATTTGGGGCTTTTAATAATTTCTTTGTATGCTCATTTCCAGGGTAGAATGGTTGTACAGCATACTATTAACTTAAAACAAGAATCAGGTGCACTAGTTTGAATTTCTTTTGGATTTTTGATCCAGTGAATTCACACACAGGGCTTTTGATCACAGCTGTGCATGAAGTCAGTCAAGTGCAAAATTGAGTAAACTCATATAGTATACTACCTCACCTTTATATGATTTGATTTTTAAATAACTAATCACTCTTATTCTTTCATTTTCTTCATTTTTTTAATCTCACCCTGAGCTTTTAGTACTTTGAGGACATTTTTTTAAGCTTGAGCAGAACCTCAGATTTACTGAGTCTTTCTTTCCCTTGAAGGTGACCTGCTGGTCCTGCCACATGTGCTCCTGTGCTCCTGACACAGTGTACATGGCTCTGTCCTGGATTCACTCCATCAGCTGCAGCTCAGGCGGAGATCTCTTGTCTGCTCT
This sequence comes from Mchenga conophoros, assembly GCF_057382185.1. Lineage (NCBI taxonomy): Eukaryota > Metazoa > Chordata > Actinopteri > Cichliformes > Cichlidae > Mchenga > Mchenga conophoros. The sequence goes on along the minus strand of NC_140532.1, from coordinate 23,095,478 downwards.
GAGTATTGCTCTCACCGACCCTGCCTGTCATGCCGTCCACCTTCTTTTCACAGGCTTTCCTGATCAACCAGAGGCCGTGCTGAGAGCTCTTCCTGCACTGGCAGTTGGGAGGCCTGTGAACGTTTTCTACCTGCAAGATATAGGAAATAAACTGGACAGAAACACAAGGGACTATCTGCAGTCTTTCACACAGACCACAAGGGGGAGCTGTTATCTGATTCCATTCGATTTGAATGGCACGCTGGAGAAGGTATAGACTGAGAATTGCTCGGTAGTTCTAAAAAATAGGCCCCACAGTGACTGTGAGTCTGAGTATGTGTGGTTCTATTACTGCTGTCAGGTGATTCCTCTGTACGTTGCTGAGAGCCAACCATCACTGCCAAGCTTCAATCCAGCCAAGTGGTGCTGTCCCTCCACCTCTGTCACAATACCACAGCTGCACCACATATCTTCACCCCTGCTCAGGTCTAGTTGCACAATTTTTAATCTTTTTAAACTTTGAACATTGTTTTAACAACAATTTAACACTATAGGAGCAGTCGGAGTAATCCCAATCTTCCGGTTACCTCCTGTATCCTGTCTGGTCAAACCCTAAGCAGCCCAGAATTCTTCCCAGGATGCAGAGTCCTGGCCAGGAGAGAGCGGGATGGCCTTTATTACATGGGCACTGTCATAAAACAAATACAGGTGACACATGACCATTGAATATTGTTTCTACTACAGCTAATACGGGCTAATTCAGTTATTTACTCCTGCAAAAGCACAATCGTTTTAAAAATGAAACTATACATTTACAGTATTTGCTGACTTTAAGTTTAAGGGTATTCAGCCACACCACTTTTAATGTATTAGCATCTGGATGAGTGCACAGGGGCACATCAGCTGCACTGAGCAGGGCTCTCATTGACTGACTGCTTTAATAAGCACTTTGCCCAAAAATTGTGCCCAGTGTTTTCCCAATTTTCCCATCTGTCCCAGCTGTCACAGCGTCAGTGGTGGAGTAGATCTAGGTAAGGTCGCCAATCTCTCACAAGGCTCTCCTTGTGCCATCCCATTTAAAAAGTGGTGGGAAAGCTCCTGGTCTTCAGAGGAAAAGCAGAATAAATATAGAGCATTTAATCTATTGTGACGCAGCTTCAGTACAATCCAACAAAAACTGATCATAAAAATATAACCTGATGAGCCGAAGTAAAAAAAAAAAAGTTTTAGTGTCAGAGTCACTGCTCTTATCCAAAAGTCAGACGCTAACGGACTAAAAATCAAATTTTAAAAAAGGGACGAGTAAATATTTGAAGACTGTCTTCCAATTTTAGGGCTGCAGTGGAATTTGGGTGGTTGACTTTGACCATGCAGAAAGCGCAACGTTTGAGATTGCCTCCTCCCAGCGCCAGCTCGTTTGTTCACTTGACATGGTCAATGACAGCAGAGGTTGCACATGCAGGTTGGCTCCTGGCGACGCTGTCCTGTCACCATGGGAACAAGATCTGAGAAGATACGGTCCAGGTCAAGTGGTGGCAGCCACAGAACATAGAGATGGTTATGGAGGTACGGCAGAAGTCGTATATTTTATATTATAACATCATCATATGACATTCAGTGGTGTGGATACAATCAAGGATATTTTTCTTTATAGTCAATAATTCTAATGAGACCGTTTTCAAACGGGAGACTTGTTTCCTAAGATAAATATTCATATGATAAATCACCAATGTCTGTTCATGATCACCATCTGTAATCCACTCAAAGGGCTCACCTTTCCTTCCTGTAGGTAACGGTGTTAGACGCCTCCGGGTGCTGATGTGGAATAGTTGTGTGTATGTGCTTCCTGAAAGTCTGCTTTTGCCCATTTCTGCTTCTCGTCATGCCAGAATAGTACGGGAGCTCCAAGCAGTCACTCACAATCAGTGCTGCAGCTGGCTTTGTGCCCCCCAGCTGTACTGCACCGACTGCTGCCATTCAGCATGTGCCTCTTGCTACTGTTCATCCTGTTTAGTTCCACCCAGCCTTGGAGCTAGCTTTGGAAAATCAGATGAACTTGATAAAACAGAGCAAGTCAAGCAGGTGGACCGCAGAGATGCAGATGTGAGGACGAGTGATCCCGAGTTGCCATCTTCCTCCTCCTCCTCATCTCTTTCCCATGATGAGACTAGAGCATCAACTTCTCCTTCACTGAAGATAAGAAGTAAACAACAGCGTCCTCCCTGGAGATACTGGAGAAGAACTGGACCAGAACCACAGCACAGGCAGCCAGGTGAGAATCAGACACACACTGAGTTAATAAGTTCTGAAGAAGTTCAAAAGAAAACTGGAAACAAAAAGAAACCTTGTGAAAAAATAGATCACAGGTAGATTCCACTGGAGATATCACATAAACAAATGGGTCCTACAGTGTTTAAGGTTAATGACACATTTACTGAGAACACTGGAGTGTTACTGTTAGAAGACAGGAGATATTGAAATTGAAGACATCATGACAAGACATGTTTAAAATCCCTTGTTTTGACATCATCTACTTAAGTGAATGAAATTAAACATTTCAAAAGACACTGTACCTGACCTTATGTTACCTGGTTGAATTTTTGTTAGTAAACTCATAAATCAGTGTATTTCCATCTGCTAGTCTGTTCTTATCCAATCTTAAAAACATCCGATCCTCTTCGCCTTTTTTGGGTGTTTTACTGGAGACCCCAGTAAGTGCTGTGTAGAGTGGTCCTGAAATCCTTTCGATGATGTTTTTCATATTTTGACTAAATGTTATTCTCTGTTACCTTTATAGCAGATGCTGCTTGCTACACAGTGTGGGCACACATGAACACATGCATGTTATTTTTGATGTATTGTAAACAAATGCATTTCCAGTCCTTTTACCCTCACGTTTAATGGTCACAAATAAGTGCAAACTTGTCTCACAAAATGCCAATAAAGATGCAACATGCTGTTTTTGATGATAGCAGTATACAGTATGCGTTCTGATATGTGTGCAATATGCATGAGCTCAGATGGAATTTTTTTTTTGTGCAGGGAGTGCTGGTCCCCGGAGGACAACCCAACCTGTGAGTTTCAGCATCCCTGAACCACAAATTAGTGCCTCACCAAATCACAGCTCCCTGTTTCAGTCACTTCCTGGCACCAGAGGAAGAAGAGCAAACATTAGAGACATTTTGTCCACAACCAGCTTCAAACCTCGACCACCAGTGGGACTGCAGTCTCTCTGAGAACAATGCCAATATATTTACATATTGTCTCAGTGTAAACTCATGTACAGTGCATGTTGAAGAGCCAAACAAAAAACTGATTACAAAAATATTTTATTTCAATACAATGATGTGGTCTTAGTGCAGGTAAGAATGTGTTTAAGTGCATTACAGTAAAATAAAATGTAAACTCTTAATGCAAAAATCTATATACAAGAAGCAAGAAACAAAGAGCATGTGCAATGGTCAGTTGTTATTAAAGGGTGACAGGTTTGGTCAGCTGAGGGGTCAGAGGTCAAAGGTGAGGTTGACACTCTCCCCAGCTTTAACACTGACCAGCTGAGTCTGCTGCTGTGACTCTGCCACACTGGCAGTGATGGCATATGTTCCAGGTGAAAGCTCGATATAAAAATCCTCACTGGATCCAGACACGCGGTTCTGAAAGCAGCAAATAAAAAGATTTTAATGCAATGATTATTTTTTACATTTTAGATGAATTAAAGTCAAACTTTTGACAACATGTAAATAGTAAAACTCAGGCCCCCAAACTGAAATGCAAACTTCATCTATACAACTTCAAAGGAGTTTCCTGAATTCTGCTGGTACTGTCTATGCCACTGTAAAATGCTAACTTTCTGAAGCCTCCAACTCAATTTTTTGTTTCCCTTTTCCACTTTTTTGGCCAACAAATTACCTACTGTAAATTGCTTAAATATAAAGCCTTAAATGCTCTGGGTTTGTCAGCCTCTGAGCTTTTCCTATTCCAAATAATCAAAAACACAACGCAGAATTACTTGGTATTTGTCGCATTTCCTGGTTGGTAGCGCAGCTGATGTCTTTGCAGATGCTGGCTGTGTGTGAAACCTGGACATGTGGTTCTTTTCAATGTCACTGGGCTGCGTGCAACAACCAGACTTGTAAAATCTCTGCAACAAAGACAAAATCCATATTTTATTCTCCCAGGTCTGTAGCTGAAGTCCACATAGAGGTGCTTTGGGACATAGTCACTAACTTTGCAATGACTAGTGGTTTGTGCCATGAACTCAGCGATTTTTGCAAAGGCATCATCAAGCTCTGTGGGATTTCTCTGGAAAAGCAAGAGATGAAAAGAGACAAGCTGATAAAAAAAAAACAAAAACAAACTTTGAACAAAGAATTAAAAGTATTTATATTTAGATTACATTATAAGGTTATATTATTATAAATATTAAAGGCGAAAGATAAAAGCACCTCGTCAGCTATATCTGTGTCTTCATCTGCCATAGTGGGGTTTTGGGATGCAGTGCTCGCCCAGTCCACACTCCGCCTGGAGGCTCGCTGCAGCACCTCCAAGCCCAGACTGGCAGAGCGCTGCAGGGAGGACTCCAGCCAGGCTTGGCTGTCCATGGACAGGTGGAGGGAAAAACTCAGGTGCCCTTCACCCAAGGAACGGGCACAAAGAACGCTTTAAGATCGCTTTACAGGACACAAATATTGAAAAGACAAGAATTTAATTGTAAATATACCAATATAATACAACAAAAGAATTTATCACTTACTGGGATTTTTTAAAACTAAGATGTCAAACTGCTCTGTGGATCCAGCATATCTAATAGGCATCTGATTTTTCTAATCTGATATTGAGAAAACCCTTTTTCAGCTGCTTCGTAAGAAACACAATATGTCAGAAAACAAGTTAACAAAGCTACATCAGTACAAAAATAAGACTGTGTTAACAAATCTTGGCCAGTTAACAAAGATCAATGTTTTTTTTTTCCCCTCCGACAAGGTTTGAACCAACTATAATCACCTTAAATGCAGTGTGGGAAACAAGAACATATGGGACGGATATCCTAGAAACAGCGCATGCGTGCAAATTAAATCAGCTGGGCTGTCACTTCTTTCTGAAGCTACTTACTTTGAACTGTTAAACACAGACCCGTTTCCCTCGATGGAAGCTCAGGAACACTGAGACGTGAAACACTTCGAAGTGCACGCCTCACATTCTAGAGCATGACGTTGTCACATGTAGAGCACATTCTGCTTATTCCAGGAACCGTCAACAAACCTCGTGTCAGGAGACTTCGTCTACCTGCTCTGCACGTTTAACATGTACGCAGGTTACTGGATGCAAAGTTAGAGAAAACTGTGCTCCGCACACTTACACTCTGGCTTTGACGTTTCCCTCGTTTCAGTCGCATTCACGTCACGCTTTTAGCTGCTTTCAAATGACACGGCAGGAAATCCTACATATTAAAGCCCGCCCCTTAGTGGTGGAGGAAGTATTCAAATCATGAACCAGGGTGAAATTTATGCGTTTACCTTACCTTGTCATCTTTTCTGTGCGGTTTTGTGGAAAACAAATAATGAATATTTTGATTGTGGATTAGTCTGCATTTCTGTTTCTATCAATCAGCTAGTTAATTCATATAACCTCAAATAAAAATAATAAAAAGGAGACGCAAATAAAAGTGCAGGACTGTCCCTAACTATCCTTAATCTGCAGTGAAAGTCATAATTGAACTTCTTAAGTTCATGTTGCCATGTCTAGCACACTGCCAGTGTTTCCAAGGAAAGCTCTTAAAATGGACACCTTTCATGACAAACAATTACTGAATTGTTTCAGCTTTGCTTGCACACAGATACAATTGAGAAAACTTTAATATTTACTGATATTAAAGTTTTATTTTTGACTGTTTTATTCTATACATGACTTGTTAGATACACCATTTCGGGCCTCCAGTCTACAGAACAAGCTGTTAAGTTATATCTGGTAGTTTGTGTTGGGTATCACCACGTCCCAATAAACAAAATTCTTTTAAAGGTAGCAGTTTAAAAGCAGCTGATTAAGCACTATATAAACAAGTTCCTCAGAAATTTGAATATACATATATTTTGCCTCTAATTAGAATGACGTGACAAAAAACATCAGAATTAACTTTCTGACCATTTCTTTAATTGTTCAATGTAGTGCTGACTTTCTGAAGCACATACGGCAACATTTGTATTTTTTTGGTGAGTTTATATTATTACCAAAAGCATAGCAATACCGTTTCATTGTAAGTCATTAGAAACGACTGACTTTTGCTATATTAAAAGAACCAAACAGGAAGTCTGTGCATTTTTGAATATTGTTCAGTCTGTAACTTGGACACTTGTCAAAAAGATTTTACAAGGACAAGACCAACAGTGCTGAGGATCCAGGTGATTTCCTCACATGAAAAAGTTTCCTCTGCTCCTCACACCTTTCAATCAAAATTAACAGCATCTCTTCAGTTTCCATGCTAATCAAATTGCAACTTAGGAGTGGGGCGAAAAAAATTACACACACACCAGTTTCCATTTATACAGTTTATTTCTGCAAAAACACACAGACAGGATCGTTATGCCATCAGCACGCAGGCTCCTCCCGCTGCCTTGATCTTCTCCTCGGCCTGTCGGCTGAAGAACTTGGCCTTGACGATCACAGGCTGCTTGGGCAGCTTGCCTTTGCCCAGGACTTTGTAATAACCCTGCAAAGTAAAGCACAGGTGGAGATCATTATTTTATCTGACAATACACTGTAATATTATCTAATAAGACTAACAGCTAAAACTACGACATGTAAGCCAACCTAAGATGAACTGATAACCACCACAAACAAAACCACACTAGTTAAGTAAAAAAAGTCTGTCGACCCAACAAAACAAACGTTAGACATTGGCTTGGCGAGGAAAAAGGATGCTGGTTCAACTCTAGCCAGAGACACAAATCCCCTTTGGGGCTGCATCAGGTAGAGCTATGCCCAGTATAACTTTCTGTAAGAAGGGAGTGTGCTAACGTGAGCACAATAAGCAAAATGCAGCCAAACAAACAAACAAAAGTCAAGTTTTAATAGACAAGAGTAACTTTTCTATTAAAATGAAATTATGTTTACAAAAAGAAATAATTTTCAATGACTGAAAACAGGAAAATTATCTGGTACAAATCCAGAATTTATAGCTCCTTAAAAATGTAAATGTCTGAGTATAATGTTGTGTAAAATGGGGGAAAAAAAAGTCCTGAAAGCAGAAAAATTAAGGAAAACCAAGAAGTCTTAAATCTGTTTTATTAGCACCACGTACACTTTTGCACCAAATTCATCAGAAACCCATCCAAAACATTTAACTTTCCACTATGAGTGTTTCAACTGTTTAAAGGACACCTGTTCTTTAAAAAAAGAAAACGGTTTCTGATGTCTGATTCCAGCTGCTCAACAACAATCCAATTTCCTAAGGTGATACTCAATGCCGACAAGTCGACATGCCACCACCTACTCCAAGCTACAGTAGAGGAACAAGAACTCCCGTAAAGATTTGAAAGGTCCAATTATTATGACAAGAGAACATTTTTAATAATAGCAAGATTTAGCAATACTTACAGCGCGCACAGCATCGATGATGGGGGCGGGTCCATCGGGCTTCTTGCTGTAGTTGATCCTGGTCTGCTCGCTCACCAGTGTCCACAGCTTGTCCAGGTTGATGGTAGGGCAGTGGGAGGTATTCCTCTTCAGGTGGTAATGTCTCATGCCCACCTTACCAAAGTATCCTGGATGGCTGAGGACAAACACGAGGAAAGAAAATGAAATCGAATGTTTTCAAACTAGAGAAACAAACACTAATATTTTAAATATTAACGTTTAATTGAAGTTCACTTTTGACATTCAAATTTAGTGGAATAGTATAAACTACTGCCCCAATTCTAATGTGATGGGTGCATCAGCAAGGTGTTTTAGAGTGTTTGTAATTGCCCATGTGGATGACTGGACTATAGGGGAGGCCAGTCGGTGAGTAGGACCAGTCTTTAATCTAAGAGGACTCAAGCACACCAAGACAATGAAGTCTGTCAAGATGAGACTCTAGTCTCTATAGAAACATTAGATAAATGCATTTCTCTTCCTACAGCCTTTTTTTACAAGCAGGTAAAAACTAATCAGCACATCTCTTAACTGGACAGCAGAACTAACCCAGCATAAATGTGTTCCATAGATGAGCACAGTCCCCAAATTGGGAGAAGGTTCAATAAATTCTTTGTGTCCATAATACACAGTATCAGTGCACTGCTCTCCAGATCTTTCAATAATATATTGCATGGCAGTTTTCACCAAGTAGACTTGGGTTGAGTAAATAAGCTCCGTAGTGGGGATGGTCTACCATGTTTCTGATTTACTGGATGAAATTTTTACTCTTTCTTTGAAAATGCAGCTGTTTAGGTATTAACCTACAGAAAGACTGACCAAGCTGCTGTGGTGGCATCTCAATCAGCTACCTCAACTCTCTTCTGCCTGTGTGAGGTACACTCCAATTCCACTGCCCTACAGTGACAGTAGTCCTTGTTCTGCTGTAGCTCACCAAGGCTGCGGAGCAGAACAGGGACTATTGTCAGCAGCCACAACTCAGCTGATATAACTCGAGTCTGACTACAGGTTGAGGGACTTGCTGAATTTGCCGCCGATTAATTTTGTTATATATTACAGCAAGCTCTATAGTACACAATAATATATTGTTAAAATAAACTATTACTGTAAAGCCTCATCTAGGAAACACTACAGCTATATAGAATAGGGTGATACATCGAATATACTTGATGTATCACGTGTTTTCCACGAACGATGGTTAAAATGGTTTTAACATAAACATCAAGTGGAAATTGCCGCAATATAAAGCTGTCTGGGGGCAGGGGGGCAGGGATAGCTCAGTAGGTAAAGTGGTCGCCCCATGATCGGAAGGTCGGCGGTTCGAATCCACTTAACGGCTACCCTGAGGTACCCCTGAGCAAGGTACCGTCCCTACACACTGCTCCCCGGGCGCCTGCTTAGTGGGCTGCCCACTGCTTCACTGAGTGAATGGGTCAAATGCAGAGAAAAACAAGTAATTTCCCCATGGGGATCAATAAAGTATCCATTATTATCATTATTATTATTATTGTCTGCATGCAATTCACTGTCAGTTTTTTTTTCTCCTACACGCTGCAAATGCATCATTAATCCCCCCTCCCAACCGGAAATTTTTTTACCTGTGCTGAGCATGCGTGTTTACTACCTGATAAGGAAAAATATGGCGACAGCCGGAGTTACAGAGGAGCGAGCGAGTGAGACTGTTGTTTGGATTTCACAAGGAGGAGACAAAATACGGTAATTTGCAAGACATGCCATAAACCTACTGGCACAAAAAGTATCACGAATTTATTCCATCAGCTGAAAAGTCATCCACTGCAAAATGAAGCCAGTTTTAAACCCTGCATGTCAGCGTCTCCCACACAGCAAAGGAAACGTTAAATAAACCAGCTGTGATACCTGCGACGGTTGTAGGTTAGTTGTTTTTATAGCCACTATCTAAACGTTCATTCCTGTAATTTAAGGCCATCACATTTTTTGGTTCACAATTTTTATGTTATAAGAACAAAAGAGCATCTTTCTAATCTCAATTGTTTTAATTTGTCTCGTGAATTCTTGCCGATGTCCTTTTTTGTTGCTATGATCTTTTGTTTGTTAAACATCTAGTGTTGACCACAGAAAGACTTACTGTGACAGTATTGCCATTTGTCAAAAACCTCTGTGTGCAACAAATGGAACCCCCCCCCCCCCAAACATTTCAATTCATTCATATATTATTGTCAAAAATATAAAACAGTTAATTTGAAAGAGTATAGCAGTGCAATTTTAAGCTCTATATGGCTGAAAATAGTTTTTTTTTGTGATACAGCCAAAAATGTGACATTAGATTTTCCTCATATTACTCAGCCCTACTGCTTTAGCCACAAAACCTGGCTTTATCTCTAAAGGAATCCAACACAACAACCGAAATCATATCAGGCAACACTTAGGGACATCATAATCTAACTTAAATATCTGAGGTAAAAGCATACTTCTGTGTATTTTTAGACATATTACCTTACAAAGACTTTTATGGCCAAATACAGGGAAGCCAGGTTTACTTGAGTTCTACTTTACAGTAGTCACACTGTACTCAAATTTCACTAATATCATTATGAGTGACTTACTATTTGTCGAAATTGATTCTGTGATGATGCATGCCACCAGCATTACCACGACCTCCAGGATGCTTCCTGTGCTTGCCTGTGGAGAGAGTCGGTAAACGTTTACTCCATCTCCATATCGTCCGGGGATGAAAAACAATCAATTAAAACTTGTGTCAAAAAGAGTATACTCACCAACGCGACCATGTCCGTGGCTGACATGTCCTCGGAGTTTCCTGGTCTTCGACTTCTTGGTAGGCTGTGAGCAAAGATTTTGCAGTTATTGTTAAAAAAAGGATGAGGTTTATTTGAAACATTAGCTCCCGTCTAGCAAAGCAACAGACTTAACAGTCCGGCAGGTCGACTGTGATGTTAGTCTGCTAAGAATCTGTAATAAAATGAGCATACATAGCATGTTTTCCCCACAGAAAAGCTAAAGTAAACCGCTGAGTTTGTCCCCGAGTACTTGCATGCTGCTTAGCAGGTAGGAGGCTAATGCTAGCTCAACCATCTTTATCGGAAGGTTTAACGCTTTATGCCAATGGTTGTTTCAGGGTTACACCACCACCACCACCACCTTGCACATTTAACTCTCACTACCGTTGTCAAAAAAAATTACAAATGTTTGTTTTCTGCGTGTGGGTAAAACTAGGTTCCCTGCTAGAGCCGAGGCCCAGGAGAAGCGACATATCACACAGTGAACCCATCAAAGTCCTCACAAAAATGAGTAAATAACGGTAATAACACCCAGCATTTATTCCTACAACATGAGTGTATTATAAGACACCATCTAAAGTGGATTATTTTATACAGGTTAGTAAGGATGGAAGTAGATTTAACCCAGTTTGGATGCACAGGGATAAAACGTAGAACCTACCATCTTGGAGGCTAGTTGAAAGAGGAACGCGATTCGGAACGAACGCGATTTTGTGCGAGATTTGCCCCCAACAATACAAAGTGCAATAATTCCATAGCGACATCTGGTGATTGAGGATCGAAACGACACAAGAGTCAACTGAAAATTCGCTTTCTTTTTTTAAGTCCAAGAAGACAATTGTGAATTTAACAAAAAAAGTGATACGATTAAAGTCTGACATTGATAGAATTAAACGGGTTCTACTTGTATTTTAGCAATTAAATTCTCATGTTACATCAAACAAATATATATTTGAAAACCCAAGCTAATGATAATAACTAATCACTATGCAAAAATAATACATGAATATCCTTCTGAGATCCAGAAGAAAAAACTATTTAGATATTTTCTTTAGATAATTTAAGTACAGTGACTGATAAACAAAAGTTGACTGATGTTTTGTTTGTTTACAGAATGATGTGATGTAATATAACAACATTGTTTCTGTTTCTGGTACAATGCCTTTTTATTTCATGAAAATTACAATTAGATGAATGGAAATCTAACATTTACAGAAATCATCCATTTCTACAATTTTGTGCAGCCATGGATGCCGCCACGTGCCACGGACCTCACGCCGCCATCACACCGCCACCTGTCACGACCTCTGCATGAACCTGAACCCAAGTCAATTCAATTCAATTCAATTCAATTCAATTCAATTCAATTCAATTCAATTCAATTCAATTCAAGTCAATGTTATTTATATAGCACCAAATCACAACAAAAGTCACCTCAAGGCACTTCATAGGTACAGAGAAAAACCCAACAATCATATGACCCCTATGAGCAAGCACTTCACTGGGTCCCTGTCTGTTCATCACACTCGGGAAATCTAAGCCTGCTGGCTTCATGGACAGATAAAGTTGGGAGTAAACTGCGTAGAAGTGAAAATGGCTGCTATGCCTTCTAATGATTCTGCAGGCAGCATGTATAATGTAAACAGAATTAAGGAATCCTGTGGAACTCCATGACAGCTGTGTGAAGAGGACTCTCCATTTACATGAACAAATTGGAGTCTATTAGTTAGATATGATTCAAACCACTGCAGCACAGTACCTGTAATGCCTACATGCTCTGATTGCTCTAATAGAATATTTTGGTCAACAGTATCGAACGCTGCACTGAGGTCTAGCCGGATAACCACAGAGATGAGTCCACTGTCAGATGCCATAAAAAGATTATTTGTAACCTTCACTAAAGCTGTTTCTGTGCTGTGATGAGCTCTGAAACCTGACTGAAACTCTTCAAATAAACCATTCCTCTGCATTTGATCTGTTAGCTGTTTGACAACTACTCTTTCAAGGATTTTTGAGATGAAAGTAAGGTTGGACATTGGCCTATAATTAGCTAAGACTGCTGAGTCAAGAGATGGCTTTTTAAGTAATGGTTTAACTGCTGCTAGCTTGAAGGCCTGTGCTACATAGGCATATAGGTTGATTATATTTAAGATTAAAGCATTAATAAATGGCAGAACTTCTTTGAGCAGTTTTGTAGGAATGAGGTCTAAAAGACACGTTGGTGGTTTGGAGGAAGTAATTACTGAAATTGACACAGAAGGATCTATTGGAGAAACAAACTCTAAATAAATATAAATGGCAAGTCGACATGCCACCACCTACTCCAAGCTACAGTAAAGTAGAGCAACAAGAACTCCCATAAAGATGTGATCTAGTCCTTTTAACTGAATGAAAGGTCCAATTATTATGACAAAAACTGCTAATTAGAGACGTTTTAATGAGAGAACATTTTTGATAATGGCAACATTTGGCAATACTTACAGCACGCACAACATTGATGGGGGCGGGTCCATCGAGCTTCTTGCTGTAGTTGATCCTGGTCTGCTTGCTCACCAGTGTCCACAGCTTGTCCAGGTTGATGGTAGGGCAGTGGGAGGTATTCCTCTTCAGGTGGTAATGTCTCATGCCCACCTTACCAAAGTATCCTGGATGGCTGAGGACAAACACGAGGAAAGAAAATGAAATCGAATGTTTTCAAACTAGAGAAACAAACACTAATATTTTAAATATTAACGTTTAATTGAAGTTCACTTTTGACATTCAAATTTAGTGGAATAGTATAAACTACTGCCGCAATTCTAATGTGATGGGTGCATCAGCAAGGTGTATTAGAGTGTTTGTAACTGCCCATGTGGATGACTGGACTATAGGGGAGGCCAGTCGGTGAGTAGGACCAGTCTTTAATCTAAGAGGACTTTTTCATAAGGAAACTTATGAGTTTTCTGATTTTATTGTATATTGCTTGTGATTTAGATTTGTTAGGTGTAGTTCCTTTTACATCTCCCCTCTCTGTGTCTCTCTGTTCCCTAACTCTCACTCTCTGCTCCTCGCTCTCGCCCTTTCTCTCCATCTTCAGTGTTTTTGCACTTGTCTTCGTAGCCTTGTCTCTGTTCCCTCCCTGTGTTCAGTGTATCTAGTCTGTTTCGTCTCAGTATTCGTTTCTCCTGGCCTTTTGTGTTTGGTCCATCTGTTTCCTGTTTTATTTTGGTAGTCTTTGCCCTGTGTGCACTGTGTTCTGTTTTGCTTTCGATGTCCTGTTAGTTTGTAATTAGTTCTAGCTGTGCTCCCACCTGTGGTCCAACCTCTCGTTATCCTGTGTATGTGTTTTAGTCCTCAGTCTCCCTCTGCTCATTGTGGCTTCGTGTGGGTCCTTGTGTTCTGTGTTTCCCTTGTAACTTCCTGGCTGCTAATTGCTAGTTGTCTGTTTCTAGCTTATAGCTCCCAGGTTCTAGTTTCACAGTTTTTAATTTTTGGGTGGAGTTTCATCTTTCAGGAAATAAAGCTGCCTCTTTTAGTTGATCTCTTTGTTTCTGAGCCCTGTGTTTGGCTCCTACCTCTGCCTGCTATACAGCCGAACCTTGACAGAAATAATTCTGGGTTTTCAGGTCATGTCGCTCACTAAAATGACCATACATGGTTGACAGAGGGCTGAGTGAGATAGTTGCTGAGATGGCAATCAGACATTAGGAAGGAAAATGCTCGGGACGTACCAGTTTTTGAGGAACCTGAGCAGGGCTAAAATAATGAGATCCAACGTCAATTATGGATAAAAAGTGCTTAAGAAGGGTCTCACCTTCAAGAGGGCTTTATTCTTTTCCTCTTATAAGAGATAACTTTGATGGACTGCCTAATCTTGAAGAATCTGTCTCGACTTCTTGAAGTGACTATAACTAGGAACTAGCAAATTTGGATGCTAGGTTATCTGACTCATGCCATAAACATCTCGACAGTTCATTAGGAGCCGCATAGATTCCACACATGGGGCTTGATGTAGTGGTCTCAGACACATGTCCTCCACAGAGGACAAAAGTGAAATGCCAGGTCTTACAAGACTATGATATTATAATAACTATTTCAACATATAATCATCATATATAACAGTACCCTGACACATTATGCAGAGAATATAAACCCTGAGTAAAAACACACACAGGCTTGGATCACGTGCACACAGTTAAAGATGACGTGTAGTCACACATGTCCACGTAGCTTTATTGGGTTTCTGTGGCGACGCAACCGCAAACAGACACAGTTAAAGGTGATTTACATAAAGTCAGTCTGTTATTCAAAGTTTGAGTGAAATGTCCAGCGTGTAACTTGTCATTGGCCAGAATAACAGGTTGCAAAATCAGCCTCTGAAGGAAGGTAAGACACACCTCTGCCATGCCACCAGCTTTTTGCAGCCCTAGAGATCAGCACCACTGAACAAGTAAGGACATTTTTGTCATTAATCCCTAATCTATCTTGTGTATATATATTTAATGTGTTTGAAGTTATACTTTTTGTCTCTATTTCAGAAACAAGGAAATAAAGGTTAATATAAGAGATAAATAATTCTGTAGAAGCGTGTCCCAAAGTTTTGTTCTGCTTTGAAGTATTTCAATTTGATGCCACTTTACTCACACGAAACCATGATAAAGATTTCATTTGGCTTAAAAGGGGAAATATGTATCATGTCAAAGAGTCCATCTCAAATGTATTTTTCTGGCCTTTGTAAAGAGCCTGGCCATCAGATTGAGGAAAATCTTTACTAAATTAAAAAAGTATATAGAAAATGTTTTATTAAAATTATCTTAACTTCCACCAACAGGAACAGTAAAACAAGACAGTGAATCAGTTATTTGCAGTCTGATATATGAATTGATAAAAGACACAAACTCCAATGTTGGTGTTTCAAAATTTAAAAGGTTATTTTTTATAATCCCAGTTCCAGAAACATTTGGTTGTTTTGTAAAATGCAAATAAAACAGAATGCAATAGTTGTAATACCTTGAAAACCCATATTTTGTTCACAACAATCAGATTGTAGACAACGCGTTAAATCTTTAAAATGAGAAAGTGCACCAATTTTAGACAAATATTAACTTTTCATTTCATTAATGTAACTTTGTTGAGATGTGTTTCTGCCTTCAAATTCAAAATCATCTTATTATAAATGATAGTTTTTCTCAATTTAATCATTTGATAGCTTTTCTGTGTAAATGAAATATGAGATTTGCGAATTGTGCAAAACTGTAAATAAAAGCAGAATGGAACAGTGTCCAAACGTTTTTAGACTTTGGTTTGTACGTTAAAGAGGAATTCCATCATTTTTACAAAACAAAGCTGTTTTGTAAACAAAATCTTTTTATGTCATTAATAAAGTTTGAAAATAAAGCATAGGGGTTGTTTTGTGGCCAACCACTGATAGAGCTACAGATTTATTAGCAACCACACACACTGTCACATTGTTTTTGGCTTTACAATATACAAATATTTTCATAGCTGATTTACATGCAGAGCTTTTATTTTTACACCCTCAATATATCTTTTACCTACTGGACAAAAAGGCATCACATGATTACTGGGAAACGCATTAAATATTAAATACCTGTTTGCTGTTTCTATTTGTGAGCTGTGCTGAAATATCAGGGGGCTGAGGCTGAATCTTCACTCCACCAATCAAATCATTTGAGTTCCCCTTGACACTGGACACATGGAACATTTCTATTCCTCTTCTGCTCAGCTCACATCCACCTGAGGACACATTCACCTGACTTTCTGAAGCAGACATCTTGTTTTTTCATCACTTGGCTTCAAACTGAGGTAATGTTTGATCATAATTCACCTAATACCTGATTCCTTCTGTACGTTAATGTGATGTAACTTTTTGTTATGCTCATAACGTCTCTTTTTGTGTTGTAAAAGTTACTCTTTGTGCAAATGAGCAGTTATATTAGTGTTACATTGCTGATTCTTAATCTACCTCTTTTATGGTTTTGTACTTTTTCCCCCCCGGTCAAACACTGAGCACACAGAAGATTTTAAACCATCGGCTTCTTCTCTGTTTTCTCTTCTGTTTTTTCACCCCAAGAGGCCCAGTCTCCTGGAGATGGCAGACTTGCCTCGCAGACGCTATGGCAACTTCCCACAAAGGCGAGCCACCATGTTACCATGGGTAGCCAAGTGTAGGGTAAGGCTGGCACTGGAGGCCATGCCATCTGAGACTGGTCCAAATCTGGCAACCACAGCAGAGGAACCAACCCCCCGGGCAGAACATGTGAATATAGATGTAAACAATGTTTTAAAGAAGGAGGGATTCATCACTACAACTAGTAGTAAATGAGAGATGAGTAAATGGGATTTTAGAAAGATGAAAATAATGCAAAGTCTCTTTTTTTGAATTTTTAAACAAAATAGGTCAGCATGACTGGATTCTGTGAGGTGGAAAAGGAGCCAAACCAGTCTTATGAGAGAAAAACAAAAGCAACATCTCCGTCATCTGAAAAATGGGAAAGGCCTCCAGACAAAAGTGTTAAAGCTTTATTGAGAAGATTAAGGTAAAAAAGGGGAGTATGCTGCGGTAAAGTCATGTTGATTTTAAAGGATGACAACAGAGCAATGGATGAACCTAAAGTCCTCTTTATCCAAACCAATCTATGCTTTGGTACGTTACAGACTGGGCAGCCAGTTTATAGACACTTTTATTGCCAGATCAGATGGTGACAGATATCCACGGTCCACAGTGTAGTAGAATACATTCATTTGGACTTGAGTGCTATTTATAGTTTCTGTAGCTGCATGATCATAAAGCCCAGCAAAAGTCAGGGTGACATAGGTTTGGGGTCGTTGTCATGCCTGTTCCTAAATTGTTTCTGTTGTGTATTGCCCTTTTTTGGGGAGGCACTGGGGAATGTTGTTGCCTCAAAGTGGTTTTCTTGATCTGCAGCAATGTTTAGGCAGGATTGTTTTTGTTTGTTCTTTCCATGGGTTTAAAATGGAAAATGTTCTTATGAATTTTACACTCTTAATGCTAACCTTTGATAATCACTTTTAAAAGCTTGCCCTATCAATGAACTTCTCCAAAGTCTTGGAAAATGCTGAACTATTTCTTTATCAGTGTTGTTTTTTCCATTTTGGGGTGAATCCGGTTAAGAAATTTAGCCTCACTGAGACTTTATGCTGAAAATAATCTTGGTAATGGAATTGAAGACACTGCCATAAGACACCTTCAATTTCACAGGATTCACCCAGAGGCCCAGAGGATTCTGGGTAATTCCTGCATACCTGTAGTGAGCCTGGAGCGTCTGAACTTCCAGTCTGTGTCTTTATCATCACTGCAGCCTGTGGTGTCTTTGCAACGTCTGCCTTGCCAAAAACAAGCTGAGCTCTGTGACAATGTGTCATTAAATATTTCTGAACAGGTACAGAGCTGAAGGTCTAAACACTTTCATGTACAACAAAGATAAGTTCTTTTTTTTAACCTCTGTGTCTTGATCTCTGCTAACAGAATGGATTCAGTCAAACTGAGGAAGATATACTGGAGCTAACTGAAGGATCATTCCAGCCTAAACCAGTAGAGCCATGTGATCTCAGTCCAACATCCTGGACTGAACCATATTGTCCTGACAGCTCCCTTTCTGGAGAGCCAGAGCAGGACTCAGGCTTTGACTGTGACTCTAATCCAGATCAGCCTTACATCCTGTTTGATTGTGGATCTGATGATGGGAAAGCTGAATCTGAAGCATTTTATCTGGATCCAGATCCAGAGCAGACTCTGGTTATTGAACTGGATCCAGGAGAAGAAGAAGCAGATCAGGACCAATGCCTGCCCCCGGAGGATGAAGTTGAAAGTACATGTGTGGTTGATATAATCCAAGTGGACGATGGTGAAGATCAAAGAAGTGAAATTAGATGCTTGGGAGAACAGGCCGACTCATCCACCCAGCAGCCTGGAGCTGAGGCTGGGACTGAGGAGAGTGAAGATTTCTGCGCTGTTTGTCTGAACGGAGGAGAGCTGCTCTGCTGTGACCGCTGCCCCAAAGTTTATCACATAGGCTGTCATATACCTCCTCTCAGCAGCTTCCCGCTGTAAGTGCTGTGTGAACATACAAATCTGGATATATGACATATGGGTTTAATGTGTTTTTTCATGGACTGTGGTCCTGTGTATTCCACAGAGGTGACTGGGTGTGTACTCTGTGTAGAAGTGAGCAGGAGCCCGTGGAGGCCTACGACTGTGAGATCATGGACTCCTGCGAGGGAGTCAAGGCACCTTATACACTATCCAACCTGGACCAGAGGGTAAGGCTGGTTTAATTCCTAAATTAAAGCTATAATGCTTATTTTCATTCTGTTGCTGTGAAGATGGCCTTAAATGTTGATCCTTTCTTACAGGAGATTGTTTGGTTCAGACAAATCTGGAAACAATTCACTTAGTTTTGGTGAGAGAGCTGTCTGGGGAAGAGTGTGAAGACGCCAGGTCACACACACTTACTGTGAAATTAAAGGACTATTAACTATTAAAGGGCTACTCTCCAACTGAAATTGATCCACCGGTGTGGCAAGAATCCACACAATTTTAAGTTGTGTAGACTCATTTATGACTCTCTCTCTCTATATATACATTTGTTAAGGTTTAAGCTTTGATTTTATTGCAGTTTTTGAGTCCAGTTTGGGGTCAACATTGATTAACAGACTTACAACAGTAATATTTATTGGTGCAGAAGCTTTCTATTAGACAATTAATGGCCAGAGTGATGATGAAAACAGCTTGGTTTATTGCCCCCTCTGCCCAGACTGCTCCCTCACCAAAATTAAGTGGATTGCATCCAGATTTTTCTGAAGCAAACAATCTCCTGTGCAAAGTGCTTTGAGTGCTTTAATAGAGTAGAAAATTTGCTGTATAAGAACCATTTACCATTTATTGAAAACCATAATTAATAACACTTTATAATATCTGTAATAATTAAAGAAAACAGTATAGTATTAATAAAGTATTCCTGTGTGAAATATATTTGGGACATAAATGACTAAAATACCGTGTCACGTGAGGGTTTATGGGTTAATGTTTATTACACAAACCAGATCAGCCTGCGTTTTCACACTCGCCTCTATCCTGTGTAATAAATCCGTGTTGTGCTCCACTGTAAAGAAGCTTGAACTGATTTTGCTCTTTTGTCTGCAGAGATGTGAGAAGTTGACTCTGCTGTTATACTGTCAAATCCTCAGCGCTCCTTTCCATGAACCTGTCAGCCCTCTGGTCAGTCCAACAACAACAAATCACCTCAGCAGTAATGTAACATACATGAGCACCAAATGGTTTAAATATACAGTGCATATTTATATATACAGCAATAACTACAAGAAATCGCTGTTAGCGAAATTGTTACAACCTAACTGAGGATGTAAAATGTTCTACCTCTGTGATCTTACATCAAATCTATGCTCTCGTGTGCCAGGCTCGAAACTACTACCAGATCATCAAAAGGCCCATCGACCTGTCAGTGATCCGCAGGAAACTGGACAAGAGCAACACTCTCCACTACTTCACTGCTGAGCAGTTTGTTGATGACGTCTTGTTGATGTTCAAGAACTGCGCTACTTTCAATTACGTAAGGAATATGAGCGGATTTCCCACTTTGACCTAATTTCTGGTATAATTGAGTTATTCCTGCACTGCAGTCTGTGGAGATAAGTTCCACGTGTATCAGCAAGCTGGGCCTCTTTCTTCACATGGGGCCTGCCAGTCAAGGTTGTGTTCATCTGCAAATCAAGTATCAATCAAATCTCTGGATTTACTACTTATATCTACCAGGAATGAAGATGTTTACAGCCAAGGCAGTTATTATAATGTATATTGGAGGAAATCTGTAGTCTTTGATTTTCTTTCTCCTCAGTGCTGAGTACATGGTTATGGCATAGTAGACAATATGCCATGGGAACGTGGATATTTGTGTAAACTGTATGGTAATCAAGTAAGTGCTGAGGTATTTTAAAATAAGTTTAACCAAAATAGAAATCTGATTTTGAATCTGGAAGGATCACCTTGCACCTGCTTGGTCTCAAATATTTATGACTTTATTCTGGTAAGCTAATTCATCATAGGTCACTGTGGGTTGTTTTTTCTCTCCTTGTGCTGTGCAGCCAGACTCAGAGGTGGCTCAGGCTGGTCGAAACCTGGAGATGTTTTTCTTGAGCAAACTGAAGGAGATTATTCCAGACCGGACATTCCCATCAGCCAACCAGGGCACAACAGACAGAGCTCGCCTTCAGTGGCTCCACAGGAAGAACAAGGAAAACTCCAGAAAGAAGAGAAATGTTTTTAGCGGGAAAAAATATTGCCTATAACTTGCAATTTATTAATTTCCTTACACCTCTCAAACATGTTGAAATTTAAGTCTTTAAAAACTGTGACAATAACATTAATAACTTGTGTTTTTTATATTAAAAATACATGTCGTGGAACTGAAAACTTGTCACATTTTTCAGGGATGTTCATGGAATGAAACAGAGACAGATGCTATTTACAGTTTTTAAATGAAATCAGTCAAATCAAATCAGTTGCATGATTTATCATTTTCATATTAAAGTGCTCATATTAAATAATAATATCAGCTTATGTAAAAGTTATCCTGATCGCTTCCTTAAATACTCAGTTTCAGGCTGTTTGTTTTACTATTGGCTCGGTATAATGTTGATAAAAGGGAATATCCTTAATATAATCTCAGGTACACATCTCTGACATCTCTGATTGGCTGACCTCTGTTTATGAGTGGTAGCCAACCAGAAGAACATTAGCTTGATAAAAGAACCAAGCTAAATGGCTTATTTGAGGAGCTGCTCATAGGCCCAGCATTACTCTCGTAAAGACTAAAAATACAAATTGAGTTGTAAATGAGCACAATAGGTCTACTTTAACTCTGTTATTGTTAAATCACTGCTCAACACTGATTTTAGGTGATGCAAGTATACTTTATACAGTAGACAGAAGGCTTTCCACCTTTTCATAAAAACTACTTCATAATGGTGCATTGGCACATGTGGCATACATCCCAGCAATGTGGGTTTGATGACAAATAAATATCATTAAAATGGTTTTGGTTGATTGTTGGTTATTGTGCTTCTGCAGTTATCACAAACTTTCCCCAGCAGGGGGAGCCCGTGTAAGACTTAACACTGGAAGGACATCTGTTTTGAATGTACCCTCAGTGCAAATTATGCTATTGACAGTGAGTCCATTATAGCACAAGAGGCTTTTGTGTCCCACTCCCCATTTATACCATCTTATCTATCAACTTTCATCTTTATCTATCCACTTTCTTTCTTAATACCTACAGTTGCTCTGCCTTCGTCTTATTGTGTGGTTAGACTTCACATAAAAATAAATCCTCATCCATGACAGCATTCAGTTTCATAATTTATGACAAGTAAAAGAAAAAAAAAAGATGTAAAGCCCGAAAAGGCAGCAAGTGATGTATTAAATCAATAAAATTCTGCCTCAAAACTAAAAACAGTTAATATAAAATGGAGAAAAAGTAAAACTAATGTCTGGATTTTTACCAGTGTGTTCAACCAGAGAATTGCAACTTTGGAAATATTTATCTAAATTATAATCTAAAGCTTGATTATATTACCAGCTGACAGTAAAAGTAACAAATAAAGAATAAAAATAAAGAAATCAAGAAATGAGATTGGAGCTGCAATGAAGAAAAAGCCCAAACAAAAACAACAGAGTTTCAATAATTAAGTTACTTTATTATGTTTCTTAAAAAATTACAATAACAGCACAAAAATGGTTAACAGCAGCTAGCCAGGCAAGCGAGTGTCCAGGGCCGCTAATTGCCTTAAACTAGCAGCAGAGATAAACCAGTCTGTGTGTGTGTGTGAAGGAGGAGGGGGGTGTTGTATCTGGGGTCCACTCTCCTACAGTCTGATTTGCCACCTTAATTGCTGCAACCGTACTCACCACCATCAAGCAGAGGGCAGCATAACACAGGGTCACCACGGGGTGAACCTCCACTGGTCCACAAACACCAGTAACCAAAACAAAAAAGGGAGTTACTAAACATACTTTGGATAGTGAGTGTACAATAAATCAACTTCCCCACAAAAATACAACCCGAAAGTCAAGGGGGGATTGAGCAATGGGCTTCAGGTGTCTTTATTCAAGCGCCGATTGAGAAATTAGAGGAGGAGCCAGGGTTTATCTAAGCGGGGCACGTTTCAGTCTACAATTTCCCCTCAACACTAGCAAAATGAACACTGATTAGGTGATATCAAAACTTATTTTAATACTATAACTTATTTTTCGCAGTAATCATTTTGATTTAACCTACTTGACACTAACTGGTAAAAAATCATGCTGTCTGGACAGTCTGCACACAACAAGCTGCCAAGTGTTTCAGAAATATGAGACAGTGGCTCAAGCTCCTTAAATGACATCATGCAGAGCCAAGCCAGTAAAACCCAGTGAAGGCTGGAGGAAAGTGCTTCAAAAACAACCACGCTATCTGCTGTACTATCTGCCAGCAAGAGTTACTTTTGCAGCATAAGTTATGCATAGTATGTGCATTTTACTTTGAAACAGCTGTGGTTGTGTCAGAGTACAAAACAATACTTCAGTTTATTACAAAACCTATTGCATTGCATTATTGTAGTGCTTCAACCTGTTTATCTGGTTATTATCCACAAGCATAATTATAAATATACTGTCATTTTTTTCCACAACCTGGAAATCTAACAATTATTCTTGCTAATTAACTGATAGATAATAAATATTAATTAGCAAATTGTTTAATAAACATCAATTTATCCATTGCTGTACTTCTCTGTGTGAAGGGAGACTTACCATAAAAACGGAATAAAAAAGTAACAATAACATGAGGCATGTAGTTAAAATGAAGTTGTTGTAACATATGCAACAAAGAGAAATTCAGTATTTGTATAACTGTATAATTGTTAAAACCAAAATTGTAACATTGACATGTTGAATTATTTTGCAACAGATGTTTGCTTGACAATAAACAATCAGATGTCAGATATGCTAAGACTAAGATTACTAGCCCTATCAGCAACTAGTCCTGGGTCAGATTAGCGACCTGTCCAGGGTGTACCCCGCCCCCCCTCTCCCTATGGTAGATGGGATCGGTTCCAGCCTGCCGGCAACCCAGATAAGGATAAGCAGAAGAGAATAGATGGATGGATAAATGGATGGATGGACAAGCAGCATAAATAAAAGAAGCTACAATGAGACTAATTTCAAAATTCATTCATGCCAGTACTTCCCCCTAGTCATCCTGAATTATGATGTCACGGCAATTTATTCTCAGTTCCTTGCTAATTCTTTCCCAAACCCTTACTCCCTTGACAGAATACACTGTTTTACAGCAGTCTTCACTAATTCTTTTTGACCATATATATTTTTTCTTAAACGATACAGACAGTCTTTGGATACTTCCTGGTGATTTTTACATTAAAATCATGCTGTGGATCCGTCTGCCAAACCTGACAGCCTGTGTTTCTCCTGGACTCTGCTGCCCTGCTTGGTGGCTGGCTCGCTCTGTGTTGTTGTCATTTTCTGATTGTGGTTTTCAATTTTTCAGCTCTTAAACGTGTAATGTTTCAGGACATTTTGTTCTTGCTGTTCTTCCTTCCTGCAGCTCATTGTAATTTGCCAAACATAAGAGAGCATCAAGCTCATGCTTTTATAGTCTATTGTCAAAATGCTCTTATGTATAATCAGTGATGAAAGCAGCTCTGTGAATGCTGCATGAGTGCCTGCACTCTATAAACCCAATGAAAGGCTTTCAAATGGACAAAATCTGTTGCAACCACTGATAAAACCCACTGTGGTCCCATTATAAACAATATCTTTGATCTGTGTGCACATCTAAAATTTGTCAGCCACTGAAAGAAAGCATACAGAAAGGGATGAGAGCGAGCTTTTCAGGGTCGCCATCGCTGTGGCTAATTTAAGGTAAAATAGCATAAACTGACCTTGGGATGTCCTTAACAGGAGGTTTAATGACTTTGGAAATCTCCTTTGTTCAGTTCATTAAACCTTAGTCACGTGTCGCCTTCTTGTTTTCTTTCTTTCGTCAGTTCTTCTTTCTCCTTCTTTTTTCCCGTGTCCAGATGTTTCATTTAATAACATCAAAGCCCCCCTCACTCTGTCTGTCTGAAGCTGGGTGAATCACCAACGTATAAAAAGGAGGAAAATGCTGACATACCTCCAGCTGCAATGGAGAATATCGTCTCTGAGATAAGACCTAAATCTAATGTTTAGATCAAACTCAACAGCAGCCATTAGCCCTGATTGTACCTCTGATAGTTTTGATTCATCATAAGAGCATTGTCACTTTAGAACAGTTAAAGATGTATCGTTCCTCCAAAAAGCTGCTGCATGATTTGCTCTTGCTTTTTGTGTTATTTAGGGTGGTTTAGACTCCCTTCCTCACTCACATTCCTGGTTAGCTACTGCATGAAAATACTGAATTATTGTGTCTGGGAGTGGAGTAAGTGCATGCTGTTGACTTTGGATGCTACTGAGAGCATAGCTGATTTGGTTTATTACACCCTCTTGGAAAGGATGTACCACCTTTTATGAAGATAATGCTGTAGTGGTCATCAAGCTGGCTGTGTAAAGCCAAAATTTACCTAATTTTTTTATGTTGTCCAGAACAAAGGAGATCCTGCTGCTCATCATCTCTGACATTTTTTGGGGCTCAGCATAGATATTTTAATGCTTTAAATTAAAAAAAAAAAAAAAAAAAAAAAAGCTCACAGACCAGTAACACACCATTAATCACCATTGCCCATCTCACTTCATAATTCAATCCTCTTGATGGAAACATTATGAGGATTTTTTCTTATGACTAAATTTGGGAACTAAAATTTGGGGGTAAAAGAAAAGGAAAAAGAAGCGGGCCAGTACAGAAACATCATATGAAGTCAGTGGGTTGGTTAACCGCTGCCTGTGCACTTCATCTATCCAGTCTGAGCCTGACCTTCAGTGCAGTAACATATTCAAGATGTTTATGAGAGTTTGTCTGACTGGATAACTAAAACTAGACCAACAGACATTTGGCATGTCTGGATTTATGGGTATTGTTTTAAACACCAAAGTCACTCTGGTTTCTTGAAACAATCACTAAGTGAAACCTCTGTTAGAAAGATTGATAGTTGCCATCTCAGCCCATTGATGGTGTTCCTGTTGAAATGAGAACCACGTTTTCCACAAGCAAAGTCAAAGGATTTTGCTGTTTCTCCCCCGAAAGGGATGAATCAGCAGTAATTTTATTTAGTTTTTTCCCCAGTGCCATCAGTTCTTCCACCATCTGCAGCTGCGTGAAGCTTTTGCACATTTTGACGAAATGGTTTAGTAGATCTGGACAATCATGTATTCATCTGATTTAAAGTTAAAGTATGTGTTGATTGTTAAATGTTGCTTATTTATAATGTGTGGTAGGACTGGCTGGAGGTCAGTATACTGTTTCACAATTGTCCATTAATGTCTCTGCCTCTTAGCTAATTTTTCCTTTATTATGCTTCAATATTTCACACATATTTGGTTAACCTAATACTAAACGAATTAAATAAATTAAACAGACTAACTAAACATTTTAGTTTAATATTTTAATTCTGGACATATTACTAAGTTACTGAGTAAAGCTAAGCAAGCTAACAACAAAATTTTGAGCCTTGGATATAGAATTAAATGTAGCCTAATAATAAATAAAACACACCGGCTTGTAGCTTCACACAATCCAGTTTTTACAAATAGTAAGCGTAAAAGCTCGAGGGGACCCAAGACGACCCTTTACACGACTAGGGTTGCCAACCGTCCCTTAAAAAACGGAATCGTCCCGTATTTAGAAACAAAAGTACACGTCCCGTGTTGAGCTAATAAGGGACGCACTTTGTCCCGTACTACAGTGAGAATCAAAAGTAGTCTATAAATGTTAATGGAATTAACGCTTTGTTTGAAAGCATAACTCCCAGCCCCTCTCCTGCTTTGTGACCAATGAGCTGACAGCACACTTATGACAATTCAGATTACCGCTCATCTCATTGGTCGAGGAAAGGTCGCTTGCGGAGAAAATACCGGAAGACAACAGATGACCACAACAAGAAGCATGGCCAACAGGGAAACAAACGCCGACACTGCGGTCTCGGACGACAGTACACCTAAAGCTGGGCAGACACTGTGTGATTTTTTCAGTCACGTTATTCAGCTCCTGCTCAAACTGCACGATTGACTCGCAGGGGTTAGAAGTTGGTAGGTCACGATGCAGGTCTCACACTATACCGCCCGATGCTCTGATGCGACCCGAGTGCTCACACTGTGCCTCCATAACATGAAGGTTATAACAGAAAATCTGTCGCTCTGTCTTTCACTCACACAGACACACAAACCACCACCATCAACTTTGCTAAATTGCTAATGAAAAACATTGATCAGGCAGCTGTGAATGAGCAGCAGTGTAAATCCAACTGTTTTCACGGCTGTTGTGGTCGTGATAATTTTGTGATGCCACATCGAAAAGGCTCGGATGAGCTTTCCGAAGTTCTACAAGTTGTGCCTCCATCGCTTGTGTCCAGATCACACGCTGCACAGCCGAGCTGCACCGTCTTTTTCACCGACGTTTACGTGTTTGCGCGTGAGCAGTGTGAGCGGCTCACGAGCGATTGATGATCGGGAGCTGCTCGAGGTGTTAATCGCTTCTCGTTACCCCACGTATACTACACGATGAAGGCCAAAATTGGGCCGATCACCAAATCGGTCGCACGACTCAAAAATCGTCTCAAAATGGGCCAGAAGCCCAGCATTAGAGCAGCAATGTTTGTTCGCTCAGAGAAAGAAAAAAAGGCTGCAAAAGCACAGGGAGGAATGGGAAAAGGAAAACACCTGGCTGGAAAAGGTCACCATAACACCTATAAAGCGCACTGCACTGTGTGCCGGCGCACTTTTTCCATAGGCATGCTTCTAATGGTGGGCACATGAAGAACATGAGGGGCGTGAAAGCTCAGGGAACCCTTAACCAATTTCTTGTCCACCAGGCCACGGCAGAAGCAGATATGGTATGTAAACACTGGTTTGTTTTTTAAACCCTCTGGTTAAGGTTAATATGGGCATGTGCAGTGAATATCAGCGCTATGTGGCCAGAAGTGTGATAATATAATTTATTTTGTGTAATAAACAACTGCAAGGATAGATGATTACAACAAATAGATGACTAATACATAAAAGTAATACATAGATGAATAATGATGATGAGTTATGATGCGTAATCATGGGAACAAGTGGGTTTACAAACAGGAGCAGCTGATTAGCATTAGAAAAGCTGAAATAATACCTCAACTGAAGCCAATTGTACTAAATGCACTAAATGTGCACAGTTACAAGAATATTTTTCGTTCTATTGCTTTCTATTAATTTATATAATTTTAAGTTAAGCAGGACAGAGTTCTTTTAAAGAAAGATTTACTTTTATTCTCAAAAGTTAAGCATGACAGGCTTCTGTTTAAGAAAGAGACCTGTTTTACTGTGTTAATGTTGTCATTTTGAGCTAAAAATAAATGGCTAAATGATCATTTGTTTCCCATATGGTCATATCACAAAGAATATGCATCTGCTTAAATCAAATTCAAGTCAAATGGTTAAAAAATAATTTCACACACACAAAAAAGAGCTACCACACTGGGAAGGGTGAAGACAACTAGGTTGCCCGGCCCTGGCCACGAGGTGTCCCTTATTTATTTTTCAGGGAGTTGGCAACCCTATACACGACCCTATGAGTGAAACTGTTAAGGTTCGTTAAAATTAAGACAGCAAGATGTATTTTAAAGTTTGGTGTATGGGTAACACCTTTTAACAAATGGCCGATCCATAAAGAGTCACAGAAATATAAATGGAAAAACAAATGTAAAAGATACAAAGTTAAATATGGATTGCTGTGGAGTCAAACTGCTCCCGTAGAAACTGAGAAGGCTGTTTCACCTGCCATGAATGTCATTGACTGGTAGCCAAGTTGCTGTTAGCCATGATGCGATAATTAGCAGCATAGCTAAATTGAGCTAATTAACTACCTATTTGCAATTTTTCCCCGCTTATCTATATCAGATTAGTCTACTTAAATTATCCCAAGACACTAAATAACTCTACATATACAGAGAGAGTTTAAAAAAACTATGCTACATGAAAATAAACCTAGCTAAACTGCTAGCTACAGATATGAAGCTAATACCATAATGCGGCTGCAACGAACATTTTAAATTCATGTTCTGGTCTAGTATTTTCATTTTTTTTTAAATACATGTAAACACTTTGAACTTTATTTTGTTAAGATGAAATTTTCTAAGCATTTAAAGAAAGAATGAATGAAACATGCTGATCGGTATTCTCTTCGTCCGCATGGCTACTTGTTGCTTTCTGTTCCATTTGCCCGAACTGAACTTGGTAAAAGAGCTTTTGTCCATTTAGCACCCTTGGCCTGGAACAAACTGCAGAAGGAATGGAAAATGACTGAATTCATTTCATTAAGTGCTTTTAAATCTAAACTACAAATCCTTGAGGCCAAGTCCATAACATGTAACTGTTTCAATTAGATTGATTGTCATTTTAACTGACTTTTTTATTTTTATTTTTATTTGAATTTAATTTTTTATTTTATTTGTATTCTTTCACTTATTGTTGCATGTGTGTTGTTGCTGCCTGTGTTTGAGTAATTTCTGTAACTGTGAGACATCTGCTGCTGCCTATCTTGGCCAGGTCTCCCTTGAAAAAGAGGTTTTTAATCTCAATGGGATCTTCCTGGTTAATAAATAATAAAGGTTAATAAATAAATAAATAAATAAATAAATAAATAAATAAATAAATAAATAAATAGAAGAAAGCTAAACTAAGATAGCAAAGCAGCTCCAGTGAATATGTTCATGTTTTTATTGTTTTTCAATAGGCGTATTTATACATCTATTCATCATTTAGTTGCACTTAAGTAAGGTTTAAGAATCTAAAGTGAAGCTAAGATACACAAATGATTTTTTAAATAGCTCCCATAAAGCTTGGTTATGCTGATCATAAGAAATTTGTTTGTTTGATATTTGTTAGTTTTTTTGTTTCCTTTCTTGCATATAGCATTCTGCTAATGCATGCCCAATTTTCAATTAAGGACTTCAAACAGAAAAAGAGTCCTTTGGTGGCACACATTTACCAATAATAACTAGACGTCAAAACCTAAAATGAAAACTGGTTTTGGTGGTTTTATTCGTAAAATCAAAATGGTTCCCTTCCTCAAAACCAGCATTTTTGGACTACAGCACTTCAGGGGATCTTTCATTCTGGACTTTCTTATGTGCAACTCCAATGAAATCAAAGTACAGAGAGTGTGAGTTCTTGATACTGCAAGAGTTCTTTGTATAAATTAAATCATGCTAAGCTATGATGACTAAAGCATCTGGAGAAGTCTAAGTATATTTCACAAGCTAAACCAAACCACATCTAAAATGCATGATGAATCAGGGTCATATAAATATTACGCCTACAAGATAGATTACTGGAAAGTAGGCTACCTAACTGCAATGACTTTCAGCAAGCACTGACCTAATTTATCTGACAATTAGTTCAACAGTTCACCAGTTTAAGTTCAACATAAAATTTCCCATGTCATACATAGCAGATAATCTTATTTCACAGAATCAACAGAAATCTTCTAGAAGGTTTCCTCGTGCACAGTCAGTATATAATGATGTTGCTGACAGTGCTATGGTACCCTTTGAAGTTTCATGTGTGTACCCAGCTGGGGAGAGTAACGTGTTTCCTGGTATGTGTAGTTTTGTGGGCACATGAAAGCTTCTTTACAGCCACGTGTTGATCAGCTCAGGAGAAATGGTTTTTGATTAAAAGCTTCCATGGATGGCTGGGTCCTTCACTGTGTGCTCACCTTGGAAGTAGAATAGAGGAATTTCTCATTGCTATGGGAATGTCCACTGTAAATAAGAAGCATGACAGAAAATGGATTTTTATTTAAATTTTATGTTTTGCACTGATGAATAGCTGATGCATCAAATGTTTAGCCACCAATGCTTATTAGATTTCTAGCTAATAGTTTGGGATTAGGAGTGATTGGGGCTAGCACATTTCCCCAGTATGAAATATTAATCTCTCTTTTGTTCTGATGAGGGAGTTAAAGAATTTCTTGCGATGTGTTGGTGATTTCAGTCCTCATCTAAATTCCCAAAACATGAAGTTATCTGGTTCCAATTATTTTTTCCTCATGCAAGCTGATTTTCTGGAAATGTGATCTCCAAACATCACTGAATGGAAAGAGGATAATTTAGTAAACATTCCAAAAGCACATTCAGTCCATATGCCATGCAATATGAATAGATTTGAACCCACATATAGAAATTTGGTCAGGTTGTTTTCATTTCATTGTTATGGCTTTTTAAAAAATGGTATAAATCTACAGTCCTAAAGTAAACAAGATGAAAGTACTTTAGAGTCTGGAAAAGGTGATTTGGAAACATGATTCACTTTAGAATTGACTGACAGCGCTCACGAACTTGGACGTTTTGAATGCATTTCAAAATATAAATGTAATGTAATGAATGTAATGTTTAAATGAAACCACATGGCAATCCTGGATTTTTTGCCTTTAATCAAATCGTCACAACAATGAATAAACTTATGTAAATACCCCAAAGCCACAACCCCAAATTAAGGCTTTAAACAGTGTCGTAATTGTTTTTGTAAAAGCCTGACAATACAAGTGCAGCCAAGTCTAGACAACCTTCACCAATAAAACACAAGAACATCTGACTTTTTTTTTTTTTTTTACACAGAACAAGATCAAATAAATAGACCTAAAATGCCCAGAATGAACCAGCAAGAGGGTCAGTGGATACAAAAATGCTGTTGTAGTCTGAAGAATATTCATTGTTGTTGGCTGGAGTTAGTGCCTGTGAAATCAAAGCTATTTCAGGGTGATTTACAGGCTGTAAGTGTCACATTTTGTGTGAAGGCTGACACTGAAGGAGATGGATTGTTTGTCTGAATCAGTTTCATTGGATGTGAGGAGTATGACTGATGCTTCAATCAGTGTTTTTATTGTTGCTATATTGCTTCAGTACTTTGAGCTGTGCAGCTGATAAAGTGTGTAACTAAAAATCAGCAAAATGTTTTCCACATCATATCACTGCCATTCCTTTTCCCTGAAACCAAAACAGGAAAACATCAGAGTAAGCATGGCAAGAAGGTAAATCATGGTTTATATGGAAGGCCAGTCCTGGCAGAAAAAATAGGTTTTTGCTCTTTAACTAAGTTTCCTTAAGCTGACTAACCACAGCAATAAATAAATATGAATCATTCTTCAGTCACAGTTACAGAATGGGACAAAAACAAGTCAACAATAAATGTGAAAAATCAACAGCTCGTGCACCGCAACCCCATTGTTACCTATCATACACTCACTCTTCACATGTCGCTAGTCATATGATCCAGTTATAGTGTCCAATCAGAACAATAAATCAACCTTTCGTGAACAAAGCAATATGGGACTATATAGAACTATGTATACTGTATGAAGAGAAAGGAAATAAACCTGTTAACCCCCCCCCCCCCCCCATCTATTATTTTAATTTATATGGCACTGATGTTCCCTCAAAGTTAGTTTCTCTTGTAGATAAACATTATGTAAATGGTATTCACAGCAAAAGCTTTACAAATATCAGCTACAATGTGTTAAAATATAAAACTGTAGTTTTGAGTTTTCTTCACAATTTTCAAAGCATTATCACTTATCATTATTATGATACTTATCATTATTATGATACTTATCATTATTATGATAAGTATCCTAATAAGAGATTTTCACTCAACATTATCACAGGTTTTGTGTCATTTATCTTTAAAAATATATTTTCAGTACCATGTAACTCGTTGAGTTTGCTTCTTGTAATTCTATATTTTCTTATATTGACTATTTCTTGGCAAACAAGCATAACTGGCTTCCATACCATTATACCATTACCCAATGAAAAATAGCACTAAAATCCATAGATGAAAGCAAGTGCACAGTTAAAATGTTAAGAGAAGGACCGCCACAATAGGTTTAGTCAGTCATGACCTTTGAGCAAGCTCTGCATAGGAG
This sequence comes from Mchenga conophoros, assembly GCF_057382185.1. Taxonomy (NCBI): domain Eukaryota; kingdom Metazoa; phylum Chordata; class Actinopteri; order Cichliformes; family Cichlidae; genus Mchenga; species Mchenga conophoros. The sequence goes on along the minus strand of NC_140532.1, from coordinate 23,062,963 downwards.
GGGGCAGAGACAGAGAGGAGAAATGGGTCCAAGAGAGGAATGAAAGAAGGAAAACAGACAGACTGAGGGGGAAAAAGAGAGAGCGAGAGAAAACAGACAAATGAGAGGTGCGTGTGAGAGAGAGAGAGAGCGCAAAAGAGCTCCTGGCAGAGAGACAGAGACCAAAGAGGAGGGTGCTTGTTTTCCCCACTCTCCTCTGCCTCTGGTTTTAAAATGTGAAACAGCTCTTTGAAGAGAAAGAGAGGGGAGGGCAATCATGTACTTCCACTCTGCTTCAACGATAAGGAGTGTTTAGTGAGCTGAGGCTAACCTAAATACCAAACGCAACACAGAACTGCAGCTAGAGATACAGCTGAGGACCTGACACAACACAGGCATGAACGACATCAAGCTGGCCCTACTGGGAAGCCAGGGGGCTGGGAAATCAGGTAAGTACTTGAGAGTGATTTAGTGATCTATAAGGGAGAAAAAGTGTCTCTTTATACTTGTATCTCAATAAAAACTGTAAAAACTGTCAAGACTGTTGACAAGGAAGTTATGATGCCTTAACTTCAAACCACCTCATTTAACTTGCTTATTTTGCTTATTACCTGAATTTAAACACATGTCTCTGCTAATGTAGTAGTTTGGCGTGTTTTATCATCATTTTATTTTTTAATCAATTGGTCAACAAATGTCATCAAGTTCTTAATTTTATGGTTATATGCTACATTGTGTTGTTTTTGCTTAGCTATCAGTCAAAAACTCAGTTTACAGTACAGTGCATAAGATAACTGGTAAATCAGAGTTGGTATTTGTTCTTGAAAAACTGATAATTAAATATTATCAAAATTGTTGCTAACTAAAATTAAAAACAATAAAATGATAAAGTGACAAATTGTGGCTGATTTAACATGTTTGAATTTCCCCTCTCAGACATTCAGTGTCTCAGTTATATTAAATTTAGGGCTAAAGATTTTGTAATTATTATAGAACATACACAATGTAGCTTAACACACTTTTCTGAGGTGAGCTAAAGATTTTAAAGAATGTGACTCACGGCTCTATCTCAGTACGATCCTGCTCTGCATAGTTTGGGCGAACTTATCATGGTCTTCATCAAAAGAGACGCTGGACAGAATTATGTGCATAAATACTTTAGAGAGGTTATTACATATGTGCTCTAAACAGTAATGCAGATGTGTAAAACAACAAAAGCTCTCCATCATATAATGATTTAACAGCTATTTAGTTCAATTCGGGTGTCTTTATATTGCACCAAACCATAACAACTGTTGTGTCGAGGTACTTTATAATGTAAAGAGCTGACAGTATTCTGAAGAAAACCTCAACAAGCAAGCAAACTCCTTTGAGCAAGATTTTGGCAACAGTGGAAAGGAAAAGCTCCCTTTTAACAGGAAGAAAACTCAGCAAAAAACAGGCTCAGGGAGGCGCTGCAATCTTCTGCGATCTGAAAAGAAGTTTTGGTGGTTTTTTGTTGTTGTTTCTAACTTTCCAGTCAAACATGATGATACTGCTGAGACTGTGAACTATCTGAGATCTGTCTATTTTTTCTTCTACCAAAGGAAAGTGTAATTTCTGGATAGATCTCTTGATTGCAATATGGTAACACTTGAAAACATGTCACTTTAACCACAAAACAAGTTTTGTTTAAAATTTTTGAGGGCGTACTTTTTAACTAGCCAGCCATGGAGCATGAGAGCTGATTTTTGATTCAATTCAGTTTTATCTATACAGCTCCAAATCACAACAAAAGTAACCTCAAGGCGCTTTGGTAGACCCTACAATAATGCATACAGAGAAAAACCCAACAATCATATGATCCCCTATGAGCAAGCACTTTGGTGACAGCGGGAAGGAAAAACTCCCTTTTAACAGGAAGAAACCTCCGGCAGAACCAGGCTCAGGGAGGGGCGGAGCCATCTGCCGCAACCGGTTGGGGAGAGAGAAGGAAGACAGATTTTTGTTCTTGTAAACTTTGACAAGAAAAGGTGATTGAAAAGTGTGATTAACTATGAATATTCCCACAGAGCCCAACCACAATCAATTCACAGAGTGGAAAAATCTCTTCTTAGTGTTTCTTGACACTTCTACAGGCTACAGCTAAAACTTAAATCAGAGCTAAGCAAATCACCAGGGTACCACCAGGTTTATGCTGGGTTCATGTCATACCCTTAATGAAAACAGCAGAAATGACTGGGTGCGTGACTATTATGGTGCAAGTACAGCTCATTCAGAAACACAGTAAACAAAACATAAACATTAGGTTGAATGATAGCAGAAATTAGTATTAATTAATTGCATGTCACTTTTTTTGGCATGCGATTTTAACTGTTATTTGCCGTCCAGGAAGAGTGGCCTTGAGAAATGAAAAGTAATTATTTTTAGCAGTGAACACTTCCAAGTTTGAATAAACATGTTTCTCTTTTCTTCCAGCATTGTGTGAGCTCTGGTTTTGCATTACATAACCAAAGACAACAGTGGATTATTGGCTCCATTCACTGAGGTTTAACTAAACTAATAAGACCATTTCTCCCTCCAGAGATTATCTGCCTTTGTTTTAAAACTCCTCAGTCACAGGGCTTAGTTCAAGGCTGGACAGAGGAAAGCACAACATGTTTTATCAATAAGTCAATCGGCCTGCTGCTCCACCTGTGGTGTTGTTTAGAGTGTAATTTGATCTTGGCTTTCACTGACTTTGATGTGTCGCAGTGATAGTTTGTTATCTTGTTTTTTTGCTTGTTTTTTTCTGTGTCTATTTTAAGTTTCATGTGTCCATATTGGATCATTTAGTATTTTTTATGGGTTCTTCGGAGAACCAGTTCATGCAACCATACTTCAGTTCTCCTGTTTGGACACACTTCAGATTGGATTTTTAAGCTCTTGTTAAAAATGCTGTCTAGGAGAAAGCATTACTTATGATTCTGCTTCTGTCTGTGAGAGGGTGGTTCAGACTGTACTGTACAAACCTTTTAAAACAATGGGACATGGCCATTCTTGGTGCTTGGCAGTGAAGCAGAGCCGTTACCTTGGTGATGCTGTAGCTTATGGAAGCTGTATGTGGGTGCTTGAGTTCATTCGACATGTTTTTCTGCTCCCTTCTGCTCTATTTGTTGCTTTCAACACGTCTTTTATCGTTGAATGTATCTTTATGTGACAATGGAACCAGGACAATTCCTATTGTGTTAAGTCCTAAGTGTTGAATGTCCACATCCATGTTTGTGTGTCACCGTGTCCTAACCTCTGTACAACCCCTCAAGAGGCCCACTATTAGGAGCAAGCTTCCAGAGTTCAGCACTTGAAACTTCAGCCTTTAATTGAAATTGATTGTCTTGTGGGACCAAAACTGGCCCAGTCAGTCAGTTTTATGTGTAGCTTGCAGTGTAGAGGCAAAGCACAGGCTGGGGGGGATTTAACTATTCAGCTTGCCAAATATGCACACAGACCTTCCAGGAAAGCCGTGCAGCGTTCTTTTATGTGGGGCTTCAGTTTCATCGCTCCAATCCTGGAGACATTTAACACGGTGTTGTGCCTGCTGGGGTGAACAAGGCTCCCCCACCCCCTTCTTCACTGAGAGGGATGAGTGTGTAATGATGCCATGATTCATTTTATTGTTTTCCATTTCATCTCCTTTCTCCAGCTGTCCTCGTGCGCTTCCTGACCAGACGCTTTATTGGTGAATATGCCTCAAATACCAGTAAGTGTTTCCAGATTTCATATAATGGCACTTTGATGAGGTTTTGGTCTAGAAGATTGCTCTCATCCACTTAGAGATGCAACATTTTCACCTGTGCATTCATGGACAAGGAAAATATTGTTCTTTTGGGTAATAAAAATTTTGCAGGCAGGTAATGTAGACAATCCTCTCGTGTAGCTGTTTTGACACAGCTTCCAGTGTTTTAGCTCAACATTTCTGATAGTATAGTTGGATATCTAATGGATTTGTATTTTTATACTATTTTCTATTTGTATTTATCATAAAGATGCTGTTATCCTATATCCTTTAATGTAATGATGTAATTGTGGTTTTCATTACCACTTTAGGCATTGATGCTTCTAGCTCTGCTAGCCGTGATTACAAGTCATGAAGTGAATAGACATGGAAAGTTAAAATAAATAACAATAAAATCAAAATATATACTTGTGTATGTATGTCTGACCCATCACAACTTTTTAATTATGCTTGATACACTAGCAGTCCAGTTCCTGTAAAACAACAACAACAAAAACAAACTTTGTAGTAAAAGTAGATTCGTGACAAATTCATGGTAGGTAATGTTAATACCTGGTAATAGATTTGTGTCTTGAAAGTCTTACTAAAAACTGATGAAAGTCCCAAACACCACATTTTTGACATGTTCCATGTGTAATTTTGACATCCATCAATAATATAATATAATAGTTATTTATGCATTTTGTATCTCCTCCACAGACTCTTTGTACCACAAAAGACTGTCGATCGATGGCAGGCAGCTGAATTTGGAGGTTTTTGACCCCTGCTCTCAGGTAAGACTCTTGTTTTTAGTATTAACAGAAATATATTAGAAAAGCAGAGCTGCAGCAGGACCACCAACTTTTCCCGTTGTTCTTCTAACATTTCATCTGGAGGACCACCGACAAACCACTGACAGGAAACAAACCGAAAAAATGAAAATCTGACACTGATGAGAATAATGCCTTTTCAAGAAAATTCACCTAAACTACTCATAAAGAAAGTCAATTTTTACATTCTTGAGTAATTTTGTTTGACTGTCGGGCCATAACCAAAATTTGGTTTGCCTTCATCTATCTATCATCTATCTATCAAAACAGTGGTTTGTTTTCAGGCTGCTGGAGAGCTGCCTGTGGCTTAGCTGTGGTTATGTGTTCACTTAGAGTTAGCAAGTGTGGGAATATAAGGATTTATGAGAGTATCCTGAGGAGATGAATGTCCCTTTGAAAAAAAGGGGAGCCATATAAACCTCTTACTTCTCATTCAACAAAACTAAAGACCTGAGAGGGACTTTACTACAATGTTAGTGTTTTATTGGAGTACCCTGGCTCAGGAGAACAAAAACCAGTCATTGTCTTTGTCATTTAGACCCCCTGTAATATTGCTGTCCCATAAGGAACACAGAGTCACAATCCAGCCCTTCTGACCCAGACTGCATTAAAAGAAGTCAGTAAAGACAAAAGGTTTAAAATTGGGTTTTATAGCACTCAGGTGTGTCCCCAGGCCTCAAGCCCTTCTTACACTGTTTATGTCAAGGTCACAAGCGCTTGTAGGGTCACTCTGAATTTATTTACTGGTGTCACTGATATTGTTAAGGCACCACTTTGAAATGCTTTCTGGTATTAGTGACTTTCAGCTGCTCACTTGTCACAGAGGGTTGCCACAGCAGCTCTGTGAGTTTCCTTTGGCAGGGTTTTACACCAGATGCATTTTCTGACACTTTCCAAAAGGGATTTGTATCTCTGGATGGAACTGAACCAGCAACCCTCCGCTTGCTGAGCAAATTTGTAAACCAATACGCTATGGATCCATAAAAGGAAAGTGTTTCAATATTACAGGTATGAAAACTAACTGTAAGATGCTTGATTAGCAAAAAGAGCAATAAAATCAAATCTGTATAATCAATGGGAAGACAGTAATGCCAATGTGCATTTGTCAAAAAAGTATAAAAGCAACTCAGTTTTGCTCAAAACAGGGAAATAAAAATACAAATACAAGGTGTTTTCAGCATTGGAACACATCTATAGAAATAATAATGGTATCCAGCTATATTATTATAATACCATCCATAGAAAGTGACACAGTGTAAAGGATACAGGCTCCAACTCTTTTTTCTTGCTCCATAGGAAAAGCAACCCAGTTGGCACGTTGATTCGGGACAAACTGGATGATACCAACATAAAAGCACATGCTCTTCTTGGCAGGGTTCGGAGGCCAGGTGTATACTTGAAGAGCCAGTGGACTGGGCAGATGGCTTTGTGGTGGTGTACAACATCAGTGACCGCACTTCCTTCATCAATGCCAAAAACATCCTGCGGCAGATTCGGGAGACACGCATGGAGAACTGCAAAGGGTCAGCAGAAACTTAATAACAGATGCTGCTGACATATAATGGATGTTTGGATTGGTTGTTATTTAACAGTAATTCTGGGTGCTACAACAATGCCTGTTTTGAAATGGAGGCAAAATCCTACATTCAATTCTACAATTTCAAATGTCAGATGAAATCCTCGTGCAAAGAATCAGTAATCAGAGGTTTAAAGTAAAGTGGCAAGTCCGGAAAATGATGTACACCCACTTGTCCATATATAGTAAAGTGCTATATAAATACAGGCCATATGAACTGAACATGCTGCAAATGCTCCAGGAAAACAACAAAACAGAGTATCTGTGCCCTAGGTTCTTTGTAACTGGACATGAATCTACATGCACTTTTGAATTTGAGGAATGCTGGGAGTCCTGACTGCCCTCCTACAAACTCAAACTCATAAATGATTCATGATTTACAGGGATTGCCAGCGCAGGTGTCTGATAAATTTAAGCGTGAAAAAAACAAACAAACAGGCCATCCACATCTATCAGGCTGCCTGGCAGCATGCCAAGGCATCCTGATAACATGGAGGGAAGAGCTGTGTAGCCTAATGACAGGTATTTGAGAATAAATATAGGTGTAGATCACAAGTGGAACTGTTGGATTGTGTGAATGTAAATCAAGCCCAGCTAGTCGAAACATCTGCTTTACGCTCAGAAAGATAGGATAGGTTGCTTAATAGCCAAAATTGTTGCAATGTTGTTGCAAAAGCACTCAAAAGCTGTAAAATAAAACACATTTGCCTCTGCATCCTCTTCATATTGCTATCCTCAGTCATCTTGCAGGCTGATGGTGTTAACGCCTCCCTGCTGTCTTTTTTTCAGGGAGATGGATGTTCCTGTTTGCCTGGTTGGCAACAAGCAGGACCTCTGCCATGCTCGTCAGGTGCGTGAGGATGAAGGCCGCGGTCTGGCGCAAGAAAACCGCTGTAATTTCCAGGAGGTCTCAGCAGCCGAGAGCTACCAAGACATTGCCAACCTCTTCACACAGCTCATCCGGCAGGTGATGGAGCATCTGAAGTATCGCGCTGACAGACGACGCTACAGCGGCTCAAAGTCTATGGCCAAACTCATCAACAATGTTTTTGGCAAGAGGAGGAAGTCCGTATGATGATCCCAGTACAGTTAGCAGCTAATCGGACACTGAGATGTCCCTGCTGTACGTGGCCCTTAAGGGGATGCAACCTTAATGTGTTGGGTTTGATGTGTGATGTGTTGGTCTATACACTCAACAGAAAACTGTTGAGTGTATAGACAATGATAGAAACAGTGAACCTCTTTATATCATGAGCAACATGAGTGGTTGGTGGAAAAATTCAGACGGCCATAGTTACTAAATTTACAGGCAAATATATATCTTGGCAAAGTTTTGTTTTTCCTTTGGTTATTTTGACTTTGCCTTGGGTATGTTTCTCTGATGAAAGGGCCAAATACAGTGAGGCAGTCAAAAAAAAGCAGGTATGTTAAATAGAGCAACACTATACAGGAGAGGGAAGCATAAAAAGATATTTACTACATACACTTTTTATTCTTTTTCTCTTAATGTGTATTAACTGAACCTTTGGTGAAATGCCTACTTTTTATATTTAAAGGACCTGTGTGTAGTACCAGCACCTAGAGGATAAAGATTGCAACTAACTGAATACCTGTCACTTTCTAAGCACGTAACTAAACCTAATTTGGCCTCCAAAATAGCCTCTCTATAGAAACAGTTCCACTTGTCCATCATGGGCTGCTATAGAAGCATCAATATGAGGAGCTATGTGTAGGAGCACTTGCTCCCTGTATAAATATGCAGAGGTGAAAAAACATGTTTATTGTTAATTATTAGACCATGGGTTTCCAATCACTGACTGTACTTGGTCACACTTTCCAAAAACAGATCGGATCTGGCTGAGAGACTGAAAACAGACGTGGAACGTGAACATATTCCACAGCAATCAGCAGCTCTTGCAAAAATTGTTTAGTTTGTTTTATTTTAGTTGTTTTAACAGTTTTTAATACTTTACATAGCTACGGCTACTTTCTAAGCAAAATTTCTGTCTGATTTATTGGTGTAGTTTAAACGTATGAAAAAAGGTTACCTTAACACTTCTTATCTTATTCCAACAACACAACATGGGAGGCTGATCAGCTGTCTTTTATTTGTCGAAAGCTTGCACTGCATCACCGACTCCTGCATCAGTACAGTGTAGGCCAACAGTGATGACACTGAATGAAACTTTCAACACCATATTGCATGCCTTCATTTTGTGACTGGTTCAGTTAGCTTTACTTTACCAGAGTATTGCCCCTATAGTTCAGCGTTGTGTAGTCTTTTGCTCAGCGTCCTTTTATACTGGTATAATATTTCAGAGACAGTATAATTGATGTATATTCTCATAGTAATGCCACTCTTTGGAAACCATAATGTTTTATTTACTGGATCACTGAACTGTGATTTGTAATACGCATACTGTGTAAATCCTCTGATTGTCTAATACATAATATGGTTTATTTAACAGCTCCTGCTGTATGAACACTTAGTTTAGCTGTGGTCATTATCACTAAAATGCTGAACGTTACATTTAACACAATTTATTTAGTTGAATGGAAAAGTCCAAAGACATGAACAGGGTTAGGTTAACTGGCGATTCTTCTGTGTTAGCTTTGGAGTCTTGAGATCTGTCCAGTGTGCACCCTGCCTCTTCCCCTGTGATAGCAGGGATAGATGTGTGCTTTCTCAGATTCTCAGGTCTTTTTTGGAGATGATGAAGAAGATTATAATACTTAGGGTAGTGATATGTCAAATACAATCAGTGTGTAGTGTGCCTTGGCTTCTCGGTTTGCTTCATTGGCGATGTGTGGTTTAAAAAGACGAAACAACACCAACTTCACAAACCAGCAGCTACATCCATCAGTGTCTGTGCCAAGTGAGAGGCATATACCTATATCAGTGCATGGCTGTGTGGCTGTCTGGCCTTTAACTGACACTCGGACTCTTCCTATGCACCCTTTAGTCTTACTTTATTGTAAAGGTGGAACCTGTATGTCATATGTTGTTGTATCCTGTTTGCTTTTAATGACAGATAAGATAAAATAGTATTTAATTGGACTAGAAAATAATGCATCTATTACAAGGTGATATCAATTTTAATTTAACATTGTTATTGTTGCACATTGTACTCAGCTTCGGTTGTATACTGTATGTATTTTGTATAGATTCAGTATCTTAATCTTGTATTTATTTGAGTTAAAAAAGAAAAGAAGAAAATGCCCTAAAAACTTAACACCATACTGTAGAACTAACACATACCAAATGAGGCCATGAAATTTATTCAACAAAATGCTGTTTTTCTTCTAAAGAAAAACTTCTTCTCAGTTATGTCACCATGATTTTTTACAGAAGGAAAGCACTGTGTATCATGAAAAATATCTTCATCTATGCAGTTTTTTGTTGATGAATGCTCTTTTTTGTAAATGCTGTAAAAACACTGGTTATTCCAGAGGAAATTAAAGTTAAACATTGATGGCTGTTTTAGCTCTTCACGGGGACTGCTGTTTCGCTTTCAGCTTAATTTTAATTAGATGTCCATGAGAGAGGGCATTACTCTAAAGCCTTTAGTAAAAAAAAAGAAAAAAAAAGAAAAGAATTTCCTGTGCTAAAAATAGAAAGACTAGAGGCAGAGCAGTGAGGGGAGAAGCTCCATTGTTATGCTGAATTTTAGCCTCTTAAACAAAGCGACGCTCCCTCACGTTTCCACTAGATGGCAGTACAGATCACGATGACGATCTGGCCTTGAGTTTAATCATTTCCTGCAGATCATTATATGAATGAACCTTTTAAATACAAGCGCGTCCATGCTCACAGGTGTACACACGGGTGCTCACACACACAAACTACACCCTTTTTGGCTCCTACCTCAAAGCACACTGTGCGCTGTCGATCTTACATGCTGCACAATAATGTTTAATATTTAGTATTTACTGTTATATTCCCATATATCATCGTGATGTTGTTTATTATGTTGCTCTTTTTTTTCCTTCTGCTTGTTTTCTCTTTTTTCTTTCTCAACAGGTGATCCGGGTGATTGATATATGTATTTTTTGTCTGTTTATTTTGTTTATTTTTGTTTTTTGCCCTCTTCCCCGCTGTTTTTCTTTCCCTCTTTCTTTCTCCCCTTTCTTTTCCCCAGTCAAGTCTGTCCCGTATTTAGCAAGTGAAAATAAAATAAAATAAACAATAAAAAGTGAATCAAATAGACCATTACAGCAAGGCTGTGATGGTCTATTTGGTAAAGTAAATCCGTTGGGCATCTTTCTTTGCCTTTAGACAATAATTCTGATGGCAAAAGAGCCAAACGGGACAGGCAAAAAATAAAAAGAATAAATAAAAACAATAATTTCTTGCCCAGGGGAGGCGACAAATTTGTACACAAACCAGATCGATAGTTTATTTATTTATTTACTTTTTACAGCAGAAATGTCCTTTTTTTTAAAAAAATTGTTAAGGGAGGAAATACACATAGTAATGTAGATGCCATAAATAATAGCTGTATTCCCTTAGTATTCCACTGTGATGTTTTACTACTGAGTGGCAAATTTAAGGAAAACCAATATAAATAGACTTTGTTAGATGTAATTTGTGGTGTCTGAAATTCTTTTCAACATGTGAGGGAAAATCTGAATTCACTTATAGGTGTTTTTCGTTCTGACTGACTCATTTTTTATTGCTCGTGTCTTTAAGTACCACATATGAGTAAGAATGTGTATGCTATGACCCTGAGCTATTCAAAGATGTACGAAAACAAATGCAATTACCCAGATAATACATGAATGGTACCCAGGTACAAGTGTGTACCACTAAATAAGAGGTAGAGATGAGATACAGTGGTATCTGTAATACTTGAAAAATATAAATTAGAAACTGCTTCATTTGCCAATTAATGTTATGTAAGGAATTTGCCTTTGATTTCCTTGACAGAGCCTCTCAAAGAGGACACTGTTAACATTTCTTGTTATGAAGTCAGTCGAATGATTACAAACCCAGAGGAAAGGAACATTTCAAACTCTCTGCTTTTTTCAGCTGTTTTCTTCTAAATGCACCTCAGAGGTTTGGATTGTTTTTGTTCTTCTGACATTCCTTCTTCTCATTTTGGCCCTTCGTAAAAAGAACTAAAATAAGCTGAACGTTGCTGTACAGAACTTTGTCTAAAATGAGCCTTTCTTCAGATAACACCACATTGTTATCCTGAAACTAGACAGGATAATTAGTTTGACCATTACTTTGTCTTTTAATCCTTATTTCTCCAGATTTCAGAGAGCAGGTCAGTATCCAGTTATCTCAGAATAGAAAAATGATTTCTTCCAGAGGAGACAAAGAACAGGCCTTTGTGATGGTCGCAACTTTCAAATGAAATGCTGAGATGTGAGTCAGCATTATATGCAAAGACCACAAAGAGAAGCAAAACATCTGCTGAGTGATGCAAAACAAGGGATCTGGAGACACAAGACAAGCTGAAAAAATAAATAAATAGAGATATAGAAAAATAACCTATACCAAGGGATGCAAAGGGACAAAAGAGTGATGCAAAATGTTCACAAAAGGATGGAAAATGATGACAAAGAGAGTGATAAATACACTGACCTGTAGATCTGTGTCAGCGATGGAGAGGTGAATAATGCTGGAGAATTTGGGTAATAATGCCCCTGTGTAACACGTGGCTTTGAAGCCACCCATCTGGAATTTTCCCATAAACGAATCTTACTTACTTCAAGAAATAATCTAAATAAAAATAAATAATAAAAATAAAAAGGTATTTATTTACTTTACAATTCGTGCCAGGCCAAGAAAACTCACACTACTTATTAGAGCTATATTTTAAATACTCATCATCAGCTCAGCCAAGTAAAATCAGGGCTAAAGCACAGATAGATGAAGATTACATCTGTTAGCGTTTCAGAGTTGAAGTTTGAAGTTTCTGAACAAATAGTTTCCTCTGATTGTTCGGTAACCTTTTGCCTCACCACATCCAAGCAGAGGATATTTGGTGAAGAGCAAACAGAAAGCTGTGCAGCCTCCTCACAGTGTCCGTCATTGCAGCACAGGAGGCAAATGAAAGCCATGTCTCTGCACGAGTCTTTTTGATACAGCTGTTTGGGATCAGTGAACATTTTTCCTCATCAAATATCATTTCGCTCCATTGTGAGGATATTTCCCGGACACGTTTATACTCTTAGATAACCACAGGCATTCTTTTACGCCCAAGAAAGACTGCTCCCCCCCACCCCCTTCCTAAAAAAAAGAAAGAAAAAGAAATCATTTGACGCACAGGAAGTCATGAATTTTACATTTCGAGCAGCAGCTAAAGCTGTTTGTTTTGAATAAAAAAAAGCAGTGGTAGGCAGAAACAGCTCTCGATGTGGCAGAACAGAAGAGAAAACGAAAACAGCCCCACCTACAGAGACTCGAAGCAAATCTGAGGAAAAACACATCACAGTGCCTCCCACCTGAGTTTGACTGACAGGTAATTTCTGGAGAGAGCAGTGCAGAACACAGTGGACATTAGAGCTTAATAACAACAAAGGTGTCAGAAAAATGCAGATTGAGCAAAAATAAAGTGTAAATGTGCGAAGGTGCAACATCCCTTTCATACAAATTCTAATTTTATTCAATCTTTTCATCTCTCTCCCCTCTCCTCTTCTGACTGTCTCATTTTTTTCTCTTTTTTCCAGAGAAATGAGGAGCGCAGACAAATGGAGACAGAACCTCCAAGCGTGGCCTCGAAGCTTCAGGTCAGTGATCTTATTTGGCCCCTGTGCGGAGGAAGAATTGCTTTTGGCTCGGCCGTGGACAACCATCCGAACCAAGGGGATTGGATGCTGCTGGGACACCCCAAGAGCCAATCAGAAAGGCCATCGATCAGTTCCCCTTAATCTCACAGCTGGTGAGCACATCCCCACTCCAATCTAAAAACCGACAGCTTAGTCAGAGTGACAGGGGATTGGCTGTCTTCCAAAGATTTGAACCTCTAAGGAAACAGATCCACATTAGAACAGAAACAGGTGGTACTTCACTCACCTCTCACCACCAAACTATCTGGCTGGAATAATTGGCTACAGAAATAAATAGAAGTGAAAATGTTTTGTCAGACTGTTCTTTAAAAAACAATTAAAATGCATATTGATGTGGTAGGCTGATATTATTTTTTAGGAGTAAAGCTAGTTATCTTTATTCAGACATGTTTTCTCTTAAGATGTTTATGAAAACAATAATTTAAGTTGATTGAGCAGGACTCAAGGACAATATTTTTCTTCTTTTTCTTTTTTTTGCCATGTACTGTGCACTGTGTGTCAGGCTGAATGAGTGCACACAGTGATTGCTTGATGAATGTATGTGAAGAGCTTGTTTCTAAAACGAGACATCTCCTATCTGAGAGAATAGAGATACAAAAATTTAAGGTTAGCTTTGTTGAAATGAGTCTCCTATTTTCATATCTTTAATGTATGGATAGATAATACGAATGAATGTGACATTTTTATGCATCAAGGACAGAATAATGAAATCCTTTTCACATCATCTGAGTTGTTAATGGTTTATTAAGGTATCCTGCTGTCTCCTCTTACACTAAAATGATGTCCTGCTGTCTGTGCACGAAATACTGCTATGCAAGATGTTCACATCTGCCTGTGCTAATGATGCAATAAGCTTAATCTAATGAGATATTTGATATTACTTCAGTATCAAATAGCCTCTGACTCTTTGTGTCAGCTCGATCAGAGCTTCCATGTAAAATTGCATTACAGTGAATAATAATAAAAAAAATCACTAGTTGTATTGCCTTAAACAAAGATCTTTATAGACAGAAAAACATGCAATTTTATGTATGCTATGTATGAGTAAGTCTGCGTAGGTGTATATGCAAATACAATACATATATATGTATATAGTATAGTGCACTGCCTGGATTGATTACAAGAAGGCCTATGACTCGATGCCCCACACCTGGATCCTAGAATACCTAGATCTGTACAAGATCAACAGGACCCTAAGAGCCTTCATCAGGAACTCAATGGGAATGTGGCGGACAACACTAGAGGCCAAATTCATGCCAATAGCTCAAGTCACCATCAAGTGCAGGATCTACCAAGGAGATGCTCTGTCCCCAATGCTGTTCTGCATAGGCCTGAACCCCCTCAGTGAGATCATTGACAAGACTGGCTACGGATACCGACTACAGAATGGAGCAGTTGTCAGCCACCTCCTGTACATGGATGACATCAAGCTGTATGCCAAGAGTGAACGCGACATTGACTTGCTCCACACCCCAGGCTATACAGCAATGACATCGGAATGTCGTTCGGACTGGAGAAGTGTAGTCGGATGGTAACAAAGAGAGGGAAGGTAGTCAGAACTGAGGGGATCGAACCATCAGAAGGCAACAATGCAGACATAGTGGACAGCTACAAGTACCTGGGGATCCCACAGACAAAAGAGAACCACAAAGAGGACGCTAGGAAAGCTGCAACCACCAAGTACCTGCAGAGGGTCAGGCAAGTCAGCTGAACGGTAAGAATAAGATCCGGGCTATCAACACCTACTCCCTGCCCATGATCAGGTACCCTGCTGGGATAATAAGCTGGCCAAAGGAGGAGATAGAAGCCACTGACATCAAGACTAAAAATCGCCTGACCATGCATGGAGGGTTTCACCTAAAGTCCAGCACCCTGAGGCTGTACGCTAAGCGGAAGGAAGGAGGCTGGGGACTGTTGAATCTCAGCACCACAGTCCAGGATGAGACAACAAACATCCATGAATACATCAGGAAGATGGCTCCAACCGACCGCATGCTCAGTGAATAACTCAGGCAGCAAAACCCCAAGAAAGAGGAGGAACCATCATGGAAGAATAGGCCCTTGCATGGTATGTACCACCGGCAGATAGAGGAGGTGGCTGATATCCAGAAATCCTACCAGTGGCTGGACAAAGCCGGACTGAAAGACAGCACAGAAGCACTGATCACGGCAGCACAGGAACAAGCTCTGAGCACAAGATCCATAGATCCTGGGGTCTACCACACCAGGCAAGACCCCAGGTGCAGGCTGTGTAAAGATGTCCCTGAGACAATCCAGCACACAAAAGCAGAGTGCAAGATGCTAGGAGCACTAGGGCAGTAACTCCCAAGCTAGGCGAGTGGCTCCAGAAGATCCCAGGAACAACATCCAAGATCTTGGTCCTTGATCTTGGCAGTCCTTGGGACAGCTAAGATACTGCGCAGGACCCTCAGGCTCCCAGGCCTCTGGTAGAGGACCTGAGCTTGAAGGATAGACCGCCCGCAGGGGCGAGAGGGGATTTTTTTGTGTGTGTTTGTGTTTTATTATTTTAATTCAGACTTCAGGAGACAAGCCTGCAGCTCAATGAGATGACATCTTTTGTATTACAGCCTCAAATTGCACAACACATGATACGCAGACACACAGATGCAGCTGAGCTCGTGTTGCTAGACTAAGTGACTTTAGTGCCAATGATAACAAGCTTTTCTCGCATTGGACATTTGATTTGACAAACACAGATGTAGCTAATGTTAATGATTGTATCTCACTCATGCTTTGGAACAAGATTTGTTGTTGTGCTGGCACTGCTGGAAAGTACAGTTAATTATTTGCACATTTCCATTTCAGAAGGCTCTACTGAGACCCAGACTCCTGAGTAGACCCAAGAGTTTGGGCTTGAGTCTACTCTTTTTAAAAATTCCTCATATTTACTGTAATAAATGGATGGTATTAATACTGGAACAGTGGATTTGATACCAAGATACTATACCAAGATCTTTTAATCTTGTCATCCTTCCAAAATATAGATATTCTACTCTGCCTTTAAGGCAATGTAACTAGATTATATGTGTTTAGGCTACTTTTTTTTTTTTTTTTTACTATATTTAAATATATTAAAGCATTTTGCAGCTGGACAGGGCAGCTTTAGATTCCTGGTTTACTCAAATAGAGAACAGACATATGTAAAGAGACATACGCAAATACATTGTATTACAGCTTTTCCAAAGCAAAACTGGAAAGGTTTGTGCTTGTACAACTGTTGTTGAAGTTTTCTTGCCAAGTTTTAGACTCGCAGATCAAAGAGATACCCTTCAAGTGTGACAGGCTGCATCTGTAGCAGAGGAACGCTGCCCAAACACTTCTGAAAGTGGGAAAGATTCTTTCCAACATATAAGCCATGGAAAAGGAGCTATTCAGTGCTGGCTTTGAAGTTATTTGAAATGGACAGTGTGGTGAAAAAGAATTTGTCCCCTTCCTGATTCCTTCGTTTTCTTCTTCTTCTTCTTTGCATATTTGTCACACTTAAATGTCTCATATCATCAAACAAATTCTAATATTAAACAAAAATAGGTAGAGTTTTTAAATGACTTTGCTAGGAGCTGAGTTTAATTTCACTAGCCACACCCAGGCCGATTCCTGGCAGTCTTTCACGTTGCTGTGGAGAAAATCTGGCCCACTCTTCTTTGCAGAAGTGCTTTAATTGAACCATACTGGAAGACTTTGAGCATAATCGGCCAGTTTAAGATCAAGTGTTTCAATTGGATTTCAATCTGGACTTTGACTTGGCCACTCAGAAACTTCCAATTTATTTTTGTTTTTTTGAGTCATTCAGAGGTGGACTTGTTGGTGTGTTTCGGATTATTGTCCCGCTGCATAACCCAAGTGTGCTTGAGACACAGGGCCCTGATGGACGGACATTCCCTTTCAGGATTTTCTGGTAGTGCAGAATTCGTGGTTCCATCAAATATAGCAAGTTTCCCATTTCCTGAAATAGTAAAACAGCCATCACACTACCACCACTAATTTTGATTGTTTGTCACGTGAAAGACAAAAAGGTAAGACAAGACTGATGGAGTGGCAGAAAGGGAACAGAAGAGAAAAACTCTACAAATTGATCTTAGGTGTTGGAAAACAAAACCAGGTCATGGATGTAGACTGGGGCAAAACACAGAGAAGAACAGATTTGAGGGTTATGAGGTTCGATTAGAAGATGGAGCAGGACTAAGAGATTCTTCTGGAAGATGCAGTGGTGCTCAACAGTGAAAGTGAATCCATACTGGAAGGCGAACTGGTTGTCGGGAGTTTGTCAGGAGGGAGGTGCTTGCTACTTGTCTGCTTGTGACAAAGACCCTTTCAAGATGAGAAGCTCAGGAGTAAAAACTATCGTCTCTAGGGAGGCATTGGACTGAGAGGCAGACAGAGGTCCAGTGCTGGCAGACCCAGGTGGAGTATGAAGTAAGACTATCAGAGTAGGTGAAGAATGTCAGAAGGCAGAATTCAGGAAATCTTTTAACCTCTCTGGTGAAGTTTCATCAGTCCAGCATTTTTCTGAGCTTGCTGATGCACTCTTCTCACCATTCCTTCTTTATACCACTCATGGTTCAGTAAAAGGACTAGATGTTGTAGTCCCTGATAATGCATTGCTTTAAATGCCGAGAATCCTGAGGGATGGCTGTTATGAGGAAAGGCAAAGCAGAAACTTTACCAGCAGCACACATCGTTGTGTGCCTCATCTTTCGGTCTTTTACCCAAGCTAATCTGCCACTTTTTGGGGGGATTAGAGATCTGATCTAGATGATCATATTAAGATTTGGGACACATCGTCAGTAGTGGACCTTGGATTCATCGGGTGGAAATGACTGTATAGAACCATGAGCAAGTACTTGAAATGTTCCAGCTGCTTCTTCAAAGCAAAACTTGAGTCTGCAGAGTCTGTGACTGATCAGTGCTTTGATTGCTTTTTCCATTAAGAAATGAAATCATCATTTAAAAACTTCATTTTGCATTTACTCGGGTTATCTTTGTCTAATATTAAAATTTGTTTGATGGTCTGAAACATGTAAATGTGACAAATATGCAAAAAATGTGAAAGCAGAGAGGAGGCAAATACTTTTTCACAGCACTGTAATATCATTGTGGCATTTCTTTTGGGTTATGATACTTGAAAATATGGACTGATGGTGCTCTCATTTTGTGGTTCCCCTGATTCTCTGCATCTGTTTTTGATGTTATAGCGGATGTAAAAAAAAAAAAAAAAGTACTGTAGTACTTCTAAAATAAATATTCGGAAAACTACCTGACCTTTTTAATGAGGTGAGAGTGTCCTTTAAACATATCATCCTAACTTTAACGACTTTTCTAAAAAACAGAATGTCAGTTCTACTTTTAATTTCTTGTGATTAATATGCACAGTAAAGTGTCAAAAATGTTGTTTACCCCTGGGCAGGATGAAACACCATCTGCTGAAAAATATGTAGAGAAAGTGAGTCAAATGCCCTCATTGCTCTTGAATTGTTGAGACAAGAATCTAAAAAACACTTTTTAAAGTTGATATTCACTTTTTGCTTTGAGGCAAATCTTTTATGCTCTGTGTACTATAGATAGTCCTTTCTCAACAATATCACTATTAATAATAAACACCATATTCTTTTCCATTTCCACACATGGATCCAAACACATGCTTTTATATGCATTGTCTTTTTGCTGACTTTGATATGCACTGCCCAAGTCAATGGTGAGTTGCCTTTAACCTGCATTCCCTCTAATGGAGAGCAAATCCTCTGGTTTTACAAAGAAGTTTGGTTTCACAGAAGTCTATGGGGAAAAGACCACAAGGATCTGTGTTGTCTGACCTCAGTAAATGTATCGTTTCAGTGGCCACTTTTAAGTGTTATTAAATACTGCATAATGCTCATCGTGTTACAGTCTCAACAGAGTCAAAGAGAACAATCACGAAGGGTATCTTTTTTCCTTACCTTGTGGTTGAGAAGTATGCATGAGGATGTGAAGTTCCTAAGTTTCTCACCAAGAAGGTAGTGATGGATAAAGTACTCTGCTTGAGCTCAGATCAAAAAAGCATTACAATGGGACCTCACTAAACATCCATCCATTTATCCATCCATCTATTATCTTTTGGTTATCTAAAGTTGTGTTGCAGTGGCAGCAGGCTAAGCAGGGTATTCTATATGTTGTTCATTCCAGCAACACTTTGCAGTTTCTTTTGAGAGATACTGAAGTGTTCCTAGGGAACAAGAGATACACAGTCACTCTAGTAAGTGTGCAATGGGACAGACCAAGAAAACCTCAAAGGTTGCCAATCGGATGAACTACCACACTCTTTCAGTCATTTCCCATGTCTCATGAGCACAGGTGAGGGTTGGAACGTTGATGGACTGGCAAATCAAAAACTTTGTCTTTCTGCTCCATTCTCTTCACCACAGCAGTCTGACACTGCTGACGTTGCACCAGTCCAACTAATGCTCTGTTTTCCTATGACTCATAAATAAGAAATACTTGAACTCCCTCATTTGAGGCAGTGCATCTCCCCCAACTCACAGAGAGAATTTCACTGTTCTGTTGAAATCTAAAACCTTAAAGCTTTTGATGCTTCTCTCACTACTAGACCAATCTCTATACCAAGCAGCCTTAAATGTTGACTGTTAAAAAGACCCAAATTGTCAGGTACAAGATGACATCTTAAATTTCCTATGATGGAGCAGTGTTACTCGGATTCTGCTCAGGCACAGCAAAAACCTGTTATCAGCATATAGTTCGGTGATATTTATTTAATTTTATAACAGTGTGATATTAAAAATATTTATTTGGTCTCCAAAAATAGGTTTTCTCTTAATCAACACAAATTAAACCTGATTACACATCTCTGAATTGGTCGGTCCTTTATTCACAATATGACAATAAACACACATATATTTGTGATTTCTGCATTTGATCCTGAGATGACCTGAATGCAGCAGTCACAGAACTTTCTGGATGAGTTTGTGAGATTTACTTGCTTTGTTTAAAAGCACTTTATGTCCTAAAATCTGAATTTCTTTGGCAGATTTCCCCATCCAGCTCAGCCAAGGAATCAGAACAAACAAGCTTACTCTCAGAAATCTAACCTCTTGGGAGTCCAGGTGCAGCTCTGTTACAATCAGCCAAGCCTGTCTGGTAAAGCACTTTGCTTTGTGTAAGAAATATAAAAATGTTAGTGTTATCGTCCAGTTTCCAAGAAATTCATCTTGCCATTTTCACATACTTAAGTGGAATTCAAGGTACCACAATCGTGTATGCTACCGGGAGTGAAGGACTTGGGTAACCTAAACAGCATGCATGCATTCAGTATCATGGGAAGGCTGGAGCCTATCTGGAACACAGAGAAAGATAATCATTCACGCTCACAGGCAACGGGGAGAACATGAAAGGCCTCACCAGCTGCTTGACTCAAACCCAGGACCTTCTTGGTGTAATGAAAGAAGGCGTTAAAGAGTGCTAACCACTGCACTGCCAGGCCACCCTGCTAGCATAGAGTTGTTAAAAACAAAACAAAGAAAAAAACCCACCAACTGCAGAGCAGTTAGCCCAATGATGAAAGCACTGGGTCTAAGTAGAATGCTGACTGGTTAGGCAGAAGGCTTGAATATGACTATTTTCTGTTGTTGGAGCTAAGCTAAAGGACCAACAACAGCACAAACGTAAAAGCTGACCAAAGACTGCTTTTTTCAAGATTTCTGACACCGCCCCCTGGTGACAGCACACAGCTACAGCATGTGGATGTGAGTGCAAAGCTCTCTTTACAAGCTCTGTAAAGAAAGAAAAGCAAAACAAAAAAAATGTGGTATGTGTATTGTTAATTAGTTCTGCTAGCATTAAATAAATATTTGATTTTAATTATTCTATTTGTCATGAAAGTTTATTTTGAACAACACTTCCACAGCTTTTTGTTACGTTACTATTACTCTTTAAATGCTGATTCTAGCTGCTTAACATCTGCACTACAACCAAATTTACATGATGCCATTTAACACTGTCACATTTTTAGTTTAGCATTTTATTAGAATGCAAATTTTGCTGGTGGAAATGGTACTAGCTTTGCAGGTGTAGCCCGGGAGCCTTTTGCTGTGAGGCTAAATGCTGACCACTAAGCCACCCTGCTGCAAAATAAATATAATGTAGAAATTTCTCCTAGATGATTTCATGAGAAGTTATCGGAATAACCAAATAGACGCACCATGATTCATCATAAATGTATACAAAAGATCATGGAGATCTATCAAATATCTGCTGCTATAGTTCATTTTGGACCAAAGGGTAGCTTTTCATTTAGCGACTGGAAAAGCTTTTGCTTCTATAAAGAGAAACGTCTATGATTTGTGTACACAGGTTGGTTCTTTTAGATTTTGTTTAAACATCCGACAAAGTTACACATAAAAAAAATACCTTCACAGCACAGTAGATGTTTGAAAATTAGCCCCAAGCCTAAATAACCCTTGTTTTTCCTCCTTTACATCTGAAACGAAAACACAGCCTGTGGTTTCACATACTGAACTATATACAGCATCCCACAAAATGCAGCAGCTTCCTGGTATTCCCTTCTCTAAATTCGGCTTTTACTTTTAAAAACTGTGCTCCCTGCAGTAGCCCCTCATGGCATTATATATGAAAACAGCCCTCCTAAAAAAAAGCATTACCTAAATTTGTATCTGCCCTTTTCACACTGAAGGCAGGATGGCAAGCTGTAGCAGATGGCCAAAAGACTTCCTATTTTCACAGACTGCTAATTAGAGCCCTAACCACAGCTCACCTTTAATGTCAGCCACAGACTGCTTTTAGTGCAATTAGCCTAATGGGGTCCGGGCCTGTGAATAGCCTGTAATATTTAGTAAGGGCCAGGCATTGCACTGGAGTTAGTGTATGTCAAAATAAAGGACAAAAGAGGTCTAACACATCGCAGAACCATTTATTACAGGAACTGATGGAGGGCGAGACTGTAACCGTGATTACCCAGAGAAACTATTTAATTAGATGCATTAATAATTGAACTAATTAGCTCCCATGTGTCTCGCAAATGAAGAGGGAACCTGGAGCTTCACTTGCACCACATCAGCTGATTAATTAGTCTGCTGATCGTTAGCTGTCTTGATGGCCTATATGCGATCAGATGAGAGGGTGGATAATGAGGAATAGTCGGTCGATGGTGCTGGTTAATTAGTGTGACCTGATCCAGGGGCCATGTTAGAACAGTTGTTGATGCCACAGCTTCTAATGAGGAGGATTTAGGGCCGGATGATCTATTTGGAAGCAGGCTGCAGTGTTGTTTGTGGATTTGGATGTGTACCAGCCTTGATAACCCCTTTGAAAATCACTACATTTTTCCAATAATCTGTCTACAGGCACTATGTCCAAATGTTCAATATTAACTTTAAATAATGACCTTCCCATGCCCTACTGTATTTCTATTCATAAAATTTCAATATAGTGACTTACAGCAGGTCTGGGACTTAAAAATTGCCTTTCAAGGCTATTCACAATTCATCTTTTGCATTTATATAAGGAGAAAATTGAATGCAGTAGGCTTATGATAAATCTATTTTAGATGGTTCCATAGCAAGAATTCCTATAACTACTGCGTCTAAATGTCTTAAAGATTAAATTATTCACCTTAAATAACTTATATAACATGTTCTTATAAGGAGGTAATATTATCAGTCTATTACTGAGGTTGCAAAGACATATAAATGCTCTACAGCATAATTAAAGTATCACATCATCTTATAGTATTAATCAAGACTGTGCATTATGCCAGAGGAAGTTGCAGGACTATCCAAAACCAATTTGTTGTTCTTAGTGATGTTCTTAAATGGCTTTAAAAATGTGTTTTCTTCAAATGCCTGCAGTATGATTCATGACTACATTGAGTTTATTGTCCTATAACTGATTCACAATATGACATCTCTTTCAATACTATAGTATCACAAATAAATCAATCAGTTCTTTATCGAACGCCTTCGTTTTAAGATTCTTTCTCATGTTGTAAAATCATTTAAAAACAGTTTTCACAGGACTCTACGCTGTCCTGTGAAAAACTGAGTCCACCCCATGATTCAGTGGCTTGCAGAGACATCTTTAGCAGCTGCAACTTGAAGTAATAATTTTCTGTATGACTTTTTCAGTCTTTCACATTGTTGTGGAAGAATTTTTGCCCAATCTTCTTTACAACATTTCTTCAGTTCATTCAGGTTTGTGAGCATTTGTTTGTGCACAGCTCTCTTAAGGTCCCCAACAGCTTTCAATTAGGTTGAGGTCTGGACTTTGACTGGGCCATTGCAACACCTTGATTGTTTTTCTTTTCCCATTATTCTGTTGTAGAGTTGCTGCTGTGCTTGGAATCATTGTCCTTTTGCATGCCCCAATTTTGGCCTAGCTTTAGCTGTCAGACAGATGGCCTCACATTTGACTTCACAATGCTTTGGTATACAGAGGAGTTCATGGCCAACTCAGTGACTGAGTGCCAAGGTCCCGTGGCTATGAAAAAGCCCACATCATCTTCTCTCCACCAATGTACTTAACAGTCAGTATGAGGTGTTTGTGTTGATATCCTGTGGTTGGTTTTCATGCTGTGCATCAATTAATATCTTCATTTTGGTCTCCTCTTACAAGAAGTCTTGCTGAGAACTTTGCAAACATAAGCTAGACAAGGCTTTCCCCCTGACAACCCTTCCAAAACAAGCCATATTTATTCAGTCTTTTTCTAATTGTAGTGTCATTTTAACATTTAACATGCTAACTGAGGTCTGTACAGTGAGATGTGGCTCTTGGGTTTTTGCAGTTCCACTTAACATTGCATGGTCTGATCTTGGCGTTAAATTGATGGGATGTCCAATCCTGGGAAAATTGACACCTATATCAAGTGTTTTCCAGTTCCGAATAATCTTTCTCACTATAGAACGACGGACTTGAGATTATTTGCAAATGGCTTTATAACCCTTTGCAGACTGGCAGCAACACTGTCGGTTAAGCAATTGCTGATGTCTTTCTTCCTTCTCATTGTGTTCACACACCTGAATACTACAGTCCAGCAAACTGCCAAAACATCAGCTAAGTTAATCAAGTGCATTTAATTAACAGCATCTGGCCACAACATATTCTCTTCATTTTTAATGACTCCTTGCTTACGATATCACTATTATACTCGAGGAGTCAGAAGGTTATAGCAGCCAGTCTGCTGACAAATGCATTGATACATTAGTATGATAGCCTGGATAGGATCTGAGCACTTTATTTCATTAATGTTACCATGTGTATCATATGTATGCGCCACAGAACATTTGTCTGCATGCAGCGGCTCTATTCCCCACCAGTTTGAGAACCACTGCTTATCACCTATTAACAACCTGTGGTAATAGGTTTGCCAATTAGGTCATTGTGACCTTTAGCTGATGTATATTTTTATGGTTTTTGCTTAATATTTCCACATTGGGCTGCACTACCAATTTCATTGTCAGTTTTAGCTAATTTCTAGAGCTTAGATTTCCTTAAAAAATCGGCATGTAGCTTTAGGTGAGCCTACTCAAGCCCTAAACTCTTTAGTAGACACACCTTTGTTTTAATGTTTTTATGTCATACATGCTGATCATAGTCTCACGGGGACCCAAAGTATGATCATTACTTTTCTGGCATGGTCTATGCTTTTTGTGTTCTATTAACTTCTTAATTTTCCCACAAGGTCTTGCTGTATGTAATTGCTCTATTATGAAGCTTTCAGCTACTTTATTGCTCTTTTATAGGTTCCAATTTCCTGTCATATTCATGGAAGACTGAAGGTATAGACAAGCTTTTTTATGTGATCTATATTGGCATCGCCCCCACTAACCTACAATCTCTAAAGCATTACTAAAAATCTCCAGAAGAAATGATGTTGGGCTTTTAGCAGTTTAATCATGTTTTTATTCCATATTCCCCTGTTCAAGGCCATCTAAAATGATGTATTCATTTCGAAACCCGGAGTCAATGCATTAGGGTATCTTTTTAAGTATTTCCTGATTATGGCATCTGGAGATTTAATCACCTGTGTGGCTATTTCGTTTTGAAAACTGTATTACAGATACCTTTCATGGTATCTGTAATACAGTATAGTCTTAGTCCGAGCTAATCTATTACCTTTAAAAAACACCCCAAGTACATTAATAAAGGATGAACACGTTGAACAGGCGCGCGCCTGTGCACGTTCGCGCACAAAAAAGGCTCTGCATCTGTCGTGCTGAAAAGCCACAGCTTTGACTACAGGGCGCCCTGGAGATAATTGGTGTCCTTGGAGTTGAATAAGCTCATTTTAAAACACCTCAGGCCCGGGCTGTCCTGGTGTGTGACTGTGTATTGAATAATTGATTTGGAGAGGGAGGGGGCGGTTACTATCAGATCTGAACATAATGACTTTATATAATTAGCACGCAGCGTTAAAAAAACATTTGACTCTGGGAGTTTTTTGCAGTGAGAGAGAGAGACAGAGAGAGGAGGGGGGAGAGAGAGAGAGAGAGAGAGAGGAGGGGGGAGGCTCGTTGTGTGCAGGAGGGCTCATTTGAGGGGAACAGCCGCAGCCTGTGCAGATAGAGAAATACTTACGCACTGACATCAGCCAAGATAATGCTAAGCCACTGTTGATTTGGGGACATCTCTACTGCAGGGCAAGGTGATACTCCGAGAAGCTGTTTTCATCCATCCACGGGCTATTTTTACGCGCGAGGGAAAAGAGAGCGACTCCGCGGCTGTTTCTCTCGGCTCTCTCTTCGGGGACTATGAAGAGCGGAGCTGAAGTTTGAGCGACTCTAGGTTCAAACAGCGCGTCCAGGCCTCAGTGTTTGTTACCGCTCTTCCACGCAGGAGAGTAAAGGCTGGTATTTCTCCCACTGTTGGATTATTGCCGTTTACCTAAAGGATGGTGCTGGACAAGGAGGAGAGTGAGTACACGTTCCCTTGCTTAAACTGGTACTCAGTACTTCCACTTTAATGGGCACACCTGTGCAACACAATGCAACCCCAAGCAACTATTTTACCACATCAGGTCGATTTTGATGATGTTGACAGAATCATAAAGGCTTTAAACCAATAACATGCTTCAGGTTACTTATATATAAACGGAAACAACACATCTCCTACAATGTCATAAAACTAGAAATAGAGATAAATGTCCCACAGACTTCCCTAATGAAGTATATATATATATATATATATATATATATATATATATATATATATATATATATATATATTCTTGGATGTTCGTTGTCTCATCCTGGACTGTGGTGCTGACACTCACCAGTCCCCGGCCCCCTTCCTTCCGCTTAGCGTACAGCCTCAGGGTGCTGGATTTGGGGTGAAACCCTCCATGCATGGTAAGGAGCTTTCTTGTCTTTATGTCAGTGGCTTCTATCGCCTCCTTTGGCCAGCTTATTACCCCAGCAGGGTACCTGATCACGGGCAGGGCGTATGTGTTGATGGCCCGGATCTTGTTCTTACCATTCAGCTGACTCCTCAGGACTTGCCTGACCCTCTGCTGGGGTCTATCACACCAGGCAAGACCCCAGGTGCAGGCTGTGTAAAGATGCCCCAGAGACAATCCAGCACATAACAGCAGGGTGCAAGATGCTAGCAGGCAAGGCATACATGGAACGCCATAACCAAGTGGCCGGCATAGTGTACAGGAACATCTGTGCCGAGTATAACCTGGAAGTCCCGAGGTCAAAGTGGGAGATGCCCCCAAGGGTGGTGGAGAATGACCGAGCTAAGATCCTGTGGGACTTCCAGATACAGACGGACAAAATGGTGGTGGCTAACCAACCGGACATAGTGGTGGTAGACAAACAGAAGAAGACGGCCGTAGTGATCGATGTAGCGGTTCCGAATGACAGCAATATCAGGAAGAAGGAACACGAGAAGCTGGAGAAATACCAAGGGCTCAGAGAAGAGCTCGAGAGGATGTGGAGGGTGAAGGTAATGGTGGTCCCCGTGGTAATCGGAGCACTAGGTGCGGTGACTCCCAAGCTAGGCGAGTGGATCCAGCAGATCCCGGGAACAACATCGGAGATCTCTGTCCAGAAGAGCGCAGTCCTGGGAACAGCTAAGATACTGCGCAGGACCCTCAAGCTCCCAGGCCTCTGGTAGAGGACCCGAGCTTGAAGGATAAACCGCCCGCAGGGGCGTGCTGGGTGTTATATATATATATATATATATATATATATATATATATATATATATATATATATATATATATATATATATATATATATGCTCTATTATGCTCTATTATACTCTATTATATTGTTAATGTGCAACAATTAAAAAAATAGATTGCAGAAAAAGCCCTTATTGACATTCACTCTTTGTGTCTCATTCCTGACAGAAAACTAACACTGAATCTCCTCTGTCTGTCTCTGTGTCTGTCTCTGTGTCTGTCTGTTTCTTGGCCTTTTTCCTGCCAGGTGTGTCTCTTGTGTCCCTCCAGTCCAGAGAAAAGCCGAGGGGCTGCGCCGGCTGTAATGGGAAGATACGGGACCGCTTCATGCTTCAGGCGTTAGACAGATACTGGCATGAGGACTGTCTGAAGTGTGCCTGCTGTGACTGCCGCTTGGGCCGGCTGGGCTCCACACTCTACACCCGGGCCAACCTCATCCTTTGCCGCAGAGACTACCTGAGGTACGGCTCCCATATGTGAAATGTGAGCGTTTTTCTTAGAGAATGGTACTACGATATCAAAGTGAAGCAAGTGGCCCTCACAGGCAATCAAGTGTCCACAATCGCCAACACGTCAGTAAATAAATTAAATCTGTCCAAGCATCATTTGACAGTGTTTGGATGTGGTGTGCTTGAGAGGGAATGTTTTGAGTCACCATATTTTGACTCTGCGTTACAGTCTTGTGGAAAAATACTTGTTTGTTTTTCCCTGTGAAAGGGTTTATCCTGCAGGGTGACAGGGTTAACGGTTACATTATCCAAACATGGACTAGTTTTGAGGTTTATGGGTTCAAGAGCACAAATAAGAACATCAGCTGTCTGCAGTAAACTTGCACAGACATAAGCATCTTGTATGCAGCATAAGAAAGAAAAGGCAGAACAGTGAAGCTTGCACTTTGTAAATGTTTCCGTTGTCTCTTATAGTTCTTAACATGGGCTTTGATAATGGTTAATTTCGTCCTAAGAAGACATGTAGCTGGAGACATCAGTCTTTAAAGGGTGATATTAGCTGTGATTATGCTGTGGATATGACGTTTTATCAAGTTTGTGTTGGTACTTCAGTAGAATGAACAGTTGATGCTTTTCAATTTCAATACACTTTTATTTAGATAGTGCCAAATCACAAACAACTCAATTTTTGTTATAAGTTAAAGACCCTTCAATGATAGAGAGAAAACCTCAACAATCAGACAACTCCCTATGAGTAAGCACTTGGCGACAGTGGGAAAGGAAAACTCCCTTTTAACAGGAAGAAACCTCTGGCAGAACCAGCTCAGGGAGGGTCGGCCATCTGCTGTGACTGGGCAGGGGTGAGGGGAGGGAGAGAAGAAAAAAAGAGAAGAGAAAAAGAGAATCAAAGAATAATAATAACTAATGATTTTATAAACTCATACAAAGTGGATAGTTTCATCAAGGAGCAGCACCACAGACTGCAGGTGTGAAAAATGAAGCCAAAGCAGGTGTTCATCTGGACTGAAAGCACTACATCCAGATGAACAGAATCAACTTTTTGGGATTATCTTACATGGATGACTAAGCATGCATCAAGACATGACACTGCTTAATTTTTTCCTCAATAAAAATTTTCCTAGTGAGTTCATGGTTTGATACGCTTGCCTTAAGTTCCCTTTATGTTCCCATGTTATTAATTTACCAAGTTCTTGCCCCAATTAGAGTAAAACTGACTATAAAGCAGGATCTCCTTCAGGGTTTGGCCACCTCATGATTACGGTGCACGGCCATCTGTACAATATCTGAAGTTATTCTGCACCTTTTGTGACTATGATTTGGTCCAGGATGACTATACAGGTAAGTATGTTTCAATGTACTTGGGGTTTAAATAGATTTCTACCTTAGCCTTTTTAAAACCATCAACCTTTTCTAAACAAACCTTGTCTGCATCAACGGGCTCCACTCAGAGTTATATGCCTCTGCTTTTTCTTGCCTAGAAATAATGATATCTGGTGTCAGGTCAGCAAGAGAACTCCTGATATCGCAGCCACATTGCTGAACTCATGTGTTAGTCTCATGTACAATCCAGCTGGATTTGGTTGGAGCTAAGTCGCTCATTAGCTGCACTGCACTTAGGAGACCAAAACCCCTTTTGACAGTTAAATTGGCTAGATTGCCTCCTGTTTTCCTCATCATTGCAAGGGTGCAGACCAAAGGCCTTTGAAGAGTGGGATTAAAACCATGTGATTTCTTTTAATTGGACCATTTGTAGAGAATTAGCATTGAGCTTCGTAGCCTCGTTAAGGAGCAGGAAAAAAACCCACCAGGTGCCTGACTCGAGCTCGTTAGATCAGAACATTCTGTTAATTAGGTCTCACTTTTGTTCTCACGTTGGTCACTCATTTGATGACGTTTTCCATCTGTAATCCAGGGCTGCTCAGTGCTTTTCTCCCTTATTACATGGATGACCTTTTTCCATAAGGGTTCCTCCAAAGCCCCCTTTTTCTATTTGGCCTCTAATGGAATATGGAAATCAGCAGCAGCCACTTGTCTTCGTGTGTGCCGGGCTCTTGGGGAGTTATTTGGTCATTCTGTTAGAGGTGAATAAGCGGTGAGGCCATCTGCAGCTGGCCAGCACAAAGCATTTATAGCAACACAGTTTGTTCTCAGGTGGTCTGAGGACAAGGTTCAAAAGTTGCCAGATAAATTTGGGGTTTCAGAAGAGAGTAATAAATTGACTTTCTTCTTAAAGCAACTGACATTTCATATAAATCGTGACATTTTCATATCAGTTAATCTCTATTTTGCTGCTCTCTATCAGCAGTAATGCATTAGTGATAGAGCTCATATCCAGTTTATGAAAACTCTCACATTTGATATTCTGAACGCTCACATATGTGAAGAAAAAAGATTAGTGCAGAAATAACAGATGTTTGAAGAGAATAGATGGAAAGTTGTAACCCTACCTTCACCCAGTGTTGGCAGAGCAACACTGTTAAAACAATGGAGTGTACTGACTTTTTTCCAGGCTTGCTAACTGTAGTGCTATACCTCTAACCTCTTAACATGCCTCAGATTGTTGCCGACCTATGTAGGGTTAGGGACATAGTTTAGGTTCTGAATTTATGGGACATTTACCAAATGAAAAACATTTAAGAGAAAAACTGTAATGTCAGAACATATCAGACGTTGTTGGAGACATTTTATAGTATAATCAGCTGTTGATGAGCTAACCAGATTTTAAAAATGAACCTTTAATGCTGAACTATTGTAAATAAATGGAGGAAATGGAGAAAGAACATATCATAGGCTAAGAGGTATTCAGTGTATTGCTAATACTGATCACTGATCACAGCAGATATCTGTCCAACCCGGATGCTGGAGGTGTCTTCCGAATAAAAGAGTTTTTCCTTCCCACTATCACCAAGTGCTGCTAATAGGGGGTCGTGTGACTGTTGGGGTTTTCATGCAATTTTTACTACGCAACATAAAGAGCTTTGAGGTGATTATTTGTTGTGATATAGCTAAAACTGATTTTAACTGACTTACTGGAGTTTGTGTGATGCATTACAAACCCTGTGGTTTTCTCATTATCTGTCCACATGGGGTGTCTGGACTAATTTTGGCAACAAAGCTGAAACAATTAATCATACATGCCATTTGACAAGTAAAAACATGAAACGTTTTCTGCAGAAATTCAAGCTTTTCTTGCCTTTCGCTCACATTCCAGCTTTTTGACTGTCGAGTCTGCAGATTGGTTGATAATAAACTTAATGGTTAGTTGCAGCCATAGCTTAATGACACAGCTCCAGATCTTATTATGAGAAGCTCATACTATCATCTCCTCATAATTACTACTAGAGGCGCGATTTGAATGGTTTTTCACACTTGGCTGCACTTATATGTATATAATGTGGGCTCTGCATTAGGGGGAGTGGAAACAGCCATCAATAATCAGGAAACGCAGTGCGGTTCACCGCTATAAATCAGTAATTGAAGTGATTATTTGCGAACGGTGCTCGAGCATCATCTGTGATGCTCTCTGGGACACACAGGCTACCTTTTGTCCTCTAGTTCAGTGTTTTTTTTCCTTCTGCAGCTCCTGGCTGAAATGTATCTGTGTTTGTCCAGATTACAGGCCTGTTTGTTGCCCTCTCTCCCTCTGCAGGCTCTTTGGGGTGACGGGGAACTGTGCAGCCTGCAGTAAGCTGATCCCTGCCTTTGAGATGGTGATGAGAGCCAGAGACAACGTCTACCATTTAGACTGCTTTGCCTGTCAGCTCTGCCGCCAGAGGTAAGATTAGGGTAGCAATTAGCCAGGGAGATCAAATTCAGTTGACTTATCTCGGAGATGTACTGGTGAGCTCACTGGTCATTAAGAGCATATTAGCAGTGCACCGTAATCACAATGCAATGAAATCCCCTTCACTTGAAAAACTTCAAGGGGTTAAAGACTTTGTATATCACTCAGACAGTTAATCAGGCAGCAGTCATGCAAGATTAAATTTCTAAGCATCATTGCTACAGATGTATGCTGAAAATATGCCTGAAATGCTCCTCTGGGACCTCATCATTCACTTCGGCTGTAGCAAGAACCAAGACCCAGTTCCATATTTTGATTTCTCTCTGCAGATTTTGCGTGGGAGACAAGTTTTTCCTCAAGAACAACATGATCCTGTGCCAGCTGGACTATGAGGGGGGCCATCTTAATGGCAGCACCGAGAGGCAGCCTCAGTAAGAGGTAATATTCTGATGACGGTGAATTACAGCTCCAGACACACGGTCTGACAGTTTGAACTAAACCATGCACTTAAATAATAGGAAGGTATACAAGTGAGCGCCCAGGATCATCCCAAATATGTCCACATGCAGACACGAGAGTCCCTAACAAGACGTTGCGAATTTAAAATTCCTGCAGAGAAAAGTTTAGTGTGTTTTCCACATTATGTGACATTCAGGCATAAATGTGGGAATCTCTTAGCCACATATTAATCAGACTGAATATTTTACAGACTTTGCACAAGGTTTTACCGCTTGACAGGCATCTTAAGCATCTGCATTTTAGACCTGAACTTTTCCAGTACTTAACAGACATGTGAAAATTTGGACCTCACTTTAACCTCACTTAAACATGCAAGCCTCCCCATATTAAGTCTTTGTGTGGTTAGATTGCGCTGATTTAAATAGTAAATAGTAAATGGATTGCTTCTTATGCACTGATCGGGCATAACGTTATGACCACCTGCCTAATATTGTGCTGGACCTGTCAAGGCCGTAAAGGTGTGCTGTGGTATCTGGCACCATGACGCTAGCACAGAGCCTTTAAGTCCTGTAAGTTGCAAGCAGACTTGTTTGTCCGGCACGTCCCACAGATGCACATGGACACCAGCATCCACGTGATGTTGCTTTGTGATCCAGTTTTTATACTCAGGTGCCCATTGTTAGTGCTTTCAGTGGAGGACAGGGGTCTCTTTGGATATGACTGTGGCTATCCCATACATAACAAACTGTGATGCACTGTGTATTCTGACACCTTTCTACCAGCAGCATTAACCTTTTCAGCAGTTTGAGCCACAGTTGCTTGTCTGTTTGATCGGCCCACACGTGCAGCCTTCAATCCTCCTATGTATCAGTGTGCTTTGGCCTCCCGTGTCCCTGTTGCTAGTTTACCACTGTTTCTTCCTTGGAACACCTTTGATAGATACTGACCACTACAGGCTGAGAACACCCCACAAGAGCTGCAGTTTTGGAGATGCTCTGAACCAGTCACATAGCCATCACAATCTGAAGCTTGTCTAACTTGCTCAAATTGTTACTCTTGCCCATTTTTCCTGCTTCTAACACATCAGCTTTGAGGAGAAAATGTTCACTTGCTCTCTAATATATATCCCGCCCACTAACTGGTGCCATGATGGAGAGATACTCAGTGCTATTCACTTCACCTGTCTGTGGTCATAATGTTATGCCTGATTGGTGTATAGGGCTTTTCTACTCTACTTGAACACTCAGAGTGCTTTGTACTATATGTCTCATTCAACCTGGCATGCAGACTGAAACAGGTCTTAAAAAATGGTCTGAAATTCATTTGTGAAACCAGCTTTGGTAGCACCTGTCCTATCTAAATGAATGGTGGGAGAGCCGTAACTTTTATTTCAGCTGTTACCATCTTGTAGTGAAGCAACAGTCAAATGTGATTTGAAACAAACCTAAATTTCAACCCTTTGGTGTGTTTGCCTCAAAAAATCATTTTCAACCCCAATATTTAAATTTGCTATGCATGCATGTTACTTGGCTTTATAGATGGCTCAATCAAAAATCAATCCTTATGATCAACATCTCTGGCTGCAGTAATACTTAATACTGATCTACTGTGTGAATATGTCAGTGTAACATCTGACATAGGGAGGCCGGTATCTTTGCAGTAATACATTTCTTCTGTATATTTCCGTTCAGAAAAATTGTAATTGTGTGAAATTTCAGAATTTCCTTTCAAGATTATTTTGCAAACATTCTGGCCCAAGTAAATCTCCAAAAAGTTGATTCTGTTCATCTGGACGTGGCGTTTTGTGGGAGAAACGTTTCGTCACTCATCCAAGTGACTTCTTCAGTCTCAGCTGACTGCAGGTTTCATCTTATAAACAGTACATTTGCATAATGACTGAAACCAGCCCAGTGAAGGAACAATGGGCTGGGAGGTCAGTTCCTTAATCTTACGTGAAAAGGGAAAGACCATCTGTGAATCGAGGAGGGGGCCTAAGGGTACATCTTTCGCCATCATACAATGCTGTGATTGCAGCCATTCCCTAACTGTCTGTGAACGGTACTCATGGCCATTGATCAGTGGGCTTTGATCAGTGGTTGTTGATCAATGGTCATGAGAATTTGCATAATTAAGATTAAGGAACTGACCTCCCAGCCCATTGTTCCTTCACTGGGCTGGTTTCAGTCATTATGCAAATGTACTGTTTATAAGATGAAACCTGCAGTCAGCTGAGACTGAAGAAGTCACTTGGATGAGTGACGAAACGTTTCTCCCACAAAACGCTACGTCCAGATGAACAGAATCAACTTTTTGGACACTGACTATCCACTATATCAAAGTATAAATCAGTATAGGCATGTAAAGCTTTAGTGTGGTTCTGAGTACGGCTTTTTCTTTGAAGTAACTGATTAATAATTCTCTGCTTGATATTGGTCCCCAAAGGATATCTTCTTGGCTACTTTAGGAAGATTAATATGTTTGCTTTTATGAAATTTATCAGTAGTAAAACTAAGGGAGTGCGCTGTGCTTAAAGAAATATGAGCTTCCAGATCACTTTTTGTGATTCACACAGAATTAATTAGTACAGTGTGTACTTTGCAATGTGCTAAGCAAGGCTCAAGGGTCTTAAGCAAAGCAAAAATGTTTATTCCAGCCATTAAAACGCTGGATAAAGCTTCCAACATTGCAAGTATTTCTCCCTCACTGTCAGATATACTGTCCAGTGCTGTAATAATGGGAGCGTTACAATGGGACAACATATTCATTGTGGTTGGAGATGTTCTCTGCACTGCAACCCTGTAACTCCACTTAAACTCGTGTATTCTTGCTTGTTATTAGAGAGAATTTAAGCTTTACATACATGACAAAATGACCCATCGCTGCTGTTCTGGTTCTAGTCGTGGGGGGACTGAAGCCTATCCCAACTACAATAGGACGAGAGGCGGGGTACACACTGTACAGGTTGTCAGTCTTCGCACCCACATCTACACCTATGGGCAATTTAGAATCACCAATTAACCTAACATGTCTTTGGACTGTGGGAGGAAGCCGGAGTACCCGGAAAGAACCCATACAAACACGGGGAACTCCACACAGAAAGACTCCAGCCAGATGGTAGGGTCAAGTCAAGACCTTCTTGCTGTGAGGCAACAGTTCTAAACACCGTGCTGCCA
Organism: Mchenga conophoros; assembly: GCF_057382185.1. NCBI lineage: Eukaryota > Metazoa > Chordata > Actinopteri > Cichliformes > Cichlidae > Mchenga > Mchenga conophoros. Next base: position 23,027,952 of record NC_140532.1, on the reverse strand, counting down.
GAGAATAATCATAATAATTCTGTCCTTATCTGTAGAACTCTTTATAAAGTTGTTAACTGTAGTCACATAAATCCTGTGGAACTACATCCTGGGCTCTGCCTTTTGTAAACCCCTAGATGGGCATGTGAGCGGTGTTGGGCTATGAGTGCAAAGGGTTTGAGGAAAGCTGAAAGCAGGCAATCCACAAATATGAAGTTTTCAAGGTCAGAAACATTCCCAAAAGCCACCAGCGGCCCAACATATCATTATGATACTAATTGTACTACTACAGCAGTAAAATACACACCATCGCCCTGCACGATTGGACACTGGAAGCTGAGAGTTACTTGTGAATGATTTCTGATCTTCCAGTTAATGTTGAAAAATCTTGCAGATATCATTTGTTTTCAAAAAAGAAACATCTTTATGTATTCAGGGACATAAACACCAGAGTATTCAAGGTTTTAGGCAAGTATATTGTTAACTCAGGTTAAAAATGAGGTAACTTTATTACAAATGCAGACAGATGTTTGTCATATGCTGCATGTTTTGCTTGGAGCTCTCTAAAATGGGAGTCTACTTTAGATATGTGGCCCCAACCCTGTAATTTTGATAAAATGGATACAGTGAAAGCTTTTTGGCTTCGTAAGGTTGTAACTCTTTATAAATGTTCTCTCGAGATCCAAGTAGCTTTGTTGATGTAGGATGTTTTTTTTTTAATCTTTTTCCTTTTTGAGTTTTCATGAATGTGACCACTGGACGACTGCACATGTGTGTTTTTCCACCTTCAAGCAGCTGATTAACATGTAGATTAAAAAAAGCATAAAAATAATAATAAAAAAAAACACTACAAAGAACATTTTATTGTGAAAAATAATAAAAATAAAAACATGTTTGTGTTCCACTGAACACAAACTTGGAAATAAAATTGTGCTTTGTTGTGAGAAAACAACCTTTGGTGAAAGTAAAGCAGAAGTAAATAAAGTATAGAGAGCAGGTAAATTCATCTACACTCCAATTGGGAGAATTAAATATTAATTATTCTCCTGAGTTTTTTAAAACAAGTGTTAAAGTTTTTAGGTTACATTTCTGTGAGTTGCTTTCAATGCAGTGCAGTTGTTGTTATAGTTACTGAACAGCACACGTTGCTCAGAACATTATTTGAAATACAAATTTTATGTAAAAACACAAACTTCTGTGGCTTCTGTGAGCAAATAAAGGATTGCATTCATCATAGAACTGCAGCATGTTTTTGTTTATGGCTATGGAAAAAACAGTGCACTGATCTCTGACCATCAGAGGCCTTTAATACAAAGCAGGATTTCATCTTATCTGGGTAACCCTCGGTTATCTGCACTAAAAAGTTCACTTCTTAATAGGGTACTGGGTGGGTACTGGGACTGAGGTCGCGTTCTAGATTACAGATCAGCAGCTATGAAATCCCTGCCTACAAAACAATCATAGCATCACTATTCCTGGAGGATCCCTCTGACCTCTGAGCACAGATAGAAGGTTTTCATTAGCATCTAATGTCTTCGTGTTTCCCTGTTGATCAGTAAGAAATATAAATTCTTATCTTTTCAAGTTGGCAACAAACAAATTTATTTATTTTTTTTTCATGGATAGATGATCCTAGTCTCGGTGACCAAAATGCTTAAAGTGCAAACGCACATCCAAACAGCACTTTTAAAGCTAGACTGCTGCACACTGCTTTTCCTCTCGTACCACTCATGTTGTTGACAGTAGTATGAGACAGTCAGCATTATCAATACAACCTCTTCATATTTTTCTCACAATTTGTAAAATTAGCTACTTTGTTGCCAGTGCACTTATCCATAATTATAACATAAACTCTTTCATGTGAGCGTCCAAGGGGAACCCTTGGCTAATTTAATGAGTTAATAGCCTACTTCGTGTGACCGCTTATCCAATTTTCTAGGAGGTGTCTTCCTGTTAAAAGGGAGTTTTTCCTTCCCACTGTCACCAAGTGCTTATTCATAGGGGGGACATCTGGTTGTTGAGGTTTTCTCTGTATTATTGTGGGGTCTTTACTGTATAATATAAAATTGACTATTGTGATATGAATTGAATTGAATTGAATTGAATTGAATTGAATTGAAGATAAAAGCATAAAAACCTGTGTAGGTTTAAAAAGCCTTAAGGGAGAGAAAATGGCAAAATAAAATGAGTCTATTTTTTAATTTGAATGCATAGAGGCAATTAATCTCAGGTCAGCAGGCAGCCTGTTCCAAAGAACAGAACAACTGGAAGCATCTTCAGAATACTTTGATGTGATTCTAGGAACATTTAAAAGTTCTCCACCTGATGACCTGAGAGGTCTGACTGGGTTGTAAACAGTGAACAAGTGAGAGCTGTACCAGGGGGACAGACCATTGAGACCTGTGTGAACTAATAGTAGGATTTAAAAGGAAATTCTATGTTGGGACTGAAACTCTGTGAATCACTGTTGAGCTTCAGCTCACTGATGACTTTAGCGTGACCATTTCTGTGGATCTAAATCCTGATTGGTACTTATCACAAACACTTCAAGTTGAATTCTCCATTTAGTTGTTTGCAAAGTATGTTTTCAAATATTCTGCTGAGGAAAGAAAGATTAGAAATAGGTCTGTAATTATGAATTACCAATTACTAAGTCATTTTTCTTGAGCGGCAGTGTGATTACAGCACATTTGTGAGAAATATGGAAAGTGCAGGTCTGCAGAGAGCTGCTGATAATATTTACTAAAGGATTTGTAAAACAGTGATATACTGATTTGAATAGTTTGGTGTGAATGGGTTCAAGTAAAGAGGTGCAAGCTTTTAACTGATGAATCATTTCTTCGAGATCTTAGAAGTCTAAAAAGCAGCAGGGAAACAAAACAGGAAAAGGGCAGGCTGAACAGTCAAAGACAGGTGAAAGATAACAAGGGCAGGGGAAACAGACGCAAAGGATGGAAAAGAAAGATGAAGTGAAGCCACAAGAAAAGCAATTACCAAAATAAAACAGGAAGTGGAAAGACAGAAGACAAGAAAACTAATACAGGCAAATCAAACAGGTAGGACGACACTGTAATAAATAAAAGAGAATTAAACGCTTATGAGGCCAAAACTATCATCGGCAGCAACAGCTTTGTTAAACTTTCATATTCGTGTTCATTATGAGAGCTGAGCATGAAATAAATTATGTATTTAGCATGTTTTTACCTGTTGAAAGTACCCTTGTAGCCCACAGTGTATTGTTCATAATACAAAACCATTGTTTTGCTATTACACTGCAGTTACTGGATACATGAAGCTGATGATATTGTTTCTTGTGAAGCCCCCAGACCTCACTCTGACATATTTGATGTTTTCCATCTCTCTCTGCAGATCAGAGAAAGGACCACTGTGAGCCAGCTGGACTACGAAACTCACAGCAGCACACACCTCATCAGCTTCTTGTTTCAGACTGAACTGTATGGAAAAAAAGAAAAAAAAAGAAAAAAAACATTGATTGAACACATTTCCAGCAGCCCAACTTTGAACTCTTTATTCCAGAGCTGCGTGACTATTTCCCTTAAAGCTGACAGTTCTGATCAGATGGACTTGAGATCGACTGGGGAGTGAAAACGGGGTAGTGAAACTATCAGAAGATATTTTCCAGAGGACCTAATGTGGACGGTGAACAGAAAAAGAGTGAACTAGTGTTTGCAAATAATTCATAGTCTACTTCACCAAATGTGAAACACTAGATGGATGGAAAGAAGTCAGCCAGGCCACACATAGCACCAACCAAGTCATCCATCAAAGAAAAATACAAAGTTCCCTCTGATTGTCAGATCGCTCTGGCAGTCACTGAAGTGTCTTTTGTGGTGAACCCCACCCAGCTGGCTCGAAGGAAGCCCCGAAACAAACGGAAACTTTAGCAAAGATTGTTTGGCTCTGTTCAGCAACTGAGGAGTACCAGCTCCATCTCCCCGCCTCTCCTCTCTGAAGCCTCGAATGGGACTTCGAGCCCACTCTAGTTTTGTTCTCATTCTGCTCGCAAGCTGTTGTTTTCTTGACTAATTAAACTGGATTTGAATTTCACTTTGTGTGCTCATGGTTTTTTGTTTTTTTGTATGTACTGAGATTGCCAGTAATGGGTGGGAAAAGACATGTAGCCAGAGGGAATTAACAGTCTAAATATTCCCTTCAAATGTACAAAAGTAATAACTTGTCTCGTAAAAAAAATCGAATACAAAATCAAATGTGCTTCCTTCAGACGATGAATATGCAAATGGTTCATTTTCCAAGACGGCATAAAACATGTGCACAGCATTTTCCTGCTTCAGTAAAATCTGAGCATCCCGCTCATATCAGACAGGAATTGGGAAAAAAAATCACACTCTTATGTCCAAGGGTTGAACTCAGATTTAGAAAAAACATTTACTGTTCAGTGGCCTGCCCCACAACTTCACTCTTACTGCTCTTACGGCAACATTTAAGGCCAGAAACAGTCCCTGTTTTCAGAGATAAAAACATTTAAAGCCTTCTGTACACCTGCTCTCTACCAAGTCCATGTTAAGGGTTAGTCCGCATGCATGGTGCAGTTGATTTAGCAGGGAACTTTAGGATTCACTTAGTTAGGTTTTTACCATGGGATACCTCTAACAAATACACTTTCTAAATTTCTCCCTACTGCATCTTTAAGGAGCAGAAAAGCAGGGAGAGACGAAGGAAACAACAAAAGGTATGTGTGAGTGGGACGACGCAGTACATGAAATAGTGTCAACCTTTTGGAAAACATCATATTTACAACTGCGGCATCTTCTTTTTAGGTATAATATCAGTTACATGAAAGCTGAAGTTTTACTGTGGGAGTCATATTTAGTTTTTCAGGATAATAAATTTAGTATTTTTAGTATTTAGTATTTATTTATTTATTGTCATTGTCAAGAACAATGAAATTGCGTTTGGGGCTTCCATACAACCCAAAAAAAAGAAGAAAATAATAAATACCCCTTAAAACCCAAGTGTACATATTTAACCCAGTGTGACTCCAATGCAATAAGACAATCCTTAGCAATAATGTTCGTAGAAATTCAGACAAAGACCTGAGAAACATGACAAAATACAACAATGCAACCCATTCAATATTATTGTACTGTGAGATATGATATCAGATATGATAGTTATCTATTTAAGAAAGAGGGGGGGGGGGGGGCAGGAGGGGGAAGAGAATAAAGATATGATGCACCAATGCAGACCAGTTCATTGCTATTAAGAAGTTGGATATGGTTATTGTATGTAAGTATTTTATTACTGAAGGAGGAAAGAAATGCAAGTGCTAGGCCCTATAAACTCACTGGCTTCCCATTTGATCCAAAATCCCATCCAATCAAAAAACAAACAAACCCCAATATACTTTGTGATCTCTGTATGGTATAGGCACACTTTTCATCTCACTACTTTTAACCCCTTAGTGTGGACAAATCCTCCTGAAATCAAAGTACTGGCACATTTTTCTTAAAATAATGAGGACCGTCCTATCACTGTTTTTATCTTCAATGCTGTGGGACAAGCTTCCACTTTCTATTAGATCAGCCCAGTCAGTTTCCAATTAAAAAAAATGAAAAATAAAATAATAATAATAATAATAGTTATTATTTTTAGACCCAGGAATCTATGACCTGATGTGATGATGAACAGATATTCATTCGATATAATGGTGCTTTTATTAGAAGCGCTATGATGTTTTCATGAATGGCAGTGTAAGGAGTGCCCCCTGTGTCTGAAATGAACTGTTATGGCCAGCTCGTGATAAAGCTCATTATAAAGTGGTACACACACACACACATACAAAATCTTTCCATTACCAGCCAGGGACATTAAAAACACTCATACGATCATTTGGCGCCACCCAACGGCGAAACTATGTAACTACAGCTCCCGAGCACTTCCGCTCCTCCAGCCAACAAGGAAGTTCACCACACTCCAGTCTTCGTCTGCGCTTTCTCCGCAAATCTGACACAATATCGTCGTTATTTCTGTGAGGGAGGTGACCGCTCACCTGTCGGTATGGCGATGTCAACCTTTCAGAAGGTGACCCTCGCGACGTGCCTCGTGCTGTGCGTCGCGTTGATGCTTCCCAAAATGCTGTTATCCCGGGGGAGGAAGGATGCTGCCGAGCGGCCGGAGGGTACGTCGCATTTCACGGCTTTTCTTTACTGGTCAGGTTGCCTCTGCGGTTCATATGGTTTATATTTTATATATATATACATATATATATGGATGAGTATCTTAATTTATTAGATTTTTAAATTGTGTTATACTATTTCTTTTGTTAGTATTTCAATCCAAAATATGTTCTGCATCATTTATGCATCACTTTAGTTGTAGTAGCATTTTCCTCCCTGGAGAGGGCGCCAAACACACACATGACACTATCTACCGTTATAGGTGTATAATATACGAACTGCTTTGTATTTAAAGGGGTTATATTTGGAAAACAAAATATGACTCTGTTGGCACACCTGCACAGACATTAGATGAAGCCTAGCTCTTTACGCAAAGCCTGACTTATTTATTCAGTGAGCGCTGTGCTAGTCAAATAAAAAATGCATTACTTAAAAAAATCAGACAATAAAATGCCTTTCAACAGCAAGATTATTTCTGTGGCACTGACTCCCATTTGGCTCCTCACTGCAGGCTCAGGACGGTTCCCTCCAATGTTGCACCGTCAGATGGCTCCGGAGAGCAGAGGTCAGAGAGCCGCGGGGTCCGGAGCCTCCAGGGCCCACAACACAGAGGCCATAGGCAGAGGCAAGGGAGCAGGAACAGGGGCGGGAGCTGGAGGCAAATCCAACCTGGCAGGACAGATCATCCCCGTGTATGGCTTCGGGATCTTGCTCTACATCCTCTACATCCTCTTTAAGGTGAAGTACTAGCAGCTGGCGAGAAGAAACAGCATGAGATGTACCTAAAAGCTCTTTACTGAAGTAAAAACTAGCTTTCATGTAGCAGCTGTAATTAAACATCTCTCATCATTTACACTAAATTGCGCAAGTCAAAGTATTTTAATGTCAAGTAAAAATGAAACCATAAAGAAGTGAAAAGTGTTCACAGTCTTTTCTGCAAAGGACTGATGTTGTTTGTTATAAAGCATGAAGTCAAACACACACTTCCCTGTGGGGTTGTGGGATTTGCTGTGTTGTTTCTTTAAGAGTTTTAATCCTGATTCTCTCTCTGCTAGATCACGTCTAAAGGGAGCAGCAAGCCAGCAGAGGGGAGGTTCCCTGCATCACGCTCAGAGAACCTCAAGAGAAAGATCAGTAAGTTTTACACACTCTCATTTAGCAACTTTTAATCACTTTCCCATCGTTTTTGCTTTTGTAACTAAGCTGCTAAATGAATCTAATGTTATTTTCTGATGGAAGCGCTGCAGGAGCCACATATTATCACTGTTGTGCTCATTATTGTCTGAAGAGCGCGTATAATGATCGTTGTCATTTTATGTAGTGGTAATAAAGTTGAAGAAACACAATTTCCCCTTTTTTGGTTTCCAGCATCGACATCGAGGGAGCATTTCAGTCATTATTAAAGCTGTTTACATGCATTAAGTCACTCGCTCTCAGAAAGCATTTGTGTTTATCTTTGGTTTGTTTTGGTTATTAACCCAATAAGAAAAACCCCAAGGTTGTAAAAAAGAAAATAATACAACTGTACATTGTTCAAATGATTCTGACTGCCTGTGCGTCAGTGCGTTGACCTATATTGTCTGCATAATTTAAACGTACCGCAACCCTTTCTCCTGACTTTGTCCTTTCTTGGCCCTCCAGCTGATTTCCAGCTGGCCCAGCTGCAGGAGAAGCTGAGGGAGACAGAGCTGGTGATGGAGAAGATTGTTTCCAAAGCCCACCACAGTCCTAACAGGTGACCGCACGCCTTTTACAGAAGACAAAAAATTGCAAAACCTATAGAGCTTGTTTGTTTTCATTTCATGCATCCACAATCTCTTCCACAGCAGAGATACAGTGTGGGTATAATTATTTGACTCCCTGCTGAATCTGTCGGTTTGCTCACTTACAAAGAAATGAACAGTCTCTAATTTTTATGATACTTTCATATTAATGAGAGGGACAATAGCAACAAAAAATCCAGAAAAAAAACATCATATAAAAGTTAGAAATTGATTTGTGTGTCACTGAGTGACATAAGAAGTTGATCACCAAGCAAGACACAACCCAATAAGATGTTTCTTGTTTACTTATTGGCCCCTCGGCGCATGGAAGTCGTTTTGTACCTTTAGCAGAAAAACAGCCCCAAAACATAATATTTCCAGCTCCATGCTTGACAGCGGAGGGTCATACTCAGCATTTTTCTTCCTCCAAACCCAGCGTGTCCAGTTGATGCCAAAGAGCTCGATTTTGGGCTCATCTGACCACAGCTCTCTCTCCCAAGCCTTCTCTGAAACCTTTGGATGTTCAGTGGTAAACTTAAGACGGGCCTGTGCTGGTGTGTTTACTTCTCTCATTGTTCAGAGAGCTGGCTTTTAAATATATTCATTCAAAGCTTAAACGTTTCTGTTTTCCTGTGTGCAGGGTGAAGGGCGTGATGGCGGACCAGGAGGAGAGCCTCCTTCAGCAGTTGACGGAGATAACACAGATGATGCAGGAGGGTCAGCTGGTGGAGGGAATGGCTCCAGAGAAGAAGCCCCAGGATGAGTGGAAAGGTAAAAGATTATATTTTACCCACAGGAAAATGTTTTCTTATCAGATTTTTAGGAAAGAAAAAAAGCGACTTCATCATCTTCGCTCTCGTTTCCTTTGAATGTGTTTCATTAACTGAATTCTTTCTGTTCCAGCTGTAAAAGAAAGTGATCCTCTTTGATTTCACACTGGTAACTGTTCATCACTTGGGTTCGGGTTCATTTGCTGTCAATTACTTCCTCCACATCCTTTTTGGCTTGTCTTTGTGTTTTTGCCGAATTCACAGGCGGCCTCTGTAGTTGCTGGTGCTGTTTTAAGATGCTTTAAGTTTAAGGGATTTTTCTGTCATCAGCCAGGCTGTTGATTGCATTTCATGTACAGCGATGTTTTCATTATTCAGGTCAGTATTGGAAGTGCTGTTCTTACCACATCTAAGCATAGCCACTTTGGCTCTCTCTCTTTCTGAAAGTTGTGTTAAGTGGAGTGCAGCACTGTCCTAAGGAGACTGCCTATAAAGGGGAAATCATCCACTTATAAAAATGAATATTGTTTTAGGCAGAGTCACAGAACGCTGTGATTGCACCTCCTGTCATGATGATTATTTTTGGTCAGCAAGCAAAAGGCAGTTTTTACCAAAGTAAAGAATAAAATGATCCAGCCAGAACACGAGCGATCTGTGTTTGGTTTTAAGTCCTTGATAGTTTATTTCTTCTTCAGAACTTTCTGTACTTTGATATATCTTTGATATATCTATTTCCTGTGCTGTGGTTCTGAATTCCTTTTTTGTTTTCATACTCAGTTCTCTGGTCTCTGTTCAGTGTTTAACTCCAGCTGCAGTCCCATTGAATCCAAAAAAAAATGACTGAAGTGAAGTCAGGAGACCCACTGCTGTGTGTGTGTGTGTGTGTGTGTGTGTGTGTGTGTGTGTGTGTGTGTGTGTGTGTGTGTGTGTGGACAAAAGCCAGACTGATACTGGAGTTTTAGGGCTGACGATTTTTAGAGTGAGAAACTCCAGACTCTAAATATCAGCAGTTTGTCTTTATAAATTAATGCAAACATACATTAAACATACATGTGCTGCAGACAGCAGAGAGTATTTAAAACAATGGCGTAAAGTAATTAACCTCCTAAGACCCGAACTCTTCCACTGCATGAAACAAAGAATTACCAGATATATATATATATATTTTTTTTTACCTTATTTTTGTTTTTAAGAATAATAAAAGCCACATATGAGGATATTCATTTAAAATTTTGATAGAACAGTAGCAGTATAACGTCCTCGTAAATGGATATCAGGCCCTTGTAGAGCAAAATTCATTATTTTGGTCTAAATAACCCAAAATGTGATGTCCACATATGTGGACGGCAGGTCCTAGGAGGTTAAAACATTTTGATCTTTTTTTGCCTTGATTAGCATTCAAATCATATTGATGTATATCTGACCACAACAATATGTGAGTCAGGGTGAAGGACTGGAGCGATGACTTCCACCTAATAGTCTGTCCTTAGTTTACTTTAATACACTGAAAGTGGAATTTCAGTAAATCATTTCGATGCATTTGCATGTGAAGAAGTTGATAATTGCTCCTTTATTTCTTTGATTTTAGATTCTTTATTGACCAAAGCATCAAATTAACTGTCCGTTTAACACACCCTTGGAGAGCTCTGCAACAATGAAAACAGTTGCTTAAGGTTGTGGCTTATGCACAAAAAGAACAAATTCAGACCAGACTTTTGTGTGATTTCCAAGTTTTTTTCAAAGTTCTCCCAAGCAACAAGGCACTGCTTATAATTATTTGCCTTTCTGTCAGTAAAGTCTCTCTTTCAGCAACTAACTTTACACTGCACAGGGAGGAAGTGAAGCCAGCGATTCCCTGTATGTCGGAAAATGTTTCATAGGATTTCATATGATTTTACTAAATAGTTTTTTTCTTTGCTTAAAATTAAGTTTTTACCTAAATTTCAGTTACAAAGTAAAGCTGCAATACTGAATGGAAGATAGACAGATATAGATTATCCTTTGCTAACTGCTGTATTTTTGATTTGAAAACAATAGCGATCAGTAATGAGGGGATGCATTTCTGAAAACTTTCCACAGATTATCCAGAAGAGCCTCATCCATACTGGGAACATTCCCACTGCTGTTGTAAGGAGCACCACCACAGTCCACAGACAGAGGCAGAGAGAACAGAAGGCGACGGGGCCGACCTGCTCGAAAACCTCCCTGCAGACGTCACAGGTGGAGATGTGGTCGAGGAAGCAGAAGATCTGAGCGAAAGAGCTGCGAGAGAATCTGATCTGACAGCAGCAAGTAGAGACGATGTAGGGTTAGAGAGCGATTTAGGGAAAACTGAGGAGGAAGACATGCACGAACACAGAAAGCAACTGGGTCAGATTGATCTGGGTGTCCCAGAGGAGGAACTGGTTGGAGTCCTGAAAGAGCTGGAGCTCACGCTGAGAATGACATCCGTATTGGAGCAGGAGAAGATTAAGGACCTGGCGCAACCAGTGGACTCGGAAACGGCCTGCAGCTTGGTCAGACGGAGAAACAAGAGGAGGAGAGCAAAGAAAGACACAAACTGACCAACGCGATTCAGATACAGTCAACTTGAGCCGGGGTCTGGTTTGGGAGGGCGGATGGGGTTTTTAGTCTGTTCTCATCAGATTGGAAGTAACATGAAAGCTGGTGATAGCATGACAGTTTCTCCAGCCTTGCTTAACTTTAAGTGAATACATGAGAAAAGATGTGAACAGGGCATATTTTATATCAGTAATATCAGCTTGATCCAGTGGCTGAAAGGTTTATAAAACCCTCATTATCTAATACAGTATTACCCGTCTGCATGCATGAATTCATAATGTGCTTCCAGGATTTCTGGTGATGTGCTGAAAAGGTGGACAGTATGCACACAAAACCGTTTGTTAGATCTGTCACGAAGGTCAGAAGGCATCAGTTTCTGCTCCTCTAAGGGGACCTAATGTTATTTTATCTGGTACTGGAAGATGAAGTATATCTAAAATTAAAGAAAAACAAAAAACAAGAGCAAGTAAGACTGAATCAGACCCCAAATGGGAATGCAAATTGTCTTAATACCTAGTGCACAATATTGGGATGTTTGTGCCTCCTCTCACTTTTGTCAGCAATGAAACACTACCATTAAAACTGCAGTCATTTTAAATTTTGTTTGACAGTTTTCCTACTGTGCTCTTGGATTCCTTTGTGTGAGCAAATGCAATAAATGACACTATTCTTAATTTAAGGAACAAAAGTCAAGTTTTCAATTAGACAGGAGTTAGCCGAGTCCTCTTCTCCTCAGTGTTTAATATGAAGAAGTGCCTTCTAAGCAAACCTACTGAGTAAAAGCACCTGAGAATGCACATCAGTGATTAACATGCTGTGAAGATGTTCACACACACTTTCCTGTATATTCTGGTCGTCGAATTATGCCATTTAGCTTTATAGTATCTCCTTTATGGCACTGAGTCAGACTCTTCAGTGATGCCTGCAATGTTAATCGAAGTATCGACACTCGCCGTGAGTCAGCTAATAATATGGAGAGCAGCAGAGGCAGCATTCAAAAACAAAAATGAGTTTATTACTTGTATCATGGTACAATTTAACCATACAAAAGCAACATCACATTGTTTGATGTTAGCAGAGAATATTTTTGATTAACAGTTTAGCAAGTGGCACATCACAACATCTTCGCCCCTCTAAATATTTCTCTTGACTTGCATTAAGTGTCACGTGGTTGTCTGGGATCTACGGGAAGCAGATCACTGTTTGGCGTGCTGCCTCAGTGCTCCATTGGCTCATCAGAGGCCTCTGCAGGAGCAGGTTCATCTGCGGGCTGGGCAACCTGAAACACAATTATTTTTTTCAGTTTTATTTTAGATGGTACACTATAATGTAGTGACATGGAAATGTTTCTCCGGAGCTGGACTGGATAAACCTTTGCAGTACCTTTCTTTGTGGCCTCTCCTCTAGCCCTTCCAGGAATGGGGCAACATCGTCATCGTCATAAATGGTGAACTCCATGTCTTTCCCGACAATGCCGATGGAAACATTCTGAAAGAAAAAGGGCACAGTGCTGAGAAACTGCCTCAGTGCTGCACAAGCTCGTGTCTCGTTTAAGTCAAGACTTGTGCTAGCTGAGTGTGTAAGGTGGTGACGTATCAGGTGGGTGTGGAGGGAGCTGGGGTACCTTGGTAGTGAGGTCCTGCTCAGTAGGGAGGGTTTCTCTGAGAGCACGGAGGCCATGCTGGACCAGTTCATTCAGGATAGCTGACAACAAAACCAACATATCAGTGTGACTATCCACGTTTATATTGTAAAACTTCATTGATGACTAAAATATTTCAACATGTCCCAAAATGCCTCAAGATGCTCATGGCCAAATTACATTAGTTATTTAACAAAACAACAGGATAAGCATTCATTTGCTGTTTAAACTGCTTTAAATGTAAATGTTTGTGAAAAGGTTAAAAATTTAAAACTGGATCTTACAGTCGGAGAATTTATCCATGCATCTCTCCAGGTAGGTGCGTGCAGACTGGGAACGCGCTCCGATGGACATGGCTTTACAGTCAAAGTAGTTTGCTGACGGGCAGGTCTGGAAGATGTGAGGTCCCATGTCCTGTTTGACACAAAACAAATAAATATCAACTGCACTGACTACTGACACCTTTATAGTCTTTCAGCTGCAGATAAAGCTATACATGCATAAATCCAGGCAGATATTTAACAAACAGCAGGCGTGAAACAAACTCACATCATAACCAGCAATAAGGAGTCCAACGCCGTAGGGCCTTCTTCCATATCTCTGTGTTGGGATTTGGGTTTCTGCAGTTTAAGTCAAGAATCGTACGATTCACTTTTTTTCCTTTCTTTTTTTAAAATCCTTTCATGAAGACAACCAGAAAACAGTCTAGTTTCTCTCACTCACACAGGAAACACATGCTATAACATATTAGTATGATTGATAACAGTAGAGAGGATACTGCTGCCAACAAGAGCAACAAGACGTGACGTTGGGAGGGGCCTGTCGAAGACAAATCTGGAGTCCAAGCACTCCTGACGCATGAAGTTACTGTGGGAGAGAAGGTGTAGGAATTGTATTTAAGAATATTATGTACTATAATCATGAGCGACTTACTCTGCACCATCAGTGTCACTGTTACCTACCAGAGCAGCCTGGCATCAGCAGTCAGTCCAGCAATGGAGATACCAATGTGGTTGTCGACATGGAGGATCTTCTTCTGGTGGGCCGCCAGTTCAGACTGGGCTCTCTGCAAGAGAAACATGACACATCAGTTGTGCATTTTCAGTTATTGTGCTTTGACACCAATAACCTGCTGCAGATTTTCTTGGCTGTTGCACTTTAATATACTTCCTATTATAAGAAATAGGCTTTTCCCCCCTTTTCTATAAATAAGACAAGTAGGCAGGATGACACAAATGAAATCCTTTTAATATGTTTAGAGACACTCAAAAACATACTACTGACCCACAAAATATTCAGGAAAGAAGTATAATTGTGTAGATACTTGGTGACAGTGTGTTAAAAAATACAATCCTACAGACTTGTTTTTCTGCATCAGGAACAACGCCTGTATAGTGACCAATTTTCTGGAATTTATCCAAGGCATAAAAAAAACTGCAATGTCATAAGATCACCACCAAACACTGCATGACTGTACCTTTAGCGCCACCAGGACTGCATGCGTTCTGGATTTCAGCCCTACAGTTGCAGACCCTTGTTTCACAGCCTCCATGGCATACTCAATTTGATGAATACGCCCCTGTTCACAGATGGACAGGCTTATTTCACTCATCATGCTACCAAGTGTCAATGATGCACTTAGTCAGTGAAAGACATGACTTACCTGTGGGCTCCATACGGTCACATCGTTGTCGTACTGGTTGCGGAACTAAAATAAAAACAAAAACCAAGCAGTCACTTAAAAACACTAGTATTAAAACATCACACACAGGAGCTGAACTTACATAGTTGTCTTGCATTATCAGCAGTTCTCTTGGTTAGCTACTGTTTCTCAAGGACTGAAGACGGCAACTACAAACGAGACTGTCTGCAGGTTGGACTTTTCCAGAGCCAAGTTTTAAATTACCATCGTGATTAAATTATTTATAAACACGCATCTCTTTACTGGCTCGAAACACAAAACACCAAACTGACTTTAATACTGGATTAAGATCAGACAGCAGCATAAATACTGGAACATGGTAAATGGCAATCATAAAATACTAAATGGATTTCAACTGTCCGTCAAGCCAAATAACAACAGACACGAAGAGCAGGTTAAAAAAAAGGTTATGGGGATTTCTGCTTTTATCGCCTCATCAGCGTCACAATTAAAACGTTGGATTTTGTGTTATTTCACTGTGTTTTTGTATCTGTCGTTTTTTTTTTTAAATTATTATTATTAACGTGTGGGGACAAGAATGATTTGCAATTGCTATGCAGTCATGTTCATACACCATGTCGCACTGCAACGCTCCCATCATACAAAAGTTTGACCAGTTAGAATTTAATGACGGCTAACTGTCATTAGCTAAGTAACCTTTACAGAACATCACTAACATTTACTATAGGAGACTTGCGGAACCATCACAGCCTTCGCAGTGATACATTTCTGCACAAAATAATTATTTCTCTTTTTCTAGCTTTTAAAGCCTAAAGGCCGGTGAAGTGGATTAAGGGAAAACGAAAGTAAGACATTCTACTTCCATCGCTAGTTTCAATGATGCTAACTCAGCCTAGCTGCTGAGCGTTAGCCTTCCAATTCTTGATTCATCTAACAAATATTTAACTCATCATGTTTTAACAACATTTAATACGAGCTAAATGAATATTTAGTTAGGCAGACTACGCCGAGTATAAGCTACACGAAGGCTGTTTCTTTGAACACTGTGCGGCTAACGCTAGCAGTGCAGTGTTTTGCTTACTCACAGTGCAGTCAAAAGTTAGCCAGCTAACGTTAGCATTGTGGGAGTAAGTGGACCCGCTTTCAGGATTTCTTGAGTAAATATTATACGTAAAAATATACCGTATCATTTATTCAGTCTTTGGAACTGATGTATAATATGAAACGGACCAAAAAATGATACATTTAATTCATACGCACCATCTCTGCTTAAGAAAGTGCCTCGTCCCCGCCGCCTGCGCAGTGATCCTCACTTGATTTATTTTCCTGACAGGACGTCAGGGAAACCAACAGAACCCCGATTTCAAATCAGTGATCACTGAGTGAACTTTTGGTTGGTGATGTAAACCCGCCCCCCCCCCCCCCCCCCCCCGACAAACCAGTCCAATATCTTATTAAAAAACAAAAACAAAAAAACAAGCAATCACAATAACAAAAATAATAAGTGCAAAATATAAATTAACCGACAACCCCCCCGGAACACTCACAAAATATCTAAAAAACAAAATTAATAAAATGGAAGTGTATTTTAAATCTTGCCTCTACAAATGCAAATATTATAAAATCAAATAAGACAAAATAAAACAACCGTTTTAATTTGTTAAGATAAATCCAAAACTAATCAATTGCAATGTTGTTGTTGTTGTTTTTTTAACTTAAATAATAAGAAGGATCAACCCATTTGGATAGGAAAAAGTGAACTGAAAGCAGAAACTGAAACTATGAAAAAAAAAAACCCCCACAAGAGCTCTTTTTGGAATGAACTGATCTGTGTGAATTAATTAACCATCTTGGAGTGTGCATTAGTTTACTAACGAAATCCGTCTTTCTATATTCTTTTCTACGGAGCGAGCTCTTGGTTGCAGTGATTGAGCATGAACACTAGGCGGCAGCAGTAAATTAGAAGAAGAAACCGAGGCGTCACCGGGGACGCTGTCTTACTGCTGTCGTAGACTTGTTTCTCCATAAAATCCAAAAGAAAATATAAAATTGTCCTATAGACATAATAGTCGGTGCTTGTTTGATATCTTTACTTTCGTTTCTTTTTCTTCGCTAATGGCGCAATAACTTTAATGATGAAAACCCCTTACCAGCTAGATTTGAAGTTTTTTTTTTTTGTTGTTGTTGTTTTTTGCCTACATTTATAGTTTTCCCAGATGTGTGTGATTCCATTTACTATTTACCATAAGGTCAAAACAGTACAGGTAGTAATGCAACATTTGTGAACATTGAAAATATTTTTTTTTACAAAGACAGAAGTCCATGTGTTAGTGAAGGCCATCCATCTCAATTATTCACATATATTATTTCTGTGTCACAGAGCACTTCAGTCAATACCTGTCTGTTTCCTGAAACCATAATAACCCATGACTTTTCATCTGCAGTGCATGAGTTGTCTTTCCTTACAGACAATAATAAACAGGACTAAACCAAAGTAGAAAGTAAAGCAGATTATATATCCACTACACTGTCCTAGAATACACATTTTATGTGACAAGTCCCAGTTTGACTAAGTCAGCAGCCTATTTATTATCTATGATGAAGTTGCTGATGCTACTCCCCAGCTCAGTACCTTTCTTGTTGATTTCTGTCTTTACAGAAGCACCACCATGTTCAGAAAAGACTGGAGTACTTTAAGGAAAATTCTTAAAACTAGCAGGATTCCCCTTTAATCCTTTAAACATGTGAATGAACATAATTTTCAGCACTATTTTAGCAGCTAGAACTTGAAAAAATGGCACTCACACCATTTTTGAATTGTATATCCCTAGGATGGCATATCTTTAAAAAAACTGTAATAATATAATCATTTTGCTACTGCTTATTAGAGCCCAGTAAAATGTCCCTTTGCTGTGGTGTAGTGGTAACAGGTAATGAGGTTGTATGTGTGCTTTCTGTTGAGCACCACAGAAACAGTCCCAGCTTTTGTTCCATTAGACGGGTAAAAGCCAGAAATTGCTGGTCAATAAATGTGGTGTTCAGAGAAATCCTCACGCATCCACTGTTTGTATTGGGCTTTTTCTCTGAGGGTATTTCATACTTTGTGTTGTTTTGCTGTAAAACACAAACCGCCCATTTTCCAAAATGGAAATACTTTGTAACAGCTATCATGAGTGAACGGTATTGATATTTATTAGGCTCAAGTTAATAGTTCATTACTGTTAATAAGGAATAAAGTTACAATTAATAATATTTACTGCATAGCATAATCAGCCACACAATGTTTAACCATGTGCAAGCAGGCAGATGAAGTGGCACAATTCACAGGACTGTTTAACCTTTGTGTCCTGTTTTTTTTTTTTTTTTTTTATCTGTTCAATTTCGGTTTCTCTAGTTGTTTTTTAAGGTTTAGGCACCAAGACCTCTTGGTTAAATGGTCTAGATTAAATTACAAATTGCCAAATTACAACTGAGACCCATCTCACTGGTACGGCACATGGGTCAGAGTTTGAAGCCAAAGGAAACTGAGGATTCAGAGACCATGTTTTTTAACAGTATAAATATCTGTTAAAGGTTAGTTAATTAATTAATTAATTAAGTTAGTTAACTTTTATTACTGATTGTTAGTTTAAAAGTTATATATGTCACCACTTCAGCTGCTTTCCAATAAAGAAAAAGATTATGGCTAATTCACGAGAAAAAAGGTTCGAGACTGTCTTTCGCCCCAAAAGCAGCGAGACAGAAAATATTGTGTTTAAAATTTAGGTGAGGGTACATAAAGCGTATGTAAAGCGTTCACAAGCGTTGTCACCTTTAGCTGCAGTGGAGCTCAGCATCCTGACCAGAAAATACATAAACGCCAGTTTTGTTTCCTAAAAGTTAACCGTTAACCAAATAGTTCTTGTGCCTTAAAACCTAACAGCCCATGAAGGTCAAAGAAAAGAAAATGAAAAAATTATCCTGTATTATGTGGGAGCATCATTAGGTCATTGGACAAGGATTTACAGGATTATCTTAAATAAAAGAAAACATCTACCACAACTTAGCTTTGCAGGAATGGTTTTACTTTTCTCTTTTCTTAACTCATTTCATGAGCTTTTCAAGCATTTTTTTTAACTTATTAAAATCAAATCCTATAGGAGATATGGGAGAAAAGCAGTGCTTTCAATAGCTTTTTCCCTTTTTTCAAATGTATATCACAGAGTTGTGCAGCAGCTCTACAGGTGGACAGATGCTGACAGGTTTGTGGGGTTTAGCATAGACACAGTGATACACATGCATTCTACACAGCTCCAGAAACTCTCATGGACATCTTTTCTTCCCTCAGGGATTCTGTCGCTTTCCATGATGTGTGTCTCTGCAGCCAGAGAAATGCCCACTGAACGCCTCATCCTCTCTCATGTCCAATACCCTGCGTCTCGCTGTATTCTTGGCCACCGTTCCCCCATTTCTTTCTTTCTCTTTCTCTCTGTTAATGATATCTGATGTACCCTTGATCCAGAATGGGGGTGGGTGGGGAGTGGGGGTTTGAATTAGTAGGACTGTGCTGACGAGCTCTCCTCCCCTGCCAAGGCAGCAGCAGCATGGCGGCAGCCATTACATCAGTGCGCCAACCTCCTCCTTTGTGATTGAGACTGGAGGAGCTGTGCTTAGCTCAGCATGTTTTTTTCTTTTTTTCCTGGGGGCCTCATTTTATTTTGCCAAGTGCCCCCCCCCCCCCCCCCATTTAATTTTTCAAATGGAGAGCAGCCTGAGTCACTGTGTGATGGGTCCAAGCCACACTGTGGACCCACACATGGTGGTAAGTGTAAGCACACCCATTCTTCTACTCATTCATATCTATCTATCTATCTATCTATCTATCTATCTATCTATCTATCTATCTATCTATCTATCTATCTATCTATCTATCTATCTATCTATCTATCTATCTATCTATCTATCTATCTATCTATCTATCTATCTATCTATCTATCTACATTTTTAGTGATGGTTAATTACTAGAACACTGTTTATCTCTAGTTTATATCATCACTTTAGCACTCAGTGATTTTTTTAAACTATGTTGTGTCTTTTCTTTTGTTGGCAGGACACACCGAGGATTTTACATTACTTCTATAACGTATAATAAAACACATAAACATAATATATAGTAATAATTTGTATCCTGACTGGTGCAAAATTCCGCAAATTCCCAACCTGTGTTGCTAAAAATAGGTCAGCGATGTGTTTTAGCTCGGAAAATGGATGGACTAACTGGTAGGAAAGGTGGCAGCTCTGCCAATGTTGCATTAAGCTGGCAGCTATCCAATGACAAGACAGGTCAGGGGTCTGCAGCCACAGAGCAGAGAGAAGCCACAGCAGCCTATCCTGCTGATAAGTTTTATGGCTCTCATCTGCATGTCGTCATAGGCTTTAAGAGTTCCAGTAGAGCGTGTGTGTGAGAAGAGGTGAGGAGGGAGTCTTGCAGAGATCCTTCT
Organism: Mchenga conophoros; assembly: GCF_057382185.1. Taxonomy (NCBI): domain Eukaryota; kingdom Metazoa; phylum Chordata; class Actinopteri; order Cichliformes; family Cichlidae; genus Mchenga; species Mchenga conophoros. The sequence continues at coordinate 23,007,935 of NC_140532.1, read as the reverse complement.
CAGTGCTGTCAGTTTCCTGGTGTTGATGAAAGCACTTATGCAGCATTTCAGTGGCAAACGGCTGAAGACGTTTTTTTCTGCCTAAAAAAAAAAAAGCTGTACGTTATGGGCACTTAATAATATCAGCAGTTACACAGACTGACTCTTTGCTCACTCTATGTGCCTAAGAATAGACGTGATGAAGTAAAGCCACACATCGTGTGTCTCTAATATAATAATAAATATGACAGCGGCAGGTTAGCTATAAGCCACCTGATATCATGCTGAGCTATTTTCGGACTCGATTCGGATTAGCAAAGGTTCATCTCAGTTTAGCGTAGATTTAGGAGAATAGTGCGAGGGTTTGAGTGATGGAACATGACTGTTGAATAGAGGATGAGCAGACTGGTGGCTGAGGTGGAGCTGAAAAGCTGGGTGGAGAGAGTCGTGACCAGCATGCTGTGGAGCACTATCTGTTCTTAGGTGTATAGGGTGGGCACACACACACACACACACACACACACACACACACACACACACACACACACACACACACACACACACACACACACACACACACACACAGACAAAACTACAAAGACACTTGTGGTTAGCCAGGAATCTAAGAATCATGAAGATCCAATAGTAGTGCCAGCAAGGATTACCGTACATCTAAAACCTCCAACAGGGCAAAATTAACCTGCTGTCAAGGTAAAAGCTTTTTCATTTTAGGAATAGAGAAAAAAAACACATTCCCTGACGAAGACAAAACTATATTTATACAGTGGTGACTGGCAACAAGACACAGGTGAAAGAGGATGAGAGACAATTACAAAAGGGTGAAAATGAACAAAAACAGGAAGTAAAATCCACAAGACACACACACAAAAATTCAAAATAAAAAAAGAAAGAAACCACATAAACAACAACTGAGAAACACAAAGTCAGAGAGGAACATATAAGGCAAGTAAAAATAGAAACACATAAGGCACAAAATCCAACAGTTATAAAAAAAGGACCTTGCGATCAGCACTGTAAGCAGTTTTGAATCCCAGTACTCTTTGGACCTGGAAAAAGTCTAGCTCTGATTTACATTCATATCTCAGTCATATCCCTTCTTAAGTCCACTTACTACACAAGCCTATCATGTTTCATAGCAGACAAAAGATATTGCTACGTTTGCAAAATTAACAGCATGTAACTGACCACACAATGTATATAGGTGTGAATTTTACCCAGTGGAGCTAGTTATTACTAGTCATTTTTAAGTCTGTCTTCATCTTAACCAACTGCAAATGAAAAAAAAAAAAATTTTTAGTGGCACAGACGGGACAATCTGGCTGAAAGTGGAGCCAGTGTCACTGCTAGTGACAAGCCTCTGGTGAACAGAGTGAATTGCAGTCAGAGCAGGAGCGGTACGCCTCACCCAGGCAGACACAACCAAATAGTGAGAACATACAGGGGACCAACATGAAACACACACAGAAAAAAAATATAATGAGGATACAGACAAGATTGCAACATGATGCCAGTATGGCTTACATAAACATATACTGGCTTAATTCAAATAGTAATTAATACTGCTCATTGTAAGAAGGAAATGCAGTCTTGGAAGAAGCTGATTTCTGCCATTACGGATACAGTGATTAGGATTTTCCTATTCATCTTTTTTATTGTTTTAATGCCAGGAAATGCAGCCACACCAGTCCTCAAGTACCAGAATCCATCATTTTAATGTTCTGATTGTGTCTGAGCAGCTCACCAATTAGACGTTTTAAAACTTCTTATAAAGAGTTTATTGTTTAAAAGTAGTCTACACCATGATAAAATATAAACAGTGCCACAGAGTGGTCTAACTAGTTGTTTAATTTTAGGAGTTGATGTACTTGCTCCCTGTTCAGTGATTGTACAGTTCACTTAGCAACAACCTCTTAGAAACCTAGACATGTCTGTAACATTAGGCTTTAGATTATGCTGGTTACAGTGCAGCATAGAAACACAGGCTTTTTGTGATGACTATTGAATTTCCATCAAACTTGTGTTTCTTTTGATTTTTGTTAAGGCGATCAGTCTGCTGGTCAGAAACTTTTGTTTTAAGAGAAATAGCTTTACGAATATTTGATGGATTACCAGAAAGACATCCCCCTTAAAGAGATTTCCTTGGGGATAGGGAGCCCCTATAATTGTTGCCTTGCATGTCTGTCTACAAACTACTTGTATAAATGGATTATAAAGTAAATGTGCAGGATCCACATGCTTTCCCAGATCTTTTCTAAAACTGAGCGGGGTTTTGTTTCTGGAAGTTAAAATTCTCTTGGCACATGGGAGACAGACAGATATGCAGACAAATGGGCAGCAATTCATAAACTTCCTTTATGGGAATAGACCAAGCTAGGATGCTAATGTGTTAATGTTCATAGATGTTGGAGGTATAAGATGACAGGTTAAAAAACGTAAAAAAAAAAAAAAATAGATAATGAGAGGTGTAAGTAGTTTTTTTTTTTAAAGAGGCGCCTGGGAAACATGCTTTTTAGGCTTAGAGAAAAAATTGATTGCAATAAAAATACATTTATCTTGTAACTAATGAAACAATTTGACATGCTGCTGTGTACTGAAGCTCTCTCAATCAAGACTCAAAGACTCCAGGACTGAAAAATTAACCACTAAAGTAAAACTGCCAAAAAATGTAGATCAGCTAATTGAAGCTCCCTTAGCCTCCCAGGACCTGGTGTCCACATACGGCGACGTCACATTTTTGGTTGTCTAGACCACAATACTAAATTTTGCTCTTTCAAATGGCTTTCCAATGAGCCATATTGCTCAAAGGGGCACAAATGTTGTTTCTCATTTTGTTTTTGTATTCAGGAAAAATGCTGCTCTGTTCAGACAGCAATTAAAGAGTTTTGCACATCATTACTCAGTTTCTATCGAACGCTATAAAGCCAAATAGCAAAGAGAAAATAAAAATACATTCCACGAAAGAGTTTCGGTCTTGGGAGGTTAAAGAAATAAGCCAGTATCTCATGTTAAAATACTAAACTAAATAGTATTAAAAAAGTACTGGCCAAGCAAACCGCTGCACTATAAACAGGTCTTCGTTTTAGTGTTAGCTCAACAAACAATAATTATCAAGAAATGCCGCCAATGTGATGCTGAGCTTCTGTTACACAATGACATGAGATACTTACACGAACTGTTATCATCTAATCTTTCCAAATATATTTATGTAAAATAAATTACGTATACAGTGAGGCTAGGTTAACTCTGACTAATCTAAATGTTTTAAATTTATGTCCTTAATAAATATATTACAGTTACATTATACTAAGCAAGCACATATAATACTAATATTTTAATGAAGGTACATTAACCAGAACTTTGTCTTTTCATCCCTTGATTTTTGCATCTGCTCTGCTATTTTCTAGACTTTAATCATTTTTACAGTTGCTTATTTCGACAACTCTATTAAATAATCATCTGCACCATCTGAAAATTACTTTATAGATTTTTTTTGTGCTGACTGTTAAAATTCGTAGCATACCAAGCATAGAACACACACAAACTGAACTACCGTAGCATATCCACACTAAACGCCAACAAAAGTGTGCAGGGTGAATATAATTTTAAGGTTGGTTTTGAGGTTTAAAGTGGTGCTCACTTGAACTATTAAATGTATAAATGTTTGTGATTGTGGGATAAATGATCACATTATTATAGCATGATAGAGTAGATAGATGCAGACCTGGATTACAGTTTTTCTCAGTCGCTTTGGTGCGTTTCTCAGATCAGAATTGAAATTCTCATAACTATTAGTTCAACCTCCACAACACTCAGTCATTTGTGCACATCACAGTAGCAATTTCTCCTCTCTCTGAACAAACTGCAAATGATTTTGGACATGAATCAGTTGCTTCCATACATTTCCCTGCTGCTTTCTGACATTTCCATTTGCTTATGTCATGTCAGTCAAAAGTAATCATACCTATGGATGCTGAATAGTCGTTCCCAATAAAACTAATAGTCATACATCCATTGCTTGAGTCATCACACACAAAATTGTTGAACTAGTTATCACATGCCAAATATTGGCCATCTGTCAAGCAAATCCTATACCTTTCTGTATCATTGTTCCTGGAAATGTCTCCGAAATTGAACAATTGATCTCGGGTGAATTACAGCTGTCACTCATGAGGAGGCGTGTGAAAGTTTAGTTGTAACCAATGACAAACAACTTGTTCACTGTCAATTATGGATGAATCCTGTGAATCCCCAATTGGCAAGCATATATAAACTGCGCAGGAGCTAGTGTGTACCATTTCTACACTTCTGTGACACAAAATGGAAGGTCAGCACCGTGGAAGAGGGGTGAGGATGCAGGGAGGAAGGGGAAGAGGGAGAAGAGGCAGATATAGGCGGATTCCTAATGAAATAAGGGCTACAATTGTGGACCATGTTGTCAATCACGGCCTCACCATTGAGGAGGCTGGTCGAAGGGTGCAACCCAATATTGGAAGAACTACTGTCAGTTCAATCATTCAAACATTCCGTAGGGAAAACAGGTATGCAAACAGTAATACACTGTACTGTACTGTGCCATCTCAGACACATCACATGTTACTGTACTGTATTTGCAATTTCACAAAAAGTTCACTCTGCACCACATAGGATTGTAAGACAACCTCGCGGAGACGGAAGAGGGCCCCTTTTTACCCCACAGCAAGAAGAAGCCATTTGTGCAATGGTCATTGCAAACAATGCAATAAAGCTGAGAGAAATACAAAGCGCTGTCATAGAGAATTACACGGTATTTGGCAATATTGAATCTGTTCCAATTTCAACAATTGACAGAGTACTCAAGAAAAATGAAATCCACATGAAGCAATTGTATAAAGTGCCATTTGAACGAAACAGTGACAGGGTGAAGGAGATCCGTCACCAGTATGTGCAAGTAAAGTTGGTCTTCTATGTTCTGCACTGCAAACTGTTTTACAGTACTTCGTAGTTTCATGCAGTACACTTGCAATTCCACAGCACATACTCTACAATGTGTTTCACCGAATGCATGCATTACTGTTTGTTACTGTACACAGGCATATTGTGACATTGCATTTCTGTCTCTCTCTAAAGCGTGTACTGGAGCTGGAAGCCAGGGAAACACTACACACATTCATTATGTTGATGAGGCAGGTTTCAATCTGGCCAAAGGCAGAAGGCGTGGAAGAAATCGCATTGGACAGAGGGCAACCACTGAAGTCCCTGGTCAGCGCGGAGGGAATATTACCATGTGTGCAGCCATCTCAGACAATGGCGTCCTCACCCATATCCCCCTTCTTGGTCCATACAATACCCAACATCTCCTGACATTTTTAGACACTCTTTACAGGGACCTAGTCCCTGAGAATGAGAGAGGTGGAGGCCAACCCAGCAAGTATGTTGTTGTCTGGGATAATGTCCGTTTTCACCACTCCCATCAGGTCAGAGTGGTTTGCAGCACATGACAGAATTCTGGTTGAATATCTCCCTCCATATTCCCCATTCCTTAATCCAATAGAGGAGTTTTTCTCTGCCTGGAGGTGGAAAGTTTATGACCGGCATCCACATGAGCAAATGGCCCTGCTAGCAGCCATGGATGCAGCATGTGACGACATCACAGCAGGGTCCTGCAGAGGATGGATTCGCCACTCCAGGAGATACTTTCCTCGCTGCATTGCGAGGGATAACATCTGTTGTGATGTAGATGAAAATATGTGGCCAGACAGACAGGAACGTCTGGATGTGCCAGAATGATTTACTGTACTGTTACATGTGCTGTTTACAATGGCGTGTCCAGCGGGGTGGCCTGGGGGGGCACAGGCCACCCCCCAAACCAGACTGGCCACCCCAGGTGCCACCCCAAAGGCAAAACAATAAAATTCAATCAAATATCAAATGTCCGATTATGTTTTCACGGTGACGCTCAGATATCCGAGTGTAAGTGAATGCAGCATCGCTTCTGCGCTATGTGCATCACGTTAGCAAAGGTAGGAGAGCCAAGCGCAAAAGACGGCACTGCAGGAAACAATTTTTCGGTGAAAGAAAATGAGGACAGAATAAATGTCCCGGTAAGTAATATCAAGTTTGTTGAGTTTAGTAAACTTCGGTGAAATTAGAATACCAAGGAAAAAAATAACACTTAAAGAATTATTGCAGCCGTGGAATATTTCTGACAGTATGCTACTGAGGGCAGCTAACATAAGAGTTATGAGTTATAAGATATAATCTAAGTCGTAACATTGCTGTATGGAGCTGCAGATTTGGTTGCAGGTTAACATAGCTGGACTGGCCATCGGGCATACCGGGCATATCCCCAGTGACTTATTTTTTATTTTTTTTGTAACGGCATGAACAATGAGAGGTGGTGGATTGGCCAGATGCAGGTCGATGTGTAGAAATAACTCCGTTGTTTGGTGGTGGCTATGACGGGGCTTCCACAGAGGCAACAGGTGGACGAGGGAAGGGGAGGCAGGAGGAGAGCCCTGAAGCAGCCGCCAGTCCGAGTGTCAGGTGAACTGAACTTCAGGTAAGAAGTTATGACCTGCAGTCTATCTGGGTCAGATATAAACTAAGTTTAGGTGGAGTTTATTTTCATGTTGCTGACTTTTTACTGTCAGTTGCAATAACTCATACTGCGTTCTAGCCAGTTTGACGGAGTTTTTATACAGCTGGGTGGGTGCTATGATGTTACTGATAGTGAACTTTATTTTATTCATAAGGTTAGTAGAGTTGCCAACGGCTCCTTAAAAAAATGGAATGGTCCCTCATTCAGAGAAAATATTACGAGTTTCGTATTGAGCTGAGAAGAGACGCAGTTTGTCCCGGACTTTAGCTAGAATGGAAAAAAGACACAAAGCTGGATTTATTCTGTCTTTACGTTGCACAGCTGCCTCTTCTTCTCTCATTCTCTCCCCCTCCCTCTCCTGTTGCTACTTCAATCATGAAACTGATCAATGATCAGCTGATCGGCTTTTCTCTCTTGTTTGTTTATCGCCCACTTTGCGCCAGAAAGAGGAAACCAGCGGATATTGCGCTAAACAACAGCAGCACGTTTAAGCTTGATCAGCTGTTAGAATGTATTTAATATTAATTTCTAGTATCAGCTGATGTTTGCTGGAGCCACAGCTGTAAAGCTGCTGGTCATGATGTCTGTTTAGATATGTGGTGAGAGGGAAACATGAAGATGAAACCAGGAGATGTCCTTACTGAATCATCAGAGCTGAACAGGTGATGGAGAAACAGGTTTACCCTTTAGGTGACATGAATGAGTTGAAGTTATCAACTGTTTCTGAGAGATAAATAACACCAGGATCCTTTTTTATGTAGCTGACAGCTGGTAACTGTGCAGGGGCGGGTCTAGCAAAGTTTTGCCAGGGGGCCAGGTAGGGCATTAACCCTCCTGCCATCCTTTAAAAAACTCACACCCATCACCCTAGGGACCATTCTCAGCCACGCCATAAAAAGACCATATATCCATATCTTATTCCACTTTAAATTAGCCAACCTTGTAAAACTACTTCTCCCTGAAATATTCATGTAAAGTTTTAATTATATTTTCATTGTTTTAACCCTTCAAATCCCAGTGTTATTACATGAGCGCCCTGTGTTATAAGCCCCAGAAACCAAAAAACGAAACTAAATATTTCCACAAAAAACCAGTTGAAGTAATATGTGATTGTCATTATAAGTAGGCCTTTAGATGGACCAAAGATTGGCACCAACATACATTTTGACCTGCCATTATTTTTTTGCATTTTTTTTGCAATTTAAAAATTAAAACTTCAAGGCCCTGAGTCTTCATTGACATCCAAGAAAAGAAGAAAAAATAAAATCATATGATGATAATTTGGGGTTGAAAAATAGCGTTTATAATGGAAGTCAATGGGCAGAAAATGGTCCCCAGGGTGATGGGTGTGGGGATTTCTGCTGCTCAGCCATTTTAGGCTGATTTAAGGAATTCACACTGGAATATTAACATTGACAGGTAAAAACTATCCTGTGGCAAGTTTGGTTATATTCCACTGAACACAGTGGAAATGGCAGCCATTTAACACATAGCAGTGGCACAAAAAGGTCCCAAGAAGGCAGGAAGGTTAACAGGGAAAGGGGGGCACAAAGAAATACTTTTCTTTCTTATTCTCATTTAAAATACCTAGTTTTTATTAAATAATTATCTAAATCTTACAACCAAAGTTTTTATCTGACGTAAAATGTATAGAAATCATACATATACCAACAAGACTGTACATCACTGTCACAACAGCATTTGTTTTCATTCAAAGGCTTTATGGCTTTAATACCTGGTGGGCCGGTCTGTAGTCAAAATGCCCGATTTTCTGTCCCAGTCCAGCCCTGCAGGTTAATACTAGCAGTGTCACCATGCCAGCTGACTGTATTTTATCATCAGCCAGTGTTGTTCTTTATCAATATTACCAAAGTTTACCATAAGGCAGCATAGAAAGTATTTACTTGCTTTCAGGTTTTATTCAAATGTTAGTCTTTTCATTTGTTTCCCCACTTTTTTCCTGTTTCAAAATCAAACACCAGTTTGTGAGAAGATTATCTTCTTTTTTTAACAGGCAGATAAAGTTTTGCATTGGCATTGGCTAATTTGCCAATTGTTTGTTACAAATGTTCGTATTTTAATTTTCAAAAATGTTTTTGCCCAAAACATATGTGCACTATATGTCAGTAAAAATACTATGCAAATATTGATGTCCTTGAATGCTGAGTAAGCACTGACAAAGCACTGATTGTATCTCTTGTACTTTATCAATGCAGTATCTAAAAACTTTGCACCGTAGTGGTTAAAATCTCATTCTAATAAGAGTTAAAAGTGCATTTGGTTATTAGGTTTATAGGATTATTGAATTATGGTTAAGGGTTGGTAGAATTTTTTTTTTAAACATTATCTGCCAATTAAATCTGCCACCCTTCTCCAAATCTGTGCCCCTACCTGGCCCCCCCAACAAAAATTTTCTAGACACACCACTGGCTGTTTATTGTTCACATTAGTGCACAGCTCTACCAAATGGGTGATTTTATGTTTACATGTATTCTACAGTGAACAAGTGACTGTAGCATATTTTTCTTTTGCACAATTCTGTAGGATTACAAACATTTCTACACAATGGAAATGTGAAACGTACGTATTCAGTGTCTCAGTTACTCCCAAGACTCCCATAACATCTACAGTGACTTTACTGCACATTTCAGATGGCTGTACAGGTAGGCCATAGTGCTGTCGTCAGCATTTTCAGGTGTCACCAATTGTTTTTGCAATGGGAAACACTGAAATTATAAACTGTCATAGTGGAAACATGACAATGCCATTTGACTATCTTGTTCATAAAGATGGTGTCAAGACTTTTCATTTTGATGGCACTGACAGTGTCATTGACATGGATACTTGCTTTTGAGGTATGGATAATCAATTCTGTGCATGTGACGTGCTTTTGCAGGCTATCCACTAGGTTTTGCAGTTTGCACTAATTGTTTTGGGAAATGCACTAACTGCTGTGCAAATGTTAATGGTGTTCTGAGGAACGCACCAAAGCGACTGAGAAAAACTGTAATACTTCCACAGTACCTGCTGGTTGAGCTTTGATTTTTTAATTTTCATTTACAGATGAGACAGGAACCCTGCTATCCGGTCGTTAAGTCTGACGTCACTAGCCGTGTCTGGGCCTAAACTCCGCTGCAGGTCCATATATCAAACGATCACTATGGCATTACTGAGAGTTGAAAAACTGTCTAAAGTCTTTCATCTTTAATAAAATGATCAGCGTTCTGCTCTACCAGGTGTAACAATTGAGTTTAACATCCAGGCATCCATGAAAACGGAATTTATGACATTTAACGGAGTTAGAAGTTAGCAGGAAGTTAGCTCGCTAGCTTCTATCTAAATACAATATAGCATGCCCTGACTGCGGGGTTTTGGAAACAAATTAAAACGTACAGCTCTGTTATCACTTCCAACATAAATGAAGACAGAAAACTAAACAGCAGTGACGTTTGTAGGGTTACTGAAGTTGGGCTAGCTGGTATATAATGATGTGCTACATGACCGCTAGCGACACAGCTATGTTAGCATAATATAAACAAGCTAACTTTTTTTCCACTCGATAAAAGTTAACGTGAGTGTTCTCGGTGGTCAGGAACAAATGTAATCGCATGGCAGGATGCTGTAAAAGGACCAAACTTCAGCCAGGAGAACAACTGAGATAATCCATCCACAATACGAGGTTAGTCATTCATATACTGCTGCATGGGCTGGGCTGTAGTTACATCCTAAGGTTTTAAAAACTGAGCTTAAATAAATGATCAGCAGTAATAAAAGCCGAGGGAGGTCAACAGTGATCACTGACTGTTTTAGGAGCTTTTTGAGATTAAATAGAAGAAAATACAAAACATTAAACATGTTAACAACACAAAAGCCATATTAAACGCAGACTACTTTAGGCCCGGAAGTAGGATTCGTCACGTCATCACTTAACGACCGGATTTCATGATTACAAGTGATGGCGATCAATGCTTGTAAAACTTCAGAACCCACCCATCTTGCAGTATGGATACGTCATGAATCCTGGTAGCACACAGCTGATTGCAGTTTAAAAGTTAGTTCCAAATAATCTTACTACCTTTTCGTAGTACTTGTCAAAGCCATGGTCTCAACTTTACCCACAAGGTAACCGGGCTACCAGCCGTATGGTTCAATTGAGCATAGTCCATGGATACTTAAAAAGGCTTCTCTGTTATATGAAGCTAAACTTGAAGAACTCGGACTGATCCAAAATAGTCAGCTTTGGATCAGACTCTATAAACTCTTGATTGCCACCCTCTAACTTAATGCTTTCGCTTTGGATTTCAGTCTAACTTTTGATTTAACTGAACCAAAAATAAAACATTACAGAAATTGTTTGTCATGTATGCAGAATTATAAGATTTGCTGTCATCGCTGTCTCTCGTCATCACGTTACATGTCTGAGGAAATGCAGTCATTTACTGTAAAGATGTTGGACTTTTGATGATGTCAGCATCTGAGTTAACTTGAAAATGAACACAGCAGAACCATTTGTTCATTTGTCACCTCGTGTCAGTGTCAAAGCGGAAACATCTGATGATGCCAAGCCTACAAAACTGAGACATCCAATCATTGCTTTTGGCTCTCCAGAAAACATTTAAGCATTAATTGCATTTGCTCATCTAGCACTCCAGCTTTGGAATAAAGGCAATGTGAGCAGTCACTTTTGGAGATGAGAACATTGTCTTGTGTTGATTAACTCATATGCACAAATTATTTTTGAAAGCGGATAAAACGAAAAAGAAAGCTGATATCAATCAGTTGAAATCTAATTGATTTATCTGAATTGCACAGGCTGTCAGTCTTTTTTCCTGATGACACATAATTTGATATTAGTATGAACAGGAGGAAGTTGGGATGAGCCTTCAACTCAGCTTTACCATGAGTCACACTTTTCATTTTGTTGTCACAAGTGATCAGATTTTATCAAGACAATGATGTACTTCACTGTAGACGAAGGCTTGACATGAAAGCCACTCTGCTGTGTGATACAACAGTCTGATTTCTGACTCATGTAAAGTTCAGTGCAGTGTTTCACGCTGGCGTCATGCATGTCTTCCTGTTCCTTGTTATTTGCTCAGCCTTTGTTGAATGATTAAATTATATCCACTACTCATTAAGAAACGTACTTCCAGATTGTAAACCAAGGGGCCCCAGAAGGTGAAAATTATGTGGCAATAAATGATTAATGATTATTAAATATATATTTACCACTAAAGCAAAATAATACTCCAGTGGGGAGGGTTTCTAGTAGCTATCGCATGTGACCTAACTTTGGGGTTCTTATTACCATTTAAAATATATTTTATTTAATTTTAAACATTGCAAGGAGAAACTGGTATAATGCTCACACTTTCCTCAGATAGGCTTATCCAAAACTTGAATTTTTACACAGTCTTGTAAATTTAATTAATTATTACCTCTGTTGAGGAGCTTGCTTTTAAATAAAATTTAATTTAAAAAAAGCTTGCATTTTGCAGTTGTTTTTACTGCACTAAAAAAAAGTGATAAAGTAGATTAAAAAAGAACTCAAAAAACAACACTGAAGAATCAACTTTTTGGAAAATACAAAGCTATTCCCTTAAAAGTAAATACTGCGCAGAGGGTGGACTACCTTGGTGCAGGTTTGCTCTATGTTGACTATGAAAAGCAGCACAGATGTGACAAAAAATATTAAAAAACAGGCAAGAAAAGAAACATAGAGGTATGCTGCTAAATATATTTCCCTTTTCACTGGTCTAAAAGAATGCAATATGTCTTTATCATTGAAAGTAATGGTGATCAGTAATGATGGTGGTGTCAATAAGAATGGGTTGTTACACAACAATAATAGAGTGTGGAGTTAGAGAAATAATGTGCAATGTAACTGACAACTGAAGACGGCAAGCCATCAGATCGTTCTGTCAAACTAATTGAAATATCCACCAGCTTTAAATTTCATGTGATGTGACATTTGTGTGCTTATCATGGAATTTCTGTCAGAGCTTCTGGTTTAGCGTGGGCACGTGTGTCTAGTTTAAGTTATTACAGGCTGCTCTAAAAAGGCATCAACTGTGCTTCGAGAACCATTGGTATTTGATCATGTCATCAGCTCGGATGCTGGAATTAATCCTGGCATTACGTAATGGTTGTATGGTTACAGCGAAGAAAGCATGATGTTAAATTAGGACAGCGGGACGTGCCAATCAATACTCCCAGATATGAAGGAAGCTAGATGCAGAGGAATTCCAGGTCACAGAGAAAGGCTACCTCAGTTTGATATTTATGCTTTTTGACTTTTAGACTTGCCTGTTTTGGAAATCCAATGAAATAGCCACTAAAGTCTAGACATATTTATACAAGACCACTCAGAAGGTCACTTAGAAATAAGCTCATGTTTTTAGAAAAAGAGACATTTGTTATAATATTATAAGTAAACAAATAGTAAAATTTATACATACATATCTAGATAGATAGATAGATAGATAGATAGATAGATAGATAGATAGATAGATAGATAGATAGATAGATAGATAGATAGATAGATAGATAGATAGAAAGCAACTACCCTTACCCTATACTCAATGTTTTGGAGAAAACTGCAGGACCATTTTAGAGAAAATGAAGAAAAAAGTAATGTTTGAAATATCATAGTTAGAATATTTTTTCCCAACATGCCAAGACTTGACAGGAGATTTTTCAAAATCTAGAAATCAAATTTTCTGATTACAAATGAATTGTTCAACAGGCGTTCATGCTGTATTCTGTTACTTAATGCAGGTTTATCATGTTAAAAGGCTAACTGATCATTAGACAATCATAAAGCTGTTAGTACAGCTAAAAATTCTTCTGCTTTTATAAGAATTAATTTTTTTTGCTCGAGTCTTGAGCATCGGTTTGGCTCCTAAAATTTAAATTATAATAAATAAAACCAAGTGTATCGTAGTTCAAACAGGAGTTTTGTGATCATCAGTATGATCCCCAGCCAAAAAGAAATAAATTGCGCAATATATTTTTAAGCAATAAATTGCCAACCCCCCCCCCCCCCCAAAAATATAAAAAAAAAAAACCTAAATAAACATAAGATACAAATTTAAACTTTGATATGCAGATTTCTGTCAATTATTTCATGGTTCAGTCTTTAAAGGTTTATATTGTGGACAAATGAACCCAAGTTCTAGGGTTTGGGGTCATTTGTGAGATGAATGACTCATAAAAACATGGAGGAGGATGAGTCACTTCCACCTGTAAAGCATGTTAAAGACATGTGATGGTTTGAGGTTACTTTGACATGAGAAATGGGATCTTGAGCAAGGAAGTCACTTGATTTTACAATGCCATATCCCATGGAGCTAATTTACTCTGACCTTTGTAAAATGACCCAAATCTCAGCTCCAAACTATACAATAACCACTGAGAAAAGAAGCAAGCAGCTTGTTTTTGTCTACAGTGAAATGGCCAGCACAGTTACCTAAACCCCACAGAGAATTGTTGTATTATTGGCTGTGATGAGAAAGGCCCATCAAGCTAATCCAACTTGTGAAAAGCGCTTGATTGAGCATCAGGGAAAGTTTTTTTTTTTAGATTAGTTCAACAAATTGACAGGGTGACAGATAAAAATAAAATCCTTACTTACAACCTTGTCAATGTCTTGGATATATTCACTATTCACTTTGCAACTCATTTGGTGAATGAAAGCAGTAGTAGCTTTGATCAAAAATATGACATTTACTGGATGATCCCAAATCTTTAAGCAGTAGTTTATATCTTCAGTGAAGCCTTTCTGTGCCAGATTTTAATAGGCTGTAATAAAAAAAAATCACAGTTTTTCTAAAAAAAAATAAAATCAGATTTTGTATTTATACACACACCAGCTGGCAATGCCACAATTTGAACTTCGGTGGGCGTGTGATCAAGTGTTGTTCTAGAGACACCTGGCTGCTCTTACTAATCTATTCATTAAACTCCCTTAATGGCCTCTTGTGCTTCAGGATCCATCATGTCACAATAATGGCTTTTACGAGTGAAGGGTGCTTTTAACTGCATTTGACTGATTGGAAAAACTGTCCCATTTCTGGTGGCAGAGGGAAAAAATGCAAGGGCTGAACACACTATATTAATTTCATTGCCAGGCCAACTGAACCATTAACTGGTAGACTCTTTTAACTCAACAAGAGTGACATAACAAGCAAAAGATCAAGTTCGTGGATCGGGAATTTAATGGTCCACAATTGCAGTATTTTTCTCTGGAAATGAGAGCAAGTTTTTTAAAGGGATGATGACTACAGAATGCACAAAATAATGCAAAACAGGCAAAAGAAACATTCAAGACAGAGGTAATAGCTTAGACCTTTCCTGGAAATGATATACAAGTTGAACTTGCAAAAGAATAGCACATTTTAAATGTATATTATGTTTCCTCTTCATGAAGATTTTCTTCCTCAGTTTCATTGTAATTTAAGCATCTCTGAGCCACACTAAAAGCCGGAAATTTCCAACTCTCAGCTTTGCTGCAGAGGCAGAAACGATGGCAGATTCTTGGGTTTCGGCCAGGCTTTATAACCGCATAACGTTTAACTTTCTATAAATACCACGGGATGCAGTCCAAGTTGATCAAGTGTGATTGAATCTGAAATGACTCCAAAGATGAGAGCCAAGTTTCCTTAAGATACTTCAGAGGAACTGCTTGCCTCTGCCCAGCTTTTGACAGGGTACCAGCCTGAGTCACTCTGCTCTTTCCTAAGATACAGAGTATTCAAGCAGCTATAATGGTTGCACTACACAAGATCTCATTGGTATCGATAAGTTAAAAGGGCACAATTGTGCTCTGCTTTAATAAGTATAGGTGACTGATAGCCGCCCTGATTGTTTACCAGTTATATCAAGTGTGTCAACTAGGTTTTAAATTTAGCTCGATTCTATATATAGTTTCTGGCAAAAGGGATTGCAAGATGACTGCTGGTCCTTCATCACTTCAATGTTTTCACAGCACTTGCTCTTTCTGGTTGAAATTCTGTGGTTTTAGACTGAAAAGGATTTGCTAAACTACAAATAATTTAATCGTTTCAGCATAGGTGAGGTTTAAACAGTGTTCTCATCTAACTGCCTTATTAGACTTTCCACAATACCATTGATTGGCCCAGTGCTGCCTTCAGTCTTCATCTAGAAAGTCCCAGAAATGGAATGAATCCAAACCAAAGCTAAGCTGCATGTGCGTAAGCATCTAAGTCTGCTAGCTTTCTTTTATATGAAAATATTTGTGCATGAAATAAATTATTAAATGACTAAAATAATAATTAAATCAAGATCTCCACTGGGGGGAAAAAAGCCTAGACTAGGCCTAATCCATGTCTGGGAAACAGAATCCTAATGTTTTATATAGTCTGGCTGGCAAGCAAAATCTTCACACAACTCAAATTCTTGCTACCATATTTCTACAAGTCAAGTCACTTCATTCATTCTTGTGTAATCATGATAAATAGGAGCCACAACAGGCACTTTTTGGAAGCACAAAGTCTCCTCAGTGTTGCTTTATACGTCCACAGCATTTGTAAGTGTCTAGCTATTGATTGCTGAGAGGTCTCTTTTTCTTGTTTGCTTCTTTTTCTTGAATGAATGTGGAGTAGATACAAGCAAGCCCAGGGGGTTCAGACAGTGAGTCAGTCAGAGTGCCAACATCCCTCCTACGCTGCAATGCAAAAGGCCCCTGATTGATGCTTTGAGGTTTTAACAATTGAATGTAATCTCCTTAATGTCTTGGGGATGAACAAAAGCAAACGCCTGGAAACGTCGGCTGCCCTGCTCGCATCCTTGACATTTAACATGTTTCTTTTACTGATGACCTATCCCAGAGTACTAGCACGACCTTCTGCTCAGTCACTCTTGTTCTTCCGGTTGAACAAACAAGACAGCGTGCTCTGGGAGTGTTAACACCTGCTAGAAGGTACACATCCTTTACTAAAGACCGTTCTTGTTAATCCTGATGGACACGTCGCCCCAGGTGTTTAAACACCATCCCTGTTCGTCCTGAAGTAAAACCACAAAGTGACACCAGTTCCTTCATTTGAACTCTCATTTAATCAGGTGGCTAGCTTTCTTTGTGGTGGCAAGCCACTGATTAGATTTGGAGATTGAGAGCCATTACAGGAGGCTGCAGTTGGATAATGACTTAAGTGCTGTTTCGTCTTTCTTTCTCCCCAGGAAGTGATTTATCTGGATGGACCTGCCCTTAACTGACTGGGATGTGCCCAGCGGTGAGCAGTGCTGTATAGATCATATCACCCAGCTTTGACCCAATCAACACTCCATCCTTTTAATGATTATTTATAGTTTCTGTACTTGGAGAAGTATGACATTGGAATACTGGTTATATTCACAGCTTGTTAAGTTGGCTCTTGTTAACTTTGTATTTTTTTGTTTTGTTTTGTTTGTTTTTTACGGAGCTACCAAAGGTCCTTGTAGAAGATCAGTCTTTTTCTGTGTGTCAGCAAAACTATTGATCTCAAAGAAACACCCCTAAGACTTTTTGGAGTCTTCTTAAACCTTCTTCTTGGTTACCAATTATGCCCGTTGTGCTGCAACATTTGAGACTGTACCGATAGGCTGTTTGTCCTTATGCAGTTATCGTACCCCATGTTTACATCTTGCTTTAAGCTAGCAATACTCAAGTAATCCTTATACAACCATGAGTAACACTTTGAAGTGGTTACAGACATAACTTAAATTACAGTTTCCTGGTTGAAAGTAGGAGGAATTGTGCCACTACCCATGCCCCCACCTAACTTGTAATATGTACTTCTGGAACACTTATCGTAGGGTCATTTCAAGCAGTATGACTAAATGAGTGAATGTTATGATCATTAGTTCGAGGTCCTGAGGGAACGTTGAAGTTGTTAGTTTTTGACACAAAGAGCATCTTCTTTATTTTTTCTACATTTATTGAGTGAATAAAAAAAAGGCAAAGTGATGACCAGGTGTTTTTAAAAATTTCAGACATTTTTTGAAATAATGATTGGTTTTAAAATTAATAAGATTAATCAATAATAACAATGTGATTGCTTTAAGTATCCAAGCAAGCACTAATTTACATGCTACAAAACTGATGCATTCTCCTCCCTCTAGTTAAAAGCCATCAGACAACTTAAAGGTGGTTATTGCTGGTTCTGGCATTTCTACAAACAGTCCCACCTTTATCTTCATTTTCTCCATGTATAGTCAAATCCATAACTCCACATGTTTCAGGTTTACATTAGCCAAGAAAGTAACAACAGCAATAAACCAAAGTAACCTAGTGTGCTCACTATATCACACTCTGCAACCTATAATATCAGTCCCATCTCCTTAGGTGGAACACATTACTTAAGTCATTATCACAGATGTGACTATGAATGATTAGTCAAATTGAGTTTGTCTATAATTAGAAGTTATTTAGTTATAGATGAATGCAGATCACTCCTCACATTTACATGCTGTAGTGCCATAGGTGTAGATGTGGACCTTCTCTATCAGTATATTATGGCATGTCCTTGATGTCTGCATCAGTGTCTAGCTTTTGTGCAATGGTAATTGTCCACTAATGTCAGGTAATTTGCAAACGTTGGATGTAAAAATAAAAGGTAAATATTGAAAATGGGAAATATCGTTGCTTTGATCTTTCTCGTATCCTTGACATGATCCTTGTGTTTTTGTTGTGTCTAATGGTGTCACAGTTAATAGAGAAAATTCACATTTAGTCTCTTACCTCTAGATTTTTTTATTTTTTTATTTTTTGTTGGAGAGTGATTTAACGGTCTCCTAAGAACCTGAATGTACATTTCAAGTAACTAGTCTGCTGCACTTTCTTTATTCCATATTGAGTGGTGACTCAAACAAAACCCCATCAGGAAAACAAATGTTGGTGACAGTAAAGTTATGTACAGGCAACACATTGAACATGAAACAAATACAAATGGAGAACGTAAAATCTTATTGGCAGGGCGATAATGACCAAAAGAATCCAATGAATTGGGATTTATAATAAGTCTTTTCTGAAAACGTTAATTTTAATAATCTCTGTATGTGTGATGATGTTGGTGCAAAGTTTGAGTTGAGATTGGCAAACCTGTTAAGGAGGAGATAGGGCGCAGGTCATGTACTAATCCAAGTGTTGGTGGTTCATTCCCTGGTTGCTCCACTCTGAGAAACGGTACTTGGGCAAAACACTGAACTTCAGTTGCACTAAGTAGCTGGAGTGTGAGTGTTTGATAGAAAGCACTTGGAAGCTGGAAAGAAGTACTTGAGTGAAAGATGCCTGTTGTATAAAGTGCTTTGAGTGCTCAAATAGAGTAGAAAAGCATTATGTATGAACCTGTCTGTATTCATATGCTGTACTCATATTAGTCAGATGTATGCACAGCAAGTTTAAACTTTTCATGGCTATGCAATAAAATAATGCACCTTCAGAAACAACTTTTGACATGGATTCTGTTCAGAAATATCACAACAGAAATGCAATTAATACAAAGAATTTTAATCTGACCTGTGTACAACATAAATGATACTACCATCTTATAAGTAATGAAAGTGACATTAGGACTTCAGGATATTTTTAACTTTGAGATGTTGTAGCAACGTTAAAATGTAATAATAGCCTTCAGTGACTGACAATATGCTCAAGCGTGATGCAGAATAATTGCTGGGCGACAAGAGAAAGCATCCTCAAGAGTATTAAAAAGTCAGTCATCTGTATCCATTGGCTATGTAGTTATTTCCTCCTTTTCTCAGAATGTCCTTCATCAAGCTCCAGAGAACTGGTGTGAACCAGTGTGCTTCCATTTATTCGTGGACGGCACTTTAAGTATTAAAACCAGTGGTTGTAAATTGTTCTCTCTTTTCTAAGAAACAAGATGCAATCATTACTCTAGTTTTAATTGTTTGCTTTCGTTAAGTTATTGAAAGTGAAAAAACAAATATCCGGTGAAGATCCAATATCCAATATCAAGCTAAGTTCACCCTAATTGTTTTATGTAGGTGGAGACAGCAGGAGCAACAGCTGTCAGCAGAGAGCTGTGCCCCTTGAACAAACACAATGTCTTGTGGTTTAGCCTCATAATGGAGTATCGAGGCAACTGCTGGCCACCTTGATATTCCATTACGGGAGCATGACATCATTCTTTATTTGATTGGTCATTTTAAAACCACGGAATGATGTTTATTTGGTTTATGTAGTAGCTATGTTCTGAGCCAGAGCAAAGCTTGGAGGCATAATGTGGGTCAGCCTGCTGGCATCCAGAGTTGTAAAATAAGGACACCAAGCAGTAATGGAAATAAACTCAACTGGAAGCTATGTGCTTAAAAATAAACCCGAAAAGGCCTGAAAATAGTTAGTTTATACTGATACTAGTGGTTGGCAGTAGGCAAATTTCTATATTGAGCAACAGCGAAAACTAGCAACTAATATATCATAATGTCCCATTAAAAACCTGTTGGGAAGGATTTTTACATGTTTTCAGAATCCCAATATATTTACTCTAAAGTGGGATCTATGGAGACTGACTTGGTTTTAGAGTCATCCTCAAGAAGGCTTTTGAGCACCTTGCTTCATCTTTAGCCCTGCAGGTTACTGGAGAAAACTCAGTGCATGGCTCTAGTGTACAGGTACAGTGTTACAGTCCTGGGAGAGGCATATACAGTACACAGACTGAAAGAAAAATCTGCGTCTAAAGGAGGGAAAAAGTAGGGATTTGCAGCCATCACAGTGTAAATATGGCTCTGTTACAGGAAATTTGTGGCATCTCCACGTAACACGATGGGTGGAGAAAACAGAAAACTAAAAAAGATGTCATAGACTTTATGCTTTAGTCTTACTGTGTGATGATATCTGTGCTTCTTATGTGCTATGGAGTTTTTGTTTTCTCATCATGCTGACTCCCTTTTGGGGATCATTATGAACAGAAATTTGTTTTTTTCTCCTGAACTGCCCTTATGTGTTACATATTTCATTGTTTTTCCTTTTTGCTACTTAGCCTGACCCGTCTCCCCAATGTGATGTCTGTGTATTGTATGTACGGTTGGCGAGGTCTGTCATCTCAGTTGCGGGGAACTGCAACTGACAAATAAAAGTACTTCTCAACTCAACTCAGCTCAACTTATAATGATTAAGGTTGTTTGGTAGGTGAGTATCTAAGAACAGAAAAGACCAACACAATAAGAGCATTTCCCATTTGAAATTGTAAATATGGCAACAATTTCTGTTTTCAGTTTCAATAAACTTGTTTATTTTCAGTGATTATAATTAAGGTTATGAAATGCAAAAAAGTAATCACAATCAACCCCAAGGAAACATAGTTAAATAGCTTAGTTTGCACAGCCCAAAATATGAGCTTCGTGGCTTTTGTCCAATTTACTATGAGCTGCATTAAGAGTACTTACTATATAGTTAGATGAGAGCACTGTTTAAACTATAACTAGAATGATTCATTTAACTGACTAGCTACTGCAGCTGTAGGGACACTTATACATCACCTGCTGACAGGTAAAGTACAGTCAAAACCACTTATCACCAGATTTTGGGAAATTTCAACATTTTCAGATTTCAGTGGGAAGATGACATTTGTGAATTCACAAAATCACCCTTTTTGAAAAAAATACGTTCTACACAACCGTCATGGAAGGCAGTTGTAGATGGGAAATAGGTGCTTTGCCCAGTCAGATACAAAATCACGATATATCCAGCAGAAAGTTCTACACGTGTCTCTTGTGTGTATTTAAATTCATGCTGTGATTCATTAGTGTGCAGCAAACCGAACACCTCTACATCACACTTTTAACTAACTCAAACTTACACTGAGACATTACGGGGAGCCTCACATGTTCAGCAATGACACCATTCATTTCTCTGCGTGTAAATGTAGCACGTTTGGCAACATCTAACATTACCTCAGGAGCAGTTGTGTTCCCAGTGATAACTTACACTAGGGTGAGTGTGTTGATCTAAGCTGAGGGTTCTTCAAAGGTTACTGTATTGACTCAGTGCTTCAAAGTTTTTCAAGAATTGAAGGGAAACTTTAAAGGGACAGGGTGGTCTGTGCTGAAAGCTCCCCCGGGTGAAGTGTGATACAGATGACCCAGAAGGAAAACCAATGCTAAAAAACATGAGCACGTGTACGTAAGCATGCCGAGTGCACGCAGAGGATTCACTGGATGTTTGGCCTCCAAAGACGTGTGTGTGTTTGTGTTTGTGAGTCTGTCTGTATTTGCTCACGTGACATTCACTCACTGCTCACTTTATTAGGTACACCTTGTTAGTATTGGGTTGAATTCCCTTTTGTTTTCAGAAGTGCTTTAATTCTTTGTGGGACAAGTTGACAAGTTGAATCTTTGCCTGTCATCGATTACAAAACATTTATCTGAGATTTTGGTTTGTATTAATATAATGGCATCGCACAATTGCTGCAGATTTGTTTGCTGCACATCCATGATGTGACTCTCCTTCCACCACCTCTCAAAGGTGCTCCGGGGGATTGAGAACTGCTGGACCCGAAGGCTATTTGAGTACGGTGAGCTCAGTATCATGTCCAAGAAACCAGTTTGACATGATCTGAGCTTTATCACGTGCCATTTTTTGACCACCAACCTGAACCGTTGATATTTAGCTGGATCAATCCAAGCTGTCATGTTGTTTATACCAAATTCTGTCCCTACCATTCAAATATTGCTGCAGACCAGCCCGTGTCTTTTCCAATTCTCATTTGTTTCATTTTGGTGAGTCTGTTTAAACTGTCCTGCTGACCGGGTGGCAGCTGGTGCAGTCTTGTAGCCCATCTGCCATGAGGTTTGTGTTGTGCCTTCAAGTCCTTCTGCATGCCTTGGTTGTAATGAGTAGTTGTGTGAGTTAACATTCCCCTCTTAACAGCTTAAAGCAATCTGGTCCTCCGACCTCTGACATTAACAAGGCATTTTTGCCCAGAGACCTGTTGTGGTCCTGGGGTTTGGAGCCAGGGTTTTCAGCTGTGAACTGTTGAATTCTTGCTTATTGTTTAATGCCCATTTGGTTTGATTAGTAGCTTTTTACAATTTTGAGTCTCATTTATTTGTTTTTCCTAAATGATTATTTCCATTAGTATTCTGCTTCAGGGTTATTTGGTATAGTTTCATTCACACCTAAGTTTACTGTAGAAATTTTAAAGGGTATTCAAGGGTGTTCAAGGGTGTTCAAGCGCCCCTAGATTTCAGGGTAACCCATAACCTCCCTGTTTTTTTCACATTGTCTTCAAACACTGTATTTTCCCAACTTGTCTATTGAAGATGTTACAGGTTATAATGAAAAAGGTTTTAATCCCCACTGTTCTTGATGTCATGATGTTACAGTGCACCCAAATAGAGGCACTGCATCAACAGAGTGGCTCATCATTAATATATCAGGTTTGCATTGCTGTGGCAGAAAGATGAAGAGGTAATTTCATGACACAAATGAGTAGTGCAGATTTAAAACACACTTTACCTGAAATGTAAACTGTTCTGATCATACAGGGAAGCTGCTGTGACTTACAAAGTGTCTCCTTATTTTTATTTGTTCCCTAAAGAGCATAAAAAAGTTAAAGTAAGCTAGATCACCAGACCTAATTAGCTCATTGTAGCTGTTAGAGCTATTAGTCTAGTGTTATGTTGCTTGTGATCAGCCAATCAGCCGACTGATTTTATAATTTTAGTTTGGTTACGATTTCTATTCCTATTCTGGGCAAATTAGGATTCATTGTATGTTTACAGTACAACTCCAGTTCCAGGCGAAAGTAAGTCAGTAGGCAGTACATGTCAATGGCCAGCAGCTGTATATTGCAGTAAATTGATATGGATCCGTTTATGCCTTTTATTGAGTTGTAAATTCTCTTTCACTGTTACGTTTCATTTTTGGGTGACAGCACAAACACTGAGAGAGGAGGAGCGAGAGGGAGAGAAAGGGAGAGACCAAGGAGCAAAAAGTCAATAAAAAATTATAAAGTCGACGTAGCTTCTGTTTTTATTTCCACATTCATTGATTTCACATAACTAAGCAGTGTGTTATAATGTTATGAAATGTGAAACTCTTAACCTGCTCTCATAATAATTATTATATGATTATCTTTTTGTTATTTTCTAGTTGAATACAATATATTTGTGTGTGACTGTCAGTGCAAAGAAGAAATGAAAAGCCTGGAGGGAGAGAAGGAGGACAGAGAGGTTGTAGAAGAGCAATTTTACATGTTTTGTGTGCTTTACAGTAGCAAACTTGGGCATTCTAGAACATATCCATTCATATGAATAGTGGTATTTTACAGGATTCATATCACTAAGCATGGCTTCAACATGCTTGCCACTACATTCATGTGACAGAAAATCTATCTAATTCAATTCAATTAATTTCAAATAAATTTTATTTATATAGCGCCAAATCACAACAACAGTCACCTCAAGGCGCTTTATATTGTACGGTATCTATCACTATCACACTATCTACTCTTGGAGCTGGGGTACATGATGCTCTGTGCTGACTTTGTACATTAATCAGAGGGTTTTGTATGAATTCAAAAAACCTTAATTTGAAAGCAGCTTTATTTCCAGTTTGCTTCTTGTCAAGGTGCATGAAGTAGCATGGTGATTTTATAGTTTCTGTACTGAATAATGCTACTTTAAGCACTTGATGTCTGTGTGAATGGCCTCTGGGTCGTTAAGACACTGAAACAACACTGTGCATGTTTCTCCTCTTATCTGCTTTGCTGCAAATCATTGGTTAACTTACTTAAGAAAGTTGTGGTCAGCATGACTGAGCTTTTGATCATTGATAACTTAAGCGTCCACTTTAAAACTAGTTCATCATATTGAAATCTGTGATTATTCATCCTGAATTATTCTTAGACACTGCAATAGGTCATCCGACTAATTAAGTTTCTTTTGAAGGCAACACTGTAAAGTGAAATGAGGTTTGAAAAAGTAAATATGAGCCCCTCTAAAAGTTTGAACCTAGAATCCCCCCATGTCTTGTTTTTTTCCTCAAAGTTGTATATAAGCCTTGTATCTATGTGTAATTACTTCCTGTTTTATTTTGATAGTATCTTTATCTCCTCTTCCCTTATTACCTCTTGTGTCTAAGTCTCCTCCTGTCCTTTGTCTAGTTGCCCCATGTAGTTGTGCTCTCACTAATGTTTTCCAGTTATTTCTTTCTGTTTTTGGACTTAAATGCTTTCATAAGCTCAGCAATAAACACTCAGCTTCACCTTCGTCTGCTGCAGTCTGCATTTGGTTCCTCAAGCAACCATCACACATTCAAAGTACTTTACATTTATTTCCATTCCAAGCACAATTTGAACATCAGGCAATCTTGACCATGTCTACTTGAATAAAGACAGTCAGTTGTTGTCAGTAGCAGTTAAACAGATGTACTTGGCCACTGAGTGTTAAAACCATATGATGTCAGGTGAAAACTAAAAAAGGGCACCTATAAAAACCTTTATTTTTAACCATGACACAGCTGCTCCATGCTCTCTTTGTCGAGTCCATTTTTAAAGGGCAGAGAGACGTACAAACACACAAGTGCTTACAGTGGACAAATACTCATCTTAATAAACAGATTTTTTCCTAATCATTTGTTTTCTCTCTCTGTTTGTGTGTGTGTGTGTTTTCTATGCACACTTTCACACACTCATATGTTTATTGACATATTTAAGCTCCTCAGTTATCCAAAAGCATTAAATAACTAAAGTAAGGCTGTGATTATACTCCCTTGTAGACCCGTTCTGTCCCACACCTGTGGACACCTCAGACAATCCTTTTTCTCGTCCTCCCTGAGTCTATTTGGAGCTTTCTTTTAATGTCTGTGCACTCGAGTGGGGAAGTGGGAAAATTCATTTATCTTGCAACAAATTCTAGCTCCATGAATGTTATAATGCTCCATTTTACATGGCTCCCTTTAAAAGCAGCAGTTGAAATATGTGTATAGCTCGGGGTGGGGGTGGTGGTGGGGTCAGAAGCAGTCTTACTAAGGGATGGTTAAAGATTTTGTTTTTACTCACCTCAATAGGAACTCATTTAAACTTTTCCGTGACCCAGTGTACATCAGAAATAAACACTCAAAGGAAGGTAAAATAAGTGACGCTGATCTGAGAGTGCCTGCTGACTCCCAGTATTCTTCCATCACCGCATGAGTTATGCAGGTAGCAATGCAGGTGCACGGATGTGGCTTGAGACCAGGCAGCTGTCTATTCAGCTCTGATTTAACGTCTGACATGGCTGAGTCTTGTGGCTCAATAGCACTAAAAGGCTCATCCTGCCTAATGGGGTTCCTCTATGACGCAGACATGGAGAGGCAAACCCTCCCCTTCTTTTAGTCCGACAGATAATCTTACACACACACACACACACACACCCCTACTGGACGCCCATTCATTTTGTCCACTATGCAGTGCTTGTGAGTGCACACAGACAGATATGCATTCATTTCAAACAGACACATAAATAAAAAAGGTTTTGGTATGCGCAGTAAAATAGGAGTGAACACAACACACAAAAACACACAGCCTGTGCACTAATGAAAAGGAAGGGAATAGAGAGGATGGTCCACGGCAAACAGTTGTGTAATTGCTTTTGAGAAACGGCTCTTGTCGGAGTCTGTCATCGATTTGGTCTTTACAGAGGACAACTCGTTTGCTCAGTGTGTGGGAGGAGGCCCGGGCAGCAGCGATCATTAAGTGACTGTGGTATCACTTTTATTAACTCAATACACTTTGATGTTTCACTGTTGTGGGAAGGGAAGTTGTCATACTTAGCTCGAGTTGTACTGCAAACAGAGCACAAGCAGAAGCTTTTGTGAGAGTGGGACCATGTTTAAAGTGAATCATACTGATAACAGATTGAATTGGATAAGATAACAATTGCACAGTTGCTTTGTAGACTGAAAGTACTTAAACAGAAACTTTGATATGCAAAGTGCCATGACTCTATAAGTTCTAGCGAAGCAGATGATATGGCCTCAAATCAAATCAATAAGAAGATGATTCGATTACATAAGCTGACTGTAGATAGTCTACACTGGGCTGGGTGTAGTGCTGAAGCTGGTGTTATCTGAGCAGCATTATGAATGAAGAACCTAAGAGTGCATCACTGTAGTATACATCCATCCCCAGCAGATGGCCCCGCCTGCAAGTGCTTACACGGTTGGGTGGAGTTGTGGGGGAATGTGGGGGGGCTTATTGATTTGGCATTTGGGATATAGCATGAATTGTAACATTTTTTTGAAAGTTCTTAAAATATTTATTGCTGGTGTTGCTTCTCCACGGACACCAGTTTGCTTTGCCTCCTATTTAATTAATGACATCAATGCAAATTGGGGATAGCAAATGGTCCAAATGACTGGTGGATTTTGTGAATGGAGCACTTAGTGACTGAGGAATGACGTAAACGCAAAGCCATATCTCTTATTAGTGAGCCAGGACTGAGAGGAGGAATCCCATTGGCTCGCTTTAGCATCAGAGCAATGCGATTGGCTGGCATCAGATAATTAAACACCTACACAGTCAATGCACAAATCCAAGTGGTGGGGTATATAGGCTGGTGCGTTGGCACTGCACGCAACAGAATCAAGAGTTGTTCACTAAGTTGAGAGAAAGTCAACTTTATTGTGGTTTGCATAGAGCTTCATAGAGATATATATTTATTTTTTATTTTGCTGGGTGATTATCGCTGAAGGTAAGTGACAACTTTTGATGTTGTGTTAGAAGTTTTACAACTAGACTGAAATTGTTACTTATAGGGTGGTGGCATGTGTGTGTGTGTGTGTGTGTGGGTCAGATGCAATGTGCAGCCAGAGTCATTATGTAAGACGGTGATGTGACAGTGGTGGTTATGGGCATGGAGTGTGGCCACCGGGTTACCCCTGCTCATTTTGTGAAGGTCCAGTGCGCTGCTTCAACAGAAGGAAAGCGTGAATGAGAAGGCAGGCACTCGAAAATGAGAAGAAGCTTAAGTAAAGAAGAGCAAGTGACAGAGGAAAATGGGCAGGAGAAATCAGGGTTGAGTGAGTGTGTGTTGTTTTAAGGTAGTGTGTGTGTGTGTGTGTGTGTGTGTGTGTGTGTGTGTGTGTGTGTGTGTGTGTGTGTGTGTGTGTGAGTGAGAGAGAGCTGGCAGCTCATTACACTAATGCACTGGTCCCCAAGGGAGCTGGCAAGCATGGAGTCCCCCCCCCCTTCACTTCTCCTCCTCCAGCATTAGCAAGTGATACATACATCGCACAATGTAGGACCCCTTCCTACCATTACACACACACACACACACACACACACACACACACACACACACACACACACACATGCATACACTCCACACAGGCATGACACACACCAGGAGCAGCAGCATACGACATGAGAGAACTACCTGTTCTTTGCTCTCAGCTGGATATTCTGGAGGAACGGTCCGTTTTGGAGGCGCGTGTGAGCCAGGGGAGCATTGTTCAGCAGGGGACAAGAGCTGAGAGCAGTAAGCTCAGATGTAAGGCGAACTAAAGCTCGCCTCACAGGGAATGACACTTTTTGCACCTTCTTCCTGACAACACAAGAAGACTAGACAAGGGCAGTTTCTAGTTGCATGCTGGTTTGTAGCTATACTTTTAGGAGATTTGAGCTCTTGTATCAGTGGTGTGTGAGTGTGAATGGAAGCACAAGAAGCTGATGTGGAGTTTTTTGTTTTTTTTTTCTTGCCGTGTAGGGGACCATGGTTATGTTGAAGATCTCTGCTTTCCTCGTTGCGTACGCCCTGGTCATTTGCCAGATGTACTGCTCACAAGCCGCGCCTGCCAGGTGAGACACACGGAAATTGCCTTTTACCCTTCTCACTGTTAAGTTGCTTTTTCTCTGCAGCTCAACAGACTTACCGCAAACAACCAGTAGAAAAGATGGGCAGGGTTTATGCAAAAACAGTATGTTGGAACTTGGACTCTGCAGGTTAAATTTTTTTTTTTACTTAAACATAAAATGTTTTTTATTAAACAGGAGAAATAGAGTAAGATGTGAAAGTTGTATAGTAACGCCATAGTAACAACATAGGTTAAATAAATGTGTGTATGCAGAAAAGAACATTGTAGTTGTTCTGTTTAGTCTTAATCTATGGTAGCTTTAAATGAAATACATATATTATTTAAATATATGTATTGCTTGTAATACTTCCAATATAAGTGGATAAAGTTGTACTTAAATTAAAAGCACAGGAAACACAACAAATGTAATTCAGTTTTTATCTCTATATATGCATATATCTTTCTATATATAGAGAGAGATATATATATTAATTTGAGTCCCCACTCAAGTTCCCCCTCCTGCCCCCCCTTTCCAATGAAGCTATTGATTTTGTAATAACTCTAAAGCTGGTTATACATCAGCTTCTTTCTCACAAGGGGCACTTTCTGCAGATTGTTTCCCCCAGCTTTGGCCAGGGGCCCTCCGACTCAGACGTCATTCCTCACGGAGGTGGTGACGTCTCTGTTACCCCCCCAGTCCCCACCAGTCCCTTACCCCACCCCAACATCCCCACTCAACCCACCACCCCTCCTTTTTCACTGCAGGTGTAACCCTAGCGGAGCATTTCCATTAATGCTGATCTCATTGCCGTTTCCCTCCCCTCAACCACTCTGACCCCTAAATTCCCCCCCACTCCACTTCTAACCACAGACCGGGTTTAGAGTCCATGTCAGACCGAGTCACGCTCACGGACTACGAAGCGCGAAGGTTACTCAACGCCATTGTGAAGGAGTTTGTGCAGATGACGGCAGAGGAGCTGGAGCAGCAGGCAACTGAGGGAAACAGGTACAGATGAATCTTATTTAGTTTAACCTTTGAAAATTAGTTTAACATTTCCACCCTGCACAGAAACCACCAGCCAAGGATTTGACTAATGAGAAACTGGAAAGTGAAACTGGTTTTGGACTAAATAAAAAGGTAAAATTAAAAAAAGCTATTTTTTAGGGATGTTATTGGGAAACAAATCCTGTTTTTACTTTAATGTGCTGGAAATACATTTCTTTAGTTCCCCACTTGGGTTCAGTCAGGCCAGGAGGTATGTACTTCTCGGCAGATCAAAGAATAACATCTTAGTTTTAACATGTGACTCCAAAAAAAGCCCAAAAAACAAAACCCGATTCTCTGTCATGAGCCTGCCCCCGCATGGATGCATTTGATTTTGACTTGCGTGGATAGACTACTATTTTGAACCAGCCTGCCGGGCATGTGAACATTGTATGCTTAACAAAACAAATAAGTGTGCATGATGTCAATTAAGTGGAGCTGCATGACAGTGGGAAGCAACTGGTTTCTGTTTGTTCTATGGGTAAAAGGCTGACTGGGGTGGGGGTGGAGGTTCTGATGCATGAGGGGATGGATGACAAGTTTTTGAATGTTGGGAAGGGCAGGGGGAGTGGCATGATGCTGTAAGGACCTGGGATGTTTTTACTTTGTTTATACCTGCAATGGCATGAGAAAGAAATGCATGTGAGTGAAATGATGCGTGAATGGAAAGAGAGAAAAAAAGCTTAAGAGATACAGAGCGCATGTTTTCCCCGTATCTATGAGCCTGTTCTATGCATGTGTTTTGTGTGTCCCCTCCTCGACAGCATGGACAGGCCCTTAACCAAGCGCTGCTCCAACCTCAGCACCTGTGTGTTGGGTAAACTGTCTCAGGAGCTGCACAAGTTGCAGACTTTCCCTCGCACGAACGTGGGAGCAGGAACGCCCGGCAAGAAGCGCAGTGCGCCTGAGAGCGACAGCTATGCAAGCTACGGCGAGACGTTTGAAAGCATCTAAACCCCTTCCTCCTCATCCATTAAACCCGCTTTTACTTTTCCCGCATCTCCTCTTCCTTTGTCATTCTTTCCCCCGTCCTTCTCTTCTGTCATCTTCCTCTCCTCATCCCAGTTTCTTTCTGGAATGGGACGTGCATGCTGATATTACCTGCTTGATTGACATGAAGATTATGACTTTGAACTGCAGTTTTTCAGTTCTTTTTCTCCCCCCCATATTTCTTTTGGCAGAGAATGATTTGTCCCTGTAATCTCAGACGATTTTCACAAGTGTAATTCAGGAGCCAATTCATACATCCATCTCTGTGTACTGTATGTGGAGTAATTTGATGGCATTTCAAAGCCCCTGAAACTCAAGAGTTGAGAGCGATCACTTAATCTAAACGTTAATAAATGATCCACTCATGCGACACCATGTTTGTTGTTCAATAAACGTATTTTTCTACCAGGAAGGCTTAGGTCATTTTCATTCTTAAGGACTCTAAAACAGACATGTAGCCACCCATGCAGACAGTCAATGGCCATTTTAAATGATGGGCCTAAATAAGAGTTTTAGAGCCTTTAAATTTTTGTCTGAAGCTGTCACCGAGTCCAAAGGTAAGACAAACACTCAGATGCATTCTGTTTTTAAGCTGTAAATCCAAACTTGATGTACTTTCAGTTCTTTGATGTTAGCGTTAATGTGTATAGCTGTGTCTTACATTATTGTATGGATGGCAGTGGCCCAATCTTTTCGTTAAGCCCCTTTCTGTTCTCCTGAAGCAGCGTTACAGCACAGAAGCGAGGCTGCAACACGGCAACCTGTGTGACTCACCGTCTGGCAGACTTCCTCAGCCGGTCGGGGGGAATGGGTAACAGCAACTTCGTCCCCACCAATGTCGGCGCCAAGGCTTTCGGCAGGCGGAGGAGAAGCATCCAGATGTGAGCGTTCCCATCTGGGAAATGGTGAATAACACCTTTTCAATCATGACTTTCTTTATAGATTTCCTTTGGTTTCAAGAATTTCAGACTTACAACAACATTTTCTTTTATTTTTGATTTCACAAATTGATAAAAATTTCCGACTGTCCAACTTACACGCGGACGCAAACAGCCAGCTTAAATTTACATCCTTTTTCTTTTTTCTGTCTCGTTCATTTCTGTCTTTCAGGGGTTGAGAACCTGACGAGAAAACATCAGAAATAACCTGAGAAGATAAATCAAGAAAAACAAAATTGACCAGAAAATTAACACTGAACTGGCCCTTTATCCACTCTTTCACATTCCTCCAGGAACAGGGGGAAAAAAAAGACCCCACGGGACATCTCCTAATTTTCATCCTGTTAGTGAAGCCTTTTGCTTTTGGCAAATAAGAAAAAAAAAAAGAAAAAAAAAGGCACTTTACTTTATGTACATGAACAAATGAACTCCTGAAGAAAGAAAAAAAAGTCCTAATCATTCCTCTTTTTTATATTTCCGTATCATTGGAAAATAAAATGAAAGCAGCAGTGGTATCACTTTATTCTTTTCCGCTTATCACCTCGTCAGAGCACATTTCTTCCATGCCAACCCAACCCCAGACCCACTCCCCACTCCCTCACCTCCCGATTTAAGATACATACTTCTACATTGCTTATAATTCCCTTCCCTCCCGAGGGTATCCTTTTTTCCTGTGTGCCAGAGGGACGCCATTAAAGATCAGCATACCCAAGGCCCCCCCCACAACGGCTGTTGTCTTGTGCCTTGATGTAGAACAATTTACATGAACATGATTGTACAGTTTCTGTTTAGAGACAATAAAGAAGACCCGAGCGAGGATGCAGAAAATGAAGACCAATTAATATTGTAAACAATATTGTGAAAACAAGTTTCAGCAAGATTAAAATGTATTTTAGATACACTCGGGTATGGGGTACTTGTGTTGTTCTTCAAAGGTTTTTAAGCAAGTGTAGAAGGACGCTGAGTGACTGTGAAGTTGATTATATAAGGAGAAGTTTATATTTGTATTATTAATACTGATAAATACTGTCCACAAATTACGAATGATGGAATCTCA
Organism: Mchenga conophoros; assembly: GCF_057382185.1. NCBI lineage: Eukaryota > Metazoa > Chordata > Actinopteri > Cichliformes > Cichlidae > Mchenga > Mchenga conophoros. Next base: position 22,975,532 of record NC_140532.1, on the reverse strand, counting down.
CAGGCAGAGAGCTCTTTGTAAGTTGCTGATTAGAAATCTAACACTATTTCCCACTGACGAATGCACAATCACGTCGTGAAAACATGTAGCACACGTTTATAATTTGGCGAAGTATTGGGGGAAAAAATGGAATGCACAGTCATACACACTCCTGTTGCACAGATGAATGTGTGAACACATCAGTTTCATTGGAAATATTTCTGATGACACCACAGTGGCATGGATATGTTACAATACATGTTGATACAAGAAAAAAAAAAACAGTGCATGGGGAATTGCTTAATAAAATGCAGTCAAACCTGCAGTCAGAGTTGTTCTTTAGCTCCAGTGAAGGTAAATGTTCACCACTTATTTCAGCACACAGAAGCCAAGTCTTTTTTTTTTTTTACAAGAAAGGCTTGGCCATAAATAGCATGTAAGAGATTCACTTGCACCTTTGCACACAAGGTTTGTTTTTAATTGTGAAACATTAATGGCTGCGTGATTGAACATTTTGGTGCTCACTTGTTTTTGCAGCAGAACTCCAACAGATGGCAACATAATTACCAAAGTTTCAGTGAGTCTCACAGATCTGCCTCAAATGATGGAAACACTGAAATAGTCATAGTCATAAGCTATTTTCTCTTTCATTTTCCCAAACAATTAAACAAATGAGGAAGAATATCTGAGCCTAAAAAAGAGTGAAAAGCAAAATGAAAAGGCACAAGTAATAAAATGATTGTATGGGTTTTGTGTTTGAACTCCTGCTTGTTTTGTTACGAAGATAAAAAACCTGCTGAACTCTCACGTAGGTCTATGATGAAGAGAAACATATAATCCAAGAGTAAATCGAAGATTATTTAATTCTTGAGTGGTCATTTGTAAGACTGAGAAAAGTACAAACTCAAAAAATACATAAATAAAAGGCTCAAAGAAAAGTGCACATCATTAGTAAGCAACAAAAAAGAGACTCTAGCTGTATTTGGAAAATTATGTAACAGGAAATCAAATATTTAATCACATTAATTGCACAACCTGGAAAAGATAAATATCATACAAATACATTATTACCATTTTATGTTGTATTTTCCCAGGAATAGCACGCTTTGAGTGTACTGCCAGTAGTTTCAAACCATTTGATGTGAAGGCTTTCCAAGCAAAATCACAGACAGAACTAAAAACAAATACTTGAAGGAGGGATAAATAAAGGCCCCTCAGTTTTGGATAGCACATACGGGATTGCAAGTCGGGAAACTGAGAGGATAATGAGCCCGTTCAATAAGGGTGAAAGTGATAAACAGGATATGGTTGATCCTATTTGGCTGCACGGATGAATGCCAAGTGTGCACCAGAGCAAATGCAAGATATTTGAGTGCATCGTGCACGCAAGAGTTGTCAGTACCATGGAAGCAAATGTACTTTTGTCAAACATCGTATCTAGTTTCTATGAATTACATTGAATCCACGTGGAAAAATGGCAACCGATCAACATCAGACACGCTAGATCAGCGCTGCAGACATTTAGAGAAATAAATGTTTGGTCTTGATTCTAGCCGCTCAACTGGATGACTCAAAAATATTGAGGGATGCCATCCTCTTCCGAGAAAAAATCAAATACCTGCCATTATCATCCGTTTTGTTAATAGAAAACAGAAAAAAGAACTGCTCAAGCAAGGAAGAAAGCTAAAAGGTACAAATGTTTATTTAAATGAACACCTAACCAAGAAAAATGCAGACATTGCAAGACAAGCAAGAATATTAAGAAAACAGAAGAAAATACAGTCAACTTGGACGTCAGACTGTAAAATATTCATTAAGTTAAATGGAACACCAGAGCAGGCTAAGGTTCTAGTCATCAAAGAGATGACGGAACTAGAAAAATATAACCGATAAATGCAAAGCAGTGCTAAATATGATGGGACCGTCCAAGTGCACAACCAATGCAGATGTCTGACAATTTTCAACTAACAACTCATATAGATATTGAAAATAAGACATTGATGTATGACAGCAACATAGATCCTGATTGTAATTTCTTTAACAATAAGACAAATGAATGCAATTATTATACAAATGAGCAACTTAAAAAGGAATTCAAGGTAGAACAGGGTATAACAATGGTTCACTTTAATAGTCGAAGCTTATATGCAAACTTTCAATCCATCAAAGACTACATAACACAGTTTGAACAGCCATTCAATGTGATAGCCATATCGGAGACCTGGATAACTCCTGGAAAAGAAGAAGACTTTAAAATAAATGGATATGAATTCCTTCATGTAGACAGGATCAACAAGAAAGGAGGTGGGGTGGCACTTTACATTGATAAAAACCTAAAGTACAAAAGAATGGGAAGAATGACAACTGTTATTGATGGAGTGATGGAATGTTTATCAGTGGAAATAATTATAGAAAAAAGGAAAAACCTAATTGTCAGTTGTATATATAGAACACCAGGATCTAAGATTGAGATATTTAAGGATAATATGGAGGACTTATTTACAAATATAAATCAGAAAAGAATGTTTATTTGTGGGGACTTTAATATTGACTTATTGAATCCAAATCATAATAAGAGTACAGAAGAATTTATTGATTCCATGTACAGCATAGGTTTATTTCCACTGATAACAAGACCGACCAGAATAACATCTCATTGTGCAACTCTATTAGATAATATATTTACAAATATAATAGAAGGAAAGATAAAAAGTGGGCTGTTAATCAATGATATAAGTGACCATTTACCAGTCTTTGCATCGTATAATTGCCATTATAAAGTGAACAACGATGGACATAAGATTATTTACAAAAGAATAAGAACAGAGAAGACCTTAAATTGTCTTAGAAATGAACTTTTAAAGCAAGATTGGAATATTGTATATGAACAAACAGAAGTTAATAAAGCTTATGAAGGATTTTTAAGAACATTTAACACATTACTTGATAAAAACTGCCCAGTAATTGAAATCAATAGGAAACACAACTATGCAGGAAGACCATGGATGACAAAAGGACTACAAAATGCCAGCAAAAAAAAGAATACCTTATATCGAGAATTCATAAAAAAGAGAACAATAGAAACTGAAATGAAGTATAAAACTTACAAAAATAAATTAACTAATATAATGAGATCCTGTAAAAGAGAGTATTACATTAAAAGGTTAGAACACAATAAAGATAACACAAGAGATATATGGAATGTATTAAACAGAATAATCAAAAATGAATCAAGGAATAATGATTACCCTGGGTACTTTATAGAAGGGACAAGAAGTATTAATAACATGGAGGAGATAGTAAATGGCTTTAATGAATTCTTCGTAAACATAGGGCCAAAACTGGCAGAAGAAATAAAGGTTGATGGAATAGAAAGGGACACTGGTGAAAATATTGAAAGGAATAGTAGCTCAATGTTTTTAAGAGCAGTGGAAGAGAAAGAGATTTATGACATGGTTAGAGGACTTAAGAACAAAACCAGTACAGACTGGAATGATATTGATATGGTAACGGTAAAGACAGTTATTGATGGTATCGTAAAACCATTAAAATATATATTCAACTTGTCGTTTCAAAAAGGAGTTTTTCCACAAAAAATGAAAGTTGCTAAAGTTATTCCCATTTACAAAACCGGTGAAAGACATCATTTTACAAACTATAGACCAGTGTCAATACTCTCCCAGTTCTCTAAGATACTGGAAAAACTCTTCATAAAAAGATTTGACAGTTTTGTGGAAAAATATGAATTAATGACAGATAGTCAGTATGGGTTCAGAAACAACAGATCAACAGCTTTGGCACTGATAGATTTAATGGAAAAGATAACGGAATGTATGGATAATAAGAGGTATGCGCTCGGAGTTTTCTTAGATCTAAAGAAGGCGTTTGATACTGTTAATCATGAAATTCTATTAAAAAAACTGGAAAAGTACGGGTTTAGGGGAGTGGTTTTGGAATGGTTAAAAAGCTATGTAGGGAATAGGCAACAATATGTACAAATAAATGAATATAAATCTAATTTGATGGATATAGCTTGTGGAGTACCTCAAGGTTCAGTACTGGGTCCAAAAATGTTTATTATGTACTTAAATGATATCTGCAGAGTATCGGAGATTTTAAAGTTTGTAATATTTGCCAATGACACAAATATACTGTGTGCAGGTGGGGAATTGCCACAGGTTTTGGGGATGATCACACAGGAATTAACGATATTAAAGAAGTGGTTTGATATAAATAAATTATCATTGAATCTCGATAAAACCAAATTTATGTTGTTTGGAAACCAAAAGAAAAACATCGAAGTAGAAATATGTGTTGACAATGTATATTTAGAAAGAGTAAATGAAATAAAATTTCTTGGGGTGATCATTGACCACAAGCTCTGTTGGAAGCCAGACATTACTTATGTTCGGGGGAAATTGGCACGGGGCATTGCCGTTCTGGGAAAAGCAAAGCATATGTTGGATCAGAAAGCACTGCACATTTTATACTGTGCTTTACTACTGCCATATATGAGCTACTGTGTAGAGGTCTGGGGAAACACATACAAAAGTAACACACAAACAATAACTATAATACAGAAAAGGGCCATTAGATTAATAAATAATGTAGGGTACAGGGACCATACAAATGCACTCTTTGTCAAAATGCAAGCTATTAAATTCCAAGACTTGGTGAAGCTTAAAACAGCGCAAATAATGTATAAAGTCAGAAATAAATTGCTTCCCAAAGAAATCTGTAAATTGTTCATAGAAAGAGAAGGTGGGTATAACTTAAGAGGGAAATGGAATTTAAAAATACAAAGTGCTAGAACAACTTTAAGAACTATGTCAATCTCAATTGCAGGAGTTAAATTATGGAACAGTCTAACAGAAGAAATAAAAGACAGTCAAAACATAAAACAGTTTAAAGTAAAATATAAAAACCTAATTTTAAATAAGTATAAGAATGAAGAAAACGGGGTTAACCCAGGACGGTAATGTTGCTGGTAATGGTGTTGCGGTTCTTTTTTGGTTGTTTTTTTGTTTTTTTGTTTTGTTTTGGTTTGTTGTTTTTCCATAACTTGTGTATCTGCAAATATACACATTCTGTATTTTTCATATGAAAGAAACTATACTGTGGTGGGGCTTGCTAATTTCTTGTTTTTGATTTATGTATGTTATGTTTTGTTTTACTTCATATGTTTATATGTTTCATATGTTGTTTGTTTAATTTAAGACAAAAAAAAAATTAAATGAAAGAGAGGTAAAACTTGAGGGGGTAGGGACAAATAAGTAAATACTTCAGCCTACTCCTTTTCAAACAAATAAGGGAATGATATTTTGTAATGATTGTGAAGGCACATGTTTGAAATGTTTGAAATAAAAATGAACTGAACTGAACTGAACTGAACTTATTATTTCCCCGATGACAGGATATGTCTGACTAATATGTGAACTTATGCTATGGGAGTATAAACAGAAAAGGAGATTTGTGCTTCATTCCTTCTCGAGCCTTCAAACCCTCGTCTGTCAGTTGTTTTTACAGTCTTTCCACTTATTCTCTCTTGCTCTCAGTATCTGTCTGCTTATATGCCTGAGGAAATCGCTGCTAAATCCATGCTGGAATCCACATGGACACTTTTCCTGCATGACAGATAAGGAAAAGAATAAACCCTAGATTCTGATAATTGAGGGATGGTGACAGGTTGAGGGTTGATTTGTGGGTTTGGTTTTGGGGCTTTTTTCTCAGCAATAATCTCACAATCTCACTATGCCAATGAGAATAACAGTCATAATGGTATGCAGCTGCTTTTTAATGGGGCCCTTGCAATTGGAAATTAGACAGTTCATATAAGAAAACCAATCATTTGGCCCTCTACTCCAAAGAGAAGATGCACTGCTCGTCCAGTTCCCAGAAATCTACACCACAATCCAATTTCAAAACCTGGGGTTTTGGACGATGCTTCCCTAGAATAGTTTGAAATTTGTGGAAAATGAGTCGTATTTCCACGTAACTTTTAATCCTTGTTATTTCTTAACAATGTTTAATAAAACTTTGTCAGCACATACAAGCCACCAGAAAAATGTAGCTGCCTGGCAGAACTATATTTCCTCCGCCAAGGTTTTTGGTAGGATTCTCTCTGTAAACAAGATATCTTAAAAAGTTTTGAATGAAAACTAAGTACGGGTGCAGAGTGAGAGTGCAGAGTGGGGTCATGTTAACAGTTCATCATAATTTGCCTTACATCGAACCAAGGTCTTCGATGATTTATCGGTTAAAAAATTGACAAAAAGTCTTAGAAATGAGAAACTATGATTCCCGTGTACTGTCAACATATAGAAAGTACTGTATAAGAATTTTTAAAAAAATCATATTAAATTTGACCTTTGACCTCTCCCACATACAAGTGGAGATACCGTCTGAATTTCAGGAGCGGGACCACTCCTCCTTCATGCCCCCTCCGGCCTCAGGCCCCCCTTCACCAATACCTGCTGTTCTCATTTTCATGCCCCACCCTTCCCCCCCATTTTCCCTCTCTTCTCCTCTCTTCCTTTCCTTCATTCACTTCTCGTTAGTACATGGGGATCTGCCCGGCCCGGGAGCCGTCGCCGGTCCCCTTTGAGGCCTTACCCAAACCGCAGCACCAGTTCACATTTCCTCATCCGTCATCGCCCATCGTTACCAAGGATGTGGTCCCAGCTAGTGAAATAATAACAAAACAAAAAGATTGTACTCAAAATTATGTGAAGTATTTTAAAATGAGTTTCAACAAGGCAAATAACAAAAGACACACATTTTCTGACTGCATCACAAACTTCGCAATATTTAAAAAGAACAAAACCCCCCCACAACTATAAAGAAAACACAACACTGTTCAGTGAAAAGTATTGCCAAGAGAGTGAGCTGCCTTGATAGAGGTTTGCGCTCTTTGCGTGCTCATTTTCTTGATATTGTTTTAATCTATATCCACAGTGTTCACCAAATAAGACATATAATGAGACATTTTCAACAGTTTACCTGTAGTATTTGGTGAAGCATGTAAACTGCTTGTTCCAGAAATATTATATTGACTTATCTACTCAAAAATCCAATAAACAAACAAAGCCGTCTTTGGCCAGTCATTTAAACTCAACAAACTCAATAAAAGCTGTCCAGGACTAGAAATTCACATATATTCACTCTCAAACCAAATGGACGTGTGTTTGAGATCCTGTTTATGACATTTACAGTAATCCTTCTTCATCATCAAAAAATACAGCAACCTATGCATCAGTATGCTTGATGCCAAGCTAAATATTTCCTAACTTACTGTTTAATTTTTGTCACATTGAATTCTTTTTTTAGTATGATCATTGTTGTCTTTTTATTTATATTAATGTGATTTCCTGCACTTATGTAGCAATGGCATCATAACATCAAAAGTATTCACTACATATTGCAGAAGAAAATTAAGGAAGTTTAAAATAATGGCTCTGATGTGATATTGACTATATTTACAAACTATTAAACTGTGTCTGGCTGAGGATTACCTTCACATATGGCAATGTGACTCTCGGTCTGCTTTTGACTCTCCTGTTGGTTTTGCCAGGAAATGAGGTAAGATTTCGGAGGAAATAAGGCGTTTATGTTCAGATTTCAACTAAAGCTAATATTTATCAACACCCTAAAGTATAACAGGCCTGTGTTGTGTGCATGGGAGTGCGTGTGTAGTGGGACCCGCTTCATAAAGTCACATAATAATTATTCACTCAAGAGTACGTAGCAACACTAGCGGCAGCAACCCAGACCAGCTGAGTCTCGGTTGTAATGGGAACCAGCCGACCGCCGTTTATATTTTCATTTTCCTTCCTCATTTTTAAAGCCCCGAGTTTTTCCATAAGGTAGTCATTTCCAAGGCTGACGTGAAACCAGACACCCATGAGTACTTATGGTAAAGGTCCAGAAACAACATAAGGGTGGGCCCAACATCCTTTCACCTTCCCCAATCCCCCCATTCCGTCTTGTGCGACTGTTCCTGAGGAGGTAAACACCCTTTCACTCTATCAGAAATGAGATTTCTTTCTGCTGCAATGGCAGTTCCTTCAACTGCCGTGCTTTCTTTCTCCCCCTTGTACTTCTCCTCCCCTCCCTCCCTGTGCTGCCACATCTGGAACCCAGCTCCTCATTTATTTATGTGGTCTGTTGTGTTTCTCTCTTCTTTTTTTTCCAAGAGCCTTATTTTAAAGTCCTTTACCTTGTCTTGTTGGCAGTTTCGCTATATCTGATGAGGTCTGCAATTACATCCCACCATAACTGGTCACTCTGCAATTACATGCTCCACCACAGAATCCCCCTCCTGCATCCCCACCTCCTGTCTCTGAAAAGCACCACTGCTCATATGGCAGACCAAAATAGACTAGTTTCATGTCTGTTTGGATGGCAGCCCAGCTGAAACTATGCTCAGCTGCTTGACTGACAGTGGGATGTGGGTTTGTTCTCCTCAAGAAAAACCTTTAAGGCCAGTCACGTTTACACTCTGAGCAGTCTTACTGCAGCAGGCTTCAGAGGCGGTTGGTCCAGCTGGGCACCGAGAAGGAAGACAGAGACTAAGTCAGCGTGAATGAAAGCGAAGACACACACGGAGAGTGTGCTGAGAAGTACTACGAGCTGTAACTATGAACCCGACTGGACACGCTTAAAGCTTTCAGTTGCTGACAAAGAGAATGGGTAAGTTTTGCAAAGAGTTCAGTCTGATCTCAAATTCTGGGAATAGTGAAAGGCTTCTGTCAAGGAACTTTGAGCCTTTAAACTGTGGAAAACTTTGGCTTGCATGACTTAGCTGTGAAGCATTCAAATACAAAACTTAAAAGAGAATGCAGGGCATCCGTGGCAGATCATCTGTTTTTTCCAAGCGTTCACAGACTTTTCCAGTTGGCGATGCTGTTGCTGTGTTGAGCAAGGTGCAGCTGGAAACTGATTAGTGTTGTGAATTATTTAAATCTCATAAACACAGGAGACGTGAAAAGCAACCAAGCTCAAAGTGTCAGATAGGAAAAGGACACAAAATTAAGTTTAGATCTCTAGAAGTTCTACAAAACTGTAAATACTTTTGAATGGGGATATTAATGATCAATACATAATACTCACAAGTCGTCAGCATATGTGCTTCCTGTGCAGGTTTTTCACCACCTTGGAACTTAAAATTAATGTTCTTGGAATTTTGGTAAGTCCAGTGTTTGCTCCCCTTTTGCTCTTTTTTTGGTCTCTACCAACCTGATAGCTTTAGCTGCTAAATTCTGCACTTTTCTTCAGTTTTAACATCAGATTATTGAATAGTGCTACTTAAAGTCATGAAAAGAATCTACAGGATAGAACTTTTTTGCTGAATCAGCCTTCATACAGGCGCTACCGAATGAATCATCAACATAACCTAAGAAAAACAACTCCTCGCTTTCAAATAACAGTTAAAACCATCATCATAGCTGCGTTTGTGTTTGAGTCACGTTGGAGTTAAACTCCACCGTGTTCAACTCCAACTTTCTGCTATAACTGTTTGGAATAGGCTGACCTGGTTTGTGTGGGAATGATGGAAGCTCAGACTCTGCAAAACAACAAAGATTACAGTGAGGCCGGTGGTAATGATGAGGACACATGCCTTTACTACAGGCTTCTGTCTGTTTGTGATGTGGTTTTGGGCAATGTGTGTATGCATGACAAAGGCAATTAGTGACTACATGAGAGCTGTGTCATGTTTTTTCATATGAACCCAGAGATTTTATAGGCGAACAGTGTGGTCTATCACCACGCTGGTCTATTCACCATATCCACTTTAGGAGATGTTACCTGTGTTCTCAGTGGAAATGTACGAGGAGAAAAAAAGACCACTGATCAGCAACATTCAATCTGAATCAGAAGCATTTCATGGACTGTGTAATTATGTGAAAAACAACAGCACACAGGACCTAACGGTGAATCTTGTAGATTCAGAACATTATAATAATGCAGTGTTGTAGTGGTGCACTCTTAATTTATGCTCCAAACTTTTTCCAGCAAACGATAAACACCCAGTGTTATAAACCACGATCTGAAAGTTGACTATTCACCTGAAAATAGGCCAGCAGTATTTGTGGATGATGATCGAACCTAAGCTGTTTGTCATTGGAGAGTAAACATTAATATGAAGTTAAAGCTGAGGTGCAGATTTTTCAATAAGTTCTTATCCACAGACTATAGGCTGAGACAGCTACATGATTATTCATTTTAAAGAATGATTTCAACTTCGTTAATGTAGGCTATAACCCAATGTGTTCGTTAGGGCTGTCACGATGTTAAGGATCAAAAAGTACTGAAAAACTCATATTTAAATTTAACAGAATGAAAGAAGTTCTCATCAGGTTACAGCCTGATGAACATACTAAGCACGTGTCTTTTTTAGCTAATGTTTATGACTAGCTTGGCTCCCACCTCATTTTCATTGCTAAGCTTAACTGCACTCATGCTAATAAGTACTCTACTGCAGTGCACAAGTACCTAAATGAAAAAAGTCAAAAAGTTGGTTGCCAATCTGTAATTGTAACAGAAAGGAAGAGATTGCTAATCAGTTTTCAGAAAAATGGCAATGCCAGGTCTCACTAGCTAGCTAGTAGCATCATTCCCCCCATGTTAAATTAAATAAGTGCATGGTGTACATTGTGTACTTAAAGTATCTAAATACAAGTAGACAAAATGTGCAACAATTCTCTCCTGTGGTTTGGGCCACATAAATTCTCTTACTGGAGATGAATTTAATTATATTAATTTAAGTTGACAGCCATTTTTACATGTAAAATGTATCTATCCAGAGAGGCAGCAGTCTAAACAGAGTTCAGACCTTCCTCTTCCTCCTTTTATATTTAAGCAGAACATTATCAAACGTTTATTCTCAGATGGTTATGACTGCTGTTTCCCTTAAATATCTGTTTAGCACTTCTTCTAATAATACAGTACATGGTTGCTTAGGGATAAATCTGCCATGCATTCTCCTCTTGGCTGTCTGATGAACAGCTTAGGAGGGCGTGTTGTGGTCAGCATGAACCGCGCATGCAGGTGTGGCCCTCACTGTGCTGCCACGCTGTTTAATTAGGTTTTCGGGTGTGGAACATCAGGGTTTCCGCTGTAAAAAATCTCGTCTCTCTATGGTCTCACCCCCACACATTGTCCTGTCACATTAAAAGAGTGCCACTCTAGATGAACAGTTACTGTCACTGAGGGTGTGGCTGCTACTAAATCTGGAAGCATGAAGCTGCACTTGACTCCACGGAAGTCTGGCTTTTGAGAGCTCATTGCCAAAGCATTATGCAGTCAGAACCGTGTCTGTGATGCTGAAGTGGTTTTATACTGAACATGAGAACTTCTTTCATCTATCAAAAACTGTCAAACCCTTTCAGTATATTTGCTCCTATAATTAAAGGCTCCTTAAAGTTGCTGACAACAAAGTCATTCTCTTTCAAGACTATATTACATGCCTGAAAGTGGACTTGGTCCAGTCATTCTCTACGATCAGCCTCTTTCCTCTGGATAAACTAGTTTCTTTCTTTGTAATTTATTTCCATTTTCCAGACCCTCATTCATGCTTCTGTGTGGCCTTGCTGGAGTCAAGAACCGGTCATTTTTTGTTCTCCTCCCACTAGTCTGGTGCTTCCCCAGAAGCTATTTCTCATAGAGCCAGGACTGCTTTCTCACTCATGGCTCAGGAGCTCAGGGTTTTCTTCAGAGAAAACAGAAGTAGTACAATTCATTGGTTGCAACAGTCTTGTATTTTTTGGCTCATATTTTTAATTCATTCCTACTGTTCTTCAGTTAATAGGAAAACATAATGAACCGTCTGTTAGACAGCATCTGGATGGTTAATGCTTGTTGTTATAAAACACATTTTAACGTATACTTTGCAGAAACTATGGCTCACACTATTAAGGAATAGAGTTTTCGGGAATTACTACAATTTTTTGCTGATATTTATGAAAATAAATGGAACAAAGGAGGAAAGCAGGAAGAATTATGACAATACTGCATTTTGCAGAAGACTATAACTTTGTGGGGAAAAAAGGTTGATGTCTCTGGAGCAGCTGGGTGACAGCTGCTCAGGCAGTAGGAGCAGGAGGAAGAATATAAGCCCCAGGAATGGGGTGGAAAGTGAAGATATGAAGATATTTCTCATAGTAGATTGTCTCAAGCTAAGCTAAATTACTGAAATGTAATGTATAAATCGAACATGACAGAGTGCCTACTTTGTTCAGAGTCAGCGTTCGACCATGGAGAAAGAAAGCTATCTGTAAATTGTGATAATTGCAGTACTACATTTCTGGCAACACCGATAATGTGGTATATGCCGCCTTCCTGTTACCTCGGAAGTTGGATGTTGGAACTCAGGAGGGACAACAATAGTGAGTTCTGGTAGTAAAGTTGGAAAAGCACGAAAATCAGAATTTGCTTTGCTTCTTAGCTAGGTAGAGCCATTCATACATCACTAGCAAAACAGACTATTCTGACGAAATGCACTAATAGCATGTTAGTGCATTCCAGCAAGGAGCTCCTTTTGTGTCTATCTCGGCTTCGTCAATGAAAACTGTTAAAAAAAAGTAGAAAGGAAGAAATTCTCTGCAAAACTTCATTATTTAATTTAAACACAGAAATCACTTCTTGAGATTATACATATTTTGCACATTTTATGCAACTTCTGCAATAAGTATGAACATTTGTAACAAATTTGAACCCACACCATTGTCACTGACTTTGTGCTGTTGAAAATCCACATGTGGCACATGTACCTCTTTGACGTTACTTTATTGTGGGTAATGCTAACTGTTGACACATCACTGCAACAATGTTCATGACTCAGTGGAGGCCCTCTCTTCAAAGTATGGACTCAATTAGAAGAGTGCAGGTATAAATTTTTGTGTAGGTGGGCCCAATATGGCAGACACATGGGGCCCCAAGACTGAGAGATAAATCAATATGAGACTGGTTGAATTAGAGCATCAGTATGAAGCTTCCCTTGAGTTAACCTCTTTTTCTTTGCTCCGTCCGTTTTTCTCCCCTCATCTCCATCTACTAATTGGAGGAAGGTCATGGCTTGCTGAGCTTTAGGCTGCTTTTTCTGTCTTTAGTTCAATTGACATGTGCTATATCTGCTCTCTGGCCCACTGTTTTGGTCCACTGGGGAGATCATGAAAGGAAGTGGCGGCTTCAGTACGTCCGTGTTTGTTGTAGGATTCAGAAAGGTTACCGCTCACTCCTCTTTGTGAACAAGCCTTGGTGGTGTTTGGGAAAACCTTGGGGAGTCTTGACAGCCTGCTACTCCTTCGGTCTAGCAGTGTCATTTTCTGTTTAGATAACCTCTGCACCCACTCTGCTTTTGTCAGCTTGTGGCTTGCATTGATTTATACATCGGAGACAGACACTCAGCAGCTTTCAGATTCGAATTTAGAAAGAAAGGCCATTATTATGTCCAAAAAAGAAAGAAAGAAAGAAAAAAGAGGGTGAGGTTAAATGTCCACAACAATTCTACCAGCGGTGGTGTTACACCTTTCTAAATGATGCATATCTCATTTTAAAATCACACTTTTTTAAAGCATGAGAATATTCTTTATATCTTAAATGAGAGTTAGCAGCTCTAACTGTTTTTCAGCTCTAATTACGCAGAAAACTGCATAAAACTGCTGCATGTTTACTTTTCATGCCCAAAGTACAAAAAACAGCACTGAAATGTCTTTTAGAGGTGCCACATGTGTGCACGGTGGGTACACATGGAGCCTTTCCTGCATACCTTGAGATTTTTGCAGCCGATATTTACTTATCAACATGACCACTTGTGCTGTTCACCCTGCACTTTTAATGCAGCAGCGGAATAACAGTTAGAGGAAAAACAGTCTTGAAAAGTTCCACCCTACCCTCAAGTGGTTCTTGTGTTCCTTTGCTTAGGTCTGGGCAGCAGACCTATCCTCCACCCAGGATTCCTAGTCTTCTCTTCCTTTCTCCCTAAACCCACACATGGACCCAGCCCACCTAATTTACTCCCACCTCCTAATGTCAAACAGCTGTAGCCTTGAGTAGCATGGAATTACTGCTATTGCAGCCCTACTCCCATTCATGTGTCTATTCTTTTTCTCAGCCATTTTGCGTGTGGTCCCTAATATCACATCACTCACATACCCAAATAAGGTGTGTAACTCAGCCTTCCTTTCACCGGTTTATTTATGGTCTGGGCACTGGATATATAGGGCATGAATTTACATTGCAGGTGGCTGTGGGTGGAGATAGCTGAGCTGACAGGTGATGATAAATTCTTCATACAGTGTGCTTCACTCATACATTCTTGCAGCCGCGTGGTCTCCCTGACATGTAATGCAAAGTCATAACTGGTCCAATGCCATTTCCACGGCACTCCATCTAACTGAAGGAGCTGTGTGACATAACTGTCATGAGGTCACTTTGTTTGTGATTGATAGCAGGAGACTAGGAAATGATGCTGAGGCTTGAAAGCTCTTGCTGTGGTTGGGAATCTGCTTCAAAGGAATGTTTTGGCCACATGTCAGAAGTCAAACGTGGCAGCTGATTTTCAGGGATTTTGTTGGTCTTAAAATCTGTAGCTCGATGCACCTGTATATTTTTTTTCTTTAAACTGCTACACCCCCATGGTAACTTGTTCACTTATTGTTTTATAGAGTTTTCTCCTTCGGCTTGTGGCTTTACTAAGATCTCGTGCTGAGTTTGAGTGGCTCCACAGAGGCAGCTGAGAGTTCAGTGAACCCTCACGGTTCCACATGCACACTCTTTGAGTTGCTATGTGATGTTCTGCACACAGTTAATCAGAAATGGATGGTTAAGGATTATTTGGCAGAAAACCACCAGGTTATGTTCAATTTCATTTTTTGTATGCCAGACGCTAACATTAAGCGCTTCTTCTTTCACAAATATCTGCTTGTGTAAAAAGCAAGGAGATAGATAGATAGATAGATAGATAGATAGATAGATAGATAGATAGATAGATAGATAGATAGATAGATAGATAGATAGATAGATAGATAGATAGATAGATAGATAGATAGATAGATAGATAGATAGATAGATACTTTATATTTCCCACAAGGAAATATAAACAGCAGCAGGGCAAAGAATAAAAATAGTACAATCTACAATAAATAAGTTGAAGTAAAAGTGGTTCCAGCCTTGTATGATTCTGTTGGCATCTCTGGCATTGATGATCTGTCTCTGGAAGTAGTGGAAAGAATGAAACGTCCTCCCATGAATGCTGACAACATGCTTGAGGAGGTCTATGAGAATGGAATTACTGGCACTGTCTGAGGCAACAAACAGCTGAAAGTAGGAATTTTCCATAATTTAAATACAATTCACTCTCATGATAGCAGACTCTGTGTTACAGTGCTATGGTTCCTAATCCTGATGAAAATTTGTTCAGTTAACTGCATACCCGTGATGGGAGATAACCGTAAAAGCTGGACATACAGCTGAATACAGTTAAGTCATAGCAATAGTTAAAGACACACTTAAGAGGAAAGAGGTACATTCAAAGCATATTTGAATAAAATCATATAATCACTAGGAGCTGTAAAAGCGATTTGTAAAAAGGTGGTGAAACCTAGAAGGTGTACTTGTTACTACAGGGATTTTCCAAGCCAGTGACAAATAAGAAAGTTATGACCAGGATGTAAAAACTAGCATGTCCTGAGTTGGTGGGCTTGCTGTCTTGCACTGTGTACATCAGATTTATAGCTTCGCTGAGTGAGCAGCATAGCACTGATGATGTTAAGGTATGCAGTTCTCCGCAAGTTAATCGAGTTAACTGCTGCCAAGTTTTGTTTTATAAAAACAAAAGGCACATATCTAATGACAATGTGGTTCCATTTGATGTTGCTTTTGGGTTTTAGTTCTGGTTAGGTGTTCTGTGCCCACTTAATCTGGGTTTTCAGGACCCAGCCAGTCTGACCACACTTTTCAAATGGATTCACTTCTGTCTCCTGCCTTTAACCTCAGTGTTTGTCAGTCTTCTTGGCTCTGAGGTGACTCAGCTGATGGTTCACTGAAAAAAAAAACAGCTTTCCACTTTTGTTTCTTGAAGCAGTCTGCAGCTCTGATTCGGTTTTCCCCTCTCCTTTGCCACAAGAAATGCATCTCAGCCAATCAAAGGTTGTTTCTGAGGTGGGTGTGGTTGGGGTTAAGTCATACATGACAACACCCATCAATCTTGTTATTTTGAACACCACACTGGCCTGTAACTGAGTGATCTTCCAGTTTTCCTTTCTCCCGCTTTTGTCATTTAATTGTTTTTTATTATGCACTAAAACTAAGTAGAGAGGTGTGTAAGTTTCTCTTGTGCTTAAACTTATCTTATAGGCACATTTGTGGTCCTTTCTGCGTAAAGTGGCTGCTGCAGAGTTATGACAGGCTATTTTGTTAGTAACATGTGTCAAGTTGCTTCGACTGATTATAGTCACATACCCTGCTTTTACCTGACCACGCTGTAAGTCTGTCATCAATTATCTCAGTGTGACTCTCTATTAGCCATGTGCTGTGTATGTGAGTGTGGTGCCTCTCTACAGGCTTTGCTCATTCATTATTAAGAAGCTCCTGATGTTTTGCTGGCCGTCACTGCTCCGGTGTCAGGTACCCACATGATCCTCTTTACTGAACCAGCCTGACTAGGGATCCAGTTCCAGTCTCTGGCCTGTTGGAGCTGCTCCCAGAGCTGCTGAGCTCTACTCTAAAGCCTTTTGTTAGCTCTGGATGTTGGCTTTTCTCTGGCTGATTCCCCCTTGTTATTTCTTCGACTAGCTGTCAATGGAACTGGGAAGCTTAAAATGCATTTGGATATTTCTCTTGGCGTGATCTTGAGGCCATTTCATCTCTCGGGAGGTATGGTGCTGCTGTCATCTTTTTTCCCCTCTGAAAATGAGAATTATGGGTACTTTTATAGCTTACCATAAAGTGTCCAACCAAGAAGATGGTGTGTTCACTTTAGCAGACTTGTGGTGAAGCAGTGTAGTTATTTATCCAGCTGAATGTAATCTTTTTGGGAGGCAAATAGCTCCTTTGGTGCCTGAGGAAGCTGCTGTGATTACTGCTGCTGTGACGTGTAGGAGCTATCAGTCTCTGTCATCTGTCTACATTTATTAGCATGATATCTAATGGGGTGGCTGATCTTAGACCACAACTCTGGCTACAGGTCTGTGCAAATGTGCGTGTGCAACTTGACCCCATCTGAATTCTCCATAAGCCACACGGTTGCCTAGAAACATCAGGAGGGCAGCAAATTTAACTTCCATAATATTATGCCAAAGGAAAGAATGACCTCAGGCCCAAACATACTGTTCCTTTTTTTGGCCTTACAAGGGCATCTTCACATTATTCCAGTCAGAAGTATGTCCTTGGGGAAGGAAGTTTTCATATCTCATACTCATGTATGCAGACACTCCTGAGGATAATTATGATTTACTAGACAAAAAAATTGACCTAATTTCCAGTGAACTTTTTATCGAATGTTTTTACTATATCAACTGCTAACAGTAGCTTTAATGGTAACTGAGGTTTAAGTGGGAAAGAGCCACACTGTTCTCTGCAAATAATACAAAAGGATTTTTCCACTTCTTTTCTGAATATCCTTTAAGTTTTTTGCTCAACTGATAGTTTCTTAAAAAAGTAGGAAAACTCTTTTTTCCGGGTCTGGGTACAGTATGAGTGACGGAAGTACAATGGAGCAAAACTGTGGTTCTCCTGTCAAGGTACGCCGTTGAGGGAGAATATCACATGCTATGTCACGGTCTGGCTGGCAGACCGTGGGGAGATGGGGAAATAGGACCCAAACGCCGGACTCTTCAGTGCAACAGTGTTTATTTACAAGGTGGTGAAGTAAACAACAATAAATCCCCAGTTTCCCAGTGTAGTGTCTTCTTCCCAAAAGTCCCCGTGTAGTGCTCTCTGCCCCAGTGTCCCTGCACTCCCCGTGCTCACTGCTCCTTCTCGTCCCACACTCCTCCTGAGGGGAAGACAATAGAGGCAGCCGTTACAACTTATCCCAGCAGGCAGGCATACACTCACACTTGACTTGACTTGCTTGAAGACTGACATGTAGTCAAACGCAATACTCCAGCGTCGGTGGAAGCTCCATCGCTCATCTAAATAGCTCCCCCGACGAGCCCAGATGAGGAGCAGGTGTGCGGCCAGGACTTCGGGTGTGGCCAGCCCTCAAGTTAGGCCACGCCCCCCGGGGCTGAAGGTGCCTGTAACTTGGCCACAGCAGAAAGGCGATACACACACACACATACCTGCCTACTGACAGATGTGCACAGGGGCAGTGCAGACAACACACCAAATAATAACAACAACAACAACAACAACAACAACAGTCATCGTCCCCACTGCCCACGGACCCCGAGTCCCCAGAGCCGGGTCCGTGACAATCTAAACTGATCTTGTCTGTAGAGGCTGGTGACAGACGCTAAATGATATCCCAATCGTTCCTGCTCCACAACGGATTTTTAAGTTACAAAGGCTTGAATGACACTCTAACACCTTCCAATTGGTGTCAACTTTCTAATACTTGTATTGTGTGTAACTATCAGTAGTGGAACTGCAGTTTATATGTCTGCTATGTAACCTTTCTATTGCTTCTAATTCTCCCATCTTTTCTTTACATATCATTTAGAAAGAATCTGCTTAACATACCCAGTTAACTGTTGGAAACCTTAAAGATAACTCCTATTGACTTCTTGTTGTATTAGTACATCGGCTTGTTTATTCCTACAGTCATGTGATTAGTTGATTACCTTGATTACCTTAATGCTAAATGCTGTTGCACTGTCCAAAGATGAAACCACTATGACAAAATATGTTATGTTCACTTTGGTGAAATTTAATGAAGCAAATCACATACAAGTTCAAAACAGTGTCAGTACATCACGTCTGAATAATTTGAGTTTGTCTGATTAAAGAAGTATTGAAGCAGACAAACTCTCTTTGGTGAGGAGGGTTGTAGCAGAAGTGTTTTTACAGCTCTGTGGCAGCACCTGTATTGCCCACAACCTATCACCCATTTTTCACCATCCCCACCACTTTCTCAACTCTCTTCACTCTTCACACTGAATAGCCATTTTTTGTTATAAAAATATATGGAAAGTGGAACGGTGCTTCCACTCTGTCCTCCTACACATTTATTTCTGACATCACGGTGTGTCACACTCAAACTTGTGATGCTCATGAAGCCCTGTCACCGTCCCCTGAAACATGTCAGGATGTTGACACTGTTTTTCTATCATTAGCACAGCAACAATAGCTCTGCTGCAGAATGGGGTCTTGCGTCTTTAAAGGCAAATTTCTCTGCTAGCCGTCTCACACCGATGCTGTGTGTTGCATGTGTTGTTACATGCCAAGAACACAGTTGTTGGGGGTCATGGAGTTAGATGCGGTAGCTGCTGAAGTTTTCAAACGTGCCTCCCTCTGCGTGAGATTTGACTGATGGTGAAATCAGTAAAGCCGTTTCATATTGACAGAGTACGGGGACGACAATGCCTAAAGATGGTGCAGCTGCTTTTCCAGTGAAGTCAAAGATCAGAAAAACCTGCAGCTCTCTTTGAGTTCATAGAGCTGTATACAGTTTCTGCTTGTTGTTTATATGTTTTATGCACAGCAATACAAATCTTTTTCAGAAAAAAAGCTCTAAGATCCCTCTGTACACTAGCAGCTAATCAAAGTTAGAACAGAGACTGGAGCTAATTGGTAAACATATAGCTAATCTGCAGCAGTTAGCAGTGTAAGACCTACACATATTCTCATTGCTGGCCGAGAACAAAATGATTAGAAAAATCTGTTAATATCAGATTTATCTCATGACACATTACTCCCACATTATTGCTAGGAAGTTGCCTCCAAGTGACCACTCTTGCTGTGTTTGCAGTTTCGAAACGCTATGGCTTCTAAACACAAAATGTTTCCATGGTGGTAAATGTAGGACTTTGGTTTGTCATCCATCTCTGTATGTTTCAGAAGAGACATTCCTCTTGGTTCTGGCTGTGAGCTTTTCTTTGAACAGTGCTGAATGGAGGAATGGTCGCAACAAGGTTGGGCTTTAGGCCAGAATGCTTGCTGAGAAGGTCATTCAGATCTCTTACCCGCAGTTAGCACTGTCAAGGAATGGCTTTAATGCTCATTGTGCTAAACAACTCTCAGGTGTCAGTGGAAGCTTTGTAGTGAATGATGCGGGATGATATCAAAGGGGATGGATTAAAGCTTTATCTACTTGATATTAATGACAGTGGAAACCCTAGTTTATTTTGGTAAGGTAAAACCACATAAGTAAATCAAGTACTCATAAACAGAAAAGCTCTAAAGTTGCTTGTACGATGAATAGATCTTAAAATCTGGCATCCAGTTAACTTTAGAAAAGAGATAAAGTAAATTTTTCTTCTCTTGGTGCAATTCAAATGACACCTCACATCATAACAAGTCAAACCAAATAAACAAATCCCTACGAGATGGAACACACACACACAAAGCTCAGTGTAAGCATACCACTAGAATCACTCAGGCTTTCACAAAAATAAATCCTTCAAGGTAAAGACCAAAGCTGGACTTTATGGATCACTTATGAATAGCGTGACCAGGTGTCCCTCTGTATGAACAGCATTTTTATCCCTTGTTCCACATTTTGACTGGCAAGTGCAAGATGTGCCCTTTTTTTCAGTTAGTTAATTGTCAGTTACGGCTCAAAAAGATGATTTTTGAATGTATTCCTACTTAAATCTAACCAGACAGAGCAACAGCAGAAATAACAGTGACATAAATAAAAATATAGGAGTATATAAAGACTAATAAACATGAGACCATGAGAACAAACTTTCCTTTATCACAAGAGAGCTGGAAAAGTTAATTCAACTAATATTACTTTGGCCATTAACATCTTGAATGCAAATTTGGTAATGTGCACAGTTTGGTGTATTTTTATTTTTAAGTTGGACATGAAAAATTTCAGCATTAGTAAGGTTTCCCACGCTGTCCCAGAAGAACATGCTTCACACGTGGATTTTTACAGAATCCACATTAAAAATAGGCGGCTATGTCATGCTAATGTTATCTGTGGAATGCCCTGCATTTAGACTCAGACTGAGATAGCGGACAAGAGGGTTGTGTCTGGAGAGTAAAGTATGCAGTTTCAAAATCTGCTTCATGTAAAAGAAACAATAGTAATACTAATAATCATTATTTATAGAATGCTGTGCAAAACAAATATACAAGTTTTCTTACATACTTTACCCCAAAGAGGACAAACTGGAGGATAATTTGCAATTTATGAGCTGTGAAATCCTGTCAAATTATTTAGACAAGCTTAAATTACTTAATAGATCACGCAGGAAATTCTGGTTTTGTGACTGTTGTGATTCCAGTTTGTAAAGATCATTTTCACAGAACAGAGCAGCACAGGAAGTCATGACTGAAGCAATCGGCACCATTTTCGGTATACAAACATACAGTTCCAGTTGTGTTAAACAAGCTATTGCTGTTCTCTAGCTCCATAATTGTTCCAAAAAGTTTTACTCTACTCTGTTGGATCAGTTTAAGTCAACTGCAGCCAGATTATTCTGGCATAAATCTCTGTCTGATTAGCTCAAGAGTTTGAGCATGGCATTATCACTACATGGATAATGAGGTGGGGGGTTTCTTAATGAACCTTAAATCTTACTGTAAGATTTAAAATATGTGGAAAAAGAAAAAGAAAATACAGCAATATACATATATACATTAGAAAATATTAAATTATTGATAACAAAATAGTCTAATGTAGTTAAACTTTGCAATACACTTGCTAACTCACCAAATGCTTAGTTCGCATCAGACCTTCTCCGTCACCCTTTATGGATTTCTCTCTGTCTAAAAACAAGGTGCACTTTAAGCCTGCCCAGTGTGTGTGGGATAGGAATGCTGGGCCCATGGCTGAGCACAGCCAGCTTCCAGTTTGTTCCCACCCAGCCACTCATACAGTACCCATCCTGCTCAGTTTTCTTCTCCACATGACAGCTCTGTGGTGAGACTGTAACCGCTGTCTCCTCCTGTGAACCCAGTCTTCAGCTCAATGACAGGACGTGAGCAGGACGGCATGGCTGACTTGCTGATACAGAGCATGTCCACTGTATTTAAAGACCAGCGTCCAAAAGAAACTCACATATTATATGCTTTCTTCAGTCTGTGAGTTTCAGAGAGCAGTGGGAGAAGAAGCCAGAGTGTTTAATCACTGGCAATTTCAAAACAAAGCCAAGCCATAAGGAACGGGCTGCACAATGATGGATCCCTGAAACATCATGGACATTAAATTTGGATTACGCAGCATGACTCAGTTTGTCCTGAACACAATCACATTGAGTCAAGCTGATCTTGGCCTCTCAAGATGGTGAGTGGCTTTGCTCGTTTCTTCTGTTTCTCCTCAGAGTTCAGTTTCTTGTATTTGCGTCGAACAGAAATTCATTGTTGTTGGCACAACACCGAAGCTAAACCGCAGTGCTGTGGTATTTTGTTTTCTGCAGAGCAGTTTTTGTATTCATTTAGTGGTTTTGCCAAGAATCTGGCAACAGGCATTCTGCTTTACCACAGTATATTCTAGAAAGACTGGAAACGTATTTTTAGTCAGTGATGTAGAAGTTATAGAGAGCACACAGGGAGAAGTTGGTATACAGTGATATATTACTCTGCACATATGCTGAGTTCATCTGAGTCAAAAAACATGTTCGTAGCTGTAGTTTTAAAAAATAAACTATGCAGCATTGCTGTTCTTAAAAGTAATGCAATACGTTACATTACTTTCACGTCAGTCAGTAACATGATCTGAACACGGACACATATCCCTAATCCGGCACACGGATGATATTTCTTTTAACGTTCACGTATGAACACAAAACTGACAACACACAGTCAAGTTGACAACCAACCCAAAGAGACATGAACGTGATCACCACAATGACTTGGCTTTAGAAACAAGTACATATAACGGTTTACAAAGCGCTTTAATTTCCTGACATCATATGGTAAATGTATCTGTATGGCTACTCTTCTCTTCCTCCTAAGCGTTGGCATTGTATCGAGTATCCATGAGAAATGAGGGTAGGAGCTAGTTGTACTGCTCCACAAGGCGATTAGCTTTGACTGGATCAATCAGAACTAATAATTTTTTTTTTTTTTCCCATTTTTAGTGTCGGTACATTTCTTTGTCCATGTAGTTATCATTTATCTTTTTTTCATTTAGTTATCATTTTGCTTTCATCCAAATAAAAAGTAGTTTGGGAGATTATTGGTTGTAGAAATTAACACTGCTCTGACTGGTCTGGTGTCAGCAAACCCTCAGCTCTAACACCACCTTGGATTCTTTGCTAGCATTGTGTGTTTGTGCAAAGAGCTTCAGTTTTATTTTCTGTCCTGGGTCAAGTTTGCGCTTTACCATCACGCTCTTATCCTTTTAAAAGTAAAACTGACGTCTGTATCCCCACTCCTCAAAGGTTTTACGTGCTCCACCATTTTCCTGCACACAAACTGAAATAGCACAGGGGCTACGAAAGAAAAAGGCATGGTTGATAGGGGGGGGGGGGGGTTTGTTCTTCCTACCTAGGTCAGCAACTATCAAACAATTACATTACATTGGTCTAGACAAATGGGAGGAACCAGTACTGACTTTGAAACTCAGGTTGCAAGTCTTTACACTTTGGAAAATTACTTTTGTCCTTTTTAACTGGTTTTATATTCACAAACAGAATTTATAACGGCTCCAGTGTGCCAGTAACAAAGAATCAAGATTGCCCTCACTAGTACAGGTTTGGCATGACATTAACTTGAAACAGATACAGGACTGGAAAACTGCAAGTGACAGAAACATGCACACAAGCACAAACCACATTTAAAAGTCCTCTAAATTCCCACACATGCAAAGAATAAATACGAATGCTGCAGTAAATCTGAAAGGCACACCCTAGTGAATTCTCTGACACGCACAAGTCACTAAGTGGTTGTTATTTTACCCGGCATGTGACATGAGGCTGAGACAGAGCTGTCCTTTGTTTGGCTTACCTAAAACTGCAGCTGAATGGGGAAACCTGTTGGGCCACTCAGGTTTCAGCTCAGACATGAAAAGAAATGTCCACCCTAGCAAGAAAAAATTAGCCAGGATACAGTCAAACCTGACCATCTGCTCACAGAACTCAAGTTTCTGTAGCACTTGCAGCATCTGTGCACAATGCAGCACAGAGATATAAATCTTATTTATTTTATTTTCAAAAAAGACATTTAACAAAGATAAATTTGGTGTAAATACAAAATGCAGTTTTTAAATAATCATTTTTATTTATTAAGAGGAAACGACTATGCAACCTGACCTGCCGCTATGTGAAAAAGTAATTATTCCCTTTGTAAAATCATGAATTAATTGTGACTAAACACATTTGTGGGAAACCCGAGTTCAATTTTATTAGCTACAACCAGGCCTGATTACTGCCAGACCTGTTCAATAAAGAAATTGCCTAAAGAGAGCGTGTTTGACAAAGTGAAGTAGGTTAAAAGATCTGAAAAAGCAACACATCATGCTCTGATTTACACTCAAGAACAAATAAGAAACAAAGTCACCAACATCTGTCAGTCCAGAAAAGCCATCTTATAGCTCTAGCGAACCACAGTGAGAGCCATTATCCACAAATGGAGAAAACCTGGAGAGACATCCAGGAGTTCATAAAAGAACCCAGGACAAAATCTAAAGAACAGGTCTAACTTACCTCAGTTATAGTCGGTGTTCATAAAATGAAAAATGAAAAAGAGACTGGACCAAAATGGCATCCATGAGAGAGTTCCAAAGTAAAAACCACTGCTGACAACAAAGAACACAGAGGCTTGATGATCACCAAAACTAGACAGTGCACGGAAAGTTTTATCGATCCCATTTAGATTAGTCCATATCTTATCGCTCTCAGTCCACCTTTTGAAATGTCTGAGTCCTGTAAAATTAACACAGCATTTCATCAAAACAACATCATACCAACAGTCAAACATGGTGGTGGAGGTGTGATGGTCGGGAACTGCTTTGCTTTGTAATCCAAAACACACAGCAACTTCACCGCTGAATAGCTCAGACAAACACAAAAAACAATTAATCATGAAATCATCATTTAAAAACTGCATATTATATCTATTCAGGTTATCTTTGTCTATCATTCAAATGTGTTTGATGATGACTGTGAACTCTGACAAATAAGCAAAAACAAAGGAGCCAATGGGTTTTTTTTCCACCTCACTGTAAATTTCTAGCGTTTATTACAAGATTATGTAAATTAACAGGGAAATGCTAATAACAAAATGACATCAGTCCACAAGGCTGAAAGGGAGATTGTCTAAAAACAGCCAGTGGGCACTCACAGGAGACAGCAATCACTTTCAGTGCAATGGTCCTTAACACAGCACTTAGCGGCACACTCCAATTGCTCAGGACAATTGCTTGATTGGACAACTCATCTCCATTTGTAGGGTAATCCACTGAAGAGCACTGTAACAAGCCGCAAGCACATGTAATGGAATTTGCTGGAACTGTGACTTAATGGCTATGACCCTGTGCTCAATTATTGGGTCAATAAAATTCATCTGCACCTCTATTGTAATAGTCCAACGGTTCAATTATATCAGCACTCATTCTATGATATTCTACTTTCATGACTCACTGCACCAAGTGTAATAGATGTGGGCTTTTCCCCAGCACAGGGTGCTTACTGTCAGTAGATTTCCATGGTCCTGGCACAGTATTGGTATAATTTCTGATTCACTGTGATGCTTTCTCTGAAAATGGGCCTAGAGAAGCCATGCCAAGACTGCAGTTAAAATACTCCCCACCCCAACCCTCCTACCACTTTCCCCCCCTCTCCTGCATCTTACTCTTTGTGCGGGTTTTTTTCCTCTACTTTTGCTTTGTGTCTGTATTACAAGTCTATCCCTCCACCCATTCATCCGTCTCTTTATCTGACTAGGTTACTGACACCCAAAAAAGAAAAAGTACTCAACGGTAATCAAATATTTCTCAGTTTTCGAAGCAACTGAAGCAAACAGTCAAACAGAGTTGGTGACCCCGTTAATGTGCAGCCGCTCGATCTTCAAACCTGACTAAAAGCAGCAGATATTCTGTAATTGTGGCAGTGCGGCCCTCATGAAGCAGGTTGACGTGGGATTCAATAAGAGACGCTTCATGCGCATTGTACATCCCTCTAGCCTCAATTACTTTATTGTAAGCTTATGTCTATCGATCCCGTCGCTCTCTGTAAGCAATTAATAAAAGGCAGAGCAAAACAGTTGAAATCTGCTCCACAACACGGGGTAGTTGTGTATTTGTGTGCGTGAGAGAGCTCGTCTCACATTGTAACTACCTGCTAATTATATCTCCGCAGTAAACACGAAATTTGTAACCACACAACTGCAGGATATCATTAACTAAAAGGATTAGAGTGTGGTTCAGGCGGGAGGGCATCTGTGGCTTCTCCCGATTGAAAATGGACTAATCTAAATGGGATACATCAATAAAACAGCAGAATAAAGTTCCGGGCACTTAAGCCCTCTTGCTCGGGCTCAAAGAAGGGAAGACAGTCACTGGCTGGCAGCCAGCCAACAGATTAGAAGATAAGAAATATTATTCCATGGCACACCATCAGCTTGAAGCTATTTAAAACAGTGAGGTTTATTGATAATTGAATTACTTGGAGAGGGGGACAAGAATAGAAAGCTTAGAGGTAGATCAATAAGGAGCTACTGTAGTGGATGACAGTGCGGTGGTCAGCAGTACAGCTAGGGGGATGTAACGTGTGTGTCATCATGTGATAGCATATTTACAGTGTGTGTGTTGAAAGATGTTGTGTAGTGGTGCAAAGTTTCCATTTCCAGTGCTACATTTGATTAAACTTGATATTCAATTTGATGGTGACATATTCAGTATTGGGAAGGTTACTTTTAAAATGTATGTCACTACAGATTACAGAATAAATGCCCCAAAATGTAGTTTGTAGCGTATTCCGTTAAGTTACTCAATGTGAGTAACATATTCTGATTACTTTGGATAACTTAATATATCGTAATGCTTTTTACAACTGCATGAATGTACTATTGCTGTGAGAATTGTTACTATTACTGAAGGCTACTCGCCACCGAGCTAACATTGCTAAACTGGCGTTAGCTGAGGTTAGTTCACAGACTGCTTTCAGAACTGCACATGATCATTTGCAGCTAGCAGGTCATTAATGCTATCAAGCCTAACAGTCTGCAGTCTATGAAATAACCTCAGCTAAGGCCAGCTAGCAATGCTAGCTCGGTGGCAAGTAGCCTTCATTGATAGTCATAAATCACATAGCAATAGTACATCGAAGATACTGAAGTGGCACATATCCCAGGTAGCTACCACAAGTAAAACAAGGTAGTTGCAGTAGGCTAACGTTAGTTTTTAAAAAAGAACTTACTTCCAGATATTTCTTTAGGTCCAAGTCTTTTGGAGTCTGTTTTGCTGGCAGAGTTTGCATTGCACGGTCAGATTTCTCCCTTTCTTCTTTAAATGTGAAGTGGTGTTGGATTTTCCAAGTAAAAAATGCATTCCTGCCCGTGTACTGCTGTCTCTGCTGTGCTGGCCTCGGGTCCGTTGTGTAAGTGATGCCACCAACATTAATAGGATACTTACATTAGAGCCTCTTATTGCATGTTTTTTTTTTGGGGTTCCGGCAATGCGTGTAATTAAATTAGAGAGGGGATAGCCTAACATATGAAACAGGAAAAGACTGCTGTGTATCCATTTATTTCAACAAACTCTATTCTAATTGCCACCTTTTTAAACAGTAACTGTAACAGAATACAGTTACTCATATTTCGTATTTTAAATACATAACGGCAGAACATGTATTCCGTTACTCCCCAACACGGGACATATTGATAAAGGCAGACGTCCAAATTCGTATTCATTCATCACTTGGTGTTTACAGTGCACATGCTGTATTTCAGGTGCTGAGCTGAAGTAAGATGGCCTCAGGCAGGATGGCAAGTCCTCAGAGCAGCTCCAGACAGAGCAGCTCACTCTCTTCATCTCCAATGAGGCAAGTAACAACCCAGTGTGCACACTTTGGGTCTGTACCTCATGTTTTAACAAGTAATGTTCTCATGTGTACTAACAACAGGTCTGGTCGTTGAAAGCACAGATACACTTGGTTTATGCAGGTTAGGCACTGATGTTTGGACTTTGAACAAAGGCTACAATGACACCAGTAATATACCCACTCCATGTGTCACTTCTTTGTCATAATAAGAATAAAAAATACACTCATCAATATTAGCTGTGCTTCCTTGAGTGGTTTTTACTTTTTCTCCCAATTTCATGCTGAAAGCAAAAAATAAAATGTGGAAAAATGTGAATATTGGGAAAATAAGTTGTAAGAAAGACATTCTTTTCTTTTTGTTATTGCTACTTAAAAATACAATGCATCTCTTTAACTGACCAAATGTTCAATGAATAATAATATTAATAACACGGTTTGTAGGCTACACCACCAATGTGAACATATCGTTCAAATGACTGATTATACAAGACAGCGGATGTTATATGAGAAGCGGAAATGACCTCAGTGTTCAATGCAGGCCTTGAATTCTGCATGTTATCTGGACCAGCTGTTTAAAGATCATTGCAGAAAAAAAGACAAATTGTTTGTTTGTTTGTTTTTCCATAACTTGTGTATCTGCAAATATACACATTCTGTATTTTTCATATGAAAGAAACTATACTGTGGTGGGGCTTGCTAATTTCTTGTTTTTGATTTATGTATGTTTTGTTTTGTTTTGCTTTACTTCATATGTTTCATATGTTTCATATGTTGTTTGTTTAATTTAAGACAAAAAAAATTAATTAATCAAGAGGTAAAACTTGAGGGGGTAGGGACAAATAAGTAAATACTTCAGCCTACTCCTTTTCAAACAAATAATGGAATGATATTTTGGAATGATTGTGAAGGCACATGTTTGAAATGTTTGAAATAAAAATGAACTGAACTGAAATTAAAGGAACTTTGACAATGTGATAGTTCCACTAGACAATTTCCAGAGATCAGAGAAAACAATTTCCCAAGCAAATGGTTTGTTATTAGCAATCATACGCAGTAGTTTATTGTCTCTCAGGACTACTCATGTTAATATTGCGGCCACTGGTGAAGATGTGGAGAGCACTGTTCACCTTCATGCACAAAAACACAGCTAAACACCAACCTGATAGCAAGAAACTACCCTCCTGTTTCATCTGCAAATGGAACCTCCAAAAAAGCAGCATACTTTGGCCCCTTATCTTCTGCAGGTAATGCAGTGTAATGGAGGTGGTGTGAGAGATGCGTGCCACCTCTCATGGAAGCAGGGATTAAGGTTTGCAGTAGTGACAGGGTGCAGTTGTGTCATTTGTCATTCCCAGTAGATGAATGCATGAGGAGATGTTTGGTGACATTATTATTATTATTATTGTTGTTGTTGTTATATCAGACCCCTGAGTTGCTGAATTAAGCCTTCATATCTGCCTTAGGATATATCTTCAACTTGATGTTTGATCATACTAATATTTGCACCTCAGTGAAGATCCCAGATCAATATATTTGAGGTACTCAATTAAGATAAGATAAGATAACTCTTTATTGTCATTGCACAGTCATACATACTACAGTAGTACAAGGAAATTGGAAAACTGTCCTACATCGGCACTACATATAACACAACACGACACAATATGACACATCACAATGCAACAAACAACACAACACAGTATATTAACTTAGTATAAAAAAGAAGAATAAGTGTATTTGTATTGCACACTGTTATTATTGCACATTAATTATTATTGCACCTTATTATTACAGGTAATGCAAAGGTCAAAAACCTTCCCAACGATGCAATCCCATGTTTGGATGGGTTCAGCTTTCCTGCCCATCCATAATACTGAGGCTACATAAAAAATAAACTTTACAAACTTTACTGATAAACGCAAAAAGCCAGAGCTCAAAATCTAAAATCCTGAAAAATCTGTAAGACACATGTGGCCAAGATGCTAAAAGAGACGTCCACATGTAACAAGCAGTGAGAAACTGAACTGACAGGGAGCACAAACCCACTAGCTGTTCTCAGCTGATCACTTCTCACCGTTGAGACACCAACAACACAGCATTCAGCTGGAGATCTGGTCTTTTTAAATGTGAAATTGGCAACTGTCAGTTTTTTTTAGCGTCTTCTCTTTTTTCATGTTTTATTAACTGAACTCCAAAGAAAACATCAAGGTTTTCAAACCTTTACGACTATGAAACTCTAAGTGAACTGCTGTCCTAGATTCCCCCCACCCCCACCCCCACCCCCCAAAAAAACACCACTTTTTGGTCTCAAATGCAAATCAGCTCTTATCACACACAGTTTTGTCTCACAGTCGACTGACAGTCACACATGCTGACCCTTCTTTCTTTTAACAATTACAGAAGCTGCTTTGTCAGCATCTGTGGTTTAGAATATTTCAGTCACTGAAAATAAATTTGAATATATATCTTCTGACAGTTCGGTGTTTACTAATGTTCGCAAAGCGTCTCAGAAGATGCACAGTGAATGCACTTGGATATTGAATCAGGGGAACTCACACGCCATAGGCACACACACACACGCACATAAATAAAGGACAAACCGGTCTCATACTTATCTCTGTCTGTGTCTCATGTACAGACTCAAATATAAATTGGATTTGTGCTGCGCACGGTGCACTAACAGTCAGTAAATCAGCTGATGAAACGAGCCAAGTGGCTGAACTGCATTAAAATAAATTGCAAACACAGATGGGACACGTACATGAACTCAGCTAACAAACATCTCCACAGCAGAACCTTTTCCCAGATCGGCTTGTCTGCACATTCAAAGCCTCGGGGCGCAGTCTGAAAGTGGTTGGCGAGTCATTACACTGCAAACAGGTTAGCCAAGTGTCTGTCTCTTTATATTTGTTTGTGTGTGTATATTTCTAAAGTGAGTTGTGGCCGCTCACTTAGGAAAATTGGAAAAGTTGTCAAAAAGTGTGGCTTTAGTAATGTGGGGGAAAGTGTGTGTGAGACTAAGAAAAATGAGGAAGCAAACCAAAGTGTAAGATGAATGGACTGGAGATGGTTTGAGACAGAGAGAGAGATGGATCATATTCTAATGCCTTTTACATATGTCTGTATTTGTATGCGTTGTGCGCATTTAACACGGCGTGCTAAGAAGCCTGAGATAATTAAATTTGAGGTTAGAAGTCGGCTGAGACAAAGAGAGAGAAAAGAAAAGAGAAAAAACGGGCTGTGTTTTTTGTCTTAGGAGAATCTAGTCTTGGCTACACATAAGAGGCTGTCTGAAGCATCTGGGAGTCAGATGTCTGCTTCTCTAGCCAGGATTCAGCTGTACCAGTCAGAGGCCACAATATCCCCTTTCCATGTGCTACTTCAGGAGGAGCACATGCTCCACCTTCACCCAGAAAATCAAGGCGTGACTTGTACATTTAAATATGCCATTAGCCAGATGCCTTAACCATTTTCTTTGCTCATCTGTCACCTCTTGCCACAGTGAAACTATATTATATAGAAACCTCCCAGTGAAGCTGTTTCTGTGTAAAAGATGATTCCATTAAGCAATATTCTGGTTTCTGAGCTAAAGAGGAATGCATTAACATCCTACTTGATTATATGCCTCCATATTTAATTCTGTTTGGGACAAGAGTGTCCTTGTTTCCTCCTTCAGCTGAAGCCAAAGCCACAATGGCTGGGTCCTCAAAATCTAACAGCTCACTCTGCCCACATTTCCATTCCCTCTGCCTAGTTGGACTGTGGTTCTGTTGTGGTATTTAAGAAAGATTTCCATTTAGTTCCATTACATCAGTCATCAGATTGTGATATCCATGCACCCCAAACACTGGACGACAGTGAAGACCTCCTTCCTGCTTATACTGTCTTAAATGACTACCATATCAGAAGAATATGCAGCAAATAATCTGAACTGAATGCAGTCAGATCCCAGACAGACATAATGACACAAACCAACACATGTTGCTGTTTATTTTCCAAGCAAGAAACACTGAGGATGCCAGGAATACTGCCTGGAGTTAATGGACAGTTCCAGATGTTGGTTAATCCTAAATTCCTCCTTGTACCATGAGAGTGTAAATTCATAACATGATTTTTTTTTTTTTTATAGAGAAAGCAGTCTATGTGTTATCAGGTACAAATTATTTTGTTTTAGATGATTTTTTGGAGAAGTCTAAGACACAAAAAGCTGATTTTGGCAAGTAAAGCAGCTTCTGAGGATGATACAAAGTGAGTAAAGATTTTTGTATGAGCATTTATTACATTAAATAGAAGTTCAAAGAACACAATCATAACTTATACTGAGCTTTGTGTTAGCTGCTAGCTAACAACTTGCTAGTTACTGCTAGCAAATATAGCCTGGTATAGGTAAGTTTATAACTGTGGTTGTTGGTAAGTGCTAACATTTCTAATTAGGTCACTATATGAACAGCAACTATTAGTTACCCTCTAATACAACAGTACAAATTAAACAAACTCTCAAAGTTAAGTTGATATTGCCAACTTGCAATTGGAACTTTGTTTTTATTTTTATTCCGACACCACAAGAAGTCACGGCCTGGAACCAGGGCTTTCATAGCATTTTTACGTATTCGAAAGATGAATGACACATCAAAGGAAATGGAGATGCCAGTTTTGTCATTTGACTAATCAGTTGTCAGTGTCTGTTTGTGTGTTCGTATAGCTTCATTCAGTGTCTTGTGATTTTACCCGTAAAAGCAGAGGAGACTTATTTGTCTGTATTTTAAGACATGTTGATGTAATACACTGCCTTTAAATGTTCCTGAGCCACAGAGGACATCTACCCTTTAATTCAAACCATCTGTGTGGGATCCTTTTGCATCTGACAGCAGGGTTACTCTACGTGTAGGAAGACCATTCATCAAGCAAAGAGAAGCAGACATTACTCAACCTGCGGTCATGATCTGTGAAGTGTTGTACATAGTACCTGAATCACTTGAAGCCTCTAGCGATATGTGGAACAAGCCTTTTAATAGGCTTCCAGCCCTGAAGAACAAATTAGCTCCTGCTGTACAATAACTGCTATACTTGAGTGACAACAGGTGCTCCCGTGCTTGAGTTCACACCTGCCCGTCTGCTTCTCACTAACTAGCAAGCTCTCTGTGAACTGATACAGCATTAAGGGTGGGAATTGTGACTCTCTGTGATTTGGAGCACATTTATATTATCTTTTATTGTAACCATCTACAAGATGCAAGTGAAAGACCCACAGACTGGGTGCAAAGAGTTTAAAGTTTACAAAGTGCTTTCATGTGGACATGGCTATTTTTAGCCTCAAACAAAATGACTCACAGCCTCTAATGAGGCGAGAGTCCATACGTGTAAGTGATGCTTTTGTCATTTTTCACTGTGGTGGGTAATGATGTACCTCAGCAAAGCGAAGCTGTCAGCAGAACATTCCTTCTGCTGGGATGGTAGAGCACACAGAGTGAGCGTATTTTAAATGTTTTGACATGTTATGGCATATGTGATTGGCAGCTGCTTTGACTAAAGTTGTATAGGCACTGACCTTTGTATGAGAATTTGGCATAAAAGTTTGCCACCAGAACTCAACTTTCAAAGGCTAATATAGTTTGAGCAACACTATGAAACTGATATTTTTGCTTCTGGGTGCCCCCTACTGTGAACACCCACTGTATTGTGTTAACTGCTGTCAGCAGGAAGATTGACTCAGCTTGTGTCCTGCCATCTTTGGTTTGAAAAATCTTGCTGGTGCAAGATTTGCTCTTACCTGACTTCTTGCTTATTCACTTTTCTTTTGTCTTCTTAGCTTCCTCAGTCAACTTCCTGTTTGGTTTCCTTGCAAATGCCATGGTGTCAATAGAATGACAAGCTAGAAGAAGCTAGGTCTCTATTCATGACGATAAAGACCTAGCTTTTCCTATAATTAGCTCTGGCCTGTAATCAATAGTTAATGGTGTGTGACACTGCTGTAAAACAGTTTTTCTAGTTTAGGTCGATGTACAATGAAAATTGGCTATGAGGCTGCTAATATAGGTCAAATATTCATATAATTTTCAACTTGTTGAGAAGTATCCTGGATGTCTAGCAAGCAAGCCTGTAAACTAATATGCAGTTACTTTGTTTTATTTTTATAAAGTTATCGTGCAGATGATCAGAAAAAGATGGCAGCCTCTATCACTGGCATCGCGTTTGCATGGAGAAAAAAAAAGTGCCTTTAAAATAAAAACATGCAAAAAACCTTCCTAAAAAACAGTACATACATAATGCATCTTCTTGCCTCAACACAACCCCACTTTTCAAAACCAACACTATGACATTCACACTCACTTTCATGTGAAGTGGATATATGGGGTTTGATACTTTTTTTTTGTCTCTAACTTTCTGTTTCTGTCGCTTTTTATTTCAACAACCGAGTACCACGGCGGCTGGCTTTTCATTCGCCTTTGAGCATGGCAGTTTGGAACATCCATGACGATTTCCCTGTGAGAAAACATCAAACAGACTGTTTGTGACTGAGCATAGCCCAACTCTTACCCTTATCTTAACCTAAAGCCAACATAACTCTTCAAATAAGAAAAGCACAAGAACACACACTCGCAAACTGACTCTGCGGTCACAAGCTTCTCTGTTTCATAAATCTGCAGTGGAGCTAAGGGATAGATCGTTTAGGGGCTCAACATACAGCAGCAGCCTGACAGTGACTCATGCAGCAGAACTCCATGTGCCTCAAGTACATAAAAAGTTTAAGAGGGAATAATCTAAAAGCTCCGGTTATAATTCTCACCTGATGTGTTACAGGAAGAGTGAGTTCACTGTGGCGCACCAGCTCAGCACACCAGCCCGAACTCCTTCACAAATCCATAGAGGATTTGCCCTTTTTTTGATGAAGCTCAGCTACTCATCTTAACATTCAGAGATTGTCCCACTCTTTTTTTTTTTTTACCATCTACACTTTATATTTTTTAAAAACAGATTATGCATTCTCCAAGTTTACCATTTTTTAAACAGTGGAACCTGTTGATACTGCGTGTTTTTCTATCCTTAAAGATGCATAGGTTGAAAAATGGAATTAGCACCATCGGACAGTAGCCCATCTCCCGCCTACCTCATCATCACGCAGAATGAACACTAAAATGAAAAACCGACAAGAGCAGAATCGTGCAACAAAAACGCAGCTATCTCCTTTTAACCAGCTCCTGTCTCTTTCGTTGCCACCATTGCTCAGTTTTCTGCCAGCCAGCTGCCAGCAGATGAGAAGTACTGATGCTTCATCACTGCAGAGACATCCTGTCTGGGATAATAGAGTTGCTGTCGCCTGACCCTCTTTTGGCCCCACATGTAAATATTTGTCATGCCCTGCAAGCTGAAGTGCACCGCTTCCCCTCCTTTGGAAAACAAACCTATTATTATCTGCTTTTTTTTTTTAAAACATATGATGACGGGAGTGTTTCGGGGCTTTATTGGTTGTGTAAATCCAGATGGGTTCATCCTGGTGTGATGCTATGATATAACCGAGCAAATGGTTTTAAAATGACATTTTTGGACTGATAGAAACCAGGAGATTCTGGAAACAGTTTCAAATGTTCACATTTTACCATTAGGCTTTTTTTTATGTTTCTTTGTCATCCAATAAACCTCCCCCACCCCAAAAAAAGAATTAATAATTATCAAACCTTTAGCTTTGTGACTAATCTGCCACTTAGGTTGAATCACTGTGTTATTCACCGCTGCGTGACAAATCTCCAACAAAGGACCTTTCAAGAACTAGAGTGGTTTTTAAGAGGCTTTCAGATAAGCAGGAAAAAAACAGGAAACAGGATTCAGTAGTATTTTAAAGATATTAATATCTTTAATCGCCTAGGTAGAGTTAAACTAAAACTCATCTCATCTGATGATCACTCTGAAGCTTTTTACCCCACTTAGCAGAGTAAGCGGCATATTAATGCTTACTATTCTGTGCAGTTACTTATTCCAGTTTAAATTTATAGCTAATTACATCTCCATTCTCTTACAATGAATGAGATTTATCTCTGCTTCAGAGTTTCGAACCACTGAGCTGCCTCTCTCTACAGCCTGCACATTTTACATCTTTCGCTGCGATGCTCCCCATCCCCAGTTGGCAGATGACTCACTGAATGTATATTTATCAGAACATACATGCTTTGTCTTTCGTAGCCGACTCAAAATTTAAATGAATGTGATATAAATCTGCTGTTCCATTCCCTAGCACACATCTGCCCTCCAATCATGTTTAATATAAGATTAGCTATAATTAGATTTGTGGCTTGCTAAGGATTTATTCTTGTGTAACCCGCTATTGCTAAAATATAAAGGTCATTGCATAGCTCGAAGACATCACTTAATAATGATGGCTGCTGCTGTTCAATGACAAATCTTTGTTCTAAATGTAAACACAACAGTGCTTCATTCAGATGATGTCAGCCAATACTCAATACCAGTGCAATATCCCAACATGTGTCGCCAGTTGCCATTGCAAACTGCAGTCAAGTCAAGAGCCAAGAGGAAAATATTCATCTTCAGACCCTTTCCTCTGTGTTCCCTCAAAGCAAAGGTGGCTGTTGTAGCCATCGACCCATCCTCTTTCGGGGAGCTTTGCCTCGCGGGATGCTGGCCTCTGGATTGCCCCCTTAAGCCTCCCTTCATTAGGGTCATTGCTGGGAGAGATTGAAGTGGGGAGAGTGTTTGCTCAGTAAAGCTGCTTCTTAAAGCCATCACAATCCTGAGGGGAAACGAGGGATTAGACTAATGAGGACAGAAGATGGCTATCATCTGTGAATAACTGACCTTGACAACACATTATTGATTTAGGTATTTTAGAACTGAATACTGTAGTCTCCAGTGACTGATTATCATGATACTGGAGTTTACATGTATAACCTATATGGTATATGGATGGTTCCCAATCGCTGGTTCCTTAAGAAATTTTGTAATTTTGGGTTAGATTTTTCTTTTTAAACATACGTACGTACTTACATATGTAAGTTATTTGCTCTGTTGAAACCCATTTTAATATACTTAACATAATTTTGAGCATCATTATTTTTCATGTTTTTTTAAAATTTATTTCCAATTAATTCATTTCAATTCCGTTTTTTTGTTTTGTTTTGATATAGTGCCAAATCACAACAACAGTCGCCTAAAGGCGCTTTATATTGTAAGGTAGACCCTAATACATACAGAGAAAAACTCAACAATCACCCCCTATGAGCAAGGAATTCTTCAAAAGTTTTCAATCTGTCATGTTTCACAAAGAATGAAATACACACATGCAAGTACTACCAAAAACACAAAAGAAAAACTCTTTGCTGGAGGTCAGTTTTAGCTAACTAAAATTTAAGCTGTCACCTTATATCAGCTCACCTTATATTTATTGCAGCAAGATTTGCCAACAGGAGCAAGAACTCCAACCCATGTCCAGTGGTGGTGTACAGTTTGTGTTTGTTAGCTAGATCATTTTCTGACTCACAAGCCAGGTGCTCAATATTGAAGTGAGCAGGTTCCATCTTTGACTCAAACACTGTCCTCTCTTTTATCCAATAATGAGTAGCCTGCATCAGAGCAGATACACCGGCCATGATGGGATAAAGACAATTGATGATTGTGTGAGGGATTAGCAGTGTTTGTTTTGGCATAAGAGATTAATGATATATCATGTACTTTTTCCAAAGAAAAAAGGAAAAAACAACAGGAAAATTATATAGAGATGACAAGGGTGGCACAGACAAGTAAGCTTCCTAACAACCAATTTGAATTTCCTTAATTTTCCACTGATTACCCATGTTATTTCTTGTGGAGGAGGCAAAGATGATCAGACTTTTTTCATGTAAATGTGCTTAAGCTACAGAATAGCAGGCAGGACAGTCAGCATTAATGATGTTCTCTCTAACATGACACTGCCCTCAGTACATAGTAACCAGTGCACATTCATTTCATGTATGTAGCAGTGTTTGTTTAGCAATATGTATTCGATATTCTAATTAATAATGAGAAACCAAAGAGCCAGTTGCTGTCGATTTAGTCTGAGCAAACAAGAAGGAGGGAAAGAAGTTTTCTTCGCATACCGCAATCAATAGATGGCAATAGAAAAATAGTCTGTGCCATCTTCCTTCATTTTGTTTGCAATGGACCAGATATACACAACAAGCTGAATAACGCTGTTGTATCACTAACAAAAATCAAAAAATTGGGACACCGTTGTCTTCAGGATTGCTGACTCACTTTTGGTCGAAGCTGGAGTTATAAATGAGAACATGCAGCATGTAAACATGGGGAAAACAGGGGATTCCTTGAAATTGTGTTAAATCTACATCCCTGCTCTTAGTTCTTTTGCCTCTGGTTTAAGAAAAAGTCCTGTTCACACTGAGACTTTTACATTAGATTACATTTTTTAATCTATTATTCTGTTTGTTTCACCCACAGTACCCGTGCGCAGTCTCTTCAGGTTGACTCGGTCCAGCGGTGGATGGAAGACCTCCGTCACATGACGGAAGTAGAGTGCATGTGTGTCCTCCAGGCCAAACCCATCGGGGTAGAGGAGGACTCTCAGCAGGGAGAGCTGATTGTGGGCTCTGGGGTTAGTGCAGGGGACCACGTGGCTAGAAACAACTTGCAGACGCTCCTTCGCCGAGCTTTGGTGGTCAGCACAGAGCTAGGAAAGATGTTTCAGCGGCTGGAGAAGGGACGCTGGCAGAGGGTCCACAGCACGGCTGTACGGGCAAACTGCCATGTTCGCTCACTGGTACATGAGTACAGTGCAGCTCGAAACACACCGCCGGAGATGCAGAAGGTGATGGTTGACTTTGAAAATTAGGTTTGCATACATAAAAATGTGCCCATTTTACAGTAATGAAAAAAACTGAACAATGTTTCTTTTTAACTGGAGCTGTTTGACATAAGCTGAGCTTACATTACTGAACATTATTTGCTCATCTGTTATCTACAAATACCTGCAGTTATACCCCACTGACAGGCCATTTATGTTTAGAACTGTGGAGGTCTGACCACTTAAATGTGCATGTTTTGTTGTAGTATGAGAAGTCTTTGCTGGAA
Organism: Mchenga conophoros; assembly: GCF_057382185.1. NCBI lineage: Eukaryota > Metazoa > Chordata > Actinopteri > Cichliformes > Cichlidae > Mchenga > Mchenga conophoros. The sequence continues at coordinate 22,936,386 of NC_140532.1, read as the reverse complement.
AAGTGTATGGAGCTGACTAATATTACAGAGAGGTAAAATCTACAACGTTAATATGCAGTAATTTAAAAAACTCCCAAACAAATACTTTGTTTTTCTAAATCAAACATTTGATTTGCACCCACAGGTGCCTTCACACTGACGATGAATTCTTCCTGAAATCCATGAGGGAGGCCATCCATGAGATCCTTACAGATGTCAGTGACTCGTTCAGCAACATGATTGACATGGCTTTAGCCAATGAGATCCGGGTATGTAGTTTCTGTATTTGCGCATATTCCGTTGTGTGCTCTGCAGTGTCATGTGTTTATAATTTTGCTGATAGGTTGAGGTGTTGCTTTGCCTAATTTATAAGAGTGTTGTAATCAGTGGTGTAAATAATTCAACTCTGAAGTAAGAGCCAAACAATCTTAGGGTTGAATTTAGCAAAGTTTGTTGTTATGGAGTGATCAAAAGAAAGAAGAGAGTTTTGGCGATGGGGAAGACCAAGATTTCCACAAGGACCATACATAGTTTGTGACTTACAGTTAGCACGAGGAGCCTGATCACCACGGCTACTTTCAACAACAATCTGGAGAAGAATGTGAGCTTCAGCTGGTCCTTAAGTACTGGATGGAAATGAGTGAATCCTAAAAGGTGTGTTCGCTGAAGTGTGGAGTCCCACAGCAGAACCTGCCCATCTCCACCTAAGAGTAGGCTGAGAGGAAAAGAACCAAAGCAAAACAAAACCCTAAATAGCCTCCCGATTAATAGATCATCGTTACAGTGTCATGTAGATAAATAATTTTTGTATAACTAAAAGAATCAAAGAGAACTAACAGGCTCATTTCAGACAATTTAAAATATAAATGGAAAGAAATTGTAATTAAAGTACCTACACATACCTACCTACTGGTAAAATGCTTCCACCTGGTGGTGAAGGCTATCATTTAAATTTTGTGGCGGGTAATTGCAACAAGTGCCTTTAATCATGGTGTACAGTCCTGCAGATACTGCTGGCTACTCTTAGTTCTTTTTTTTTTCTAGACAGAGAGTTAGGGGCAACACGAAAAGTTGCCAGTAATATTATGTCAATCAACCAATCAGTCAATCCTATAAATGCAGTCTATTGTTCTCTGTCCCACTTTAAGCAACACTGACTGTGATGCCGTTAAAACAGATACTGTGTATAGTAATATTTTGGATCCAAGCACACACACACACATATATATGTATATATATAGTTACACTCCATGTTTGGGTCAGATAAGAAGGAGAGAAATTGTCCCTTGATTGTTGCACACTTATAGACATAGACTTAGAAATGCCTGTCATGTTTGTGCTATCCAGTGGTTGTATCGAAATAAGATGACACAGCTGACACCATAACAGTATTAATGAGCCACTAGAAACAGATTTATGCATCATGTCGTTAAAAGTGATGATTTGAAATGTGTTGAGTTGTGAATAAAATGATAAAGATGTCAATTTCCTTGCAGGTTCTGATCAAGCAGATTGAATCATCGGACAGCCTTCATACCATTGGTAGTGCCATTAGCAACCTGCTGTCCCTAACCCAGGATGGACCTCAGCTCTGCAGCATCATTGCCAAGGTACTCGGGACATAAAAATAGACTCTATGCTATCCTTCTTACTACATTTAGAGAGCAACTGGGACCTTGCTTCATTTTATTCACTCCTGTGGAAAGTCCACCTATACCGATGTTTGTCATTCTAACCAGCAGACCTGGGATTGCCAGCTATCTTATTATACATGCCTCTATAAAGCTATTTCACTGTGAGATAAGAAACGACAGACTGGACAGCAAGTCTGTATTGGCCATTAGTTAGCTGACCGCTTTCAGGATGCTTTTGATAAGACACTTCCTGGCCCACTCATACACACACATACACGCTCTTTGCAGCCAAATTGTCAGATCAATACTGTCAGCTCTCATTAGTCGTAAGTATTGATTACACATTCAGGTTGCTCAGGTGTCTTTACCTTTTAATCCACTCTCGCTTTTTTAACCAAGCTCCAGGGCTAAGAAAGTAAAGCCATGTAAAAATGAGGCTGTTTCTGCAAAGCAAGTCAGTCCCCATGGATATCGTTGAGCTTTGCAGAAACAAATTAATGTTTACAGTGTGGTACTCTTAAAAGCTAACAAAGGCTTCATAGCAATCATACAAGGGTACATTTTCAACCATTTATATATAGTTTAAAGATGAGGTCGCCTTAAGTGACAGGTTACAGGTCATCTTCACTTCACCTCCACATAAATTATCTGAATATGTGGCATACTGCTTAATTATACCAACAGCCTGTCAAGGAAGTCTTTGCTCCTGTTTCAGTGCTCCAGGACCCAGTATTATTTTTTCAGTATGTCATTTTTGCAGTATGGCACATATTTGATTGCATGTAGTCTATTTATGCAATTTGCTAATTAAGCTTTGTGATCATTAGATAATAACTTAGCACTCCACTCCCCTCCAAACACCAATCTCAAGGCTTCAAAACTGGGCTTTACAAACCAAAGGATAATGTCACAGTGCCTACATCCATCCTTAAAATACAGTCTATGTTCTTAACTTGGTGTGTAGCAGAGCTGGATGAACCATCTCAGAGGAATCCTGAAACCCACCATAGCAAATAATTTGCTTTCAGCTATATGTCTATTACACTTTCTCACACACCCCTTTGATGCATAACATCAGCTCATATTTGAACATTTTGCTCATTACAAATTTTCCACTGCTGCTGACTTCACTCGTGCACTGAAGAACAGCAATTAGCCATTTAAATGTCTGGGTGGGGACCTGACATTTCCACCCTCTCCATCTCTATGCCAGTGTCTTTGTTGATGGGCTGATTTTAGTGTTAGATAAAAAGATAAAAAGGTTAAAAAATCAGATGGGTGGACTCCCATGATGTTAAAAATCATTGTAGCTATCATACAGCTTGAGCCAGTGAGGTACCTTAAAAGAGGAAATAGTGTGATAATGATAACTTGTAATTTGCATGACAACAGGAGTAAAGATTTGCTGCTTTTACTTAGTTATTGGTTGTTGATGGTTGTTGTTGTTATGTCAAGTGTCGTACTCTAAGATTTGTCGTGGAATCATCACATCACACATAATATAAAGTAAATAATCGGTTTGTAAAATCTGATGTAATCCATGTGGTGCAGGGGTGGAGTCTAGCCTTTAATGCAGGTCCTGTGACCCAACCCATGATTACACAAATGACTTGACTACACAGTGGGAGCAGTTGTGGCTCAGGACTTAGAGCAGGCCATCTAATAATCAGAAGGTTGGTGGATCCAGTCTGCATGTTGAAGTATCCTTGGGCAAGACAATGAACCCGAGTTGCCTCTGATGTGTCCATCGGAGCGTGAGTGTGTGTGCAAATATTAGACAAAGCACTTAGGTACAGAAAAAGCGCCTGCATGAACGTGTGACTGGGCGAATGTCATTTGTAGTCAAAAGTGCTTTGAGTGCAGTTACAGTAAAAAAAAAACCACTTTATAAGTACCAGTAGGTAAAGTGCTGAACCTACAGGGTCAGCACAGCCAACCAGTAAATCACTGTGGGTTTTTCACTATGAGTTACTCCTTTGACACACAGAAAGTCATTTGATCAATTGTAATATTTTAAGTTGATTATAGAAGCTGTAAATAAAATGTACAGTGTTCAGTACAGTAAGTAAATCACATGTATTAAAACTGTGCGTTTCCTCAACTTGCAGATATTTTATTGAACCTACACCTGAGGAGGATTTTTTAAAAAGCGCTGCACAAATGATTTAAATTGAAAATATTAAAAAATATGTGTCAACAAATTATTGTCAAGTCTATCAACTCTCATGCCCTGATTTTAATAAGCCATTATTTCAAAACATATTAAGTATTTTTTTTCTCTCTTGTGATTTCAAACCCTTGTAGGTGATGTTTTTCCAAAGCACTTCTCAGTAATTGACAGCTTATCAGACCCTGAGTATTCACGCCATCAAGGCTGATTTGGGACGGTTGACTGCACACATCTGTCATACCAAACAGATCAGAACAAATCATACAAATTATCGCTGAACACTATTCATGCCTGCCTTTAGCTCATGACCCACTCAAAATGACAAAACAAACAAAATAAATGCCCACCATATTCATCTAAAAGCATTATTTATTCTTTAATCCATCAAATTCAAACTATTTTATTTTCTTTGGTGTTTTAGAGATGAACCATAATTATACATACCTACCTTTTTATAGTCATTTACATTTTTTATATTTATATTTTCTGCATGTCTTAGGAATAAAACACATCAACCAATACAGTAACAAAATTCAGCAGCCAGGCAGAAAGAGCAGTTGTCACGGATTTAGCAGTGTCTGCAAAGCTGGATTCAAGAAGTGTTTAAAGTTAATGTTTTTAGAGCATTTAAAGCACCATCTTGTGCCAGTATAGAACGTGACATCACTAGGTTGTTTGGTTGGTTTGCCACTGGTCTTTAAGTGATGACATATGAACCCTGCTTCCAGGTCCAAACTACTCTGCGTTTAATAAGGTTCTTGTGTTTTTAACACGTTTTAATGCTTTGTATCTTGTTCTATTTAATCTGAACAAGCCCCTAAAAAAGGCAGTGATAATTGTTGGCCTCGCTCGGTTTTTATTACCACTATTCATTTTAAAGCTCAGTTTTTAAAACCTTCTGATGTAACTACAGGGAGTGCAGAATTATTAGGCAAGTTGTATTTTTGAGGAATAATTTTATTATTGAACAACAACCATGTTCTCAATGAACCCAAAAAACTCATTAATATCAAAGCTGAATGTTTTTGGAAGTAGTTTTTAGTTTGTTTTTAGTTTTAGCTATTTTAGGGGGATATCTGTGTGTGCAGGTGACTATTACTGTGCATAATTATTAGGCAACTTAACAAAAAACAAATATATACCCATTTCAATTATTTATTTTTACCAGTGAAACCAATATAACATCTCCACATTCACAAATATACATTTCTGACATTCAAAAATAAAACAAAAACAAATCAGCGACCAATATAGCCACCTTTCTTTGCAAGGACACTCAAAAGCCTGCCATCCATGGATTCTGTCAGTGTTTTGATCTGTTCACCATCAACATTGCGTGCAGCAGCAACCACAGCCTCCCAGACACTGTTCAGAGAGGTGTACTGTTTTCCCTCCTTGTAAATCTCACATTTGACGATGGACCACAGGTTCTCAATGGGGTTCAGATCAGGTGAACGAGGTGGCCATGTCATTAGTTTTTCTTCTTTTATACCCTTTCTTGCCAGCCACGCTGTGGAGTACTTGGACGCGTGTGATGGAGCATTGTCCTGCATGAAAATCATGTGTTTCTTGAAGGATGCAGACTTCTTCCTGTACCACTGCTTGAAGAAGGTGTCTTCCAGAAACTGGCAGTAGGACTGGGAGTTGAGCTTGACTCCATCCTCAACCCGAAAAGGCCCCACAAGCTCATCTTTGATGATACCAGCCCAAACCACTACTCCACCTCCACCTTGCTGGCGTCTGAGTCGGACTGGAGCTCTCTGCCCTTTACCAATCCAGCCACGGGCCCATCCATCTGGCCCATCAAGACTCACTCTCATTTCATCAGTCCATAAAACCTTAGAAAAACCAGTCTTGAGATATTTCTTGGCCCAGTCTTGACGTTTCAGCTTGTGTGTCTTGTTCAGTGGCGGTCGTCTTTCAGCCTTTCTTACCTTGGCCATGTCTCTGAGTATTGCACACCTTGTGCTTTTGGGCACTCCAGTGATGTTGCAGCTCTGAAATATGGCCAAACTGGTGGCAAGTGGCATCTTGGCAGCTGCACGCTTGACTTTTCTCAGTTCATGGGCAGTTATTTTGCGCCTTGGTTTTTCCACACGCTTCTTGCGACCCTGTTGACTATTTTGAATGAAACGCTTGATTGTTCAATGATCACGCTTCAGAAGCTTTGCAATTTTGAGACTGCTGCATCCCTCTGCAAGATATCTCACTATTTTTGACTTTTCTGAGCCTGTCAAGTCCTTCTTTTGACCCATTTTGCCAAAGGAAAGGAAGTTGCCTAATAATTATGCACACCTGATATAGGGTGTTGATGTCATTAGACCACACCCCTTCTCATTACAGAGATGCACATCACCTAATATGCTTAATTGGTAGTAGGCTTTCGATACAGCTTGGAGTAAGACAACATGCATGAAGAGGATGATGTGGACAAAATACTCATTTGCCTAATAATTCTGCACTCCCTGTACAGCCCAGCCCATGCAGCAGTATATTAATGACTAACCTTATATTGTGGATAGATTATCTCAGTTGTTCTCCTAACTTGGTCCGTTTACACCATCCTGCCATGCAATGATATTAACTTTTATTGAGTGGAAAAAGTTAGCATTCATCCTCCAGCTTCAATGTGTTTACGTTATGCTAACATAGCTGTCTTGCTAGCCATCACATAGCACATCATTATATACCAGCTAGTCCAACTTCAGTAACCCTACAAACGTCACTGCTGTTTAGTTTTCTGTCTTCATTTATGTTGGAAGTGATAGCAGAGCTGTACGTTTTAATTTTTTCAGAAATCTCTCAGTCAGAACATGCTATATCATGCTTAGGTGGAAACTAGTGAGCTAACTTCCTGCTAACTTCTAACTCTGTTAAATTTAATAAATTCTGTTTTCATGGATCACAATTGTCAATTGTCATTTTATTAAAGATGAAAAAATTGAATCAGTTTGTAACTCTCAGTGATGCCGCAGTATTTGTTTGACTTTGGGACCCGAAGCAGAGTTGGACCCTGAAACGGCTAATGACGTCAGACTTAAAGACCGGATGGACTCACATTAGTTTATGTTAGCTAACTGATAGGACCGATAACTCAGTGGAAAACAAGGCAATTAAAACTGAAAAGAAGCCTAAAGAGGTCAGTTTTCTACTGCTTGTGGCTACAACAATGGCTTTTATGTTAAAAAAAAAAGAAGAGGATATACCGTCCACTTTTACTTTCTGTCTTTAAAGCAACACGTTTTTCATTCTTTACTAGCTGCACTCAAACTGGAAAATCCACCTGTTTGCTGTAATGTTTGGGTTTCTAGAGCACTTTACAAATGAGGACTGTATGGAGGAGAACCTGTTTGAGTCAGGTGCGCTGTATTAGACTCCATGGTGTAAGGCAAGGCAAGGCAAGTTTATTTGTATAGCACAATTCAACAACAAGGTGATTCAAAGTGCTTTACAGAGACATTAGAAACAAGAACAAATAAAAAGCATGATTTAAAATTGAATAAAACAAGCAAATAAACTAACTAACTAATTAACAAACAAACAAACAAACAAACAAACAAACAAACAACAGTATATAAAATCAAAACAGATAAAATCAGAACAGTAGATAAAATCAGTAGTTAAATGTAAGTTTTGAAATTTAAGCTTAAAGTGTGGATTTGGTGCTTTATTCAAATGCAGCTGAGAATAGGTGAGTCTTCAACCTGGATTTAAATAAACTGAGTGTTTCAGCTGATCTGAGGCTTTCTGGGAGTTTGTTCCAGATATAAGGAGCATAAAAGCTGAATGCAGCTTCTCCGTGTCTGGTTCTGACTCTGGGAACTGATAAAAGACCGGATCCAGATGACCTGAGGGATCTGGATGGTTCATACTGGGTCAGGAGGTCATTGATGTATTTTGGTCCTAAACCATTCAGAGCTTTATAGACCAGCATCAGAACTTTAAAGTCTATCCTCTGACGGACAGGCAGCCAGTGTAAGGACCTCAGAGCTGGACTGATGTGGTCCACTTTTTTGGTCTTAGTGAGGACTCGAGCAGCAGAGTTCTGAATGAGCTGTAGTTGTCTGACTGATTTTTTAGGTAGACCTGTAAAGATGCTGTTACAGTAATCAAGCCTACTAAAGATGAATGCATGGACTAGTTTTTCCAGGTCCTGTTGAGACATCAGATCTTTTATCCTTGATATATTCTTGAGGTGATAGTAAGCTGACTTTGTTATTGTCTTAATGTGTTTTTCTAAGTTTAGGTCTGCATCCATCACTACACCCAAATTTCTCGCCTGGTTTGTGGTTTTTAGATGTATAGATTGAAGTTCTCTGGTGACCTGTAATCGTTTTTCTTTGGCGCCAAAGACTATTACCTCAGTTTTGTTTTTGTTTAGCTGGAGAAAATTGTGGCACAACCAGTCATTGATTTCCTCAATGCATTTACCAAGAGCCTGTACAGGGCCTCGGTCTCCTGGTGACATTGTGATATATATTTGTGTGTCATCTGCATAGCTGTGATAGTTTATTTTGTTGTTGTTTATAATCTGTGCCAGTGGGAGCATGTAGATGTTAAACAGAAGGTGTCCCAAGATGGAACCTTGGGGAACTCCACATGTGATACTTGTCTGCTCAGATGTGAAGTTACCTATTGATACAAAGTATTTCCTGTTTTCTACGTATGTTTTGAACCAGTTTAGTACAGTTCCTGAAAGACCTGTCCAGTTCTCCAGTCGTTTGAGTAATATGTTGTGGTCAACTGTATCAAATGCTGCACTGAGATCCAGTAAAACTAGGACTGACATTTTTCCACTGTCTGTATTCAGACATATGTCATTAAACACTTTGGTCAGAGCGGTTTCAGTGCTGTGGTTCTGTCTAAAACCTGACTGGAAGGCATCATAGCAATTCTGTTTTAAGAAGTAACTGAGCTGTTGAGAAACTGCTTTTTCAATGATCTTACTTAAAAACGGGAGATTTGAGATCGGCCTGTAGTTGTTCATTTGTGTCTTGTCAAGATTGTCCTTTTTCAGTATAGGTTTGATTACAGCAGTTTTTAGTGATTCTGGAAACACACCTGATAATAAAGAAAAGTTGACGATCTGTAACAGGTCTGACTCTAAAGTCTTTGAGACCTTTTTGAAAAAACTTGTTGGCAGGACATCTAAACAGCAGGAGGAGGAGTTCAGTTGACCTAAGATGTCCTCCAGGTCTTTGCTGTTAATAGGTTGAAACTGTTTCATGGTGTTTAAACCGTTTTTTGGTGGACACAGTACATATCCTGGATCTGCTGTTGATGTACCAATTGCTTGTCTAATTTTTTGGATTTTTTCAGTGAAGAATTTGGCAAAGTCATTGCAGGCCATGGTCGAATGAAGTTCAGCTGCCACTGACACAGGAGGGTTTGTTAGCCTGTCAACTGTAGAAAATAAGACCCGAGCATTATGGCTGTTTTTAGTGATGATGTCAGAGAAGTAGGACCTCCTTGCATTCCTCAGTTGTAAATTATAATTGTGAAGTTTCTCTTTATAAATGTCATAATGAACCTGGAGGTTTGTAAGTTAGCCATTATAAATGTGGTGTTTCATGTCAGCTTTAATACTGAGCCATGTGCCACACCATAAATCAAATAGCAGCTGGAACGCTGGAGAGTGACTGTGTCATGATGTGCACGCGAATTTGCATCCTCAGTGTTTGCCTACTGTCATGATAGATCTCAATCTAAATTTGTCCATGTTGGCAGACTTGTCATATGTGTGTCCTTGCTCTGATAGCTGTAAACTGCAAGGCGTGTAGAGCATGAAATGGCAATAACTCAGGCCTGGTGAGAGCCAGTGTGTCATCAAAGCTCTGTGGGTAGAAAGGGGGCTTAGAAATACTGTAAATCCCATGAAGCTCTCTAATTTGACGTCCTTTTTAGGATCAGATGAAAGATACCTGCCAGTCTCCCTTCATTTTCATCTTTCTCATCCCTTAAAGCACAAAGTCTTTCTTTCTTTCTTTCTTTCTTTCTTTCTTTCTTTCTTTCTTTCTTTCTTCTTCTTCTTTTCTTTCTTTTTTTACAAACCCTGCTGAAAACTGCCTGTAGTTGCATGTTTGGTGTTTACAAGCGAAACAAGCCCAGAGAGCACGACTCAGGAAGTTATAAGATGGAAACAGATTATACACCGTGTAGGGTTATACATGCAAACACGCAGATAAAGAAGCATTTTCCAGTGAGTAGTCAAGTTTCACTTGATGTTATTGCAACAAGAACCAAAATGCGTGAGTGTGAGAACAAATGTGTTCTGTGGGCTTAATTTAAGAGATGGGGATGAAGTCAGTGGAAGCAACAAGTGCAAGTTGTTTGTCAGAGAAAAGAAACAAGCCAACAAGTCTAATAATCTGTAAAAGAAAAGTCTGTGGGGATGAAATAATAGAAAGGTGCTTCCACCAGAGAGTGACGATTGTCTGAACAAATCTCTGTAGTCTGTTCCTCTGAGCCATTTCTATTTATTTACTTTTTTTTTTTTTTTTTTTTACAGTATATTAAGAAAGATCACAGAAGATCTATGAATCTTCATCCAGTTATGGTACTTTGCTTGAAACAAGACTAAGGCCTACAGTTTTGTGTCTTTTTGTTAGTAGGTGCTAGTATTAAAAAACTGAAGCAATATAGTTTTCAGTTTTATTAAACCTGCTGCCAACAATACACATATTACATTCAGTTAATTTAAGGTAGATTATATTTTGGGAAGATTATGCAGGATGGTGGCAGCACGGTGGCAAGGTGGTTAGCACTGTTGCCGCACAGCAAGAAGGTCCTGAGTTCAATTCCACCATCCTTTCTGTGTGGAGTTTGCATCTTCTCCCCGTGTTTGCGTGGGTTCTCTCCGGGTACTCCGGCTTCCTCCCACCGTCCAAAGACATGCAGCTTGTGGGGATAGGTTAATTGGATAATCCAAATTGCCACTAGGTGTGAATGTGCAAGTGAATGCGAATGGTTGTCTGTCCCTGTGTGTTAGCCCTGCGACAGACTGGCGACCTGTCCAGGGTGTACCCCGCCTCTCGCCCCATGAGAGCTGGGATAGGCTCCGGTGCCCCCCGCAACCCTGAAAAGGATAAGCGGAAGCGAATGGATGGATGCAGGAGATACAGTTTAAATGTATCTGAAGCTTAAACAAACGGTGCATTTATAACAGCTGATCTTGGTGTCAGCCAATGGCACACATCCTATGGGAAAATGTCATAAAGGGCACGATATCGATTTAGTTTAACTACAGTTGCTACTGTCTCTGTAAGTCGTTTTGCAACCCACCTGCACCCCAGCTCCTCCTTTCCAAGCTGCATCTGACTTCAACTGAGTTCAGTTTTATTAATATAGCAGCAAATCCAACACACAACAGTCACCTCAAGGTGCTTTATATTGTACATGATAATGTGTAAAAAACCCTTAATACTTAATAAAATGTATTTCTGATGCTGGCTGTGGCACTGCGAGTCTTGATATTGCTCTTCCATCCTAAGGCTTTGTGTGCAAATAGAAATGCAGGAAGTTCCTGGACCATACTGCCAAATATAAATGACTGCAGATTAAATCATATTTTTTGACTGCAATGGCCTTGAGTGAAATATGTGTATAAATACAAAATGTCACTGAAGACATAATTCGGTTGGTTAAATACTTCTGGACACTAAATATTTTAAAAAATAATAATAAAGCTAGCTTTAAATAATTTAAACCAAAGAACTAATGCTCGGTGCCACAGACTCGTTTTGAACATCAACTTTAAGTGAGATTTGCATCAGAGTGAAGTAACAGGATCAACAGGCTCTCCAGCGCCACCCAGGCATTTGGAATCAGCATGTAAGCCTCTCAGTGTTTTAGAGGGTTTACTGAAAACTGTCCATCAGTGTTGGTAGTTCTTCCAGGTATGGTGGTCCGATACAGCGTAGGCAGCAAGCGGGGAAGTAGCGGTCAGGCTGGAGGGCAGGATGATTAACCACTCCAAGCCCTGGCAGCATGGCCTTAGCAGCATATGAGACATGCCAGCCCAGTATAATTGCCTTATTAGGATAATGGTGGTAGTTACAGGCTTCATCTTCCTCCAGGTAATTCTAGCTATCTGCACAGTGAATAGAATTCAATACCTGCAAGTGTTTTTTGTCAAAGGGGTGCTTTAAAGTGGACATGCAGCCAATACAGGAGGATCTGTTTTTGTTTGTTTACACCAAGCATACGCAACAGAAAATGCACAGTTATTATGGCTAGCAAATCATCTTTTTTCCCCCTTCTCAGTGTTTTCTATTCATGAAATATATATATTTTGGCTGTTTTAACCTGACATGATAGATTGTGTGAGCTATTTGATAGGTTCTGTGGTTGGCAGGCTCACTGAATGAAGCTGGCCAAGTCTATCGGTCATTCCGGGTCTCTTGGACTCTTTAAAACCAGTATGCTGCTATTGGCTTAAATGTGTAGGGATAGTTGGCTCTCATAACACAGTCTAGCAAGAAGTAATTTGATCCATTGTTTTGCACAGTAATGTGCGCTTCAAGGCAAGAGCTGACAATGATGCATCCTGAATAATTTGGCGTTGAGCAATCTAATGTCAGGCCTGTGAAAGTTGCAAGTTGGACTCTGAATGTTTTACCAATTTTTGTCCCACATTCACTAATGCTTTGAAAAATAGTAAAGTGTCCCACTGACAAATTTAGAAACTCAGGATAGACTTTAAGCAAAAAAAGGACTGTTGCCTCACGGCAAGAAGGTCCTTGTTTTGAATCAACTGAATTAGGATTGTCTTGTTGAAATATAAAGTTTATACCAGCCGTCATGTGAACAGCTTCTGCATTTACACTTAGCAGAAATAAACCAAGTGATAATGATTAAGCCCTGTGTCAGACTGCCAACCTGTCCATGGTCTACCCTGCCTTTCGCCCTGAGACAGCTGGGATAGGCTTCAGCCCCCCCAAGCGGAAGAGAATGGATGGATGGATGATAATGATTAATAATCATAATGATCATCCAGTCTCACATGAGTCTAGATAAACAGTTTTTATTGTTTATATATTCTTGTTTTGCAACTTTCACAAAGCATTTGTGAAACATTGGTTTCGTAAATGTATTACATTTTTAAAGTTCTTTTTTACAATGACTTAGTAGCTTTAGCTTGTTCCCCTGATC